>NC_135956.1:37662905-38862905 GCF_053455715.1 Rhinoraja longicauda | reverse complement strand
TGCTTCTTGCTCCCCTTAGAATCTTTCTTCCTGAAAGTAATGTGTAAGTGCAAATATCTCTTGTATGCAGACATCGAACATGAATGTATGAAATATGGGAAATAAATCTCAGGCAGAGTAACAGTTACTATTTGCTCTGTCACAATATTTCAAATGATGAGATTTAAATGATACATTCTCCATTAAAATTTTGAATAGCCACCAATTTGATTCAAATAGATATGTGTAATATATTACTATTTTGAAGTTCATTATAAGTTTAATGGGTGCTGTACAGTATTATTAAGTTATTTAATTGTTAGTTTCTATGCACCCTTTAAAAACACATTTTCTTACCACTTTTAAATTGATCATGATGTGATTTGGCAGCTGAATGAATAAGTACAGAAGGCTTCATCCAACCTAATTATTAAGCTATTAATGGGCTGGAGCAACATGGTGTCATTGCAATTAACACAGTTCCAGCAACCTAAGTTTTATTCTGACCGTGGGTGTGAAGCTTACTCCTTCTCTCTGTGACTATATGGGTTTCTTCTGGCAGCTCTGGATTTCTCCAACTTCCCTGAGGCTTGTTGGTAGGTTAATTGACTACCGCAAGTTACATTATTGTATAAGTGACAAAAAAACAAAGAGGAATTGACAGGTATGTGAGAGAGCGTGAAGTGCATGCCTGCAGGGAAATAAGGGGAGTCATAGACTCATAGAGTTCTACAGTCATACAGCACAGACACAGGCCCTTCAGCCCAACTTGTCCAGGCCAACCAAGATGCACCTTCTATGCTAGTCTCACCTGTAACGTCCAGGTTCATGAACAGCTTCTTCCCTACAGCCATCAGACTATTAAACACTTCAACCTACAATGAGCTCTGAACTACATAGACTATTATTGTTTGTTTGTTTTTTATGTGTACGTATGTGTGTGTGAGTATGTGTATATATACACAAACTGAACTCTTTTTTCTCTCTCTTGTTTATTATATTGTTTACAGTATACATATTCTGTTGTTGTGCTGCTGCAATTAAGAATTTCATTGTTCTATCTGGGACATATGGCAATAAAACACTCTTGACACTTGACTCGTGATTCAATTGCCCATGTTTGGCCCATATCCCTCAAAGCCTCTCCTTTCCATATCCCTATCCAAATGTCTTTTGAATGTCTTTAGTTTACCTGCTTCAACTACCTCCTCTGGAGATGGAATTGAATTGGTGGGATTTGCTCTGGTGGGAAGATTGGTTTACTATGAGCTACCATGGACCCAGTAGGTAGAGTGGCTTTCATTTAAGTCATAATAAGTATGTACTTCACCAGATACCTGATTACTGATATCCTAAATTACACCAAAAACTCATTAAATCTAATTAGCACACAATAATGCAACTGGTATCCATGTTTGCTCAATGAGTTCCTCAGCACTTTACTAATTTTGCTTAAATTTATTTAATGAGGATGGATGATTCTCGCTATAGTGTTGAGAAGGCGTTAGTTAAATCAGAATTTAAACCAGGTGGAACAGGGGTTGATGGCTGCTCTGACACAATAGGCAAAACACACCCATCCCTTTTTACACAAGCACTCTGAGAGTCGGGAAGTCCCTGTCTCAACATTAGCCCATCAATAATAAGCTGAATTGTAGCTGCAGTTTTGCAAGAACAGTCTTTTGGTAAGATGATAAACCATCTTTCTTAACGGCTGGTTATAAATAGTCCATGATAAGATTCATTTGTTTGTTGGCTGGTGAAAACCACAAATTTAAAATTTCGAAGGAATCTGACACCAGTTCGCATAATTCATGCCTATTTCCCCCATCAACCATCTATCTAACATCTTGCACTAGTTGACATGATCGACCTCCAATCTCTCCTTATTTTCTATTCTGTATATATGTTCATCTCTCTCTGCAGAGGAAATTCATCCTAAACTGGATGAAATAACAAACTGCAGTGCATAAATAAATGAATATTGGCATTAAAATAGAACCAGTTGGAAAATATAGTATATATAAGAGGATGGCACTTCACACAACAGCACAGCAGGGTTGCTGCAAATGCATCAGCCAAAGCATATATCTCTCTATTCCCACTGCATGATAAGAGAGCGAGCACAAGTACAATCTTCCAGTAATCTTCCATGAAGTATATTCATGACTGGTTCATATCAATTTTTTCTACCAAGGTACTTTGAAGATGACAATGAGAATAAAAGCAATGTAGGGACAAGAGCAAGCTTTCTGCCCTTCAAGCCCATTATGCCTCTCACTTAGATCAAGGCTGATCTATATTTTAACTCCATCTTTCTGCTTTGTTTCTGTTGCTTCAAGTCCGTTATACCTTTTAGTTTTTTTCGAGATTCAGCGTGGAAACAGGCCCTTCAACCCACCGAGTCCGCACCAACCAGCAATCCCCACACATTAACACTAGCCTACACACACGAGGGACAATTTACAATTTATACCAAGCCAATTAACCGACAAACCTGTACATTTTTGGAGTGTGGTGGAGGAAACTAGAGATCTCAGAGAAAACACGCGGTCACGGGGAGAACGTACAAACTCCGTACAGACAGCACCCATAGTTGGGATCAAACCCGGGTCTCTGGCACTGTATGCACTGGAAGGCAGCAACTCTACTGTTCTACCGCTGCACCAACGTGCCGCACAATCAAGGCTGATCTATAGGAAGAAACTGCAGATGCTGGTTTAAACCAGATATACACAAAATGCTGATGTACCTAAGCGGGACAGGCAGCATCTCTGGAGAGAAGAAATGGGTGACTTTTCGGGTCGAGACCCTTCTTCAGACTGGTTGGGGGAAAGGGAAACGAGAGATATAGATGTGATGTAGCAAGATATGGAAGAAATGAATGAAAGATATGCAAAAAAGTAATAATGATAAAGGAAACAGGCCATTGCAGCTGTTTGCTAGGTGAGAATGGGAACCAGGTGGGACTCAAAACCCTTCTTCAGACTGAGAGTCGGGGGAAAGGGAAACGAGAGACATAGATGATGATAAACTTGCTCTACATCTCTCTACATCACCGTCTATATTTCTTGTTTCCCTTTCCCCTGACTCTCAGACTGAAGCAGGGACTCAACCCGAAATGTCACCAATCCTTTTCTCCAGAGATGCTGACTGACCCACTGATTTACTCCAGCTTTTTGTGTCTATCTACTAGAGACGATACATTTTTAGATTGATAGGATTTGACTAGGGATACCCTGCATTGTTTTCTGCATGGGAGATGTTTAGTTTAGTTTAGTTTAGTTTAGAGATACAGCGCGGAAACAGGCCCTTCAGCCCACCGGGTCCGTGCCGACAAGCAATCCCCGCACATTAACACTATCCTAACACTAGAAACAAATTTGTTTTACACATGTACGCTGAGCCTATTAATGTACAAACCTGTACATCTTTGGAGTGTGGGAGGAAACCGAAGATCTTGGAGTTAACCCATGCAGTCACAGGGAGAATACACAAACTCCGTACAGACAGCATCTATTGTCGGGATCGAACCCGGGTCTCCGGCGCTGCAAGTGTTGTAAGGCAGCAACTTTACCACTGCACCACCATGCCGCACGGCATGCCCTGCATCTATCGAATTTCATTTGAGTTTTTTGAAGAATTAACCAAGAAGGCTGATGAGGGAAGAGTTGTGGATATCATTGGGCTAATAATCTTCCTCTTGGCATTTGTAGAACAGCCACTCCTCATTTCTCTGGACATTTCCTGGATGCTGTCTTACCAAGGTTCCCTTGAATGTCCCTGGATTTTGTCTGGAGAAATGTACGTTTCCTTTAATTTTCTTGGAGATTCCTCAATTCTCTGCATGTTTTCTAGTAGTTCCCTAGAAGCTCTCAAGTGTATCAATATCCATGGATGTTCACTGAGGATACCCAAATGTTATCTGAAGCTACCCTGTAGGTTTCCTGGGGACACTCTGCAGGTTCTCTGAATATTTCATGGAACATCTCTTGAGGTTCTCTCCATGGAGGTTACTGGCAGATACCTAGAGGTTCCCACAACATTCTCTGGATATTCCTTGGATATGCTCTGAAGTTTCTCAAAAGGTTCTATGGATGCCCTCTTTGAACATTCTCTGGATATTCCCTAGAAATTCCTCGGGCATTTGCTACAGTTTCTCTGGAGGATCTTTGGTGGTCCCCTGGAAACCCTCTGGGGGATCTATGTCTGTACCCATGAGGGCCTCTGAAATTTCACTGGAAGGCCTCTGTAAGTTCTTAGGCATCCCATGGATACACCTTTGAAGGTTTTCTTGACAATTGTTTCCAGATTCCTGGAGGTTATCTGGAACTTCTCTAGTTGTTTTCTGAATGATCATTGGTGAATAACAGCAGGTCTTCCTGAGGAACTTTGGAAATTTCATAGAGGTTCCTTAAAAGTATCAAGGATGGTTCCTCAAGAGCTTCCTGGAAGTTCTCTGGTTAAAGATTCCCCAGTGGTTTCCTTGATGTTGTCCGAGAATACCTTGAAGGTTCCCTGAATGTTTCCTGGGGCGACCATGAACACTATAATCTGCACCATGTCTTTTGTTTCTCTCTCTTTTACACTATCTCTTGTACTCATGGTTTGATTATGCTCACGTATGGTATGATTTACCTGGATAGCGTGCAAAACAACATTTTTCACAGTATCTCAGTCCACATGGCAATAATACACCAATAGCAATTTTCTGATGGCAAACTAAAACAAAACAATGAATGTGGACATGGTAAATCTCAAAATGAGGCTTTTTCAACTTATAATCAACTGCACTACTCTTCGAAAAGTTCCATGGCAATCACAATTAATCAGTTTCTCAGTCCTTAAGTCAGCGTATTAAATTTCCTTTTTAAAATTGTCACTGAATTTGGTTTTAACCATCCATTTTTTAGAGAGTGCATTGTAGATCATAACAGCTCACCAGGTAATTTTTTGCACAATGCTCTTTACTTCTTACCCCAATTATCTTAATTGCCAAAATATGACTCATTTCTCTTTTTTTGTGTGTAATTTTGTCCATACTTGGCCTATCGTATTTTAAACTCTCAATCACTTCCATGCAGCACTAGCGAAGACAATATTTTAGTTAGCTCCCTGCTGTGATATTAAGTGGCTGATACATCTTTAGGAGACGCTTATGAAATTACATTGTGCTAATGGATGATTGAGGAATTCAAATTTATAAAAACACATGCTGTCCAAGGAAAACAATCTTCACGCTCAGACTTAAAAAACAAAGATTTTAGGCTTTAAAAACCTGCTTCCAGTTAAAAAGTGAATAAGCCTCTGAAACATATTTTACACTTACTACCATTAGCAACTTTGTAGTTAGTTATACTGCTTTGTGACTAAATAGAGTCATAGAAAGATATAACATGCCAACGGGTCCTTGACACATCAAGTGTTGTATGAGAACAAATGTGGTATGGTTTGTGGATGATATTAAAATTGGTGCTATAATTAAAATTATTAAGGTTATCCACGATTAAAATGTGATCTTTATCAACTGGGCAAATGGGCCGAGGAATGACAGATGGAATTAAATTCAGATAATTGCCAGGTGTTGTGTTTTGACAAGATAAGCCAGGGCAGGACTTGCACAGTAAATAGTAGGGCACTGGGAACAGAAAGATCTCAGGGAGCAGGTACATAGTTCCATGAAAGTGCTGACACATGTGGACAGGGTGGTGAAGAAGGCATTTGGTATACATGTTTTCATCAGTCAATGTGTTGCATACAGGACTAGGGACCAGCAATGTTACAACTGTACAAGATGTTGGTGAGGCCACATTTGGAGTACCGTGTACAGTTCTGGTCACCCTGCTACAGGAAGGATGTCATTAAACTGAAAAGGGTGCCATGAAGGATTTGCAAGGATGCTATCAGGTCTGGAAGGTTTGAGTTACAAGGAGAGGCTGGATAAGTTTGCCTTTACTCCCAGGAGCATGGGAGGCTGAGATGCAATCTGAGAGTGGTTTATAAAATCATGAGAAACATAGATAAGGTGAATAGCCTCTGTCTTTTCTCAAGGATAGAGGAGTCTAAATATTTCATTTGTGCATGTCTTGACTCTCTCATGCATCGTATGATTTAACTGGATAACATGCAAATATTGTTTTTCATTGTATCTTGTTAAATGTGACAAAATAAACCAATACTAATGCCAATATCATTATGCTACATGGATGACTTAAGATTAAGGTATTATCCCCTTATTCATGTAGAACTAAAAGATAATTTGCTGTTATTTTGAAGAGGAACACAGGAAATGTCTGCAGGATTCTGCCCCAAAATATTTATCTTTTAATTAATGTCAGTAAACCTGACCATTTATCCATGTAATTTCACTGTTAATTAGCATGGTTTAGGGAATGTATTTATCTGCAGCTTATCCATTTGTTGCTTAAAATATTTCCACTGCTTCTCCATGATTTAATGCCATTTTTTCTTTCTGTTTTATCTCTTTTTTTTCTATCCCCATGCCCTGAAACTTTTCTTTTCTTTGGATCTATGTCTTGTATTTGTTCTTTCTCATCACTTTTAGCACATTATGTGAATGTGAAATTTTCCGCAATGTTTACTTTTTCTCTGCTTTGTTTCATGTCCCATTTATCCAACTTATCTTATTTTTGGTGGAATTCTTTCTTACAGATAAAAAAAAACATTCCTGTGAACTGAATTTCCTTATGTACATTTGCTCTATCTATTGTACTTGAGTTAGAATTAAGTGGATATATGTAAGGTATATCTGATCTGTTTGGATAGCATCTTCACTGCACAGTGTACCTTGTAAAGCTCCTCACTGTACCTTGGCACACGTGACTATAAATAAACCTAAAATAAAGTATATGCAATGATTTCATGTACCGTATGATATCCAATGCTTTATCATATTCCCTACCTGTGGTAGTTTATTTAGAAAATGAAAACTCTGCAAACAATTTTTATTCATTGTGGGTTATTTTCTTTTTTTTCCTTTCATTTCTGTTCCACTATTAACTGGTGTGCAGAATACTGTGTTCAAATCATCACTATTTTTTTTCCCTTGCCCCATTATTTAACATTTCGATCACAAGGGTAAAATAAAAATGTGAGCACTTTTTTTCCCCATTCAATTATCAATAAATAAAACTGATAATTTTATTCTCTGTACATTCAGAATCCCAAAATTGACTTTTGAGGTGGCAGGCTGCTTTCGACAGGTATCAAGCGGGGGAGGCGGGGGAGGCGGGGGGGGCGGGGGGGTGGTGGGGGGTGGTGGGGGGTGGTGGGGGGCGGGGGGGATGGTGGGGGGTGGTGGGGGGCGGGGGGGTGGTGGGGGGTGGTGGGGGGCGGGGGGGTGGTGGGGGGTGGTGGGGGGCGGGTGGGGGGGCGGGTGGGAGGTGGGGGGGGTGGGGGGGTGGTGGGGGGGGTGGGGGGTGGGGGGTGGGGGGGGTGGGGGGGTGGTGGGGGGGGGGACGGGGGGGGGCGGTGGGGGGCGGGGGGGGGGAGGGCGGCTCCTGTCACACTTGCCACACCTCCAAACACTTGAGACTCTTTTCACACTCCTCCCCTGAGCTATTAGGAGTTACACCTGCATTTAATCTGCTCCCCTGATCTGTCACTTGGTATAAATACCTGAGAGCATCACCAATTGGGTGCTGACTAATCAGTTCTGCATTCTGTCTGTTCGATGGCAGTTCTAAGTTCTGTTGGTTCCTGGTCTATACCTTTCGGTTCTATTTGCGTCTGGATTTTGGGTTTTCTTCAGTACTTCTCGGTAAGCCTGCTTTCGAGTCCTTTCCATTATGGAGCCCTCTGACACCTGTGCACTACGTACTATGGAAAATTGGGATGTTGGAAGTCTACAAAAGGATAGAGATGGATTAAATGAGGGGGCTACAATATTGCAAATACTGTATGAATTGGAAAAATGTGAAAATAATCACTTTAGTTAAGAAAGATATAGTAAAGACATATCAAAATGGTGGGAGATTAAAATCCCCAATGTATAGGATATTCAATTTATTCTACTGTGATTCACAAAAAGGCTGTTAGGCAGATACAGCAAGTAATTGGAAAAATTATCGGAATATCTTTGTTGCTAGGGGAATGAATACAAAAGTAGAGTGATAATGCTTTAATTAGATCTGTGAGTCACTAGTTAAAATGAAGGGGTCACCATTTAAGATAAAGATGAGGTCAAAATGGGAATGGGATAGTTAATTAAAATGGCAAGCAACTGCATGTTCACGTTTACTCCTCCAGACTTCAGAAGATTGTGAGCCTTTAAAACTTTCCATCTCACAGGACAATGATAGGTGATTTTCAAGGCAAGGATGAAATGGCAACATGGGGAAATAGGAATACAGAAACAAAGAACTGCAGATGCCGGTTAATATACAACAGGGCACAAAGTGCTGGAGTAAAACAGCAGGTCAGTTAGCATCTCTGGAGAACATGAATAGGTGGCATTTCGGTTTGAGACCTTTCTTCTAAAGGAGGGTCTCGATCTGAGATGTCACCTATCCATGTTCTCCATAGATCCTGACTGACCTGTTAAATTATTTTGACATGTATGTCCTAAAGGGATTAGAGAGTTGAGGCTACAATCAGATCAGCCATGATCATATTAAATGGTGCTGTAAGCTTGAGGGTTGAGTGGCAAGAAGTCAAGAGTGTTATGTTGTCATATGTAACAAAACGGAACAATGAAATTCATGCTTGCCACAGCACGACAGGATTACTGTATAAACAAAGTACAAATCCACCACCAATTTTCCTGCCACTGATGGTCCAGCACCTCCTTTAATCTAGACAAAATTCCAAGAGCACACTTGAAGAACCCCCCCCCCCCCCGGAAGTTTCCCCGAAAATATGGTGCCGAGGTCGGGTGAGGCGGCCAATCTCGACCTCATTGGAACTTCCGCAGCCGATCGGCGGGCCAAATTTGCCCCCTGCGGCTGGGGCTCTGGAACTCCTGCTAAGATGGAGCCAGCGGATCCGTTCCCACAGTTGACTTCCGAGGCCAAATTTGCGGGCCGGTAACTCCGAACCCTGATGGCCTAGGCGAACCGTTCCAGTAATGTCTGACTGCTCTGAGAAGCCGTGACCATTGTTGGTCTGACAAACAAATACAAAGCCCAAAGCCCCTAGTGAAGTCAAGGCACTTCTTGGTTCAGAGATTGGTGGGATTCTTTTTTTAGAGATACAGCATGGAAACAGGCCTTTTGCTCACGGAGTCCATGCCGACATCACTCACACATTCACGCCAGATCCATGTTATCCCACTTTTGCATCCTACACACTCGGGCAATTTACAGAAGCCAATTAACCTACAAACCTGAAAATATTTGAAATGTGGGAGGATCCCACTTTTCAAAAAAGGAGGGAGAGAGCAAATGGGAAATTATAGACCAGTTAGTCTGACATCAGTGGTGGGGAAGATGCTGGAGTCAATTATAAAAGACGAAATTGCGGAGCATTTGGATAGCAGTAACAGGATCGTTCCGAGTCAGCATGGATTTATGAAGGGGAAATCGTGCTTGACTAATCTACTGGAATTTTTTGAGGATGTAACTAGGAAAATTGACAGGGGAGAGCCGGTGGATGTGGTGTACCTCGACTTTCAGAAAGCCTTCGACAAGGTCCCACATAGGAGATTGGTGGGCAAAATTAGAGCACATGGTATTGGAGATAGGGTACTGACATGGATAGAAAGTTGGTTGACAGACAGAAAGCAAAGAGTGGGGATAAATGGGTCCCTTTCAGAATGGCAGGCAGTGACTAGTGGGGTAC
Organism: Rhinoraja longicauda; assembly: GCF_053455715.1. Classification (NCBI taxonomy): domain Eukaryota; kingdom Metazoa; phylum Chordata; class Chondrichthyes; order Rajiformes; family Arhynchobatidae; genus Rhinoraja; species Rhinoraja longicauda. The sequence goes on along the minus strand of NC_135956.1, from coordinate 38,853,128 downwards.
CACAAGGCTCGGTGTTGGGACCGCAGCTATTTACAATATACATCAATGACTTGGATGAAGGGATTAAAAGTACCATTAGCAAATTTGCCGATGATACAAAGCTAGGTAGCAGTGTGAACTGAGGAAGATGCTATGAGGTTGCAGGGTGACTTGGACAGGTTGTGTGAGTGGGCGGATGCATGGCAGATGCAGTTTAATGTAGATAAGTGTGAGGTTATCCACTTTGGTGGTAAGAATAGGAAGGCAGATTATTATCTGAATGGTGTCAAGTTAGGAAAAGGGGACGTACAACGAGATCTGGGTGTCTTAGTGCATCAGTCACTGAAAGGAAGCATGCAGGTACAGCAGGCAGTGAAGAAAGCCAATGGAATGTTGGCCTTCATAACAAGAGGAGTTGAGTATAGGAGCAAAGAGGTCCTTCTGCAGTTGTACAGGGCCCTAGTGAGACCGCACCTGGAGTACTGTGTGCAGTTTTGGTCTCCAAATTTGAGGAAGGATATTCTTGCTATTGAGGGAGTGCAGCGTAGGTTTACTAGGTTAATTCCCGGAATGGCGGGACTGTCATATGTTGAAAGACTGGAGCGACTAGGTTTGTATACACTGGAATTTAGAAGGATGAGAGGGGATCTTATCGAAACGTATAAGATTATTAAGGGGTTGGACACGTTAGAGGCAGGAAACATGTTCCCAATGTTGGGGGAGTCCAGAACCAGGGGCCACAGTTTAAGAATAAGGGGTAGGCCATTTAGAACAGAGATGAGGAAAAACTTTTTTAATCAGAGAGTTGTGAATCTGTGGAATTCTCTGCCTCAGAGGGCAGTGGAGGCCAATTCTCTGAATACATTCAAGAGAGAGCTAGATAGAGCTCTTAAGGATAGCGGAGTCAGGGGGTATGGGGAGAAGGCAGGAACGGGGTACTGATTGAAAATGATCAGCCATGATCACATTGAATGGCGGTGCTGGTTCGAAGGGCCAAATGGCCTCCTCCTGCACCTATTGTCTATTGTCTGTTGTCTATTGAAACCAGAGAACCGGAGAAAACCCATGTTGTGGTCACAGGGAGAACCTACGAACTCTGCACACACAGCACCTGTATTTAGGATAAGATCCAGGTATCTGGCACTGTGAGGCGACAGCTGTACTGCTGCACCACTGTGAGGCCCAAATTCATAGTGTTCAATAGCCTGATGGTTGTTCCTAATATGGATGTTTGAATGTTGTCAATGGGAACCGTAACCAGGGTATGGCACAAAGTACGCTGATAGCAATTCAACTAATGCCGGTCACTTGAAAATGTAAGGACTGACTTTTATGTCGTATAAGAAAATAACTGCAGATGCTGGTACAAATCGAAGGTATTTATTCACAAAATGCTGGAGTAACCCAGCAGGTCAGGCAGCATCTCAGGAGAGAAGGAATGGGTGACGTTTTGGGTCGAGACCCTTCTTCAGACTGACAATTTTATGTCTCTGGAGGACAAAGATGTTAAAGCATTGATAAAAAGGTTCACATTGGACTAATTTACCCTCTGTCTATCCTTGATCGGACTTTGCTGGCTTTACCTTGCACTAAACATTATTCCCTGATCATGTATCTGTACACTGTAAATGGATCGATTGCAAACATGTATTTTCTTTTTGCTAACTGGTTAGCACGCAACAAAAGCTTTTCACTGTACCTCGGTACACGTGACAATAAACTAAACTGTACTGAATTAATTATTTCTGCTGATTTGATGAACAAAATTTGGTCCTGGACCCTCAAATTTAAATCCGCGTTGTTGAAGAAAAGCTGACACTTAGAAACTTTAAAAATATGGGAAAGTAAAAAGTTATGGCGCTTAAAGACTGCATGATTTTATGATGGGAGCAATAATGTGTGAAAAAGTTCAGTGGCATTGAAAATTGCAGGACAGATGAGTAATTCTGAATCTGTGTGAATAATGCAGGAGCACAGGTTCAAAATCTGCAGCAAACACAGCAGTGAACAAAATTAATATACAAAATTATGAGAGGAATAGATTGGGTCAACGCAGAAAATCTCTTGCCCAGAGGGGAATGGAGAACCAGAGGGCACAGAGTTAAGATGAGGGGGGAAAGATTTAATAGGAACCTGTGGGGTAACGATTTCACACAAAGGGTGCTGGGTGTATGGAATGAGCTGCCAGAAGAGGTAGCTGAGTCAGGTACTATCGCAACGTTTAAGAAATATTTAACAGGTACCTGGAAAGGACAGGTATTGAGGGATATGGGCCAAACACAGGCAGGTGGGATTAGTGTAGATGGGACATATTGGTCGTTGTGGGCAACTTGGGCTGAAGGGCCTGTTTCCACGCTATATGACTCTATGACTCCAAGATCAACATGAGGATATACAGTATGTGACATGGTGCACAAAAGTTAGAACTGTTGCCTTATAGTTTCAATAACAGCTTCAATAATAACCTTTGCTGCCTTTCCACATTTTCCTTATGAAAGGTTGGGGAGAAGACAGGCACAGGTTACTGATTGTGGATGATCAGCCATGATCATGATGAATGGCGGTGCTGGCTCGAAGGGCCAAATGGCCTCCTGCACCTGATTTTTATGTATCTATGACCTTGTGGGTTTCTCTGAGATGTACTAGTTTCCTACCAGACATCTAAGACATGCTGGCTGATAAGTTAATTTGCTACTGTAACTTGTTCCCAATGCAAAGGATAGCAGGTAAATTGGCATAGGATCTGGGTCATGGAAATGTGAGTGGGAAAATGAGATTAGTGGAGTTTGCTAGAGCTGTAAAATCTGCTGCATCACAGTGCCAGAGACTCAAGTTCGTCCTGACCTCGGGTGCTATCTGTGTGGAGTTTGCATGTTCCCTCTATGACCGCAAGGGTTTGCTTTGGGTGCTCTGGTTTCCTCCCACATCCCAGAGACGCATAGGTTTGTTGGTTAATTGCCTCTGTATATTGCCCTTAGTATGTAGAAAGTGTTGTAGTATAGAACTAGTGTGAACAGATGCTCTATGGTCAGTGTGAGCTCAGTGAGTCGAAGGGCCTGTTTTCATGTTGTATCTCTAGACTAAAACTAAACATGCTGGTTGGGAGGTTAATGGGCTCCTGTAACTTGTTCCCAATGTAGAGGGTAGTAGGTAAACATCCCGCAGCTCTCCGCAGGTAAATTGGAGTTGGATGGGGTAAATGGGGATGTGAGTGGGAAATCAGGTTTGTGGCGTTTGATGAATGGTGTAGTCTTGGTGTGCCACAGGACTAGTTTCTGATCTATGAATCCATCTCTACAATGACTGGTGTTCCCAGGCATGCACTCTGGAATCGTAGAGAAGCAAAATGGTCACACTCTTAAACCATTATTTCATTCACTACATATACCTGCCTTGCAATAGATATTGTAAATGGTAGACCTTTATAAATGAAGCTCTGCCATGCATAACCACTGAGATTGAATGGTATATCTGAAACTTCTACATAGTCATCTAAGCTATTACTTCTATTAGTACTCTATTAGTATTTGCTTATTGTTATCTGTTTGTATTGTAGGCTACTTGACTTCTAATCTGCAAATTGTGTTCACAATATGACGTAATTTACACTGGAGAAACAAAATACAGATTGGATGATGGTTTTGTGGAGAACCTGTGTTTAGTCTGGAGGAGTACGATTTTAGGTAACTGGTTACCTGCCATTTTAGTTCACCATACCATTCCCATTCTGACCTTTCTGTCTGTACTATTACTCCCTCTGCACAATTAGAATGAGGCTCAGCGGCAAGCTCAAGGAACACCTCTGATGTTTTTATCCGTACTGCTGAGCAATGAATTATCCAAATGCAGATGACTCACTCTCCATTTCCGTCCGCATTAAATTACTAATTTGCTTTAAGAACAACACTCCTCCTTGATTAATCTTAATCTGGTTGAGCTGTCTTGCAATCCCTGAATTGGCCGAATTACTCGGAGCCTTTTTTAACCATTGAACCATTACTATTTTGCAGAAACTTGTACATCTTTCAATTACAGTGATTGCCTGGCAATTTTTGCAGTGTGCAGCTGTTTCTGATTGCATGTAAATAATGAACATGCATGCCTACTAATGCAACCAAAGGCATGGGTGTCCGAAGCCATCACACAAATGCAGGAGCTTAACCCATTAAAACAGAACTTCTCCTTCTACTCACTGCAGATGCATTAGTTCCAACCATAGTGCAGTCAATAGGGAATCATGAACACTTCAATTTACAAACCCTTACAGCATTTATCCAATGTATTTCTAAGATATGGATTTAAACGGGAAGGTGATGGAATGCTATACCAAAGTAGAAGAATCAGTTGTGTAAAATTAAGTCATGTCAAGCTTAATGTCAAATGCACAAGTATGAAGGCAGGGAGAAGGCAGAAGAATGGGGTTTGGAGGGAGAGATAGATCAGCCATGATTGAATGGCGGCCTAGACTTGATGGGCCGAATGGCCTAATTCTGCACCTATCACTTATGATTTTATGTCGAGGTACAGGTACAATAAAATTTGCAACAACGTCACAGACATATTGACGCAGACAAACACACAAAAAAACATAAATTATAGATACATTCTGCAAGACAGTAAAAGGAGAAATGACTATGTAAAGAAACAAGGCGTGAGTAGGAAACACTATTTTAAAAAAATACAAGTCGCTGGTAGTGCAAGAGGTGGTCCATAGTGTCCCATTCATGAGAGAGGGTTAGGTTGGTTCAAGAACCTGATAGTTGTAGGAAAGAAGCTGTTTCTGAACCTGGTGGTATAGGACTTCAGGCCTCTGCATTTCCTGTCTGACAGTAGCAGGGAGCAAGTCTTGTGGCAAGGCTGACTGGTCTATAATTCCCTGTTTTCTCTCTCCCTTTTCAAAAACAGAGGTGCTAATTATCTGCTGACCAATCTTTAGGAGCTGATCTAGAATCCAAAAGATACTGGAAATTGACCACCAATGCATCCATTTCGTTAAGAACTGTGAAATGTGGATTATTGGGCACGGTGGATTTTTCAATCTTCATTCCCATTAATTTCCCTCACACAATTTTCCTTCCAATGCTTGTTTAATTCCTCCCTCCCGCTAAACCCTAGATTCCCATACATTTCTGGGAGGTTATTTGTACCTTCTTGTGAAGGCAGAAGCATAGCGTTTTTGATTTGGTCTACTATTTCTTTGATTCCTACAGTAAATTCCCCTGTTATTGACTGACTGAGCCTATATTTCCCTTCACTAACCTTTTTCTCCTCATATATCTGTTGAATATTTTACAGTCATTTTTTTTTTTTGTTTCCTGCAGTCTTATGCGCATTATCTAATTTCATCCTCTTAATTAATCCCATGGTTCTTGTTTGCTGATCTAAATGCTTCCCAGTCCTCAGGCTTGCTGCTCTCTTTGGCTTATTTATATGTCTTTTCCTTCGATTTAATACTTCCCTAATTTCCCTTGGTGGCCATGGTTGAGTCATCCATCCTGATTATTTTTTGCGCCAGACAGGAATGAACAATTGCTATAGTTCACCCAGGCATTCCTTAAATGTTTGTCATTGTCAATTCACCGTCTACTTCATAAGTAATGCTCCCCAGTTTATCATAGCTGATACTTTCCTCCTGCCAAGATAGTTCTTTTACTCCAGTTCAGGACCCTAGTCCCTGAATGAGCAAATGTAAGAGTGAATATTTCTACCTAAATACCCCTAAATTTCACCAGGAGGGCCACTCGGTCCAGGTGAAACACCTGGCATTTACTGCTGGCACTATTGGGAAGATCAGAAGTCCTGTGCACTTGACTGCCACTATCATTCTGACTGTTCTCCTTTAGGAGTGAAGCCGTGCTGTGCCCACTTCCTGCAGCTCCACTGCGAAATCATGTCTGTTGAACCTCGTCTATTGCTTTAGGCCTTCTTTACTTTGGTGAGACCAAGCGCGGACAGGGGGACCACTTTGCCGAACACCTATGTGCTATCTACCCCGGAGCTCCTGGTTGCTAGACATTTCAATTCCCCTCCCCCTTCGACGCTGATCAATTTGTCCTTGGTCTCCTCCACTGACAGCGTGGGGCAAAATGCGAACCTGGGGAAGAACATTCTCATATTCCACCTCAAAAGTATCCAATCCAGCTGGCATGAATATTGAATTCTCTAATTTCAGATAGCCTGCTCCCCCTCTGTCCCTCTATACCCAGATACTCCCACTCATATCCTTCTTTCCAACAACATCCAATCTGCTCTCATCAAGCTGATCTGATCTACCTTATCTGCCCTTCACCCAAACATTTTTTCCATTAGATCACATCCCCACACTGTCCACATCTGTACACCCCTCCTCCTTTGTTTTGTCCCATAGTCCACCTTCATTTCCAATCAGATTCTATCACCTGCAGTCCCTGTTGACCTCCACTAATCGCCTCCCAGCCACTGTTGTTATCTCCACTGCTCTTTCTCCCTACCTGACTCCATCCACCATTCCACCTTTCCTCACCTGGATCCATATCGCCTGCCAGCTTTTGCACCAACCCCCTCACCTCTTTATGTTGCCGATACCCCAGTCCAGGGAAAGAGACTCCACCTGAAATATCTACTATCTATGTCCCTCCACAGATTCCACCATATCTGCTGAGTCAGAACATAGAACAATGCAGCACCAAAACAGGTCCTTCGGCATTCGACATGTCTGCGTCGAACATGATACCAAGATCATCTCGCATCTATCTGCACATATCCAAATCCCTCTCTTCCTTGCATATACATTTGCTTATAGAAAAACCTCAAGTGCCACTATCATATCTTCCTCAACCACCAACCCCAGCACCAACCCCAGCACCAACCCCACAACAGGCACTCACCACCATCTGTGCAAAAAAAGTTGCCCCACACATCTCCTTTAAGGGTTCCCCTCTTACCTTAAAACTATGCCCTCTGGTATTTGATTTTTCCATTCTGGGATAAAGGTTCTGACTGTCTATCCTATCATCTCAGTCCCTCCAGCAGTTTGTTTTCTGCTTAACTGCTTCATTACATTTATTCTCTTCAATGAGAAGGAACAACTGAGAGAATAGAAGCAAGTTGCAGGTGAGTTACATTTTCTCAATTTATTTAAATGTTTGTAATTGCTTGTGATTTTGTACAATTTTTATATTTTATGTTATTCAACAACCAATTGGGGAAATGGATCTCGAGGTGGTTCTATAAGATTTGGTAATGTTATGTAGTACAGGTTTTAAACTATTTAAAAACTAGCTTGTTAGCCACCTACATTTCTCACAGCCTACCAAACACACAAATCCATATTCTGGTGCTCAAGCTGTTTAGAACACTTGCTACCTTCAGATGATGTTGTATTTCACTTGGCAATGCTATATTTTATGCTCCATTAAATACCATCTTGCTTTATAGATTATAATGTTAAATGAATTGTGAGCCTTGCTCCGTCGACTGGGCATAAATTAGGAACTTGCAAATGAGTACCTAAGGATCTCCTCAATGTAAAGCTGAAGGAAGAGGCTCTGTGATCTCCCCACATGAGCCTTGGAGCAATACTATTTTAAATATTCAGACTTCGTAAGTTAGCATAAGCTGAGAACTAAAAACATCCGTGAATCTCTCCCAATTTAATAAATCAACATGTTCCACAAACATTAGCATATTTTGTAAATGATTAAAGGCATACTACTGCAATCGAAGCCTCTTCTATCATTCCATTTGTACCTTAGTTATTTACTTGTGAGCCATTGTAAAATGTGTTTTGCTTTTTGACTGTTTATAAATATTGCTTTTTAATAAAAAAGGGATCTGAAGGGTTCAAAAACAAAGGGACGTTTTTTTGTTTCCATGTCAGTTAACACGTATTTCTTTTTCTGGAACTGTCTCTTCTTTTTGGGTAATCTACCGCCATGGACTATTTTTAGAGCTGAGGTTGGAAGACATTCATGAGCTGAAGGGGTCAGTTTTGCACTGGGGATGATTTGTTAAATATGTAGTGGATTGAAAATATCAATGCAGCATTCATTCTTATCTTCTACCCCATTAGCAACCCCCCTCCTTACAATTATGCAGTTGCTTGGGGACAGAGAACATTGTAATAAAACCTAATTGGTCTAATTCTTTGAAATTAAAGGACAAGAGACATCAGATGGATATTGAAAGCAGGGTTGCCTGCAATAAACTAAAAGGTTATTCCATACATTTCTGAGCTTTTTCAATAGAGATGTGTTTACTTCTGAAGCGAGTGATCCATTTTTTGCAAAACAAATTTATAATCCGAGCTTAAGGAGTCAAATAGATACTTGCAAGTTGTTAGTCTTTTTCTTCAGGCAGTACTGTTAATGAATATGCATTCCGCGGCTGAACGTAGGAGATGCAATTCGTTAATTGAATCTCAGAATCCATGAGTAATATCTGATACCGGTGAGAGGATTGTGCCTATCAGCGGGTTTGTGCAACGATTGTGTATGAGAGATGTATGATTGTTACATTATTTGATGAGCAATGTTTAATTAGTGCCCAGTCTTGAATTAACATTGTCGGAGTACTGCAGTTCCTATATATACAAGGGAGCCATGTACTTTGGTATTATGGCCACAGCCCACAGGATGACTGGATTTCTCCTCCAGTCAATTTTCGTAAGAATATAAAGATGTTGGAAACAGGAGCTAGCATAGGTCAATTGGACCCTTGAGTCTGCCCCATCATTTAATCCAATCTGACTAATCATTAATCCAATTTAATCCAGCGGTAGAACAGCTGCCTTACAGTGCCAGGGACCTGAGTTCTGTCTGTCTGAAGTTTGAACGTTCTCTCTGTGACCGCATGGGTTTTCTAGTTTTCTGCCATGCTCCAAAGACATACAGATTGAGAATAGTATATGCTTCAATAAGTTCACCTTTCATTCCCCTGAATTCCAATGATCATAAATCCAATTTGTCTTTACACATTAACCTCTTCCTCTCAGGAATCAAGCCAGCGATCTGCCTCTACACAGACTCTAATACAAGTACTTCTATCCATAAGCAGGGAGACCAAAGCTGTAGGTAGTATATACAACAAAAAAACATAGAACAGTATAGCACAAGACAATGTCCTACTTTCAAATTCTATTTTAAATGCACCGTTTGCCTTCTAAATTGCTCATTGCATCTGCATGTTGGCTTTCAGTGATTTGTATACAAGTGCACTTATGTCCCTTTTCACATCAGGATTGCACATCTCACACCATTTTAAAAAGATACGCTGTTTTTCTATTTTTCACGCTAAAGTGGATGATTTTATATAATTCCACATTATCGGCATGTTCTCCAAAACTCATTTAGATTATCTATATGCCCTTGAAGCCTCTTTACATTCTCCTCTGCCATCGCCTGGCATCATCAGCAAACACGGAAATAAGCCATTTGGACCCTTCGCTGATATTGATTGTAAGCAGCTGAGTCCTAAGAACTACTACCCTTTGATATTCCACTAGCAGCACACTGCCTACCCGAGAAGGGTGCATTTATTCCCTTTCTATGCTTTCCATCTAATAACAAATTCACAATAATTTCAATACATGGACCCCCAATTTTCTGTGCCCTAGCTATGCTGAATAAGCTCCTCCGTGGGACTTTATTGAATGCCTCCCAAAAATCCAAATACATCACATCGCCAAGCTCCACATACCTGTCGCTATTCCACTTATCACAACCTCAAAAAAATTCCAGTAGATTAGTGAATCATGACTTTCCTTTCAGAAATCAATGCTGACATTGCTCAGTTCAATTATTCCTTTCAAAATGTTGCATTTATACTGACTCTCTTTTTTCATTTAACTAGTCAAATAATATTCCCAATTCCATCTTCTCATATTCATTATGAAGATTCCTGACCTGAAAGTTTCCATGTCCTCCAGAGATGCTGCCTGACCCACTGAGTTACTCCAGCACTTTATGTTCTACACAAGAATCTAGCATCTGCAGTTCCTTAGGCCTCCATATTCTCTCATATTGTGTAGTTAATCTCTTATGTGGCTGCTTATTTAATGACTTTTAGAAATTCATATACACTTCATATACCAGTTCCCCTTTCTTCACCCTGTTTGTTACATCCTCAACAAACTACGAAATTTATTAAACAGGTTATCTTTTCACAAAACCACATTGTCTCTTCCTGAATGTATTATAATTCTCCAACTTTCCTGTCATTTCTTTCTTAAAATAATTTTCCCAATCTTAGATGTTAGGCCCACTAGCCTTTTGTTTCTTCTTTTCTCTCTCTCTCTTTTCTTGGATGCTGGTACTATATTTTCAGTTATCCAAACTTATGGGACTTCTCCAGAATCCAAGGGAATTTGGTAGATTAGAACCAAAGTATTTACTTTCTTTTAGATCTTAGCTTGCAAGTCATCGGGGCCAGAAGAACTGAGCCTCTTGCTCCATTAGTTTGCCCAGAGTATTTTTTCTCATGTGATAGTAATTGTTTTAAGTTCCACTCTTGCAACAGTTCCTTGGTTACCTCTTCATTATTGGCACATTTTCTGTGTTTTCTAATATAAAGACTGTTTCAATGAGACATTTAAAGTCACTGCCATTTTTTTATTTATCCTTAGTAATTCTTCAGTTTTGTCCTACAAGTAACCAATATTTGTTTGATCTAGTCCCTTACTTGTTATTTACCTGCAGAAGCTATTATCATGTCTATTGAATGGAGTTACTCCTTAAGTCTTAGGTAGAAAAATACAAGTAGTTGAAATGTGACTCATGAACACTTATTTGTAAGGGTACAGTTTGGACAATATGAAAGTGCCAAATGTGCCTTAATGAATCTGATTCCTTTTATGAAACCTCTTGGGGTGGGAGCCATACGCGTCTATTAGCACTATCATTACTTAGGTCAGGTTACATTGTGCTTTGCAGAGTTCTGTGTCAATTCTAATCAGCTCAACAAGGGAGGGAGACGGAGAGATTTATTGACTTCTTTTGAATGCCTGTATTTATGAATGCTTTTTGCCCTCACTGACGAACTATAAAGCCTGCTAACACATTATTTTCCAGGACCATGTTCACCCTCAGCACTGACAAAGTGTGTGCACTCAGAAAATCTTGGGGACTTGATCATTGCACGCACCTTTTTTCTTTAAGGGTTTCCTAACTGAAAAAAACATGTAATTAAGATCATGTAGATATGAAAATGTCTAACTTAAATGCAAATAACATTATGCTTATTAATGCTTCCCTCTGAATGAGTTAGAAAAAAAAGTGAGTACCACTGCTTATATTTTGTTAGATAATGTAAAATTTCAGCCATGGTCTTATTGAATGGTGGAATGGGCTCAAGCTGCTATTTGGTCCACTCTTGCTCCTGTTTCTTTAGTTCATATGTTCTTTGACATTACATAACAGATTGGGCTGGCACAGTGGTGCAGTGGTAGAGCTGCTGCCTTACAGCGCCAGAGACCCGGGTTCAATCTTGACCATAGGAGCATTCTGGATGGAGTTTGTACTTTCTCTTGGTTTCTGCTGGGTGCTCCGGTTTCCTCCCTCATTCCAAAGATGCACAAGTTTGTAGGTTAATTGCCTTCAATAAAATTGTAAATTGCCCCTAGTATGGAGGATTGCTTTATGTCCTCGCCGTCCACCCTGGGTAGTTCTACAGAACTGGCAACATTTGCAGCAAAGCGTCAACTAGGGTAGTCTGAAGCACCAATTGCCACTTTTGATTTTGTAGTTGACATACGAAAGAAGAAAGAAGAAGTAGTATGGAGGATAGTGCTAGTGTACGTACGGGGTGATCGCTGGTTAGCACAGACTCGGTGGACCAAAGGGCCTGTTTCCAAGCTGTATCCCTAAAGTCGAAAGTAGTCCAAAGATTGAGCCTGTCATTAGCAATTAGCAATTACCAACAAAAGCTCTGAATGCTTCTATCGTTCTAAGCAAATATGTCCAGTAGCAGCAAGCAGTTGTTCCCTCAAGCAACGTGTCAGCTGTAACTCAGTGTGGTGTTTTGGTTTTGAGTCTGAAGGTTTCAGATTCAACTTGCAGTTCACAATCTAACAATAAAAAAGTCTTCAGTGCAATAGTGAGGAGTACTATACAATTTGAAATGTAGTACTCAGTGATGCCCAGTCAGGTCAGGTCACCAGTCATCTTAGGCTCTTGTAAATGGAGACCCTGATGTCCATGAAGGACTTTAGGGTAATTGACGAGTTGAGACTGAGGTGATTCAATCCTGGAACAATCAGAAACGGGGGGGGGGCATAGCATCAGGGAATATGATGACCCAGAAATGATTGTTATCATATTTCACTCCAAGAAAGATATGAGAATACTGGATACAAGTGGATGAAGGGATTAAAAGTACCATTAGCAAATTTGCGGATGATACAAAGCTGAGTGGTAGTGTGAACTGTGAGGAAGATGCTATGAGGATGCAGGGTGACTTGGACAGGTTGTGTGAGTGGGCGGATGCATGGCAGATGCAGTTTAATGTAGATAAGTGTGAGGTTATCCACTTTGGTGGTAAGAATAGGAAGGCAGAGTATTATCTGAATGGTGTCAGGTTAGAAACAGGGGATGTACAACGAGATCTGGGTGTCCTAGTGCATCAGTCACTGAAAGGAAGCATGCAGGTACAGCAGGCAGTGAAGAAAGCCAATGGAATGTTGGTCTTCATAACCAGAGGAGTTGAGTATAGGAGCAAAGAGGTCCTTCTGCAGTTGTACAGGGCCCTTGTGAGACCACACCTGGAGTACTGTGTGCAGTTTTGGTCTCCAAATTTGAGGAAGGATATTCTTGCCATTGAGAATGGCATTGAGTTTACTAGGTTAATTCCCGGAATGGCAGGACTATCATATGTTGAAAGACTGGAGCGACTAGGCTTGTATACACTGGAATTTAGAAGGATGAGAGGAGATCTTATGGAAACATATAAGATTATTAAGGGGTTGGACACGTTAGAGGCAGGAAACATGTTCCCGATGTTGGGGGAGTCCAGAACAAGGGGCCACAGTTTAAGAATAAGGGGTAGGCCATTTAGAACTGAGATGAGGAAAAACATTTTCAGTCAGAGTTGTGAATCTGTGGAATTCTCTGCCTCAGAGGGCAGTGGAGGCCAATTCTCTGAATGCATTCAAGAGAGAGCTAGATAGAGCTCTTAAGGATAGCGGAGTCCGGGGGTATGGGGAGAAGGCAGGAACGGGGTACTGATTGTGAATGATCAGCCATGATCACATTGAATGGCGGTGCTGGCTCGAAGGGCCGAATGGCCTCCTCCTGCACCTATTGTCTATTGTCTATTGTCTAAGTGCAGTATTCTCAACAAGACCTGTGGTTCCTGGGAACATCTAGGAAGTATCTGTATTGAAGTGTCTGTAATGCCTCTCACCAACCTGTGCAGCACACTTAGAATAATGGCTGACAATGTGGAGAATAATTTAGATATGGTTCTAAAGGCTAAAGAAATAAAAGGTTATGGGGACAAAGAAGGAAATGAGTACTGAACCTGAAGGATCACACACGATCATGACAAATGGTAGAGCAGGATTAAAGGACTGAATGAGCTCCTCCTGTTCTAATGTTTCTATATTGGATTTCATTGAAAAGTTCCGAGCAAATAAAGCAGTACAAAGCAAGAGTTAGACAACAGCCAGGCATGTTCAGATGAGTAACAAATGCAGTTCACTTAGCAGAGGTAGCAGGCAACCATCACCTTTGTTATCGGGGAAAGAATAGTGAAGGCTAATTACTAGTAAATATCGATGTGGATTGTGCTAATATGGTGACAGAGCATAAAAATAGATAAAGCCTAAAAGTAGAGACCTGGAATGCAGCAGTGACGACACCAAAGTTTCAGGAACTTCATTGATTATGTCATGGCATGCACTCATCATTGTAACAAAAAATTGAATCTACTGTCAATGAAGATAGATGTGCGGATAATCATTTTATTCAGTTTCTTACCCAAATAAGTCTTTCTCTTTGCTCCATTCTGTAATCATCACCTGTTAATGAAGTCTCTGCGTAATCTTGTAATCTGAGGTTATAAAAACCGTACCAAAGTTGCACTCGAGAGATTAGCATTGATTGGTCTTCTGGTGCGCACCAGTTTTAATAAATCACCCCGTTACTTCGAGCACTAACTCCGCGTGGCCTTTTCATTTTGCTCTGACAATTGAACAAGTGAGAGTCTCAGCATCTATTTGTAATTGTCAGTAGGATTACTACTCTGATTTCCCAACTATCAACAACCTGTGGGTCACCAATGAACACAAAGTCAACTGCACCTACCCCGTAATTACCGTGGCGACAAGAGCAGGTTAGAGGTTGGTTATTCTGCAGCAAGTGATTCACTCCTTGCATCCCAAATCCATTCCACCATTTACAAGTCAAGCCACAAGTGATAGCATTCTCTCCCCTCCCCAAGATCTACACAACTCTCCTTTGTCCTGGATGTATGCTCAGTGCATACATCCAGGACAAAGCAACCTACTCAACTAATATCCATCCCACACCCTGAACATTCATTCCCTCTGCCACCAGCATTTAGTAACTGCAGTATATGCTATCTATAAAATAAACATTCTCTTGCACGATTCCAGTAGCAGCAACCATTATCATTTAAAGGAGAAGGGCAACAGGCCCTCAGGTCTGAAGAAGGGTCTCGACCCGAAACATCGCCCATTCCTTCTCTCCCGAGGTGCTGCCTGACCCGCTGAGTTACTCCAGGGAGGGAGAGAGAAAACGGGGAATTATAGACCAGTTAGCCTAACATCGGTAGTGGGGAAAATGCTAGAGTCAGTTATTAAAGATGTGATAGTATTACATTTGGAAAGTGGTGAAATCATAGGATAAAGTCAGCATGGATTTACCAAAGGCAAATCATGTCTGACGAATCTTATAGAATTTTTCGAGGATGTAACTAATAGAGTGGATAAGGGAGAACCAGTCGATGTGTTATATCTGGACTTTCAGAAGGCCTTCGACAAGGTCCCACATAGGAGATTGGTGTACAAACTTAAAGCACACGGTATTGAGGGTTCAGTGTTGAGGTGGATAGAAAATTGGTTGGCGGACAGGAAGCAAAGAGTAGGAATAAACGGGTCGTTTTCGGAATGGCAGGCAGTGACTAGTGGGGTACCGCAAGGCTCAGTGCTGGGACCCCAGTTATTTACAGTGTATATTAATGATTTGGACGAGGGAATTGAATGCAACATCTCTAAGTTTGCGGATGACACGAAGCTGGGTGGCAGTGTTAGCTGCGAGGAGATGCTAGGAGGCTGCAGAGTGACTTGGATAGATTAGGCGAGTGGGCAAATGCATGGCAGATGCAATATAATGTGGATAAATGTGAGGTTATCCACTTTGGCGGCAAGAACAGGAAAGCAGAGTATTACCTGAATGGTGACCGATTGGGAGAAGGGGAGATGCAACGTGACCTGGGTGTTATGGTGCACCAGACATTGAAAGCAAGCATGCAGGTGCAGCAGGCAGTGAAGAAAGCGAATGGTATGTTGGCATTCATAGCAAGAGGATTTGAGTTTAGGAGCAGGGAGGTTCTGCTGCAGTTGTACAGGGCCTTGGTGAGACCGCACCTGGAGTATTGTGTGCAGTTTTGGTCTCCTAATCTGAGTTCTTGCCTTAGAGGGAGTACAGAGAAGGTTCACCAGATTGATCCCTGGGATGGCGGGACTTACATATGAGGAAAGACTAGATAGACTGGGCTTGTACTCGCTGGAATTTAGAAGACTGAGGGGGGATCTTATAGAAACATATAAAATTCTTAAGGGGTTGGAAAGGCTAGATGCGGGAACATTGTTCCCGATGTTGGGGGAGTCCAGAACCAGGGGTCACAGCTTAAGGATAAGGGGGAAGTCTTTTAGGACCGAGATGAGAAAACATTTCTTCACACAGAGAGTGGTGAGTCTGTGGAATTCTCTGCCACAGAATGTAGTTGAGGCCAGTTCATTGGCTATATTTAAGAGGGAGTTAGATGTGGCCCTTTTTGCTAAAGGGATCAGGGGGTATGGAGAGAAGGCAGGTACAGGCTACTGAGCTGAATGATCAGCCATGATCATATTGAATGGCGGTGCAAGCTCGAAGGGCCGAATGGCCTACTCCTGCACCTATTTTCTATGTTTCTATGTTTCCAGCATTTTGTGTCTGCATTCGATTTAAACCAGCATCTACAGTTTTTTTCCTACTCTTTTCACAACAGACATACAACTGAAGTCAGACATGCATTTGATTATTGACTATAGAAAGCATTCTCCTTGTTCATATCATTAGCGTGGACGCCAGAACACCACAGACCCATTCACTTTTTACACAGAAGGAGGGATTTGAGCCTCTCTTCCAAGAGCAGCAAACTAATTAAAAATGCACATTGTAGTCACTTATTTGCAACACAGCAAACCAAACTATGGTATTTCATAAATATCGCAACTTTTGTATTCATTTTATACCCTTGATGCTGAGTTTATGTATCACAGTTTAGTGCTGAAGTATTAGATTGTAAAGAGGTGAAAAGCAATGGCCTCTTATGACAGCTCATTTAGAATCTGCAAATCCAAATATAATTAAAGTTCTTCCAAATAGCACCATAAACAGTGAACAATTATTCGAAACTGCTACCATTATCACTGCTGTGGATACCAGAGATTTCTGTGTGAAGAAACACATTATTAAAGCGATTGCCTAATAGATTTTTTTAACTGAAGTAGGTAGTGTTATAATAGGGAGATTGTGTCATTTTGGGAAAATAAACACAGCTTCAACACATGTAGGGTAAGCACTGAAGGAGGGACTGTTTGTCAGGTTTAAATGAAGTGGGAGTGAGAGGAAGTGTGTTGTGTGAAGTTAGACCTAGAATGTCCTGGATGGAATGAAAGCCTTATATTTATGTACTTCAATTAAAGGCATTTTAGCTATGTTTTCTTTTTTCTTACTTGGGCTAGGATGAATTTTGGCTTCAAGAGGTTTACTAATCTTACCATATTTCTCAGACATTTCCAAGCATTGCCAACACAAAGTATTAAATTCAAATTGCTTTTATTGTCATTCAAAAATAGATTTGAATGAAATTGTCGTTACCATGCTGTCATAAACAATAAAGAGCACAAGACGCACAATTACATAAGTTTAACACAGACAACCATCGCAGTGATTCCTCCAGGCACACCCTCGCTGTGATGGAAGGCAAAGAAAAGTCTTATCTCCTCCTCCTCTGTTCTTCTCCCGTGGTCAGGCAGTCAAACTGCTGCTTCGAGGCGATCGAGGCTCCCGACTTTTGAAGCCCCCGCCGGGCGATTGAAGGTCCCAGGGCCGAGCCGAGCAGGCCGATGAAGGTCCTAAGCCCCCACCGGGCGATGGAAAGTGCCGCGGCCGAGCCACGCAGGGTGATGAAGGCCCTGCGAACGGGTCGATCGAAGCTGCTACGGCTGGAGCTCCCGAAAGCCGGTCGCCAGCCAGAGACCTGCGAGCTCCCGATGTTGCGGTCCACAGAGCCCACGGCCAAAGTCCAGGTAAGTCCAGGCACTGTGACCGGAGTCTTCAAGGTTGATCCCAGCTGGATGCCACCAACTCCACAGTGTTAGAAGATACGACATGGAAAAAGGTCACATCTCTGTTGCGGAAGAGATTTAAAAAAAAAGGTTTCCCCCACCCCCCATCACCTCCCACATATACACAGCTAAAAATAGGTTATTACGTACATCTAAACGCTAACAATAGACCAAAAAAAGAAAAAAAGGCAGACAGACTGCCGGTGAGGCGCAGCCACTTCCGGAAAGGGCTAAAGGATCTTTGAAATATTTTCAAACATTAATTCTGTTCCTCTTTTCACTGATGCTGCTTGACCTCCTGAGTATTCCTGTTGTTTTATTTTTACTTTTTCATTTTAAAAGACAACAAACAGAACATACAACTTAGAATCAATCACACAGCACAGGAAAAAGCTCTCCAGCGCACCCTATATGTGCCAACTACAATGCCACCTTACCTTTATTTTTATTTTTATTTATACTGAATGTCTCTTGCTATCCACTTTGCTGCTGTTGCACTGCAAATTTCCCCAGTGTGGGACAAATAAAGGAATTTATTATTAATAAACTAATCCTGTCTGCATGCATCTACATTCTTCTATTTGTCTATTTGTGTTCCTGTCTAAATGTTTCTTACGCATTGCTATCGTATCTGCTTCCACCACCTCCCCTGGTTGTGTGTTCCAGGCACCTTCCACATTTTGTGTAAAACCAACTTTACTCATGAATTTAAAAAAATATTTTTCACTCACCTTAAGACCATCCTAGGAAATTAACTCCACCTTATCTAAGCCTCCAAAATATTTTATACGATTTAAAATGTTTTGAAAACATAAACCAGAGAACTATGGACCAGTCAAACAAACATCTGTGGTAGGTAAATTATGGGAGAGGATACTGAGGCATAAGACATACGTGCATTTGGATTGTACATAGAAACATAGAAACTAGGTGCAGGAGTAGGCCATTCGGCCCTTCGAGCCTGCACCGCCATTCAATATGATCATGGCTGATCATCCAGCTCAGTAACCTGTACCTGCCTTCTCTCCATACCTCCTGATCCCTTTAGCCGCAAGGGCCACATCTAACTCCCTCTTAAATATAGCCAATGAACTGGCCTCAACTACCTTCTGTGGCAGAGGATTCCACAGACTCACCACTCTCTGTGTGAAGAAATGTTTTCTCATCTCGGTCCTAAAAGACTTCCCCCTTATCCTTAACCTGTGACCCCTGGTTCTGGACTCCCCCAACATCGGGAACAATCTTCCTGCATCTAGCCTCTCCAACCCCTTAAGAATTTTATATGTTTCTATAAGATCCCCCATCAGTCTTCTAAATTCCAGCGAGTACAAGCCTAGTCTATCCAGTCTTTCTTCATATGAAAGTCCCGCCATCCCAGGGATCAATCTGGTGAACCTTCTCTGTACTCCCTCTAAGGCAAGAACGTCTTTCCTCAGATTAGGAGACCAAAACTGCACACAATACTCCAGGTGCGGTCTCACCAATGCCCTGTACAACTGCAGTAGAACCTCCCTGCTCCTAAACTCAAATCCTCTTGCTATGAATGCCAACATACCATTCGCTTTCTTCACTGCCTGCTGCACCTGTACGCTTGCTTTCAATGACTGGTGCACCATGACACCCAGGTCACGTTGCATCTCCCCTTCTTCTAATCGGTCACCATTCAGGTAATACTTTGCTTTCCTGTTCTTGCCGCCAAAGTGGATAACCTCACATTTATCCACATTATATTGCATCTGCCATGCATTTGCCCACTCGCCTATCTATCCAAGTCACTCTGCAGCCTCCTAGCATCCCCCTCGCAGCTAACACTGCCACCCAGCATCGTGTCATCCGCAAACTTAGAGATGTTGCATTCAATTCCTTTGTCCAATTCATTAATATATATTGTAAATAACTGGGGTCCCAGCACTGAGCCTTGCGGTACCCCACTAGTCACTGCCTGCCATTCCGAAAAGAACCCGTTTATTCCTACTCTTTGCTTCCTGTCTGCCAACCAATTTTCTATCCACCTCAACACTGAACCCTCAATACCGTGTGCTTTAAGTTTGTACACCAATCTCCTATGTGGGACCTTGTCGAAGGCCTTCTGAAAGTCAAAATACAACACATCGACTGGTTCTCCCTTATCCACTCTACTAGTTACATCCTTGAAAAATTCTATAAGATTCGTCAGGCATGATTTGCCTTTTGTAAATCCATGCTGACTTTGTCCGGGAACATGCTGGGAATGTTATAAAGTAGTGATCTAGGAGTACAAGCAACAGGGGTTGATTAAGGATAGTCAGCATGGTTTTGTGGGTGGGAGATGGTGTCACACAAATTTGATTTGAGCTTTTTTAAGATGTTTGATGGGAGCATAATCTCTGAAGACATAATCTGTGTTAACTTCAGCAAGGCCTTTAATCGGGTTCTGCATGGTAGGCTCTCTGGAAGGTTTGATCACACTGTATCCAGAGAGCTAGATAACGGGCTAGGCTACATGGTAGAAAGCAGAGAGTGGTGGCAGAATGTTGTTTAT
The DNA here is from genome assembly GCF_053455715.1 of Rhinoraja longicauda. Taxonomy (NCBI): domain Eukaryota; kingdom Metazoa; phylum Chordata; class Chondrichthyes; order Rajiformes; family Arhynchobatidae; genus Rhinoraja; species Rhinoraja longicauda. The sequence goes on along the minus strand of NC_135956.1, from coordinate 38,833,080 downwards.
CATAATAGGACTGTGACTGCTGGTGTGTGGTTAGGGGTCAGTGCTGGGCCCATTGCAGTTTGCCATCTATGTCAGTGATTTGAATGAGAATGTGTACGGCATAATTAGTAAATTTGCAGATGACACTAAAATAGACAGTGAAGATGGTTATCAAGGATTACAGTAGGTTCTTGATCAGCTGGTACGTGGGTGGAAAAATGGCAAATGGAGTTTAATTTAGTTAAGTGCGAGATGTTGCATTTTGAGAAGTCAAACCAGGGCTGGACCTTCACACTGAAGGGTGGAACCCTGTAGTGATCTAGGAGTACAAGTATAAAATTCTCTGAAAGTAGGGTCAAAGGTAGATAGGGTGGTGACAAACGCTTTTAGCATGCTGGTCTTCATCTGTCATGGAATTGGATACAGAAGTTGGGACACTATATTACAGTTGTACAAGACACTGTTGAGGTCACACTTGGAGTATTGTGTTCAGTTTTAGATGCAGGAAGGAGAACAGCGAAGAAAGGATGTTGACAGGAATCGAGGGCCTGACTTTTAAGGAGAGGTTGGGCAGGGTCGGACTTTACCCACGGAGCACGGGAAACCGAGGGATGATTATGTAGAGGTGTATACAATTGTGAGAGGCATAGATAGAGTGAATGCATAGAATCTTTTTCACAGGGTAGGGGAATCAATAACTAAACATTTAAGAAGATATAGAAAAGATTTAATAGGAACCTGAGGAGCATCTTTTCAAATGGAGGGTAGTGGACATATGGAACAAGTTACCTAGGGAGGTAGTTGAGGCACACACAATAACAACATTTATAAGTCATTTGGATGGATCCATGGATAGGAAGGTTATGATTCTGTGAATCTATATACAAAACTTCTTATGGAACTGAAGAATATCAGGTAAATAAGCAGATGACATATTATTTGAATTTGCCTCTGGCTAATTTTGTAAAGGAGTTTATACTTCAGATCATTGTTCAATGTTTTTTTTGTGAGACATGCAAGCAGAGGCATACCATCTGATGTGTGTTTGTGGATTTTTTCTGATTTGGCTTCTCTGGTACTCAGCATAAGAAATTGCCCTCATAATAACCCGTTGAACAACCGTGCTGCCATCTGGAACGCGCCCCGGTAGGCCCAAGTCGCCCCACAGGCCTCCCAGGGGACTGCGGAGAAGCCGCGTGGACAGGCCTGTCTGGGACGAAGGAGCTTCAGCGGCGGTAACGACAGAAGCTTTGGCGGTGGCAGGGGTAGCTTCGACATTGGCGATGTGGGGCCTTGGCGGCAGCATGAGCCTCGGTGACAGCGGGAGCCTCAGCAGCAGTGGAAGCGTCAGTGGCAGCGGGAGCCTCGGCGACAGTGGGGCCTTGTGATCGACTTGCAATTAGCGGTCGATGAGTGTGAAGGAGGAGGGGAAGACAATGGGGACCCGGTGTGGAGGGACCGCCGTGAAGAACAATGGAGGACCAGGCATAGGGGGACCGCCGTTAGGGGCTGGTGGGAGAACAAAGGGGGACCCAGTGTGGGTGAGGAGGGGCACTCTAGTTTTAGAATCCTCTGCCCAGGGGATAAGCCTGCGTTTGTTCTGGTTGAAGCGCTCTGCACATGGCAGCCAGCCAACAGTCTTTTTCTTTTTTTTTCGCTTTTAATTTAATTTTAATTTCAAGTTTTCGTGTACCTTGTGTGTTGTGACTGTTGGCAGACCAATTTCCCTCTGGGGATGAATAAAGTTCTATCGTATCGTATCAATCGTTTCGTATCGTAATAGGTTCAGTGCATTCTCCTAATGGTAACTGATCCTTTTTGGCACCAAAATCAGAGCAATTCCTGTGTCTTCAAAAAAACAGAGTATCTGCTTAAATTTAAACAAAAACTGATCTTGTTTTACGATAATGTACTTTAAATATTGGGAAACTGCTAGGTAATCCTGTGATGGGAAGCTTAACTTTGGGCAATTTAATCACGTCATTCATCTTATAATTTTTTATTCCAGATAGTAGCTTTAGAGTGGACCTTGTCTGGAGCTTCAGCCATGTCTCAGGAATTGCCTCCATGAACCAAATGATGGTGAGTTTAAATCTATTCCTACATGTTGGCGACAAAATCTAAATTGACTCTCCTTTGCGGTTCTGAGGAGGTTCTGATCATCACAGGTGCTGTTGTACCATCACAGGTGCTGTTGTACCAGGAGTTGTGATCATCACAGGTGCTGTTGTACCAGGTGTTGTGATCATCACAGGTGCTGTTGTACCAGCGGCTGTGATCATCACAGGTGCAGTTGTACCAGGAGTTGTGATCATCACAGGTGCTGTTGTACCAGGGGTTGTGATCATCACAGGTGCAGTTGTACCATCACAGGTGCTGTTGTACCAGCGGCTGTGATCATCACAGGTGCAGTTGTACCAGGAGTTGTGATCATCACAGGTGCTGTTGTACCAGGGGTTGTGATCAAGGTAGAGTGGTGGATCTTTCATTGTATTTCTGAGCTCTGTGGAGATTGGGTTAAATATTTACTGCCCTTTATGGTGCATCCCTAAGATTGTCCGATATCACAGCAGAGAGTAAAATCTCCAGTGTACTGGAGAGTTATATTGATGTTTTTGTATTGTTTGTTGTTTACAAATTAGCAACAGCATTTCATCTATTAGAAAAGTGACATGAATACAAATGAGTTTCATTGGCTATAAAGTGTTTTGGGATATTGTGAAGTTATTAAAATAATTTGCCACAAAGTTCTTCCTTAGCTATAATGCTAAAAGTCCTATATAGTAGTACTGGCTTGCTGTACTCGAGCTGTGAAATTCTCTTCATTTCTTGGCTTCAGAGTATAACACATTGATGCTGCTATGTGGCATGTTTAACACCAACAAATGAGGATGAAAATTTCTGGGTGATTATATCTTCCTCAAATTCTCAATTAACAAATACCTATATTGGAAGCAAACAGATGTCGCCATAAGAAAGTGCATATTTACCAACTGTTTGAAGGAAAGCATCTGGCGCTTTGCTTTCACTGCATATCAAAAGATATTTGATAATCAATGCAAAGTGATAAAAATAGAAGCCACAGCATAAATCATGCAACATATCATGTAAAATCCCTGACTTTAATGACAAAGTCAAACAACCTCCACAATGCCCGCGAGTACAATAGAAAATGTCCTCATCTCCCTCCTGAAAAGGCAGCCTACACTGCATCAGAACAATACAGACCAAAAACACTGGCATTTGCCATTCGAAAACGAAGTTTGTCGAAGAAAATAATAAGTATTCCCTCCCCACATTTTTTTCCATCTCCCAAATAAGTCATGAGGCTTGAAAGGGATAAGCTGTCTACGTGGAAAGAGAGGAGAAGCAATTGTGCATTGTTATTATGCTCAGGCCGACAGATAATGCAGACACTTGAGCTTAATAAAGTGTTGGAATTATATTAAGTCTCTCAACCTGAAACAATTTATATTTAATATGGGCTTTTCTGTTCCAATTTACCAGAATGCTTAACATGTTGAACAGTTGTACATTCTCACAAATTTTATAGCAATCTGGGATCATTTACTTGGAGGATAATGAATTGATAAAATAAACAGCATAAATACATCTATTTATTTTTCAGGTATGTGCAGGTATGTGATGTTTCTTTTGGATAACTCATTGTTTATATAGATATTATTTTATTGTATTTTTCATTTGCTGTGATCATTGATGTTGTGAAAATGTTGTGAAACGCCCGGCACGGTGGCGCAGCGGTAGAGTTGCTGCCTTACAGCGAATGCCGCGCCGGAGACTCAGGTTCGATCCTGACTACGGGCGCCGTCTGTACGGAGTTTGTATGTTCTCACCGTGACCTGCGAGGGTTTTCTCCGAGATCTTCGGTTCCCTCCCACACTCCAAAGACGTGCAGGTATGTAGGTTAATTGGCTGGGTAAATGTATAAATTGTCCCTAGTGTGTGTAGGATAGTGTTAATGTGCGGGGATCGCTGGGCGGCGCGGACCCGGTGGGCTGAAGGGCCTGTTTCTGCGCTGTATCTCTAAAAAATAGATAAATAAATAATTTGCAATATCTTCTTATTTTTTTACTGTTACTTATGAAACAAAGGTAAAAGGTAAAGGTGTAGAATACAGTTCACCACCAAGGTTAAATTTAAAATTGAGTGATCAGATGTCATTAATTTTTTTGCAAATGTGTTGGATAGAAAAAAAGAAAAGAATTGGTGAGGGGAGAGGAGGGAACAGAGTAATAGAAATTTGTTCTGCAGATTTTACAGGCTCATAAGAAAATTCAAGGCACAAAGAAATCTGAGGAGCCTGAAGAAGGGATCCGACGCGAAATGTCACCAGTCCATTTTCTCCAGGGTTGCTGCCCGACATGCTGAGTTACTCCAACATTCTTTGTCTTTCCTTGGTTAACCTGCATCTTTAGTTTAGTTTAGTTTAGAGATACAGCACGGAAACAATACTTTCGGCCCACCAAGTCTACACCGACCAGCGATTCCCATACATTAACTCTACCCTACACACACTAGTGACAATTTTACATTTTATAGCAAGCCAATTAGCCTACAAACCTGTACGTCTTTGGAGTGTGGGAGGAAACCTAAGATCTCGGAGAAACCCCACGCAAGTCAAAGGGAGAACGTGCAAACTCCGTACAGACAGCACCTGCAGTCAGGACCGAACCCAGGTCTCTGGTGCTGTAAGGCAGTAGCTCTACCGTTGCGCCACCGTGCCAGCATGCAGTTCTTTGTTTCTACATATAGATATCCTCTTCCTTTATGCAAGAGCTGATCATCAAAGTTATTACCAACACCATCAACATTCCTGAATCAGAGGAATTAATTGTTTTTTAGTGTAATTGTGGACAAAATGCATAGCTCTGAGTAATAAATTGACATTGCACATCTTGTCAATGACGTAAACTAGAGATGCATATGAATCATATTAGTATAACCTTTTATTGTGCATTCGTTAGATATTTGAAACAATTAGTTACCCTCTCCAGCACTTTCCAGATCCCCTTACATTTTTTTCAATTTTTAAGAATTTATCCAATTCTCTTTTGAAAGTTACTGTGGCGGTTTCTTATACCAACCTTTCAAACCATGCATACAATTTTGCATCTTAAAAGATCTCTGATCAGCTTCTTTTGACAATTATCTTTAATTTAATCTACCCAATTACCAGCATAAGAACTTCCCTCCCCTTCACTTTATTGATACCATTGATTATTATTGAAAACCTCTAAATCCCTCCTTAGCCTTAATGGAAGGGTTCATCAACCAATCTCAATGAAGTACAACCAATACCTTGTGTAAAAGATCAAGAGTTTATTTAAGTACAAAATTCTACATTCAACAATAGGTTGTCATGGACGAGTAGTTCTTGGGCCTTGGTCTCTGTAACTCTTCAGTTACTGCTGGTGTTGTCTTCAGACAGTTTTGCTATTTCCTGTCTCCTCAGACACTTTTTAAGCCCATTTGAATCTTCAGGCAAAAGCCATTCCATTCATGGTCTTTCAAGAGTCCCCTTGATTTTGATAGACTCCAGTTGAGAAACCCCATCTGCCATTTCTCCATCCATTTCTGTAGCTGATATATCTTACAGCTGATATATGCTTAATTTAGCCATCATGACCAACAAACATCTTAGGCAACAAATAAAATTAAGTGTTTTTATTCAATATTTGCAGCCATTTTTGGTCTGATAACAATGGTGATAATGCTGCCTGACCCGCTGAGTTACTCCAGCATTTTGTGATACCTTCGATTTGTACCAGCATCTGCAGTTATTTTCCTACACAATTTTCTCTCGTCTCTTATAGCTGAAAGTTTCCATTCCTGCTATCATTCTAGTAACTCTCATCGGCATCCTCTGCACGACTTTGACAAAAATTCAGCTCGAGAAATTAGAAGCAATGCTCGAAGTGTAACCATTCTCGAGACATATGGAGTCCTTTAGAACTACTTTGCCTTTCCGATTGCCACTGAGTTGAGAATTGTAGCCAATATTAAAAAAAGAAACAAATGTACTTTGCTTTAAAGGGAATTGAGCAGACTATCGTAGTGGGAGGTGAAATAGCAGACGGAACTCAACAATGCCAAGTGAAAATCCGGAGTGTGAATAATAAAAGAGAGCGTATTGTATGCTGACATGGGTGAAATATCAGTGAAAGAGAGCATATTGTATGCTAACTTGTGTGAAGTATCAGTGAAAGAAAGAGATCTGAGTTTTATAGAACATAGAAAAGTACAGCACGGTTCAGGCCTTTAGGTCCACAATGTTTGTGCCCAACATAATGCCACGTTAATCTAATCTTTTCTGCTTGTGCATGAATAATATCACTCCATTATCTGCATATCCACGTGCCTGTCTAAATGATACTATCGTATCTGCTTGCACCACCACCCCTTGCAGTGCATTCCAGGCACCCATTGCCCTCCGTGTAAAAAAACCTGCCCTGCACATCTCCTTTGAATTTATATAATTATCTCAAATTATTCAATCTTCAAAATTAACCAAAAATTCACTGAGATGTTGAATCAAGATCAGGGTGCGTAACTTATTATGTATGAGTAGGTTATGTTCCTGCCATTATCGTAGTGGGAGATGGTCACTTATTTAACACTGGCTTGGGAATAAGCTGGTGACAGTGATCATGGATCGAGTTGTGGAGAAGGGGAGGTTAATGGGGGCTGGATGGACATTAGTTTGAAGTAGAAGCAGGCAGATGAGATGATGAAATAATTGTCCCAAGGTAAGATTTGATGCGACAAAAAGATCTTCTGTACCTGTGTTCTGAGTTCCCTACCAATTGAATAGTCTTTGGGAATATTGAAAAAAGTCCCAGAATCATGGGCTCTGGTTCTATTCTGCAGATTGGCATAATTCCCAAAGTAACCATGTCGTATTCAAATTTGAGTAAGAGTACTCCATTCCTTTTTGGTGCTTCATATTTGGTCTTAATTTGATTGAACCCCTGAGAATATTTGTTATGCAGTAGTATTGAGGAACCTTTTGGATAAGAGTACAAGCTTCTAAAATGTGATACAAGAGCAAAAGAGTTGAATATGCAGTTTAAAAATATATATATATATATATATCTATCTATCTATCTATCTATCTATCTATCTATCTATCTATCTATCTATCTATCTATCTATCTATCTATCTATCTATCTATCTATCTATCTATCTATCTATCTATCTATCTATCTATCTATCTATCTATCTATCTATCTATCTATCTATCTATCTATCTATCTATCTATCTATCTATCTATCTATCTATCTATCTATCTATCTATCTATCTATCTATCTATCTATCTATCTATCTATCTATCTATCTATCTATCTATCTATCTATCTATCTATCTATCTATCTATCTATCTATCTATCTATCTATCTATCTATCTATCTATCTATCTATCTATCTATCTATCTATCTATCTATCTATCTATCTATCTATCTATCTATCTATCTATCTATCTATCTATCTATCTATCTATCTATCTATCTATCTATCTATCTATCTATCTATCTATCTATCTATCTATCTATCTATCTATCTATCTATCTATCTATCTATCTATCTATCTATCTATCTATCTATCTATCTATCTATCTATCTATCTATCTATCTATCTATCTATCTATCTATCTATCTATCTATCTATCTATCTATCTATCTATCTATCTATCTATCTATCTATCTATCTATCTATCTATCTATCTATCTATCTATCTATCTATCTATCTATCTATCTATCTATCTATCTATCTATCTATCTATCTATCTATCTATCTATCTATCTATCTATCTATCTATCTATCTATCTATCTATCTATCTATCTATCTATCTATCTATCTATCTATCTATCTATCTATCTATCTATCTATCTATCTATCTATCTATCTATCTATCTATCTATCTATCTATCTATCTATCTATCTATCTATCTATCTATCTATCTATCTATCTATCTATCTATCTATCTATCTATCTATCTATCTATCTATCTATCTATCTATCTATCTATCTATCTATCTATCTATCTATCTATCTATCTATCTATCTATCTATCTATCTATCTATCTATCTATCTATCTATCTATCTATCTATCTATCTATCTATCTATCTATCTATCTATCTATCTATCTATCTATCTATCTATCTATCTATCTATCTATCTATCTATCTATCTATCTATCTATCTATCTATCTATCTATCTATCTATCTATCTATCTATCTATCTATCTATCTATCTATCTATCTATCTATCTATCTATCTATCTATCTATCTATCTATCTATCTATCTATCTATCTATCTATCTATCTATCTATCTATCTATCTATCTATCTATCTATCTATCTATCTATCTATCTATCTATCTATCTATCTATCTATCTATCTATCTATCTATCTATCTATCTATCTATCTATCTATCTATCTATCTATCTATCTATCTATCTATCTATCTATCTATCTATCTATCTATCTATCTATCTATCTATCTATCTATCTATCTATCTATCTATCTATCTATCTATCTATCTATCTATCTATCTATCTATCTATCTATCTATCTATCTATCTATCTATCTATCTATCTATCTATCTATCTATCTATCTATCTATCTATCTATCTATCTATCTATCTATCTATCTATCTATCTATCTATCTATCTATCTATCTATCTATCTATCTATCTATCTATCTATCTATCTATCTATCTATCTATCTATCTATCTATCTATCTATCTATCTATCTATCTATCTATCTATCTATCTATCTATCTATCTATCTATCTATCTATCTATCTATCTATCTATCTATCTATCTATCTATCTATCTATCTATCTATCTATCTATCTATCTATCTATCTATCTATCTATCTATCTATCTATCTATCTATCTATCTATCTATCTATCTATCTATCTATCTATCTATCTATCTATCTATCTATCTATCTATCTATCTATCTATCTATCTATCTATCTATCTATCTATCTATCTATCTATCTATCTATCTATCTATCTATCTATCTATCTATCTATCTATCTATCTATCTATCTATCTATCTATCTATCTATCTATCTATCTATCTATCTATCTATCTATCTATCTATCTATCTATCTATCTATCTATCTATCTATCTATCTATCTATCTATCTATCTATCTATCTATCTATCTATCTATCTATCTATCTATCTATCTATCTATCTATCTATCTATCTATCTATCTATCTATCTATCTATCTATCTATCTATCTATCTATCTATCTATCTATCTATCTATCTATCTATCTATCTATCTATCTATCTATCTATCTATCTATCTATCTATCTATCTATCTATCTATCTATCTATCTATCTATCTATCTATCTATCTATCTATCTATCTATCTATCTATCTATCTATCTATCTATCTATCTATCTATCTATCTATCTATCTATCTATCTATCTATCTATCTATCTATCTATCTATCTATCTATCTATCTATCTATCTATCTATCTATCTATCTATCTATCTATCTATCTATCTATCTATCTATCTATCTATCTATCTATCTATCTATCTATCTATCTATCTATCTATCTATCTATCTATCTATCTATCTATCTATCTATCTATCTATCTATCTATCTATCTATCTATCTATCTATCTATCTATCTATCTATCTATCTATCTATCTATCTATCTATCTATCTATCTATCTATCTATCTATCTATCTATCTATCTATCTATCTATCTATCTATCTATCTATCTATCTATCTATCTATCTATCTATCTATCTATCTATCTATCTATCTATCTATCTATCTATCTATCTATCTATCTATCTATCTATCTATCTATCTATCTATCTATCTATCTATCTATCTATCTATCTATCTATCTATCTATCTATCTATCTATCTATCTATCTATCTATCTATCTATCTATCTATCTATCTATCTATCTATCTATCTATCTATCTATCTATCTATCTATCTATCTATCTATCTATCTATCTATCTATCTATCTATCTATCTATCTATCTATCTATCTATCTATCTATCTATCTATCTATCTATCTATCTATCTATCTATCTATCTATCTATCTATCTATCTATCTATCTATCTATCTATCTATCTATCTATCTATCTATCTATCTATCTATCTATCTATCTATCTATCTATCTATCTATCTATCTATCTATCTATCTATCTATCTATCTATCTATCTATCTATCTATCTATCTATCTATCTATCTATCTATCTATCTATCTATCTATCTATCTATCTATCTATCTATCTATCTATCTATCTATCTATCTATCTATCTATCTATCTATCTATCTATCTATCTATCTATCTATCTATCTATCTATCTATCTATCTATCTATCTATCTATCTATCTATCTATCTATCTATCTATCTATCTATCTATCTATCTATCTATCTATCTATCTATCTATCTATCTATCTATCTATCTATCTATCTATCTATCTATCTATCTATCTATCTATCTATCTATCTATCTATCTATCTATCTATCTATCTATCTATCTATCTATCTATCTATCTATCTATCTATCTATCTATCTATCTATCTATCTATCTATCTATCTATCTATCTATCTATCTATCTATCTATCTATCTATCTATCTATCTATCTATCTATCTATCTATCTATCTATCTATCTATCTATCTATCTATCTATCTATCTATCTATCTATCTATCTATCTATCTATCTATCTATCTATCTATCTATCTATCTATCTATCTATCTATCTATCTATCTATCTATCTATCTATCTATCTATCTATCTATCTATCTATCTATCTATCTATCTATCTATCTATCTATCTATCTATCTATCTATCTATCTATCTATCTATCTATCTATCTATCTATCTATCTATCTATCTATCTATCTATCTATCTATCTATCTATCTATCTATCTATCTATCTATCTATCTATCTATCTATCTATCTATCTATCTATCTATCTATCTATCTATCTATCTATCTATCTATCTATCTATCTATCTATCTATCTATCTATCTATCTATCTATCTATCTATCTATCTATCTATCTATCTATCTATCTATCTATCTATCTATCTATCTATCTATCTATCTATCTATCTATCTATCTATCTATCTATCTATCTATCTATCTATCTATCTATCTATCTATCTATCTATCTATCTATCTATCTATCTATCTATCTATCTATCTATCTATCTATCTATCTATCTATCTATCTATCTATCTATCTATCTATCTATCTATCTATCTATCTATCTATCTATCTATCTATCTATCTATCTATCTATCTATCTATCTATCTATCTATCTATCTATCTATCTATCTATCTATCTATCTATCTATCTATCTATCTATCTATCTATCTATCTATCTATCTATCTATCTATCTATCTATCTATCTATCTATCTATCTATCTATCTATCTATCTATCTATCTATCTATCTATCTATCTATCTATCTATCTATCTATCTATCTATCTATCTATCTATCTATCTATCTATCTATCTATCTATCTATCTATCTATCTATCTATCTATCTATCTATCTATCTATCTATCTATCTATCTATCTATCTATCTATCTATCTATCTATCTATCTATCTATCTATCTATCTATCTATCTATCTATCTATCTATCTATCTATCTATCTATCTATCTATCTATCTATCTATCTATCTATCTATCTATCTATCTATCTATCTATCTATCTATCTATCTATCTATCTATCTATCTATCTATCTATCTATCTATCTATCTATCTATCTATCTATCTATCTATCTATCTATCTATCTATCTATCTATCTATCTATCTATCTATCTATCTATCTATCTATCTATCTATCTATCTATCTATCTATCTATCTATCTATCTATCTATCTATCTATCTATCTATCTATCTATCTATCTATCTATCTATCTATCTATCTATCTATCTATCTATCTATCTATCTATCTATCTATCTATCTATCTATCTATCTATCTATCTATCTATCTATCTATCTATCTATCTATCTATCTATCTATCTATCTATCTATCTATCTATCTATCTATCTATCTATCTATCTATCTATCTATCTATCTATCTATCTATCTATCTATCTATCTATCTATCTATCTATCTATCTATCTATCTATCTATCTATCTATCTATCTATCTATCTATCTATCTATCTATCTATCTATCTATCTATCTATCTATCTATCTATCTATCTATCTATCTATCTATCTATCTATCTATCTATCTATCTATCTATCTATCTATCTATCTATCTATCTATCTATCTATCTATCTATCTATCTATCTATCTATCTATCTATCTATCTATCTATCTATCTATCTATCTATCTATCTATCTATCTATCTATCTATCTATCTATCTATCTATCTATCTATCTATCTATCTATCTATCTATCTATCTATCTATCTATCTATCTATCTATCTATCTATCTATCTATCTATCTATCTATCTATCTATCTATCTATCTATCTATCTATCTATCTATCTATCTATCTATCTATCTATCTATCTATCTATCTATCTATCTATCTATCTATCTATCTATCTATCTATCTATCTATCTATCTATCTATCTATCTATCTATCTATCTATCTATCTATCTATCTATCTATCTATCTATCTATCTATCTATCTATCTATCTATCTATCTATCTATCTATCTATCTATCTATCTATCTATCTATCTATCTATCTATCTATCTATCTATCTATCTATCTATCTATCTATCTATCTATCTATCTATCTATCTATCTATCTATCTATCTATCTATCTATCTATCTATCTATCTATCTATCTATCTATCTATCTATCTATCTATCTATCTATCTATCTATCTATCTATCTATCTATCTATCTATCTATCTATCTATCTATCTATCTATCTATCTATCTATCTATCTATCTATCTATCTATCTATCTATCTATCTATCTATCTATCTATCTATCTATCTATCTATCTATCTATCTATCTATCTATCTATCTATCTATCTATCTATCTATCTATCTATCTATCTATCTATCTATCTATCTATCTATCTATCTATCTATCTATCTATCTATCTATCTATCTATCTATCTATCTATCTATCTATCTATCTATCTATCTATCTATCTATCTATCTATCTATCTATCTATCTATCTATCTATCTATCTATCTATCTATCTATCTATCTATCTATCTATCTATCTATCTATCTATCTATCTATCTATCTATCTATCTATCTATCTATCTATCTATCTATCTATCTATCTATCTATCTATCTATCTATCTATCTATCTATCTATCTATCTATCTATCTATCTATCTATCTATCTATCTATAAAACTCAGATCTTGTACCGTTTTTGTATATATATTCCACTGATGTCGGCTGAAGGAAATTCCGGAATAACGGTGAGCCGTAGCGCCACGATTTTTGAACCGCCTTAATCAGCATGCGGTTCAATGCTGGAAAATGATATTTTTATTTAATTCGGACGCGTATTATTTAAGTTACAGAGGTCTAAAGGCGCTGCCCCCCCTCATTTATCGAAGTTTTGACAGAAGGGGGGCGCTGCGGTCCGGCAGTGCTCAGTACGCATGCGCGGAATCTCCACACTCAGTACTCAACACGCATGCGCGGAATATCCTCACACGCACAAAAACAATGGACGCCGTTAGCGGAGCAAGCCCGCGATCACCGGCACACCTCTCCTCTCTCCCCTTGCTTCTCTCCTCTCTCCAAAAACCGGGAGAACATCTCCCCGCAAACCACCCCCCCCTCCCAACTCACTCTCTCCCCCCTCAACAAATACCGCAACATCTGTCATCACAAAACGGGTAAGAGTAGGGCTGGGGGAGGAGAGAATGGGGGGAGTGGGGACGGGCCCAAAGGGCCCGCTTCCAACGGGCACACTTGTTCTAGTATAATACTAAAACTCAGATCTTGTGTATATATTTTTTTGTGGTTTGGCCTGATATATTCGTAACAGCGATTGCAGCAAAACGGCGGACCCTAGCGCGACGGTTTTCGCACCGCCTCAATCGCCAATCTCGCGCTCGCTCGGCCGTGATATTTTCATTTAATTTGGTCGCGTGTTTTTTAAGTTACAGAGGTTTTAAAGCGCTGCCCCCCCCCCTTTTTCAGGGGGGCGCTGCGGTGCAGATTTAGTTTTCAGCTTGTGACGGCTACATTGTTTCGAAAAGTTTCCAGAAAAGCACTGATTGTTTTGTTATTGCAAGTCAAGTCAAGTCAAGTCAAGTCAAGTCAATTATATTTGTATAGCACATTTAAAAACAACCCATGTTGACCAAAGTGCTGCACATCTGATTAGGAAAAAAAAAAAAAAAGAGGGTTATAGTGGTCACTTGACATATACAGATCAGGAGGACGGGCCCAACGGGCACACTTGGAGAGTAAGAGTGGGGCTGGGGGAGGAGAGAATGGGGGGTGTGGGGACGGGCCCAACGGGCCCGCTTTGAACGGGCACACTTGTTCTAGTATAATACTAAAACTCAGATCTTGTGTATATATTTTTTTGTGGTTTGGCCTGATATATTCGTAACAGCGATTGCAGCAAAACGGCGGACCGTAGCACGACGGTTTTCGCACCGCCTCAATCGCCAATCTCGCGCTCGCTCGGCCGTGATATTTTCATTTAATTTGGTCACGTGTTTTTTAAGTTACAGAGGTTTTAAAGTGCTGCCCCCCCCCTTTTTCAGGGGGGCGCTGCGGTGCAGATTTAGTTTTCAGCTTGTGGCTTGTGACGGCTACATTGTTTCGAAAAGTTTCCAGAAAAGGATTTAGTTTTCAGCTTGTGACGGCTACATTGTTTCGAAAAGTTTCCAGAAAAGCACTGATTGTTTTGTTATTGCAAGTCAAGTCAAGTCAAGTCAAGTCAAGTCAATTATATTTGTATAGCACATTTAAAAACAACCCATGTGGACCAAAGTGCTGCACATCTGATTAGGAAAAAAAAAAAAAAAGAGGGTTATAGTGGTCACTTGACATATACAGATCAGGAGGACGGGCCCAACGGGCACACTTGGAGAGTAAGAGTGGGGCTGGGGGAGGAGAGAATGGGGGGTGTGGGGACGGGCCCAACGGGCCCGCTTTGAACGGGCACACTTGTTCTAGTATATAATACTAAAACTCAGATCTTGTGTATATTTTTTTTTGTGGTTTGGCCTGATATATTCGTAACAGCGATTGCAGCAAAACGGCGGACCGTAGCACGACGGTTTTCGCACCGCCTCAATCGCCAATCTCGCGCTCGCTCGGCCGTGATATTTTCATTTAATTTGGTCACGTGTTTTTTAAGTTACAGAGGTTTTAAAGCGCTGCCCCCCCCCCTTTTTCAGGGGGGCGCTGCGGTGCAGATTTAGTTTTCAGCTTGTGGCTTGTGACGGCTACATTGTTTCGAAAAGTTTCCAGAAAAGGATTTAGTTTTCAGCTTGTGACGGCTACATTGTTTCGAAAAGTTTTCAGAAAAGCACTGATTGTTTTGTTATTGCAAGTCAAGTCAAGTCAAGTCAAGTCAATTATATTTGGATAGCACATTTAAAAACAACCCATGTTGACCAAAGTGCTGCACATCTGATTAGGAAAAAAAAAAAAAAAGAAGGTTATAGTGGTCACTTGACATACACAGATCAGGAGGACGGGCCCAACGGGCACACTTGGAGAGTAAGAGTGGGGCTGGGGGAGGAGAGAATGGGGGGTGTGGGGACGGGCCCAACGGGCCCGCTTTGAACGGGCACACTTGTTCTAGTATATTATTAAAACTCAGATCTTGTATATATATATTTTTTGGGTTTGACCTGAATTATTTGATATGTTCGCGCGTAACAGCGATTGCAGAAAACCGGTGAACAGTAGCGTGACGGTTTTCGCACCGCCTTAATCGCCAACCTCCCAAACGACCGGCCGTGACATTTTCATTTGCTTTGGTCGCGTGTTTTTTAAGTTACAGAGGTTTTAAAGCGCTGCCCCCCCCCCCTTTTCAGGGGGGCGCTGCGGTGCAGATTTAGCCTTCAGCTTGAGCCTTCAGCTTGTGACGGCTACATTGTTTCAAAAAGTTTCCAGATCACTGCTTGTTTTAAAGAAGTTTTTTTTGTTATTGCAAGTCACTTGACATACACAGATGAGGAGGACGGGCCCAACAGGCACACTTGGAGAGTGCTGATTGTTTTAAAGTAGTCTTTTTTGTTATTGCAAGTCACTTGACATACACAGATCAGGAGGACGGGCCCAACGGGCACACTTGGAGAGTAAGAGTGGGGCTGGGGGAGGAGAGAATGGGGGGTGTGGGGACGGGCCCAACGGGCCCGCTTTGCTAGTAATCCCATTAAAGTTTTGTTTTTATGTTGGCCATAGCTTTTATTGAGGAATAGGTTTGATGGTTTCTAATAAACATATTTTTCTTTCCCTCAAGAATGGTGGACGTAACATGAATCAATATTTATTTATATGCTGCCTGTTCTAAGGTGTAGAATTCAAGGCAATAATTGATAAATGCTGGAGAAATAGTTTCTATTTTGTTTTGTGTTGAAATTCATTTAAAAAAATATATTTTATTGGTGTTCCTCATAAGAAAAATATGTAACTTTATTTTCAAAAAAAGTGGCCCAACCTGAAAAGTGGTCTGTCCATTTCTATCTACCACAGGTGTTGCCTGATGCTTTTTTGTTCCTTCAGCACATTGTTACACAGGATTCCAGCATTTGCAATCTCTTATGTCTTCTAACCTTTTGATACCGGTTATAAGAATAATGTGAACAATGGACAAAAAGCAAAGGTTACCTAAGACCAATGAAGAGTGTCACCATAGCAACAATCACACGATCACCAGATAATCTTGGATACCACAAACATATTTTCAGCTACATTGTTCCCACATGCCAATCAAAATGCCACAATAAAATTACAAGGCAGCTTCCCAGCTGCATTACTGAAGTCTGCAATCTAGAACTGGCTGCTCCAGTACAGTTACAATAATGAGATCTATTCAACTATATAGAAAAATTGGAAACGAAGAACTGCAGATGCTGGTTTATTCCAAAGATAGGCACAAAGTGCTGGAGTAACACAGTGGGTCAGGCAGCTTTAGGTGTCGTCACCCATCCATTTTCTCCAGAGATGCTGCCTGGCACATTGATTTGCTCCAGCGCTCTGTGTCTATCTTCTTTATATATGGGAAAATTCCCCAGGTATGTCCTGTTCCTGAAATGCAAGACAAATACAATTTAGCTAATTATTAAATAATCTGTCTGCTTTCTGTCATCCACAGAATGATAGATAGTGTCAACAGTGATATCAATCATCGCTTACTCTAAAATAATCTACGCACTGATGCTCGGTTTAAATTTTAGCGGAAGCACTCAGTTGCAGACCATCACAGCTACGATCAAAACACGGATCAAAGAGCTGAGGTGAGAATGACTGTGATTTCAAGGTGGCATTTAAACCTAGTGTATCTTGAGGAGTCATGTTCAAACTGAAGTCCATGGGCATCAGATTCCAAAACAGCTTCTTCCTCTCTGTTATCTGACTTCTGAATGGTTATTTCATAAGCTAGGGTGCAATTCTGATTCTCGAACATACCTCTGTAGACATTCAACATTTTTCTCCGGAACTGTTATGCCACAATGCTGAGGACTAAAGTGAGAGTGACAAGGTTTAAAGGTGATGTCCGAGGCAAGTGTTTTACACAGAGGGTGGTGAGTGCCTGGATCGCACTGTGGGTGTTGCTGGTTGAGGCTGTTTGAGTGATTTTTGGATAGGCTCATGGATTTTTCAGTGAATGGAGGGATATGAATGATTTGCAGGCAACTGGGTGTTGGTATTGACATCATGTTCAGCACAGACATTGTGGACCGAAGGGTTGTTCCTGTGCTATACTGTTCTATGTCCTGTACATTTATTCTAACTCTGGTATCTTTCTCTTCACTCTATCTTTTGTACTTATGTTTGGCTTGATTGTATCCATGAATGGTGAATGATTTGACTGAAAATCACACATGACAATAATTAAACTAAACCTAAACCTAAATGTTAACCAAAAGCAAAGGGGCACTCCAGTAGTTGGAGTAATATCTTGAACAGGAATGATCTCTCACACATACTGTAATTATACAATGCACAACCTGTAACAGATAGAAGAGAGAGAGTTTGGATTTAAACCCATAATATGCCTTGTGACAGAAAGGCAGTTTTCTTAACAGATAGCATCTGTTATGAGTTGAAACCTAGATCTTTATAGATACTGTGATAGAATGAGTGACATCTAATAAGTAATGCTCTGGAAAATATCCAAGGCAACATCCTGGTAACTACAAACAAATCTGTTTAAACTATTGGTGCCATTTCTTTACTGATAAATCAGTAGCGAGAAGCCAAGGTATGAGTTTTGCCTCATGCTCATGATTGTCTCCTGTATAGATATTCACCGCCTGTGCACACTTAGTCCAGGCGCAGAGGGTCTTACCTCACTGGGCAATAATGTCCCATTGTCCTAAGGTCATAAGTGATAAGAGTAGAATTAGACCATTTGGCCCATCAAGTCTACTCTGCCACTCATGGCTGATCTATCTCTCCCTCCTAACCCCATTCTCCTGCCTTCTCCCCATAACCCCTGAGACCTGTACTAATCAAGAATCTATCTATCTTTGCCTTAAAAATATCCACTGACTTGGCCTCCACAGCCTTCTATGGCAAATAATTCCACAGATTCACCACCTTCTGACTAAAGAAATTTCTTTTCATCTTCTTCCTGGAAGAACGTCCTTTAATTCTGAGGCTATGACCTCTAGTCCGAGACTCTCCCACTAGTGAAAACATCCTCTCCACACCCACTTTATCCAAGCCTTTCACTATTCTGTATTGTTCCCTGGTGTGGCTCCAAGCCTTGAATGATGTAATAAAGAACCCTGTCCCAAAATGTCTCTGATAACTTTGTCGGCTGGCAAAACAATCCCTGGCTCTTTCATTTGTCAAAGGTGACAGGTATCCCTGACATTGAGAAATATTTTTAAACTATTATAAATTACATTTTAACAGCGTCCAAAGATAAAATTCAAAAATCAATATAATCTAAAATACATATACTTAAAAGTAATTAATTAACATTTTATCCTGAGCTTTCTTCCTCACACCCTGCAATCCCCTTTGATATTAGTGGAGTCACAGATGTTTTTGCCGCAGTATGCCTGGCATTGGATCTGAGGGACAATTCCACAATGTGGGGAGGGATGTGAATGATATTGACCTGGCAGACGTTCAGTATCAGATTACAGAACATTACAACACAAGAACAGACCCATCATCCCATAATAGCCATGTCAAACATGATGCCAAGCCCAACTCTTATCTGTCTGCACATAATCCACATCCCTCCATATCTATATGCCTGTCTAAAGGTCTCTTAAATGTCACAACTCTTTTAAATATTTCCCCTTTCATCTTAAAGCTATGCCCTCTAGTATTTGATTTTACCATTCTGGGACAAAGGTTCTGACTATCCAACTTATCTATGCCTCTCATAGGCATAGTGGATTATGTTTGCATATGGTGTCCCGGCGAGCTGCGTGTGGCGGGAGTGCCCTAGCAAGCTGTGCGGGCCCGATCCACCGGCTGAACAAACGCGCCGCCGACTGGAATGTGCCCCGGTAGGCCCGACTCGTCCCACAGGCCTCTCAGGGGCTGCGGAGAAGCCGGGCAGTGAGACCTGTCTGAGCCAAAGGAGCCTCAGTGGCGGGGGAAGGGGCGGTAGGAGCCTTGGCAGCAGCATGAGCCTCAACGTAGGTGGCAGTGGGGCTTTGACGGCAACAGGAGCCTCGGCGGCAGTGGGGCCTCGACGGCAGTGGGAGGCTCGACAGCAGCGGGAGCCTCAGTGGCAACGGGAGCCTCGGTGGTGGTGGGGTGGGGCCTCACGATCGTCCTACCATCAGCGATCGATGAGTGTGAGGTGGGAGGGGAAGATAATGGAGGACCCAGAGTGGGGGGACCACCATTAAGAACAATGGAGGACCCGGCTTGAGGGAACCGCCGTGAGGGACAGTGGGTGAACAAAGGGGGTCCCGGTGTGGAGGAGGGGGGAGCACTCTAGTTTTAGAATCCTCTGTCCAGGGGATAAGCCTGTCTTCGTTTGTTTGTTCGTTCATTCTGGTTGAAGCGCTGTGCACACAGCAACCAGCCAACTCTTCGCTTGTCTTTTTCTCTTTTTCTCTTTTAATTTAATTTAAATTTCACGTTTTCGCATTGTGTGTTGTGACTGTTGGCAGACCAATTTCCCTCCGCGGATTCATAAAGTTCTATCGTATCGTATATCATCCATACTATCAACTAGCTCCATTATCAAACGTACAGCTCCAATGATGAAGATGTAAGGAAGTCTTGAATTAACTGTGACCACAGGAGAAGAAAAACAATCTGGATCCAAATTTTGGAACTAAATTCATTATTAACCATATTACACATTGAACATTTAACCTAGGACAAGCGTTTACAACAAATTATATAAAATAATAATAACAACAACAACAGCTGAGAAGTTCGAAAGGTAAAAAGACCCTAATAGGTGTTATTTACAAGCCCCAAACAGCAGCCAGGATATAGGGCACAAGTTGCTTTGGAAGATACAATTGTCATGCAAGAAAGGCAATGCTACGGTGGTCATCAAAGATTTCAAAATGCAGGTAGACTGGGGAAATCGGGTTGGTACTGGGCCCCAAAAAAGGGAATTTGTAGAGTGCCTCCGAGATGGATTCTTAGAGCATAACAGGCGTATAACATAGCAAAGATTAGTGGGAAGCCTGAAGATAGGGAAGCTTTTAAAGAACAACAGAAGGTAACTAAAAAGGCAATACAGGGAGAAAAGATGAAATACGAAGGTAAGCTAGCTAATAATATAAAATAGGATAGTAAGAGTTTCTTCAGTTATATAAAGAGTGAGAAAGAGGCAAGAGTGGACATTGGACCGCTGGAAAATAAGGCAGGTGAAGTGATAATGGGGAATAAAGAAATGGCAGAGGAGTAGAATTTTTTTTTGCATCAGTCTTCACAGTGGAAGACACCAGAAATGTGCCTGAAATTCAAGAGAGTCAGGGGTGGAAATTAGTGGAGTGGCTGTTACTAGGGAAAAGGTGCTTGGGAAGCTGAAAGGGCTGAAAGTGGATAAGTCACCTGGACCAGATGGTCTGTAAGCTAGGGTTCTGAAAGAGGTGGCTTTAGAGACTGTGGAGCCATTGATAGTGATATTTCAAGAAACACTAGAGTCAGGAGTGGTTCCAGATGATTGGAAAATTGCCAATATTACTCTGCTGCACAAGAAGGGAGCAAAGCAGAATAGTGGGAACTATGGGCCAGTTGGTTTGACTCCGATGGTTGTTAAGATTTTAGAGTCGATTACAAAGGATGAGGTTACGGAGTACTTAGAAGTTCACGATAAAATAGGCCAAAGTCAGCATGGCTTTGTGAAGGGGAGGTCTTGCCTGACAAACTTTCTGGAAGTCTTTGAAGAAGTAAATAGCAGGACAGACAGAAAGGTGGTAGATGTAGTTTACCTTGATTTTCAGAAATCATTTGATAAGGTGCCACATGGGAGGCTGCTAAGGAAGATGAGAGCCCATGGTATTAAAGGGAAGATACTAACATGGATAGCAGGTTGGCTACCAATACAATAAAACATATACGTTACTTCCCAAAGTGATCAAATATAAATATTAATACAATTTTTGGAGTGTAAATGGCGGCGCTGCCCTAGCAGCTGCGGCTTACCTGCGGTTCGTTTGTCTCTGTGTTTTGTTGGTTTTTTTGGTCTTAATTGTAGTTATGATGTCGTGTTTTTGTGTTTGTGTACTATGTGTGTATGTGGGGGGGAGGGGGGGAACTGTAAAATTGTAAATAGGTGTCCCGTCCGAACGGAGACCCGACCTTTGTTTTCTGGGTGGTGTCTCCGTCCCTGCTGCGGCCTACCATCGGCCCAACTCCTGGAGCTGGCGGCCTCCAGGGCTCCGGTTCGCAGAGCCCGCGGACCGGACTCGCCATCAGCGGAGCCGGCCGTCCTCGGAGGCTGCGGGAGCGGCTGCGACTCGCCTTAGGCTCGGGCCGCGTGGATGCCGACATCGGGAGCTCCGGCAGCGGCAGCGTGTTCGACCGCCCCGGGTCTCGGGGCTTGGGTTGGCCCGCCGCAGACATTTCACCGTCCGGCGCGGCCTGAAATAGGCCTCGGGATTTTTCTCTGCTTGACGGGGGCTTCAATGTCGGGAGCCACGACCGCCCAGACGTGCAGCAACAGCGGCAGCGACAGCGTGTTCGCCCGCCCCGGATCGTGGGGCTGGGGTTGGCCCGCTGTGGACCTTTCACCGTCCGGCGCGGCCTGGAACGTGGCAAGTACAACAGCCTGACCGCGGGAGAAGACGGCAGGGGAAGGGAAAAGACATTCTGGCCTTCCATCACAGTGAGGAGGGGACTGGAGGAGACTCACTGTGATGGATGTTTCTTTTTTTGTGCGTTGGGTGGGGTTGTGTAATGTGTTTGTTTTATTGTTTTTATTATTGGACTGTGGATGACTAAATTTTGTCCAAAAGGATGACAAATAAAGATATCTTGAATCTTGAATCTTGAATTACTGTATAGCAATGCAATAAAACATAATTGTCAGTGCAAACTCCACATGTGTGCCCAAGATCCTCTTGCTCTGATCAAAGTTATGCTGCAAAAGTCCTGTCATGCCTCGCTTCCACTTTTTGCTGTTGCTGTGCATACAGTATCTTGCAAATTATTTATGTGTTTTGCAAACATTTACAGGACTATCGTATGCTGCAGGAATGTTTGGCCTCATTCTTATTTTACCCCACGTATATTTTGAGTCTGAATTAACCTTATCTCTGTAATGGATATTTACTTGCCCAAGATTTCTGAAGATGTTAACTTCCTGAGCAGCTTTTGAAGCAAATTTTTAGTTTTTCTCCTTGCGATTGACACTAATTTTCGGCCATTTGACTTGTACTTTTTAGTTATCTTCATAGCCATGATTTTTTGCTGTTCAACAAGGCCAGTCCAACCTCACTCCTGGTCTTAGAGTGACATAAAGATAGAAAAGCCTATTGTCAATTTAAAGACAACGTTGGATTAGAAGGACAGACAAAAAATGCTGGAGTAATTCAGCGGGGCAGGCGGCATCTTGGGACGAAAGGAATAGGTGAATTTTAAGGCCGAGACCCTTCTTCAGACTGAGAGCCAAAGAAGGCGTCCAGCATTCTCTATAGTCTCTTGCATTCCTAAGCATTGTAATTGCCGTACCAGACAATAATGCAAGCAGTCAGGATACCTTTCACTTTAACTCCCCCTCCCATTCCCAGTCTGACCTTTCTGTCATGGGCCTCCTCCAGTGCCATAGTGAGGCCCGCCGGAAATTGGAGGAGCAGCACCTCATATTTCGCCTGGGCAGTTTGCAGCCCGGTGGTATGAACGTCGACTTCTCCAACTTCAGATAGCTCCTCTGTCCCTCCCTTCCCCTCCTCCTTCCCAGATCTCCCTCTATCTTCCTGTCTCCACCTATATCCTTCCTTTGTCCCGCCCCCCTGACATCAGTCTGAAGAAGGGTCTCGACCCGAAACGTCACCCATTCCTTCTCTCTCGAGATGCTGCCTGACCTGCTGAGTTACTCCAGCACTTTGTGAATAAATCGATTTGTACCAGCATCTGCAGTTATTTTCTTATACTACTTTCCATGGTACATCTGTGGGCATTTATTAGATTATTCAATGTCATTCCAAATCTCTTTAAACTTCTTCAAATTTGAAAACATTTGATGGTACTTAATGAGTGAGTTGTGCCACTCTAGTGCTGGAACATGGAATAAGATTAGGTAGCACATACACAATGGGATTGGCCTCCTATATCTCAAATATTCTATGATCTATGAATTCATGATTTCCATATTTGCACAGAGAGAGATCTCTGTTACATCTCTGTCCATTGCATTAAGAAGAGAAAAGCATCGTTTCAAGCGACAACTAATACATTTTACGTGGCATACTTGTTGAAGTTGGACAAAATCACTGGAAAATTGTTAAAATGAAAAAGAAAATATTGCAAACTTTTAGCAGATCGAGCAGCATCTGTCGAAAGGTCAGGTCAAGCAGCAATTACAAAAGCGAAAAAGAATTGCCCTCTGACCTGAGTTGACCCTGCCATGGATGCTGCCTGACAGCTAAACGTTTCCAATATTTCCTATTTTGATTTCAGATTATCCATCATCTGAGTTTATTTTTTTATCGAATTTCACTTACGAACAAGCAAGCATCAGATGCTTTTCAGAAGCATGTCAGTATTTTAAAAAGGCAAGAGATCATAAATTGAAATATCTTGGAGCTTTCAAAGGTACTTTCTGTATTTCAGAATAACCTAACTGGAACGGGTAGGAAAATAACATGCATTAGATGCAGAACATCCCACAAAAATAAATACTCAGCATATCTATATTATTTCCAATAGTACAGGAATGAGAATTAGTTTTGAACAGAATTTAATGGCATTATCCTGAATTTTATTCCACGGTGATACATTTTGGTTTGATGAGCTCCAAAGAGCCCATTTGGTAACAAAATAAGCACATGTGGAAGGAAAGCTAAAGCATAACTTGGAGATATGTATGAATTTCAAAAAATGGCTAGGCTGTTTGATCCTTATTTAAGTATCGAGCTGGCAACTTAGGGACACAATTTTGTAGCATTAGTACTTAATATGCAGGCTGGAGAAAGTTTACTGTTCCATATGCACCTGTCTCAAGGGCCTTCCATTGTTTGGAAACACCTGCCATTAGTATCCATTGCATTATGCTGTTCATAGTCACCATATCTTCAAAACCAAACCAGAGATAAAGGGTAAAATGTCATTGTATGAAAGTGTGTTGCCTGATTATACAAAGTAGACTGATTTTATTCCCTTTCAAACTTTAAAGGGCACATTAACATTTAGGGCATCACTGGACTCTGTTTCATTATTTTCCCATTACAATTGAACAATACGTCAAAATTGAACAACAGTACTCAAGAATCAGCGAAGTGCCCTTTTTTCTTCTGTCTTTCTCATTTCACAGTCACTAACCAAACGAGAAAATAATAGAATTAAATTAAAAGAGCTAACCATTTTATCTGTTTTATATTAAGCCTCAACACTGTAGCTTTTCTCAAATGCTTTCAAAGTTGTTTTGGTGGCAAAATTATGGGCAGTTTTGCTGCACAACTCATTTCACTTGTGCATTCATGGGTGTCTGTCTGGAGAAAGGAATTAATCTTAAGAACATTGAACATGGACCAGTACAACACAAGAACAGACCCTTGGTCCCATGATGCCCAATTAAACTAATCCCTTTTGTCTACACTTGCTCCATATCCCTCAATTTCCTGCATAATCATGTATTTATCTAAAAGCAAAGTCACTCTCATATCCACTTCCACCACCATCCCTTACTAGCACATTATAGGCACCTACCACTGAGTAAAAAACCTTGTCCTCCCCCCCACATTTTCTTTAAGCATTCCTCTTCAACTGCATTTTCAACTAATTTGAGGAAGGACATTAGTAAGGTAAAAAGACAATATTAAAAATAAGTAAAAAGACAATATTAAAAATAATCAACATATATGATTTGAAATGTGTTTATGAGTTCAGAAGCCTGATGGCCTGATGGTAGAAACTGTTCTTAAGTCTGGTGGTACACGCAGCCATACTCCTATATCGTCTGCCTGACGGTAACAAGGAGAACAGCCTGCATGCTGGGTGGCTGTGGTCCTTGATGATGCTGCGTGCCTTCCGCAGGAACCGCCGTTAGAAAATGTCCTGAATGGCTGGGAGACAGTTGCCAGTGATGTGCTGTGCCATCTTCACCACTCTGTAGTGATTTGTGGCTGTAGGCAGAACAGTTCCCGTACCAGACTGTAATGCAGCCCGTCAGCAGGCTCTCAATGGTGCATCTGTAGAAGTTTGTGAGGATGCTGGCGTTCATGCCAAACTTCCTCAGTCTTCTCATGAAAAAGAGCCGCTGGTGGGCGTTCTTTGTTATTGTGTCCATGTGCAGTGTCCAGGAAAGGTCCTCAGTGATGTGCACACGGAGGAACTTAAAGCTGCTGACCCTTTCAACCTCAGCATCACCGATGTGGATGAGGATGTGGATGGCCGCCTCCTGCACCTATTTTCTATATCTATGTTTTCTATTAAAGCTCTGCCCTCAAATCATTGACATTTCCACCCTGGGAAAAAGATTCTGACTGTTTACTGTATCTCTGCCTCTTATAAGTTTATAAACTTCTACTTGGTCTCCCCTCAGCCTTTGGTGCTCCAATGAAAACAACCAAAGTTTGTCCAACCTCTCATTATAGCTAATTACCCGTAATCCAGACAGCAGTCAGTGCAAGCAAAATGTTAAGGAAGGAACTCGAAATGCTGGTTTACACCAAAGATAAACACATCATGCTGGAGTAACAATGGAATACGCAGCATCTCTGGATAGAAATAATGGGTCTATCTAGCATTCTGGTAAACCTCTGCAGCACTCTTTTCCAAAGCCTCTTCATCCTTCCTGCAGTGAGGCAACCAGAACTGTACACAATACTCCAAATTTAGCCTCACCAAAGTTTTTCAAAGCTGCAACATAACTTACTGACTCTTATACTCAATGCCCCAACTGATAAAGACAAGCATATAGCCTATTTACCAAACTGATAAAGACAAGCATATAGCTTATTTACCATTCTTTTCTTTGATAATTCAAATATTAAAATTTTATATTTAATTTCTATACTTCTATATTTCTAAATCTAAATAATTAACATAACTTGATTGCAATAGTAATGATCATGGAATTAGAAATGAATAATTTAAATTTCTAAACACCCTACGAAAGCGACAAAAACTGAATGAGATCTTCAATCATTTTACCTATTTATTATAACCTAAGCTGAGCAAATATTCATTGGCATTCGAACATCAAATGTCTTTTCTTTTTAAGAACCACCAGATAATTGAGAATAAATTCTTTTCACTGCTGGGAAATGTTTTCTGAAACAATGAAGCTCAGTCCCATGGATTTGGACTGATAAAATGTGACAGGGATTCTGCATCAGATTTCTATGCAAGTAATTGCTGGGATATTTTTGCCTCTTTTCTTCTTATTGCCATTTTTGGAAAACTGAGAGAAATTGAGAGGCTATGATGCTAGAAAATGCAAGTTGCAATTATGGATCAGCAGATTAATAATGGAGCAGTCATGTTTTCTCTTTTAATTTTATGGTGATCCTCTTTTCCAGTTATTTTGCAATTATGTGTAAAATATGTAAAATTATAGTCTGGGAGCAGTTAATTTTCCTAGCTGGTCAATGTCAGCAATTAACAAGAGTGAATTGTTTTTAGCACATATACTCCTCAACTCTTCTCTCTTACTCCATTTCAACCAATCTCACTTTTATTGTTTTGAATGAAGCCACTACACTGGAAGTACCTGCAGCCTCTGTATTAAAGCACATGGTATTGTGGGTTCAGTATTGATGTGGATAGAGAACTGGCTGGCAGACAGGAAGCAAAAAGTAGGAATAAACGGGTCCTTTTCAGAATGGCAGGCAGTGACTAGTGGAGTTAGATGTGGCCCTTGTGGCTAAAGGGATCAGGGGGTATGGAGAGAAGGCAGGTACAGGATACGGAGTTGGATGATCAGCCATGATCATATTGAATGGTGGTGCAGGCTCGAAGGGCCGAATGGCCTACTCCTGCACCTATTTTCTATGTTTCTATGTATGCACATGTTCAATGTGCTCTTATACTCTCAGTGACTTCCATTATGTTTTCATGCCCACATGCATCATTCGATCTTGCATCCTGACTGTTAGAGACCAATTGATTGTGCATATCATATCTGGGTGTTGTAAATTTTCATCAGGATTGGGAATTGCTACAGATGTAAATTGTCTTAAGCAAGTTGGAGGATAAGAGGAAGCAAAAGGGAAGGCATGTGAATGGATGTAAGATACAGTGTTTAGATCAAAAGCGGTATCCTTACCAGCATTATTCGTCTAAAAATCTCAGTTGTTTGCAATTTCCTAGATTTTGAAGGGCACTTGTTTCAGATGTTAAAATGGTACCATGCAGTGGCTGAAGCATGCTTTGTTTCAGGACCCCTTGTGGAATATTCAATGGTGCTCACTGCCCAGTCTCTGTGTAATGTGTAGGCAAATAGACTTATATTATGAAACACCTCCCACCCCCCGAACAGTTTGTTATCAGGAAACTCCGGTGATTAATCTGTGTAAGGGTTGTGTTTGCACGCTTGTGCATGCACCATGGCTTTAAGAAAATCACTTAGTTTCAAGAAAGAATTAAATTCATTCTACACTTTAATTGTTTGTTAAGATATATCATATTGAAGATGAGCAAGTCAGGTAGTACTGAATTTCAAAAATAATATGAAGGAAGAGAGGAAAGATTAACAATTTTCGGTTTAAAGAAAAATAGCAACACCTATTGTGTCAAAGATAAAGCATGATGGTGATATAAAGCATGATGGTATCATGATATCAGGAGATTACAAGTTGGCAATCAATGTGAATGCCTTCTTAATCAGTGCCCTTGCAGGATATACATATATGGTATAGTTTCAATGCCTGCCTTTGGACAATACTCTTCAAGTCCAGGGTTTTCCATGCATTGGTATATCAGATCAGATTTGTGAATTTGTGGAATTCTCTGCAACAGAAGGCAGTGAAGGCCAATTCACTGGATGAATTTAAAAGAGAGATAGAAAGAGCTCTAGGGGCTCGTGGAATCAAGGGGTATGGGGAGAAGGCAGGCACAGGTTACTGATTGTAGATGAGTACCCGGCGCGGCTTGGCCGCTGGACTTAACATCGCCCGGTGCGGCCGCGGGACGTTTCGGTGCCCGGGGCGGCTCGGCCGCGGGGCCTTCCATCCTCTTGCGGGGGCTGTGCGTGTCGGTTGCCTCGGTAGGGGTCGAGCTGCCTGTCCGTGGGGAAGAGAGGGGAAGTTTTGTTGCCTCCATCACAGTGAGGGGGTGTTTGGAATCACTGTGATGGATGTTTGTGTTGGGGTCGGGTGTCCTGTGTTCTTTTCTTTTTTTGCTGTGTCTTGTGACTGCTGAAATTTCGTTCGGTGTTGTGCCGAATGACAATAAAGTGTTGTTATGTTATGTTATGTTATCAGCCATGATCACAATGAATGGCGGTGCTGGCTCGAAGGGCAAAATGACCTCCTCCTGCAGTTGTTTTCTATGTTTCTAAGTCTATGTTTCTACCTATGCTGGAGACTGAAGAAAAATGGTCAACTGTGTGCAACTTGCAATAAGTCCTCAATTTTCCTTTACATTTTATTTTTCATTGAAACTGAATTCCATACCAATTTATAGGTAAAGATAGCATTCCTTGAGATTCTGTTGATCTTGATTAGAATAACTGGGATTGCAGAAGGCAGAGAGGTCAGAGTGAAAATGGATTTAAAATTGCAAATGACTCGAAGCTCAAGGTTATACTTGCAATTCAATGGTGATGTTTAACAAAGCAAATACTCAGCTCCACATCCAGTCTCCTTGTTGTACATTGGACTTTTATTTTCAAGCAAGCAGCCTTGAGGTGCACTTGTGTCGACGGTCATTGAGGGGGAGATGTTACTGATCCACATTGATTGAAGATACTTGGTGGATAAATATTCTGGGGATATCTGCCCTGCTTTCCATTGAAGAAATGCTATAGATTATTTTACGTCCACCTGAGAGGGCAGATTTAGCCTTAGACTAAGACCTCACCTAAAAGATGGCACCACTTTTAATGCAGAACAATCTTAACTTTGATTGCATTGTCAGCTGAGATGTGTGCCTATGATTTCTGCATTACAATCTTTACTGATGCATTGATTCCACCATGTCTATTAAGCTCTTTTTATCCACATCTGAAATTGAAAATGTAACAAATCGTATTCTCTGCAAATTGTTTGACCTCTGCATTTGAAAACTCATTGTCATTGAATACCATTCATAAGTGTGGAAAATAGTTTTCATGCAATTTATTACAGTTTTGCTTGTGGCGTTGGGTATCTCTGTAAATTATGCAACAATCAGTCATCATCAAATAGCTCTTTTCTGCGAAGTGGACAGATCAATAACAAAGCTCCAACATAGTCAAAGTAGTTTTAATTATGTCATTTGCCTCCAATGCCAATAAAAACTTACACATGGCCTGAAGCAATGCACAGTGGGAATAGGAATCATAAACTCATGAAAGTCACTGAGTAAAAGGCATCACGGGTTAACATAGTGGCATAGCTAGTAAAGCTGTTGTCTCACAGCTCTAGCGATCCGAGCTTGATCCTGACCTTGGTTCTATCTGTGTTGAGCTTAGATGCTTGATGTTCAATACAACATTTCCTCCATACTCATCATCGAGCTCCAAGATGTAAACCTCTGTACCTTTCTTTTCAACCTGATCTTTGACTTCCTCCTCCAAAGACAGCATTAGTCCAAGGCTACATCTGCCTTCTCGGGTGGACAAAAATGAATTCATAGCATTATTTCAATGAAAAGTGGGGCAGATATCTCTCGGATACTGGTCAATATTTATCCATCAAATATAATCAATTATCAGCTCAACATAATGTGACTGTCTTGGCCTCTTGCTGGAAATACATTAGTGATTGTGTTTCCTTCGTTACTATCATATATTGAATGGAAAGGCACTTAATTGCTGTACATTCTTCAGTCATGAATGGCACAACATCAATGTATATCCTTCTTTTAATTGGAAGGTGAACAACGTTTCTAATTCCAGAAATTCAAACCCCGGCAATTTACTGAGAATAAGATAGTAACATGTTAATGTCAAACTCTCGATATTAATGGCAAATCCTTAATGTTAAAATCTCAATCAAATTAGCGAGCCAGGAGTGCTGACTGTCCATTATCAGCCCATCGCCTTTGAAAATGAACATAAATCCTATCCTGAGGATATTCTCCAGTAATTTCCCTACCGTTGACAGAGGCTTACTGGCAGGCAGCAGCCTGGTGTACCCCTGCTGGCCTTCTTAAATAAAGAAGTTTAAATAATGATTGGATCTATCCTCCAGTCTTCTGGCACCTCTACTGTGGCTAATGAAGTCGCAGAAATCTTTATCTGGGCACGATCTATCATTTCCCTTGATTCCCATAGCAACCTGGGATAGCTCTTACACAGCCCCCGGGACTTATTGCTCCTAACCATCTTAAGACATCCTTTTCCTTCGTGATGTTGTATGGATGTTGTATGCCACACTAATTTGTTTGAGGAGATAACTAAGAAGATTGATAAAGGCAGAATAATAGAAATCGTCTACATGGACCTTCGTAAGGCTTTTGATAAGGACCCACATAGAAGGCTGGTCCAGATATTTAAGGCATATGGGATCCGAGGTGAGCTGGCTAATTGGATTTAAGATGGGCTTCATGATAGGAGACAGAGGATAGTGGTGGGAGAATAGTTTTCTGGTTGAAGACTGCGAACAGTTGTGTACTGCAAGGGGGTACCATAGTTGTTTGTGATATTTATTAACAACTTGAATTTGAATGTTGAAGGTGTGACTGGTAAGTTTGAGGATGACATGAAAGTTGGTAATAAAGCTCTTAAGGATAGCGGAGTCAGGGGGTATGGGGAGAAGGCAGGAACGGGGTACTAATTGAGAATGATCAGCCATGATCACATTGAATGGCGGTGCTGGCTCGAAGGGCCAAATGGCCTCCTCCTGCACCTATTGTCTATTGTCTATTGTCTATTGTAATGTACTCTATAGCAAGCAAGGTTGTCTAAAGCTACAGCGGGATATAGATCAGATGGAAAATAGGTGGGCAGTTGGCAAATAGGATTTAATCCTGGCAACTACACGCAAGTGCATTTTTAAAAAAGGTAAATAGTGTTAGGACATAAATAAATGGTTGGGCAATTTGGAATGTTGATGAATAGAACGTTCTTTGACTTCAAGTCCATAGTTCCTTGAAAGTGGTAAAACAGGTTGACAGAGTGGTCACGTGGACATGCTTCCTTCATAAATATAAATGTATGGACATTATGGTGCATCTACATATTGGTAAGATTACACATGCAGTATTGTCTGTAGTTCAGGTCACCACATGTAGGAAGGATTGCACTGGGCAGAATGCAGAAGAGATTAAGGATGTTGCCTGGATTGGAGGACTTTAGTTATGGGAAGAGATTTGATAGACTGCTTTCCCTTGAATGAAGGTGACTGAGTGTTCATAGAGATATATAAAGCAATACATGCATAGATTGTTAGAATCTTATTCCCCATGGAAGCTGTATTAAAAACAAGAGGAAGCTGTATTAAAAACAACCATCTCCAACCTTTCTGTCCAAAGTTTTGGAACGCACTATAGCTTCTCAACTCAAACATCACCTCTCTACCAATAACCTGTATGAAACATTCCAATCCGGATTCCGCTCCAACCACAGTACTGAAACTGCACTCCTCAAAATCACCAACGACCTTCTCCTCTCCTCTGACGCTGGCAACATCAAAATTCTCATCCTACTCGAACTCAGCGCCGCCTTTGACACCATAAATCACTCCATCCTCCTTACCCGACTTGAAACCACCTTTAACATCACCGGCACAGCCCTATCCTGGATCAAATCATACCTCTCCGACAGGCGCCAGTTCATCTCCATTAATAACTGCAAATCCCCCACCGCTCCCCTCCCCCAAGGTGTCCCCCAAGGTTCAGTTCTTGGCCCCCTCCTCTTCATCCTGTACCTGTTGCCCCTTGGTCAATTAATCCGCCGTCATGGTCTCAAGTTCCACTGCTATGCCGATGATATCCAGCTCCTCATCTCCACCAAGTCAATCTCCACCACTACGCACTCTACCCTGACAAACTGCATCACTGAAATAAAATCTTGGCTTCAATTCAATTTTCTCAAACTCAATTGCGACAAATCTGAAATCATCATCATTGGACCAAAAACCCTCACCAAATCCACCCACAACTTCATCCTCAATATTGATGGTTTCCCAGTATCCACCTCCCCTCACATCCGGAATCTTGGAATCATCCTTGATCAAACCCTCTCCTTTGACAAACACATCAAACACATCACCAAGACAGCCTTCTTCCACCTCAAAAACATCGCCCGTCTCCGTCCATCCCTCTCCTCCACAGCTGCTGAAACCCTCATCCACGCCTTCATCACCTCTCGTCTGGACTACTGCAACAGCCTCCTCTATGGTTCACCCTCAAAAATCATCAACAAACTCCAACACATCCAGAACTCCGCTGCCCGTCTACTCACCCACTCCCCGATCCGTGACCATATTGTTGTGTTCTTTAAAAAGATACAGTGAGTCCGACTGTGTTTTTACGTGAGTGTTTATTCAACCGCACATCTGCTCCCCCGGGCTTCTCTCTCCCTCTCTGTCGCCCTCTGATGACCCCTCTACCAAAAGACCTGTGTAGTCTTAAAGGCACATTGCAATAACACCACATCTCCCCTTTCTAGAATCAATCGGTAGACTGCGGTTGATTCACCAGACCTTAGAGGATTATTCTGCCTCTTTAGCTGGAAGGTCTGTTCCTATCTGAACTAAATTAATTCAACATAAGTACATGTAAACACATTGTCTTAGTGAAACTCTCTTTTTTTTTCACTTATAGTTCAACCTATCTGGTCTCACCACTCTTCTCCCAAACCTGGTTCTGGGAGTGGATGGCAGTTCTGGAATGTTCTCCTTTGGTGGCTCTGCTGAGCTCTGCTCTGGAATGTTCTCCTTTGGTGGTTCTGCTGAGCTCTGCTCTGGAATGCAACCCGGGAGTTGCTCTTTCATACCACCCCCACTCTGGTCCGGCAAGGGTTTCATGGGAATTAGATGGCGACGGTTTCGCCTGACCGTCCCGTGAAGTCCCTCCACGATGTAAGAGCGGGGGGCGGTGTGGCTGCCGATCACAGCTCCAGCTTCGCCTTGATCCGTGACCCACATTTCTTGCCCGGGACTCCGTGCACGATGCCGCAGGTTGTACTGTTGTGCATCTCTGATTCTCTTCTCCTTTTCCTTCCACGCAACCACTTCATTGTCGGGAAGAGCAGGATTCAGCAGGGCTGGAAGTGTTGGTACCGTAGTGCGAAGCCTTCTCCCCATAAGGAGTTGGGCTGGGCTGTACCCGTTTTGCAGTGGGGTCGCTCTATATGCAAGTAAAGCGAGGTAGGGATCCGCCGCTTTCTTCAGGAGACCCTTCACTGTCTTGACTGCACGTTCGGCCTCCCCGTTACTCTGAGGATATCTCGGGCTGCTTGTGACATGGCGGAAATCATACGACTTTGCAAATGCAGCAAAGGCGGTTCCGGCAAACTGAGGCCCATTGTCTGTGACCAATGTCTCCGGAATGCCGTGACGTGCAAACATTGATTTGAGGTGGTGGATTACATCTGCCGACTTGGTGGGGCTGAGTGGAGCGATTTCCACGTATCTCGATGCATAATCCACTACCAGCAGGTAGTTCTTGCTTCCCAGCATGAACAAGTCAGCTCCCAGCTTTTGCCATGGTCGGCCTGGGTATTGTGATGGCATCAGCGGCTCTGTGTGGTTCTGTCTCTCTTTGCTGCATGTCCGGCAGTTGAGGACCAATTCGTTCAGCTGCTGACTTAGTCCAGGCCACCACACTGACCGTCGTGCACGCTCTCTACACTTCACCACTCCCTGGTGACCTTCATGTAGTCTGGTCAGCACGTCGTTCCTCATAGTTGAGGGTATGACTAATCTGTCCCCTTTGAGTAACAGTCCGTCATTTACCGTGAGCAATGCTTGTTCTGCCCAGTACAGCCTGAGTGCCGGTTCACTGTTGCTATTCGTTGGCCATCCTTCCTGACACAGCTGCATTACCCGTGCGCACACACTGTCCCTTTTTAGCTCCGCTCTCAACTCATCCAGGTAGGCAGTGCTTGCCGGCAGGTTCTCTATTATCATGTCCACATAGATGTTTGTATTCTCAAACAACTCCTTTTCGTCAGGCGTTTCCCCCATTTTCACAGGAGCACGCGACAGCGTATCAGCTGTCCACAGACACTTTCCTGGCACATGAGAAATGGAGTAAGAATAGCGCATGAGGCGCATCCGGAAACGCTGAATCCGTGGAGGGAGAGCATCCAGTGCCTGTGACCCCAGCAGACTCAGGAGAGGCTTATGATCCGTCTCCATCTGGAAGTGTTTACCGATGAGAAAGTTGCGGAACCTTTCACAAGCCCAGGTCAGGCCCAAGGCCTCTTTCTCCACCTGCGCATATCTCTGCTCCGTCTGTGTGAGAGATCGCGACACGTAGGCTACCGGTCTCCACTCCTCATCCCATTTTTGGAGAAGTACACTTCCCAGGCCGTACGATGATGCGTCTGCTGAGACTTTGCATTCACGGTTCGTGTCGTACATGGCTAGTACAGGTGGGGATACCAGTGCATTTTTCAAATCTTGAAACGCTCTTGCCTGGTCGACGCCCCACAGCCAGCAGTTCCTCTTTGACAGGAGGTCTCGCAGAGCCTTGTCTCTCTCTGCTAGTTGCGGGATGAACTTCCCCAGCTGGTTAACCATTCCGAGAAAGCTCCTCAGCTCACTCAGATTGGTCGGCTCCTCCATCTTCCTTACAGCCTCAGTCTTGCTCGGGTCAGGACTAATGCCACTGGAGGAGAGGACATGACCAAGAAAGGTCACCTCTTCCTTCGACAGGTCACATTTGTCAATGTTAAGCGTAATGCCCGCCTTTTGGATCGTCGCCAGCACAGTATGCAGACGAGCGTCGTGCTCCTCTCGTGTTTGGCCCCAGACCAGTACATCATCCATGTGGCAGACGATTCCCTTGAGTCCCTCCGTGACCTCTGACACCATCCTATTTTGAAAGTGTTCGGGGGCAGAGGCAATGCCGAAGGGCAGCCGCTTGAAGTAGTAATGACCGAAGGGTGTGATGAATGTTGTGTATTTTGCTGAGTCTTCGGTCAGGGGTATTTGCCAAAACCCCGTGTTGGCATCCAACTTGCTGAATATTCTGGCTCCAGCCAGCATCCCCAGTGTTTCCTCCACCGATGGCAGGATGTACTTTTCTCGACACACCGACTCGTTGAGGTTAGTGAGATCGACGCATATGCGTATGGCTCCTGTCTTTTTCGGCACCACCACCATGCCTGAACACCAGTCAGTAGGCTCTTCAACCCTGGTGATCACCCCCAGGCCTTCCATGCGGGACAGTTCTCGCTCGACTTTACCCATCAGCGGCAACGGAATCCTTCTGGGTGTCTTCAATGAGAACGGTTGGGCCCCTGGTTTCAGCTTGATGGCATACTGTTGTCGTACCTCCCCGAGACCGCTGCATAGCTTAGGGTAGCTAGTCTTAAGTGTCTCTGTGG
Source organism: Rhinoraja longicauda (assembly GCF_053455715.1). Taxonomy (NCBI): domain Eukaryota; kingdom Metazoa; phylum Chordata; class Chondrichthyes; order Rajiformes; family Arhynchobatidae; genus Rhinoraja; species Rhinoraja longicauda. Next base: position 38,796,566 of record NC_135956.1, on the reverse strand, counting down.
TGATGCTGTCTAGCCGAACCACAAGCTCCAGCTTGCCGATAGCAGGCCTCCCCAGCAATGCAGTGTGCAGGTGTCGTGTGACGTACACATCCTCCATCACCCTTTTCTCTCCTTTCACCATTGCCGTTTCACCTCCTCACTCTTCCTCGCCATATTGACGGCATTTTCGAGCGTTAATTCTGCGTCAAGCTGCATACGTTCGGACAGCCGCTTATCCATCAGTCCGACAACAAGCCTGTCGCGTATCAGCTCGTCGTGTAGCACCCCGTAGTTACAGTGCTCTGCCAGCGCATATAACGCAGTGACAAAGGCATCCACTGTTTCATGTTCTCCCTGCCTGCGCATGTTGAACTTGGCACGCTCATAGATTATATTTTTCTTTACTATGAAAAATCGTTGGAAGCCATCGCGCACCCCTATGTACGTTCCGCTTTGTGCTACTGTCAGGTTTAACCGGCGCAGAACATCGTCCACCTCGTCTCCCATGCAATAAATCAGTGTGTTAACTTGATTATCTTCGGAGCTGGCATTCAAGTTACTTGCCAGACGGAACCTTTCGAACCTCCGTATCCATGGCCACTCTTGCGGCTTTGAAAAGTCGAAGGACTCCGGAGGCTGGATGCTAAATGTAGCATTTGGGCCTACCGGGGCTCTCTGTGCGTTGTCCTCTTGCATGTCACACTCTTCTTTCTCTTTTGCCGTCAACGAGCTCCAAACGATAGTTGTTCGACTCAAAGTACACTTCACGCACCCTACAGGACTTCTGACACCATGTTGTACAGGTATGTAGGTTAATTGGCTGGGTAAATGTTAAAATTGTCCCTAGTGGGTGTAGGATAGTGTTAATGTACGGGGATCGCTGGGCGGCACGGACTTGGAGGGCCGAAAAGGCCTGTTTCCGGCTGTATATATATGATGATGATATGATATGATGATGTTGTGTTCTTTAAAAAGATACAGTGAGTCCGACTGTGTTTTTACGTGAGTGTTTATTCAACCGCACATCTGCTCCCCCGGGCTTCTCTCTCTCTCTCTGTCGCCCTCTGATGACCCCTCTACCAAAAGACCTGTGTAGTCTTAAAGGCACATTGCAATAACACCACACATATCACCCCCGTCCTTTACAAGCTCCACTGGCTCCCCATCCCCCAGAGAATCCAGTACAAAGCCCTCCATAACCTGGCCCCATCCTACCTGACTGACCTCCTCCACAGACACACTCCCACCCGTACCCTCCGCTCTGCTGCTGCTAACCTCCTGTCCCCCCCCCCCCATCCGGACCAAACTCAGATCCTGGGGGGACAGGGCTTTCTCCATCGCTGCTCCCACCCTCTGGAACTCACTACCCCAAACCGTCAGAGACTCCTCCACACTCACCACATTCAAAACATCACTGAAGTCTCACCTGTTCAGCACTGCCTTCAATCACTGACCGTCACCTCACCTTCTGTCTCCTTTTCTCTTTGTTTACTCATTTATCTATTTATTTTCTTTTATATCATCATATCATATATATATACAGCCGGAAACAGGCCTTTTCGGCCCTCCAAGTCCGTGCCGCCCAGCGATCCCCGTACATTAACACTATCCTACACCCACTAGGGACAATTTTTACATTTACCCAGCCAATTAACCTACATACCTGTACGTCTTTGGAGTGTGGGAGGAAACCGAAGATCTCGGAGAAAACCCACACAGGTCACGGGGAGAACGTACAAACTCCTTACAGTGCAGCACCCGTAGTCAGGATCGAACCTGAGTCTCCGGCGCTGCATTCGCTGTAAAGCAGCAACTCTACCGCTGCGCTACCGTGCCGCCCTATGTTTTAGTAAACCTTGTAAAGCGTCTTTGAGTGTTAGAAAAGCGCTATATAAATGTAATGCATTATTATTATTATTATTATTATTTAGGTTTGAGATGAACAGAAGGAGTTTTAAAGGGGATTTGAATGGGATTTATTTTAACACAGATCAGTTGATATCTGGAAATAGACACGAGAAGCTGGAGTAACTCAACGGGTCAGACAGCATCTCTGGAGAAAATGAATAGGTGACGTTTTGGATTGAGACCCTTCTTTACACTGGATATCTGGATCTCTTTTTCAGAAGAAGTTATAGAATTTAGATACAATCATTACATTTAATAGACATTTAGACAGGTTCTTAAATAGGCAAGATATAGACAATGCAAGGAGATGCGTATTAGGAAATCACAAAGGGACAGGACATGTAGACTAAATGCTAGGGTGCTAAAGAATGTTTATGAACAAAAGCATCTTGAGGCTCACATCCATGTGGGAAAATGGGATACATACAGATGGACAAAAAATTCGGCATGGATGTGGGAGAGTTAAAAGCTTATTCCTGCGGTGGACAATTTGATCCAGATTTGCAAACCAATAAAAGTAGCAGTATTGTCCAATAATCAATGAAGCACAAAACAGTAGGTCTTAGTGTTGATAAATGCTGATGAAAATAACTCTTATTAAACTCATGCTGAACATTTGTCAGACTATAGGTAGGGGGTATTTCTGCAATCTTTATAAGACAAAAAAGGTTCATGAAACCCCAGAGAAGGTGATAAAAATGATCTTCAAGGATTAAATGTAAATATTGCCTTTATGGACAAATGTATGAACATATTAATGTTATTAATCTCACTAAAATATAATGTACATATATTTCTGTTTAAGAATATTATAAAATCATGAGCAAACATAATGGTAACAGAATGATTAAACCATTGTTTCATTAATATATAATTTATTGACAGTTTACATTCTAAATATGTATTAGTCTTAATTCTATATGATCTGAACTTCACTAATTGTAAAGATGGTGAAAATAGTGTCAATCAAAGTTTTTTTAAGTAAATTGGATGGACACAAGAGAAAATAGCTTTCAGGACATTTAAATAGAAATAACTTAAATATACCTGGACTATCTCTGACATCTCCCTCCCGTTTCTGGACCTCACCATCTCCATCACAGGAGAAAAACTAGTGACGGACATTTATTACAAGCCCACCGACTCACACAGCTATCTGGACTACACTTCTTCCCACCCGGTCCCCTGCAAAAAGTCTATCCCCTACTCCCAATTCCTCCGTCTACGCCGCATCTGCGCCCGGGATGAGGTGTTTCACACTAGGGCTTCCGAGATGTCCTCGTTTTTCAGAAAACGGGGCTTCCCCTCCTCCATTATAGATGAGGCTCTCACTAGGGTCTCTTCTACATCCCGCAGCTCCGCTCTTGCTCCCCATCCCCACACTCGCAACAAGGACAGGATCCCCCTCGTTCTCACCTTCCACCCCACCAGCCAGCGGATCCAACATATTATCCACCAACATTTCCGTCACCTACAACAGGACCCCACCACTGGCCATATCTTCCCATCCCCTCCCCTCTCTGCGTTCCGCAGAGACCGTTCCCTCCGCAACTCCCTGGTCCACTCGTCCCTTCCTACCCAAACCACCCTAACCCCGGGCACTTTCCCTTGCAACCGCACGAGATGCAACACCTGTCCCTTTACCTCCCCCCTCAACTCCATCAAAGGACCCAAACATTCTTTCCAGGTGAGACAGAGGTTCACCTGCACCTCCTCCAACCTCATCTATTGCATCCGCTGCTCTAGATGTCAACTTATCTATATCGGCGAAACCAAGCGCAGGCTCGGCGATCGCTTCGCTGAACACCTGCGCTCGGTCCGCATTAACGCAACTGATCTCCCGGTGGCCCAGCACTTTAACTCCCCCTCCCATTCCCAGTCTGACCTCTCTGTCATGGGCCTCCTCCAGTGCCATGGTGAGGCCCGCCGGAAGTTGGAGGAGCAGCACCTCATATTTCGCCTGGGCAGTTTGCGGCCCGGTGGTATGAACGTCGACTACTCCAACTTCAGATAGCTCCTCTGTCCCTCCCTTCCCCTCCTCCTTCCCAGATCTCCCTCTATCTTCCTGTCTCCACCTATATCCTTCCTTTGTCCCACCCCCGACATCAGTCTGAAGAAGGGTCTCGACCCGAAACGTCACCCATTCCTTCTCTCCCGAGATGCTGCCTGACCTGCTGAGTTACTCCAGCATTTTGTGAATAAATCGATTTGTACCAGCATCTGCAGTTATTTTCTTATATCTTTTAACTATAGAATGGGATTGATGAGGTAGTTTCCACCAGAACTTGCACACTGCTAAAAAAAGAATACGTCTTTTTATGTGCTGCAATGATTACATAAGTCTAATACAGAATATTGCCTTCTGCTGAGACATCTTACACAAAAAAGTACCTTTCCTGGATAATAATTGACATGTAACAGTGAATAATAATCAGACATATATCAGAAGACATGCTTTAAATACCTTGCTATATTCTGAGTAGTCCAATTTTCTTCAATAAATGTCTTGTATTGGATTGAGTTTGCTTGAGCATGAGTAGAACAATGTTGTATGTGATTATCCCCCTCTACATACACATGCACACACACGCACACACACACGTACCTGTACACACCTAGAGCTTGCATCAGCATAGGGAATGCTTCCCCATTTGGTTTAACTGGAGGAGTTGGGATGTCTGGAAGAAAACTGGGTACTATTTTTCTTTCTTAGTGTGTTTTAAAATGTTCAAAGGTCAAAAAGAATAAGGCAAATTCCATGATATTCCACCTGGGAAACTGAACGTAGGTGGCACCCTGCCACTGAACTCCACGAGGAGTCCTGTGTTGGGAAAGAGATGGCAAATCTCTCAGGAAATATGAGATGCCCACATTTGTCAATGAACAATTAGCCACATAGTTAATGTGGATTTTCTCTGGGTGCTCTGGTTTCCTCCCACACTTCAAGGACATATGGGTTTGTAGGTTAATTGGCTTTGGTAAATTGTAATTCGTCCCTACTGTGTAGGATAGTGCTAGTGTATGGGGTGATCACTGGTCAGTGTAGACTCGGTGGGCTGAAGAGCCTGTTTCTGCGCTGTATCTCAAAAGTCTAAAGTTAGTGTGCATATTGATAAGTGATGTTCATAGGAGCAAGATGGAGAAAAAAATCATGTGATAACCATAACTCTGATTAATATTGTCATCCTTGTAATCAGGTTGGTATGCAGATGATGGCAGAACATAGCTAATGGCATCCTGGAGAACTGGAGTCTATAAATGAAGTTCTCCCAAAAACATTTCTAAGTATTGTTTCTTAAAGTTGTGAATGGAGTCTGATTAAAAAAGGCAGGTGGAGGAATTTATCTCTGGTGTAGTGAAATGGCTCTCAACACATCACACACTTCCTATTTTCACCTCCAAAGAGGCACTTTCAATCTAAAACCAACCTTAAGTTGTGATTTACCATTAACTCAAAACATGCTCTTTCTTCATAACATCACTCCTACTGAGATAACTACATGCCAAATCGTACCATGGATTGTATTTATTGGCATAGATAGCAAAACTATAAGTGTTTGCTATCATTAATCCAAAAAAAAAAACAATTGCAGGTTTGGGATTGTCCATTGTAGTTTAATAATGAAAATCTCACAGTTCTTGTCAAAATTATTCAGTGTGCTTATAAAGGCTGTAGTTTGTAGCCTTTTCCAGCATAATCAGAAACCACCTGAATTGGCGTGAGTTTCAAATATTCACAAACTTGTCCCCTTGTAAAAGATCCTGAAAACTAATGCTTAATTACATGAGTTCTGTGAGATTAGTGGCATATCAATCTGCTTGGCAATCTTTTTGACCCCAACTGGCTCATTTTACATGCATGGAATTTAAATTTCTCATGAATATTTCAAAAACATTATAGTTTTGTTTACACTTTAAACAGTGTGTGTTGTTTCAGCATTTATTTTAATTTCATGATTTTAATTCACATTTATTTTATGCAATGTGTATGACTTCATAACTTTATTAAAGTTTGTTTCAATTAGTGTGATATTAAAAAGACCCATTTGAATTGACATCTTATAAGAGCACATATATGAAAAGGGGAAGTTTTCTGCAGTAGTTGTTAAATTTTAGTTTGGAGTTTACTTTGAGGTCGCCATTATTTATTACTTATGCCTTGAGAATGATATAAAATGGGAAAATGCTGCTAATTTGGAAAAAGTAATTGGTGATATGATTTCCCTAACTGAGAACATTATCGTGGAAAATTTAGCAGCTTCTTACTGATAGATCATTCTTACCACCGTTCCACTCTGTTAAGAGAGATTTATAACATTGATTTAGAGTGATAGCATAAATATAAATGTGTCATCTTCACACATTACAGGCAAAAAAAAAAATCTCTCTACTGGGTCACAATAGTTTTATAAATAAAATTAAATTAGATGATAATGTTATATCTCGGGGCTAGTATTATACAGCCACAGCACGCACCTATTACATACGCATCTAATCTATTTCAATAAATTGCTGAAATTATTATAGGCTTTTGTTGATTTTTCATGAAATGAATGTATGAATTTTAATAACCTGGTCGTCATGATGTGTGTAAAAAAAAAACAAGTCATTTGCACTAAATGGCATCAGTCACTTGAGACAATCTTTATACACTGAGGTTTCTATGATTTTAGCTTCTCTGTGCAATTGTAAAAGGCTGTGCATATACCTATGAATCATTTAATTTGTTTTTGAACCTAAAAGCCTGTCAAAAATTACTATCTGTGAAGTTTTCAACCTTTTCTTAATCAGTTGAAGTAGAAGTTACACATTTTGGACTGTTAAATTCAAAATATCTGGCAGCATAATCAATCATAAATAATTAAAAATAGCCTTTTGTTAACATTCACATCAAAATACTTTCTTGGAGCTTCATCTGTGCCTCAGATGGCAGGTCCATTGTTTTTAATGCAGAACAGAAATGCTCTGAATGGGAGGATTTTAGTTTTGTTCTCTTGACTCTGTGGAATTACCCATTCACAGCCAGCCAATCCTGAAATGATATTAAATTTGGAAGGGAACAAAATAAAAATCAATACTGACCGCTAAAACAAATTACAATGTGGCTGCCCATACAAAAAGTCCAAATACGATAATCAGTACAGATGTTGCAACAGTAATTTCTACAAGACTAACTAAGGAGCTGGTAAGACCGCATTTGGTATATTGTGAGCAATTTTGGGCACCATATCTGAGGGAGGATGACTGGAGGAGGTTTACCAGAATGACCCCAGGAATGAGTAAGCTAACCTCTGATGAGTGTTTGTTGGCACTGGGCCTGTACTCACTGGAGTTTAGAAGAATGAGGGGGGACCTCATTGAAACATACAAAATAATGAAAGGCTTGGATAGAGTGGATGAGGAAAGGATGTTTCCACTAGTGGGAGAGTCTAGGACCATAGAAACATAGAAACATAGAAAATAGGTGCAGGAGGAGGCCATTCGGCCCTTCGAGCCAGCACCACCATTCATTGTGATCATGACTGATCATCCACAATCAGTAACCCGTGACTGCCTTCTCCCCATATCCCTTGATTCCACTAGCCCCTAGAGCACTATCTAACTCTCTTTCATCTGAAAGTGAAGCCCAGGATTGCTGGTTAGGTGGCATCTGTTATGAAAGATTTTTTTTTAAAGAATCGACATCTCAAATCAATTACAACCATTCAGGGTCACTTGAAGAAACATTCTGATGAATGGTGGCTTAAATTGTGCCAAGAAAACAAATTCAATTTTTAATATATACTTCAGTTCAAAGTGGCTGATTTCTTTAACATCATTGTTTTGCCAACCCAAGTGCAATGTCAACAAAGGTGAATTCTAATGGATGTAGCGTTATGCACAAGTTTTTTAATCACTATTCATCCCAAAGTAATAGGAAATAGTTCAACACACATGAGCTCAATTTATTGTTCTTTCAATAATTTAAACACTACATCCTGTGTAGGAAAATAACTGCAGATGCTGGTACAAATCGAAGGTATCACAAAATGCTGGAGTAACTCAGCAGGTCAGCAGCATCTAGGAGAGAAGGAATGGGTGACATTTCGGGTCGAGACCTTTCTTCAGACTGATTAAATACCACATCCTGTGTATATCTATTGTGTTGTCCTAATAAACTGTGGGTCAGGAATAAGCCAAAAAACAAGCCCAAAATGGAATGGTACATGAGTAATGTATTATGACCTCAATTTAAAACATATGCTCATATGTTTATGAGTCATAGGAGCAGAAGAAGGCCATTCAGCCTATTAAGTTCACTCCGCCATTTAAATACAACTGACCTATCTTTCCCACTCAACCCCATTCTTCTGCCTTCTCTCCATAACCCTTGACACCCATACCAATCAAGTATCTGTCAATCTCTGCTTTAATAATACCCAATTACTTGGCCTCCACATCTGTCTGTGGCAATGAGCTCTCCAGATTCATCACCCTCTGACTAAAAAAATCCTCCTCCTTTCTAAAGGTAAGTCCTTTTATGCTGAGGTTATGTCCTCTGATTCTAGATTCTCCCACTCGTTGAAACATCCTCTCCACACCCACTCCATCCGGGCATTTCACTTTTTGGTAAATACAGTAGTGGCATTTCAGAGGCTTTTGGATAGGCACATGGATTGGAAAGGAATGAAGGAATGAAGGAATATGGATCATGTGCAGGTAGAGGAGATTAGACACGGTGACATAGCAGTAGAGTTTCTGCCTTACATCTCCAGAGACCCGGGTTAGATCCTGACTATGGGTGTTTGGCTGTACGGAGTTTGACCATTCTCCCCTTGACCTGCACGGGTTTTCTCTGAGATCTTTGATTTCCTCCCACACTCCATTAACCATTGGCTTGGTAAAAATATAAAGAAAACATGTACCTAGTGTGTGTAGGGTAGTGTTAATGTGCAGGGATCACTGGTTGGCATGGACTCGGTGGGCTATAGGGCCTGTTTCCGCACTGTATCTCTAAACTAAACTAAACTAAATTTGGCATCATGATCAGTACAAACTTTGAGGACCAATGGACTTATTCCTATGCTGTACTGTACTGTTCGACATACCCAAACAGTGGAAAATGTAGAGCTCATTACAACACAGAATGTTTACAGCAAATAAGATGGATTCATTTAAGGAAGCTAGAGACAAAACCGTGAGGGAGAATCAATTAGAGGGTTAAACTGATAGATTTTAAGTGGAACATAAAATCTGATGTGAACCGATTGAGCAAAATTGCTTTGTTCTGTGCTATGTAATCGAAGAAATCCCATGGTTTACAACTTAGACCATACATTTTCATAGTTTTAACAAAAATATCTAAACCACAATCATCAACGAACTGTTCATTGGCAGGATTTACATTATGCCTTTATCATTGACAGTTCGCCAGGACCCTTCATGGATTTAGGATAGGTCAATGTGGAGGTCAAGCTAAATAAGGAAGAGGCATAGAAAGTTTAACAAAAGAAATAGGGTTTTAAGAAGGCTCTTAAAGGAAGAGTGAGGAATAGTAAGTTTTAGAAAAGATATTCCAGAATGGAGTGAGCCCAAATATTTAATGAAATAAAAAGGTAGTGCCAGGGGTACGAGTATTACTTAAATTTACCTGAGTGTTGCCATTTGGATTATTATTGAGAAAATGCAAGTTTCATTCTTTCCAGAGCCAGCTGCACATTACTGAAGTTACTGAATGTGATTTCAATATTGAACATGGTGAGAATATAAAGTGAGTGTTCCTATGCGAGTATCATAATCACCGAGCAATTCCATGCACAGGAGCAGGTTTATATAAAGGCATACAACTGGACAGCATGCCATGAATTACATTACAATGTGCCTTCGAGGGACGACTATTTACATACCATGTTGTTCTTCAGTTTGCTAAAACAACATTGTGCAATAAATCTACATTGCTGTACATTTCAATCCTTGTCTTCTGAGTGGTGCAAACAGCTTTGCTCTGACTGTCGTCTCCTGCTGGCATTGCCAAGTCAATAGTTTATATTCTTCAGATCAACTGAGGATTGTCAATACCAGCATTGCATAGAAAGTATGAACGTCCATTAAAGCCATGTTAAAATGTTAAAATGTTTTCAGTTCCCAACAAACTCCTGTGGTGTAGAAGCATCTGGCAGAAAACTTTCACATGTCAAAGCATCACAATTAACAATGAGGTGGTTAGCCGTATGCATCGTTAAGTGGTGTTAGATAATCGTTAAATGATAGTTAAGTAAACATTATTTTAAAATAATCCCATGTCATTTTTCATTCATCTGAGAGGACACTCGGACTCTCAATGGGTTATCATGTCTAAAAATGAGCACCAATATTGCAGCACAAATCAGTATTCCACTTCATGTCACAATAAATCAGCCTTTAGATTCACTGCGGCTTGAGATTGTGTGGTAGTTTTACTATAGGGACACATGAAAATGCAAATGCTGGAATCTTGAGCAAGAAACAAGGTGCTAAGGGTACTGGAGGGAATGGACAGACGAAGTTTTGGGCCGGGACGCATCTTCAATCTGAAAAAGGCCTCCAACCCCAAAAGTCATTTGTCCATTCCTTCCAGAAATCCCACCTGACCCGCAGAGTTCCTCCGATACTTTGTTACTTGCTGAAGTAGTGTTACTAATTGGCAAGGCAAACATCTCGATAAAAGGTCACCATTTTCTGAGAATATTGCACCACAGACCATCAACTGTTTTTTCAATCCAATTATCTGTTGCTCAAACAACATTGTCTATTCTGTTGCTCAAACAACATTGTCTATTCAATAACTATTTTGCTGGGGAGACGGAAACTCAAATATAATCCAAATCTGCAAATGTTCCAAATATTCCAAATCTCAAAAAGTGATTGCAAACACTATTAACCTCCAATTAGACTCAATGCCAGGTTATGGATTTCATGAGATAATTCAAATTGAAAGACTGTCATCTTTCCTCTTCTAATTATATGTTTTCTATCCATACAGTTGATTCCCCAAATATCACAATCTAATTTAGCAATTATTGAGGAATTTGGGTAATAGGTCATGCACTAAGCACAAAGTGCCATCAGGATTAAAAAGTATTGGAGAAAAGCAAGAATATGTCTTCAAATATTAGCAAACCTGTAGATTATAAATCAAGACTTACAGAGTAGATTTTCACTTTGCCAATGAGGTTTAAGCAGACATCACAGATTGGTAACCAGTCACTGAAACTGAAATCAATGATTGATTAATCAGCCTTGCCACATAAGCCAAGGGTAGCAAGTTGAATATCCAACCCATTATCAGTAACAATGTTAATAAAGGAAAAAAAAATACTGTGAGATGCATCCCAAAATCTATGGATTGGGGTTCAGTGACAAAGCATAAGGTACTAAAGCCATTGCATAAAAATATACAAACACAAGATAAAAGGTTCAGCTGTGACCTATACAGCCCTCTCATTGAACAAGAATACAATTATATGATCTTGGGATTAACTCCATATTTCTGCCTGTATCTCATGACTCTTAGGCTTTCCAAAGCACAAAGGTCTGTCTGCATCTGTCTTAAATATATTTAGTGACTTATCCACCTACATTCCAACACAATCCGCTGAGAGATGAAATTCCACATCGCTTGCCTTTTACACAAGTAGGTACCCGTACTGAAATTAATCCCTGAGTTCTGGATTCTCCCATTAGAGAGCATTCTTTCAATATCTAGCTTGCCAATCCCCCTCAGAATCTTTCAATATGATAACCTCTTGATCTTTTACACCAATGAGTATAGACACAGCTTGTTCAATCACCCTTTTCATAAGAAAATCTCTTCAACCTGGAAATCAATCTCTGAACTGTCCCTGTCACAGGTATTCAACCAAAATCAAACAAACATCATGCACTGCATTCCATTCAACAAAAAAATCGAATGTTTTAGCAAGATTTCCCTAATATTTTTTTGTTCAGTTTAGAGATGCAGTGCAGAAACAGGCTCTTCGGCTCCCGGGTCCGCAACAACCAGCAATCCCCACACGCTAACATTATCCTGCACACTAGTGACATGTTACAATTATACCAGGCCAATTAAACTACAAACCTGTATGACTTTGGAGTGTGTGAGGAAATGAAGATCCCAGAGAAAACCCACACAGGTCATGGGGAGAACATACAGCCAGCACCCATAGTCAGGATCGAACCCAGGACTCTGGTGCTGTAAAGGCAGCAACTCTACCGCTACGCCACCTTGCTTGCATGTGATTTTGGATTTCCCACATCTGCATTTTTTTATTTTCAATTGATATTCCATTGGCCTTCCTAATTAAGGCTGTATATATAACTTGTGGATTTCCCTGTATGTGGTTTTGTATTCCTTCTCCATTTAAAAATAATTCTGTTTTTCTATTCTTCCACACATTTCCCTCTGATATAATACATCTGTCAGGTCTTTAGTCACTCACTTAATCTGCTCATTTCTCTTTGAAAACTCATAGTCATGGAGTCATTGAAGATGCAGCACAGAAACAGAACCCTGGCCTATAGAGTTCATGCAAAGCATCAAGTACCCAATCCTACTCTAATCGGATCCAGATCACTGATAGAAAAGGGACAAGTAACCAATTTTCCCATCTTGGGATGCTGAAGGACACCAGAGCAACCATAGTGACAGTGAGAATGTTAGTGATACGGTGACCCATAGTTACAGGGGAGGCACAGTGGCGCAGTGGTAGAGTTACTGCCTTACAATGCCAGTAGACCAAGGTTCAAATCTGACTATGGGTGCTGCCTGTACAGAGTTTGTATGTTCTCCACGTGATCACGTGGGTTTTCTCCGAGATCTTCGATTTCCTCTGTGGGAGGTTGTAGGTTTATTAGCTTGGTACAAGTGTAAATTGCTCCTAGTGTGTGTAGGATAGTGTTATTGTGCGAGGATCTCTGGTCAGTGTAGACTCGATGGGCCGAAGGGCCTGTTTCTGCACTGTATCTCCAAACTAAACTAAACTAAATTAAAATGTGCAAACTCCGCACAGACAGCATGAAACACAAGGCTTGAACTCAGATCACTCTTGCTGTGAGCTCCACCAGCTGCCTCACTAAGCTACCCACAAAGAGGTTTTGGGTCTCCCTTATGCTTAACTTTGACACCTATCTTTGGATGCAAGGAGGATGTTTTCTCTGGCTGGTAGAGTCCTAGAACTAGGGATCACAGTCCCAGGATATGCGGAGGATATAAATAACTAAGTTGAGGATTGTTTTCCCTCACCGGACAGTGACCTTGTGAAATTCTCTACCGCAGAAGACAATGGAGGTCAGATCGTTAAATATATTTAAGAAGGAGAAGAATAACATTTTAAAAACAAATGGAGAGAGAGGGAACATAGCATTGAGGTAGTCATGATCATTCTAACTGGTGAAGGAGGCTCAAAGAACTGAATAAGTTCATGGCTGATACATCTTTCTCTCTCAACCCCCATTCTCCTGCCTCCTCCCCATAATCACTGACACCCTTACTAATCAAGAATCTGTCAATCTCCACCTTAAAAATATCCATTGATTTGGCCTCCACAGCCTTCTGTGGCAATGAATTCCACAGATTCACCACCCTCTGACTAAAGAAATTCCTCCTCATCTCCTTTCTAAAGGTATATCCTTTTATTCTGAGGCTATGACCTCTGGTCCTAGAATCTCCCACTAGTGAAAACATCCTCTCCATATCCATACTATCCATCATTTGGTAAGTTTCAATGAGATCCCCCTTGTCTTCTTTATTCTATTTTTCTTTGTTTTTATTAGGTTCAAACAGACAGTCTATTAACTTACAAACACTTTTTTTGCCCAGTAATATAAATTCAAATTATTCCCAATACATATCTCACAAGTAACATACTGACTATCAAAGCCGCTTAGAATTAATTCTATTTGTCCCAAGGAACTTGTTTACTTTGAGCACTTTCATACTTTCTAAAACTGATTGATGTACAAGTCCCTAAATCTGCTGGATTTTTTTCTGACGCTGACCTTAATAAATATTTCACAAAAAAAATTATCGGATATATATTAACTTCACTCACCACAAAAAGTGAAAATCAAACAGCTCCTCAATTATACATAGAGTTAAATTTCCACTGGGATTCTCCTAGACAGCTGCTACTCCTTCGGTGATGTATCCCTGGACATTTAAACTGAACACTTTAGACAATCGGCTGCAAGTCACAGATCTGAAAACATTCAAGTTTACAGGGCAGAGAAGAGGAAAGATAAACAATGACACTGATTTTACATAGTGATTAACTTGATTTACCAAACTAGAAGACATGAAAGAGTAAGGATCAAGGAGGGTAAAGAGTTCCATTGCCTCTTTTAGTAGATGTTAAATTCAAAAATGATGCAGAATTTTGAATCATGCAGAATTTCAGATCACAGAATCATTGAATGTTATAGGACTGGAGATAATTTGCCCCATTGAGCGCGTGCTGACGTTCTGTCTGATTCCCAGGTTCTTGTCCCATTGTCCTCCTTTTTTTTCCTCATACTTACTCTGAAATGCAAGATCATAGTATCATAATGCATGACAAAATTTTCCCCTTGTATCCTCTTTAGTGATCTCATTTTGACATGGATATATTTGGTTATCCGATTGAAATCCTTTTTAGGTAACACAGTAGCACAGCTGGTGAAGCTAGTGCATCACAGTGCTGGAGACCTGGGTTTTACACTGACCTCGTGCTATCTGTGTGGAGTTTTCACATTCTCCCTGTGACTGTGTGGGTTTTCTCCGGGTGCTCTGGTTTCCTCCCACATCCCAAAGACATGCTTTGTTTATAGGTTAATTGGCCCCTGTATATTCCCCCAGGAGTATATAAAGCGGATGAGAAAATGGGATAACATAGAACATAATGTGAACAAATGGTCAGCGTAGACTTGGTGAGCCGAACTGCCATTTCCCTGATGTGTCTCTAACTGCAATTACTTCAGTGGACTAATTTAAGCATAAACATCGGAGGGAGTTTGCTGTGTATGTGCATTGAGAATGGGAAGGTCTCAAACTGGGAACAGAATCTCTTGATAGGGGCCTTAAAACTGAGATGTGGAAAGATGTCCTCTTTCAGAGGATGATGAATCTTTGGAAGTAAATGTGCCAGAGAGATATGGATGCCGATTAATACTCAAGGCGAAAATAAACACATTTTTGTAATGCTGGGGTTTCAAAGGTTTTGTTGCTCTCAATAGAGTAGGTTTAGTAGCCTGTTCTAAATTTTTAAGTCACTCAAGGATGTAAAATGCAAAAGACATGAGGAAGAAGAAAAGGATGTTCAGTGGCTTATTGAAGTTACCAGAATATAATAAGAGAGAGTTGAGAGGGTGAGTTAGTGTTCAAAACCTAATAGTTAAGGGGAACAATGTGAAGAAGAGATTTCGCAATCCAACAATGGTCATGAATGTTTTTGAGAAAATTAGAACATGATGATTAGAAAACACGTAAAATTATCAAACAACTCATTGAAGGTATTACGCATTCCATTTCTTATTTTGTACGGAAATTACAGATAGTTCTGAAACAAATTGCTGCATAAAATTATAATGGCATAACACACTGGATGGTTATAAAAAGATCTCATTAGTTTGATAATCTCCTCCATGATAATTCACAAACTATATATTAAAATAACACACATCTCCTGTAACTATACAACAGATGGCTTCATTGCCTATTTTTATTGCAACTTGAATCATTAGTGAAATATGAAAAAAATAGAATTCTATCCAGTCATAAAGTCCTCTTACAATTGTTCTGAACAGATCATTTCAAATGTTCATTGCAACCATTCTCAGTCTGTTGCCGGAGTCAGTGCAGTTTATGCAAAACGTTTTAGATTATCTCACAATCCTACTGTTAAATACTAAGCAAAATGTTGACTGATACGATTGTTGAGCCAAGAGATGCAGGCTTAAAAAAAAAATTACTTTGGAAAGGCCAGCATTTGTTACCCATCCCTATTGACACTTCGCAAGGTAATGGTAGGTTCTTCGATTGCAACAACTGGGTAGTAAAAGTGTTCCCAATCATTTCACCACCCCTTCCCATTCTCATACTGACCTTTCAACTCTGGGCCTCTTCCATTGCCAGTGTGAGGCCACATGCAAATTGGAGGACCAGCACTTCATATTTTGCTTGGGTAGCTTACAACCAAGCACTATGAGCATTGAATTCTCCAATTTTAAATAATGTCTACTAACTCTCCCCTCCTCTTTACCCCTTCCTCCATCCTAATCAGTTAACCAGTTCCACAGTTCACCACATCGTATCCCACTTGGGATCACACCTTCCTTAGCCAACAATGGGCCTACCAGTGCACCCCCCCTGCCCGAGGTCATTTGGTGCTGGCTCTGATAGGTCCTAGTCTTTTCTCGCCTCCTGCTCGTCACCCCCCTCCCACCCCCTACTTTCAGTCTGAAGAAGGGACTTGATCCAAAATGTCACCTAATTCTTTTCCTCCAGAGATGCCGCCTGACCCATTGAGTTCCTCTAGCACTTAGTGTCTATCTTTGGTATAAACCAGCATCTGCTGTTCTTTGTATCTACGTGTACTTTGATTCTGTTAAGTAAGGATTTTCCAGCTTTTGATCTATCAACCCAGTTTTAAAATCTGAACAATTCCAATTTTGTTCTACTCACAAATGTGCGGCCAAACTCGGATTCAACTCCAACTACATGTATGCAGATAACACCATTGTGGTGGACCGGACCATGAACAATGATGAGACATTGTACTGGAAGAAGATTGAGAACTGAGTAACATGGTGTCAGGATAACAACTTCTCCCTCAATGTCAGCAAAATCAAAGAGCTCATTATTGACTTCAGGAAGCATTATAGTGTATATGTCCCAATCAGCATCAAAGGGATCATAGTGAAAATGGTTGGGAGCTTTGAGTTCCTTGGCATTAATATTAACACCAGTCTGTTGTAGACCAAACATGTTGAAGCAACAAAAAAGGCACACCAATGCCTCTTCTTCCTTAGATGATTGAGGAAATTTGGTATGTCTCCAATGACTCTTGCAAACTCTGCGGATGTCCGATAGAAAGCATACTATCACGTTACATCACAGCTTGGGTTGGGATCAGCCCTGCCCAAGACTGCAATGAATTGTAGAGAGTTGGAGATGTAGCCCAGTCCATCACACAGACCAGTCTCTCCACCATTGGGTTCGTCTACATTTCATGCTGCCTCGAAAAAACAGCTAACATAAACAAAGATTTGTCCCACCCCAGTCATTCCTTTTTCTCCCTGCTCCCATCAGGATAAAGGTAGAGAAGCTTGGAAGTGCACACCACCAGACTCAGGAACAGCTTCTTCTCCTCTGTTATCAGGCTTCTGAATGGTCCTTCCATAAGTCAGGGTATTGTCTGATTCACCTCTACTCCATTGTGGACATTGGATTTTGTCTTTATAACTGATGTGCTCCATTAATGAGCACAATGTTCTGTACTCTGTATCTTCTCCTTTGTTCTACCTACTGTATTTGATTTTTGACTTGATTGCATTTATGTATGGTATTGTCCGATACGTTTGGATAGCATGCAAAACATAGCTTTTTATTGTTCCTTGGTACACATGACAATAATAAATCTGAACCTTAACCTATTGACCATTTTGACTGGAATCTCTCTGTAAATTTCTCCACTAACCTCTTGGTCTTTCTGCCACTCTTTCCTCCTTAAATCTCTTGGACCAGGCTTTTGACTATGTAGCAACACAGATAGACAAGATGGGGAAGAAGGCATCCCCCTTGCCTTCAGCAGTCAGGCCATTGAGTGCAAGAGCTAGAATACATCTGTACAAGGTGAAGGCAGGGCTACACTTGGAGTATTGTGCACAATGCTTTTTACAGGAAGGATGTTATTAACCAGTAAAGAATCCAGAAAAGAATCACAAGAATTGATACCAAAACTGGTGGATGTGAGGTATAAGGTGAGACTGGAGAGGCTGGGGGCATTGATCTGGAGCAAAGAAGCTGAGGGGTGGGTGACCTTATATTTAAATATATCTCTATATTTAAAATCATGAGGGGCATAGACAAGGTGCATGGTCACAGTCTTCTTCCCAGGGTAGGAGATGCTCAAACTAATGGCCCTCGACTTAAGGGGGGAGGAGAATGATTTAAGGCGACCCAGATTGGCAACTTTTTCACACAGAAGGCAATGAGCACGGGGAACGAGTAGCAAGAGGAAATACCACCATTTCTAATTTTGCATTAGTTACAAAATTTGGCCCATTGTGATCTGTGAAGGGGATAATGACAAACTGTAGGAGAATATAAGTGGGCTGATGGAATGGGTAGACCTGTGGCAGGTGATGATAAATGCAGAGAAATGTGAGCCATCGCATTTCTTTGGGAAGAATGAGGAGAATGAGTAGAGCTGCAGAGGGACCTCGGAGTGGCTGCACAAGTCACTGTAATTGGCAGGACAAGTTGTGAAAACATTAGTACAAGTATTATTGATTGTAGACTTCGTTTTGGATTGCACTGTGATAAGGCTCTTACTGGCACAATGGGCTTCTTTTGTGCTATAAATTTCAAGTTCTTTAGATCGCTCTTTGAATTGATAATTTTAATAAAGTTACTATGTCAGAAAGAGAACATCAAATGTTAAGATGTTCTGTGCAGTTTTAAATTGACAGGAAGAACTGTACAAAATGTGTTTCAATATGTTCAAGCCAGTAGCAGTTTCAGTGATAAGTCCTTTCAGTTATTTATAGTTTGCACATGTTTGGGGTCTATAGAAACATAGAAACATAGAAAATATGTGCAGGAGGAGGCCATTCAGCCCTTCAAGCCAGCACCGCCATTCATTGTGATCATGGCTGATCGTCCCCAATCAATAACCCATGCCTGCCTTCTCCCCATATCCCTTAATTCCACTAGCCCCTAGAGCTCTATCTAACTCTCTCTTAAATCCATCCAGTGATTTGGCTTCCACTGCCCTCTGTGGCAGAGAATTCCACAAATTCACAACTCTCTGGGTGAAAATGTTATTTCTGACCTCAGTTTTAAATGGCCTCCCCTTTATTCTAAGACTGTGGCCCCTGGTTCTGGACTCGCCCAACATTGGGAACATTTTTCCTGCATCTAGCTTGTCCAGTCCTTTTATAATGTTATATGTTTCTATAAGATCCCCTCTCATCCTTCTAAACTCCAGTGAATACAAGCCTAATCTTTTCAATCTTTCCTCATATGTCAGTCCTGCCATCCCAGGGATCAATCTCGTGAACCTACGCTGCACTGCCTCAATTACAAGGATGTCCTTCCTCAAATTAGGAGACCAAAACTATACACAATACTCCAGATGTGGTCTTACCAGTGTCCTATACAACTGCAGAAGAACCTCTTTACTCCTATACTAAAATCCTCTTGTTATGAAGGCCAACATTCCATTAGCTTCCTTCACTGCCTGCTGTACCTGCACACCAACTTTCAGTGACTGGTGTACAAGGACACCCAGGTCTCGCTGCACCTCCGCCTTACCTAACCTAACACCATTGAGATAATAATCTGCCTCCTTGTTTTTGCTGCCAAAGTGGATAACCTAATTTCTCAATAGAGTCTATGAGGAAATAGGATTAGTTTAGATGGGGTAGCTTGGTTGGCAAGGATGAGTTGGGCCAAAGGGCCTGTTTCCATGCTATATGACTTTGACTTTAGGATAAAACGTGCTGCTGAAAAAACTTTAATATTTAGTTCATTATATCTGCAATGGCCTAAGTGATGTGGAATGTTGTATGTGATTAGTATTACCTGAGTTTGGAAAACTTAATTCCACCAAACCAATAATCAAACTCACGCATGGGCTATCACTTGTGCATAGATTGACTGCTTTGTGTCTTCAAGTAGACAGTGATCACTGATCACTATCTAGTGATCTAGTTATTGACCAGGTGCCTAGTTGCTTCCAGGCATACACCACTGAACTATTAATCAGTGGTTTTAAAAGCTGCATGTCAGGTTAAAAGGTTCCAGAGCTTTAATGAAGAATCTATTAAGATACACCATGGTAGCTTTTATTTTGAGTTAAAAAAATGAAAAATAAAATGTTCAAAGTTATGTGAGAAGGGGTAATAAGTAGGCCTAAAGGAAGATTGAGCATATCTACAGAGGAATAATGAGCAATTATGGTATTGAAAAAATAATAAAAGCACAAATTTAAAAAAAGAAAAAAATAGATTTGCTTTTATATTACAGCTAAGATCTTCTCAAGACATCCCAAAGGACAATGCAGACAGTGAAATAACTTTTCATTTAACATTATTATTCTGCAAAATGATGTGATAGTTAACTGCTCATAACAATCTGTTGTAAACAGTTCAGAGAAATGACCAATTATTCTGTTTTTTCTGGGATTTACAGGAATATATATATATATATATATATATATATATAATATTAGCTGGAATGGAATCTTTGATATGCAACCTTCACACCACTGAGATTTTGGTTAAGTCTCATTTGAAAGATGGCACAGCTAAAATAAAGACCTGGATTTGCATAATGATATCAGAACCTCTTGTTTCTTCAATGTGCTTTATGATCAATGAGGCAATTTTGAAGTATCAGATGTAGGAATACTGTTTTGTACACCATTTAAGTGTAGAAGAAGCAGCAACCAAATTGGCCTTGCCAAATTCCAAAGAGTCAACAATTTGATAATACATAGTATAATCACCATTAACTAATTTCAAAATAGAGTCTTGGAATTTCTTGCAACCACCTCAAGGAACAGACTGGTGCTCTAAAGAGTGTCAGACAAGAAAGACAGAGCATCAAACAAAGCACATGACTTGGTATTCTGCTCAGCATCAACCTTTGAACAAGTATCCAGAGTAGAATTTTGAACTCCGGAACCATTTAATTCAGATATTGTCACTTCCAATATCAATATCTTAGTACTCAGAGACCTGGGCTATCTACAGCAGGCACCTCAAGGCACAGGCGAAACACCCCAGAAACCAATGTTGCAAATTCCTCCAAATTCACAATAAAATACGGCATTCCACAGCAGTATCCTCTCTCAGGCCAAAGTCCCATGAACTGAAGCCCTATATACTCTCAGTTAGCAGACATCTCAATTGCTTGCTTAACTTCAGACTTCTGAAACATTCTGAGATCTGTCGTGGGAAGAGATTACCATGTGGTGGAGAAAAATAAACAAGGATGTTCTCAATGTTTTCTTGAAGATATATAATGATCCCATTGAATCATGGAAACCTTTCACCTTTAACCTGGGCAGCACAGTAGCACAGCGGTAGAGTTGCTGCCTTATAGTGTCAGAGACCAGGTTCAAGGCTGACTACGGGTGCTGTCCGTACAAAGTTTGTATGTTCTCCCTGTGACCACGTGGGTTTTCTCTGGGTGCTCTAGTTTCCTCCCATACTCCAAAGGCGTGCAGGTTTGGAGGTTAATTGACTTCTGTAAATTATCCCCAGTGTGTAGGATAGAACTAGTGTTTGGGTGATCATCGATTGGTGCGAATGTGGTGGGCTGAAGGGTCTGTTTCCAGGCTATCTCTCTAAAACTAAAAATACTAAAACCGTTTAAATGCCAAAATATCAAGTATGGTGAAGCACAAGCATTTGTGATGGCATTGAGAACCTTGAGACATACATTAGCAGTGCGCAAAGCCCTACATAGGCATTAAAGGGTTGTACCATCTCATCCGCCCATTCCACTCGCTGATACATTTATGGAAAAGTCCTCTATTCCCACATTTTCCTCATTACTCACAAAACCAGGATGAAAGCCTGTCATTCTTGTCCGAGACTGCTTAAGATGGAGAAGAGTGAAAGTCATTGTTTTGCATTCACACTGCATTGAAAAGGCTGATTCTTCCAAGAGCTCACAGTCTTTCACTTCACACGTGATTCCTGGTTACATTCTAACATGACAGTTTCTATTAAGCACAGATAAAACAACATTCTGGTTTTCTGTTTTACGGTCTACTGACCTGCAACGAACCTTCAATAAGACTGTCAGCAGAAGTAGGTAACATTCCCCTTATTTGCTCTGAGACTGAAAACAATGTTTGGTCATTTGACATATCCAAAATCAAGTAGTGGATTTTTTCACCCGTTCATAGTCATGAGATGGAAAATCTAATTAAAGTCTCCAACAAGGACTAATTGCACAAATGCTAAGCGCTAGCCATGGTACAGTCACATTAAGTATTTAGTGCAGGAATACTAGCATGCGGTGTTAATATTGGAAGATCTTCGAACTAATAGACAAGACAGGAACCCTTTGTGGTCACAAATGAATGGCTACTTAGGTGTTGGATATAGTTCAGCAGCAACATTCCCTTCTCCCTTGTAGATCCATTGCAAAGAGAGTAAAATTAATTTTGGTCAACGGTGCATTAAAGCACCAAATCTCCCAAGCTTTAGAAACTTCAGGACAAGATGGTAATGAAGAAAAGTGTTCTCTTTGATGTTCCTGCCAATACTTAGCGTACAAATTATATCATGGAAACAAAATATTTCATGTTCATAAGTGAAAGGAGCAGAATAGTAGGCCATTCTACTCTGTCTACTCTGTCATTCAATCACGACTGATATATCTCTCCTTTCCAACCCCCTTCTCCTGCCTTCTCCCCATGGGCGGCACGGTAGCACAACGGTAGAGTTGCTGCTTTACAGCGAATGCAGCGCCGGAGACTCAGGTTCGATCCTGACTACGGGTGCTGCACTGTAAGGAGTTTGTACGTTCTCCCCGTGACCTGCGTGGGTTTTCTCCGAGATCTTCGGTTTCCTCCCACACTCCAAAGACGTACAGGTATGTAGGTTAATTGGCTGGGTAAATGTAAAAATTGTCCCTAGTGGGTGTAGGATAGTGTTAATGTACGGGGATCGCTGGGCGGCACGGACTTGGTGGGCCAAAAAGGCCTGTTTCCGGCTGTATATATATGATATGATATGATATGATAACCCCTGACACTCATTCTAATTAAGAATCTATCTCTGCATTACAATATCTTTTGACTTGGCCTCCATAGCCTTCCGTGGCAATGGATTCTACCGATTCACCACCCTCTGAATAAAGAAATTCCTCTTCATCTCCTTCCTAAAGGAACATCCTTTAATTCTGAGGCTTTGACATCTGGTTCTAGACTCTCCCACTAGTGGAAACATCCTCTCCACATCCACTCTATCCAGGCCATTTGATCATTATTAGATTGCTTTTTGTCAATGAGGGAAGGCTTCCTTTCTTAACTCTCAGCTCAGAAACATGTGGTACCAGTGAAAGTGATACAATCAAGGATCATGATAGCACCTGGAAAGAAAACAAAACATCTGTTCCTTCAATAGTCTTCCCTGGGAACATATTTTGCTGCTGAATTAGGTGACAAAATTGTATTTGCTATCCCACCATGTGCATAGATTCCATATTTTCATTATATTCAGGACACTATTTGATCACAGTGAAAATTAATTTCTGTTAATCTGCCAATGTGTATTCAGACGGCAGTGTATCACTTGTCCGCTTATACTGAACAGCGCCCGGTGCGGCTCGGCCGCGGGGCCTTCCATCGCCCGGTGCGGCGCGGCCGCGGGACACCATTCTGCTTTAGTTAAACATTTTGTTCAAGATGGCCGCGCCGTTGTGTTTGGCTACCTGCCACTGTATGTTTCTTTTTTTTTTTCCTAATCAGATGTGCAGCACTTTGGTCAACGTGGGTTGTTTTTAAATGTGCTATACAAATAAAATTGACTTGACTTAACTTGACTCATCTTTGTTGGAGATATGGAAGTTAATCTACCTTTCAAGGTAACTGACAGCATTCTCTGGCCTTGGCTATGTTGTCGTGTTTGATTAATGTACTTTTGGCACTGTGTGCTACAAATGCCACCTGACCTGCTGAGTATTTACTACCTTTCTGCTTTTATTTTCAGATTTGTCAATTTTCATCATCTCACAGGATATCAAGTTATGTTATTGAGAGCGCAAGAGCAATAAAAATACTTCTTTACATTCTGACTCACTTGTACACTCCTATCATCACCTCCACACCAGCACCATTGGCTTTATAACCCCTGCTCCTTATGCTGAGGACTTGACCAATGTCACCTCCAAAAGATAAATAAAAGATAAAAATTGTGAGAGGAATAGATTGGGAATATGCACAGTCTCTTGCCCAGAGCAGGGAAATCAGAGACATAAGTTTAAGGTGAGGGGGGGAAAGATTTAATAGGAACTTGATGGGTGACTTTTTTTATACAAAGGGATTTGGGTACATGGAACGAGCTGCTGGAGGAGGTAGTTGAGGCAGGGTCTATCGTAATGTTTAAGACATTTAGACAGGTACATGTGTAGGATAGGTGTAGAGGGATATAGCCCATATGGCAGGTAGGACGTGTAGATGTGGCATGTTGGTCGGTGTGGGCATGTTGGGCCTGTTTTCACACTGTATGACTATGACTCTTAGTGTTCTTTGATTTGTCCATTTAGGGAAAGATAGCAGGTCACCCACGTGGGACGGATTGTCCTTAAATGTGCAGAACTTAACGTACCCTAGATAGTCTACCTCACAAATCCAAGTGCAGATCATCAAACTCCAAACTACCTCAGGAAGAAGAGCATAAGCACAGCCTGTCAGCTCTGCTCACTAAGAATCTTTCAGCACAATCACCACCTTACTTTTTATTCCATAACCAGTAGACTTGCTCATTAACGCCTGTTTCTGCATCACACTTAATGTGATCTGGCCAACAGTGACAAATGTAACTGTTTTAGAAAGGCCAGTCGAGAAGATGGCCGAATGGGACGAAAAGGAGGGAGAGGAATAGAATGGAGAGAAGGGCAATGAAGGCCTTGGTGCATCTGGTTGCTTCAGTGCTGAGGTTCTTCAGTCTCACCACACTAATTGGAAGAAGCTCTTGTTCATCAGTCTGTTTTTTAAAATTCAGTTTTAATGTCTCCACAAAAAAATCCTGATCTGTGGAGCATTTCCAGTATTCTATTTTATTTCAGATTTCCAGTAATTACTGTGATTTCTTTTTCTCTCAGTTACAGCATTGTTTATTTTTTCTCAGCAACTCATTCATCTCCAGTTTACACATCCTCCAGACAGCTGTGATTAATAAGCCTTCACCATCCTCTCTCAGACAACAGCACCACCAATTGAGTCTCTCAGTCTTTCTCCACCCTATCAAGGCCGTTTCATTTGTCATCTCTATACCCACCACTACTATTTTTCTGCAACTAAAAACAAGTCTGATTTCTAACCTGACCTACGTCTTTTGAAAGGTCATCAACCAGAAACATTAACTCTCTTACTCTGTCCACAGATTTTTAATTTAGTTTAGTTTAGTTCAAAGATACAGTGTGGAAACAGGCCCTTCGGCCCACTGAGTCCACACCGACCACAATCCCCCGTGCGCCAGTTCTAACTTACATGCGAGGGAAAATTTACAGAAGCCAATTAAACTACTAACTTGGATGTCTTTGGAATATGGGAAGAAACCGGAGCACCCAGAAAAAAAACGCGGGATTACAGGGAGAACTTACAAACTCCATTCAGGCAGCACCCATAGTCAGGATTGAACCTGGGTCTCTGACACTGGAAAGCAACAACTCTACCGCAGTGCTGCGATGCTGGCCTGTTGCCTCACGGATGTTGCCTCAGCTGCAGAATATTTCAAATGTTTTCTGTTTTTATTTGAGTATATCAACTAATAGTTTAACATTTAAAAATAAAAACAGAGAGCTGGACAAACCCAGTGGGTCATGCAACCTCTCTGGAGGCCATAGATGGAAACTGCAAGGGTAAAATAACCCTGAGGGGAGTTACATGCAGGCCTCCAAACAGCAGCCAGGATATAGGGTACAAATGACATCAGCAGATACAATCAGTATGTTAGAAAGGCAATGTTACAGTGGTTATGGGGGATTTCAGTATGCAGGAAACCGGGAAAATCAGATTGGTACTGGTCCCCAGTAGAGAGAATTTGTAGAGTGCCTACAAAATAGTTTCTTAGAGTATCTTGCAGTTGAGCACACCAGGGAAAAGGCAATTTGAATTTGGCATTGTGCAATGAACCAGATTTGATTAGGGGAGCTTAAGGTAAAGGAACCGTTATGAGGTATTGAATGGTGGAGTAGATTTGATGGGCTGAATGCCTAATTCTACTCCTAGATCTTATGGACTTAAAGGGAAGGGACCTTTCGGCAGAAGCTTGAGTTTGAAGAAGGATCAAGACCCGAAATGTCAGTTATCCAGTCTGTCCTGAAATGTAACCTATCCATGTCCTCCTGAGATGCTGCCTGACCCACTGAGTTGCTGCAGCACATGATGTTTAATTTGTAAACCATCCTCTGCTGTTTCTTGTGTCTTAATTGCTTAAGCTAATTGGCAATGCCAATATTTTCCTGCCTCTAATTTTCCATAATCATTATGTGCTTAGATGCTCATGCATAAGACTTGACTTTATTAAATGGAAGGCAGAGAACAATGCTTGCCGTGGGTAACTGCCGATGCTAATCAATCACATATGCACCCTAAGAAATACATTCAGGGCTGAAAATAAAGATTCATATTTATTCACCTTTGTATGATTGTATATACCCTTCAACAAAACTTTGATCCGCTGGCCATCTTCATTGTCAAAGTAATGAAAGAGCAGTTATTGAAGTGTGGCGAGCTTTGCTTCAAAGAGAATAATATAATTTATTGTATGCAAACTGCTCCTTCACCCTCCTGACAGAGAAATGACATTTAAATCAACTTGTCAAATGCATTACTTTGTTCTTCAGGCTCATCATATGTCAGCTTCAATAAATG
This sequence comes from Rhinoraja longicauda, assembly GCF_053455715.1. Lineage (NCBI taxonomy): Eukaryota > Metazoa > Chordata > Chondrichthyes > Rajiformes > Arhynchobatidae > Rhinoraja > Rhinoraja longicauda. The sequence goes on along the minus strand of NC_135956.1, from coordinate 38,769,849 downwards.
GCTCAGATATATCTCACTGGGGACCCAAATTAGTCTTCAAAATAAATTCTCAATCTAATTTATCAATGGTAATTCTTTTGCAAAGATCTGACAACTACTAGATCTGACTTAGAATTGCATCCAAAATGTGAAAGAATGCCATGGCGAAGCATGGGCAAGGAAGAATAATGTCTAATGTGATAATGAGCCGTTCTGACCATCAGTCCGATATTTGAACTTAAGGTATGCTGGATCATAACCATGATTTTTTAAAATTATGACTTACACATCTTCAACATCGGAGTTTGTCATTTGAATGCATCTTGTCAGGGAAATAAAGGCACCCAACCTCTCACAGAGGTTATCCTTATTTAACAGCGAATACATGGATTAAATGAGACACACAATTATATCCCAAGCCCTTGAAATACACGCTTAATACAGCATACCTTATTTCCAAGGACATGCACTTAGAAATTCTTTAGTTAAAATCCGAGTTAGAAACCAATCCAGCAGTATGTGTTTCACCTGAACCCATTCATGGCAGTCAATAAGATCTATAAAGTCATTCATAGCACACCACAATCTCCTCTGATCCGTGGACTACATTCAAGTGTCAAAAAAGGCAAGGAACCACTGATGGCGGATTACAAAAAAAGGACACAAAGTGCTTGAGCACTTTGCACAATGTGCGTAAACTCAGTGGGTCAGGCAGCATCTCTGGGGAACATGGATAGGTAATCTTTTGGGTCAGGACCCTTCTTCAGACTGATTGTGGTGGCGTTGGGGGGAGGAGGAGGTGAAAGCTGGAAGAGAGGAAGGGCAGGTCACTTATCCATGTTTTCCAGGTATGCTGCCTGACCCTCTGAGTTACTCCAGCACTTAGTGTATTTTTTAGACATAGTTGAGGCCCATGCAAGTGTCCATTAGTTTAAAGAAAGTGAGAGGAGTTAAAAGAAAAGGTGCCGAGGTAAAGGTAAAGCTCCACGAGGTGAAGGAGAGTATTGGTAGGGGGATTCAAGGAAGAACCAGACAGACTCGTCCTTCCTGGAGGGGGATGGAGGTAAAAAGGGACTGGATGTCCATGGTAAAGATGAGGCAATGGGGCACTAGAAATTGAAAGTTATTGTATAGGTAGCATGGCACAACAGTAGAGTTGCTGCCTTACAGTACTTGCAGCGCCAGAGACCCGGATTCGATCCCGACTATGGGTGCTATCTCTATGGAGTTTGCACATTCTCCCCAAGATCTGCATGGGTTACCTCAGACATCTTTGGTTTCCTCCCATATTCCAAAGACATGAAGTTTGTAGGTTAATTGGCTTGGTTTAAGTGTAAATAGTATGTGTTAATGTACAGGGATCGTTGGTCAGTGCGGACCCGGTGGGCCAAAGGGCCTGTTTCTGCGCTGTATCTCTAAACTAAACTAAAGTTGAAGGTGAGTGTGATGCTTTGGATACTGGTCAGAAAGGACTGGACAAGATTCCAAAAACCCTCTTGATTTAAAACTGCACTCCTCAAATTGCTTTCAAGCCTTCTGATCCTTAATTTAATGCCGTGCCCTTAGGTTTTATACAGCTTTGCCATGTTCCTTCTATATACCCTGTCTATACCCCTCATAATTTTGTTGAATTAGTGCAGCACAGTGGCGTAGTGATAGAGTTACTGCCTTACAGCAACAGAGACCCGGTTGCAATCCTGACCACGGGTGCTGCCTGTACAGAGTTTGTACTTTCTCCTTGTGTCCGTGTAAGTTTTCTCTGGGTGCTCCGGTTTCCTCCCACACTCCAAAGATGTACAAGCTTGTAGGAATTTGGCTTTGGTAAACTGTAAATTGTCCCTGGTGCGTAGAATAGTGCTAGTGTACAGGGTTACACTAGCGCTAGTGCTAGTGTACACGCTGGTTAGCGTGGGCTGAAGTGCCTGTTTCTGCGCTGTATCTCTAAACTAACCTAAAAGGACTTTGTTTCGGTTTTCCTCCTCAGAATGCTCCACTCCAAAGAAAACAAGCCCAGCCTATTGTCTCACTTCTCATAACTAAAACATTCCATTCCAGGCAAAATTCTGGTGAATCTCCAACCATCTCCTTATTGAAATGCAGCAACCAGAGCCACACACAGTAATTCAGTTATGGCCCCACCAATGTTTTATCAATTTTTACCATGATCACCATGCTTTTATATTCTGCACCCTGGATAATGAAGGGAACCGTACTGTTTGCCTTCTTCACTTGGTCAGTCAGAAGTAGGAAAATAACTGCAGATGCTGGTACAAATCGAAGGTATCGCAAAATGCTGGAGTAACTCAGCAGGTCAAGCAGCATCTGGGAGAGAAGGAATGGGTGATGTTTCGGGTCGAGACCCTTCTTCAGACTGAATCATACCTTCCACATTCATATCCAAGTCATTAATATATGTGTAACAAATATCAAGGGTCACAGCACCAATCCCTGTGGAGCACCACTGGTTAGAAAAGCAAACCTCCACCATCACCCTATGACACCCATTACCAAACCGGTTTTGAATCCAATTTGCCAGTTTGTCCTGGATTCCATGGGTTCTTATTTTGTCAAAGGCCTTTATGAAGTCCATGTTAATGACATCGACTGTGCTGTCCGGATCAGTATACTTTGCGACCTCTTTGAATAATTCAATCCTATCTCATTATGGAATATACCTTGCAGACATGAGCCATTTTTTCTCATTCCCTCCTTCAAAATACCATCTGCTCTTCCTCAAAAAAATGACCCTGCTGCTCCGACTGCTAAACCACACTCCGATTTATGAGTCCAAAGACTTTTGTGGTGAATCCCGGGTAGAATTATAAACAGGTTCCTCTGTCGACATGCAGAACACCCCATGAAGAAAGAGCAAACAAGATTTACTCATTAAGGTTTGACTACTGAGTTTTAATAAAGCACGTAATAGGTATTAGATTTTATTAAAAGCATGATTAGAATGACAAATTGTTAATGAAGTTTCTTTTATGAGATTATCACAGTAGCATCTGGATTTTAGTTTTGTAATAGAAACTGACTTGCAAGGGTAATTTCACCCTTTCATAAGAAATAGATATTCCCTTCAATGATATGACTGAACTGCAAAGTGAAGTTATTTTGAGAACAAATTCCCTTCTCGTTTAGAGCTTCAAAAAGAGTGGAGGTGGGGGGAGGAGAGGGGGTAGTGGGGCGAGGGGAGGAGGGAGTGGGGGTGATTGGAGGGGAGGGCGGAGGGAGGGTGGGGGATGGGGAAGGGGAGTGGAGGAGCAGTAGGGGGTGGGGGGGTGGGGGAGGGGAGGGCGGAGTGGGGGTAGGGGGAATGGAGTGGGTGAATGGTGGGGAGGAGGGGGGGATAAGGGGGATTGATTGGGTGAGTGGGAAGGGGGGTGAGTGTGCTAGACCAATACAGGAGAGGCTTTGGGTCCACGGCTCACTCTAGCTGCAGCCCTGGCGCCACGGGGCCGAGGTGAGTGGCACCCTCTCCCTCTCCCTTTCCCCGGTCCCCCCTCTATGAGGAATGGGCCCAACGGGTCCACCTGGTCTACTGAAACTCTCATATTGTTTGTTTGATCCTTCCTTATTTTTGTGCCCCCGGCACACGATAGCATGACAATTGTAGGACCACCATACTCAACATTGTCCTGGGGCCGCCTTAATGCAAGTTTCATTCAAATTGGTCTTATATTTTTAAAGTTAGAGACATTTTAAAGTTCAAAAATTACCTTTTCCAAGTCCCTGGCCGTCAAACGCGTATGACTTCACAATGGGACCAGCCTGAGTGACAGGAGTGGTGGCCAATGAGAGATGGGAGGGGGGCCACGATGACCGCAGGGGATGGGACCCGCCAGTGAAGAGAGTGGCAGCCAATGAGGGGGGGACGGTTACGGGCCGACGAGCCACCGCTAACTCACCCATTCCATTCCCCCCTCCCCCCCTCCTCCCCTCCCCACTCACCCACTCCATCCCCCTCAACCCCCCATTATCTCTCAACCCCCCCTCCCTCACCCACTCACTCGCTCCCACCCCCCCACCAGGAGGATGAGCAGCGTTTTCAATGTCAGTCCACGCGTGCACAGTTGGGGCAACCTACGATATTTCAACTTTGCGATGCTGCGAACGCAGTGACCAACAGCGAGCCGCAGCTCACCTCCGGCCACGAGAGGGATGGAGTGGATGAGTGGGTGAGGGAGGGGGGGTGGGGAGAGCGGGTAAATAAGGGGTGTTGAGGGGGGATTGAGTGGGTGAGTGGGGGGGAGGAGGGGAAAGGGGGAGCGGGGAGGGGAGGGTATTAGTCTAATGCAAGAGAGGTTTGGGGGGTTGAGGGGGATGGACTGGGTGAGTATGTGAGGGGGAGGGTGGAGGGGGTTGAGGGGGGATCGAGTGCGTGAGTGGGGTGGAGGGGAGGAGGGGGGATAAGGACGGTTCAGGGGGGATCGAGTGGGTGAGTGGGGGGAGGGGGAGGGGGAGGGTGCTAGACCAATGCAGGAGAGATTTGGGGCCAATGAGGGGGAGGGGACAGCCGAGCCCACGAGCTGCCGCTAACTTTAATAGATGCGCTCTCCCCCCCCCCCCCCCCCCCCGCCGGGAGGACCGGCACCCATCCTGGAATGCCCCACACCTGACCTTCCTCCCATGGTGCAGCATGGTGGCAGAGGATCCAGCAAGATGGCCGTCGCTGCCGTTCGCCACCCTTCACCGCCGTTCGCCGATGATCGCTGCCGTGCTGCAGTAGAGGCTTTGAGTCCACGGCTCGCTCTGGCTGCAGCGCTGGCGGCACAGGACGAGAGAGTGGCTCCCTCTCCCCGTCCCTGTCCCCCCACGGCCCCGGGGGACACTCCACGCCCGGCAAAGGGCTTCGTTAGTTTGGGGAGGGTTGCCCCAGGAGATGCCCGCAGGAGAGATTTGGACCCAACGGGTTCCACCTCAGTCTAGTATCTCTCTAAACCTTTTCTATTCATGTACCTATCCAAATGTCCTTCAAATCGTGCCACTTGCTCTGGCAGCTCAATGCATACATGTACCACCATATGTGTGAAAACGTTGGCCCTCACATTCCTATTAAATCTTTCCCCTCTCACCTTAAACCTATGTCATTTGGTTCTTGATTCCCATACCCTGGGTCAAAGACCATGTACATTCAACCTATCTCTTCCCCCCCCTCCTTATTTTAGACACCTCTCCAAGATCAGCCCTCGGCTTCCTGCGCTGCAAGGAATAAAATCATTGGTGTCATAGATAAGGTGCCATTTTTATTACAGGGAATAAAACTCGATCAAGATCCTGCTGCAATTTTTCACAACCATCTTCATTATCTGCAAAACCACCCACTATTGTATCACGTGCAAACTTGCTAATCTTGCCATGTATGTTCTCATCCAAATCATTGATATAGATGATTAACAGTAATGGGCCCAGCACAGAGCCCTGAGGCACACCACAAGAATCACAGGCCTCCAGTTGGAGAAGCAACCTTCTACCATCACCCTCTGCTTCCTTCCATGAAGCCAACTTTCTATCCATTCAGCTACCTCTCCTTGAATCCACCTTGAATCCAATGCGATCTAACCTCCAGAGCAGCCTACCATGCGGAACCTTGTTGAATGCTTTGTTGAAGTCCAAATATACAACATCTACAGCTCTGCCCTCATCGACCTTTTTGGTAGATGCACTGTCTTTTGCCCAGAGTAGGAGAATCAAGGACCAGAGGACATAGGTTCAAGGTGAAGGGCAAAAGATTTAATAGGAATCCGAGCAGTAACCTTTTCACACAAAGGGTGGTGGGTGTTTGGAACAAGCTGCTAGAGGAGGTAGTTGAGGCTGGGACTATCCCATCATTTAAGAAACGGTTAGATAGGTACATGGATAGGACAGGTTTGGAGCGATATGGGCCAAGCACAGGCAAGTGGGACTAGTGTAGCTGGGACATTGTTGGCTGGTGTGGGTGAGTTGGGCCGAAGGGCCTGTTTCCACACTGTATGACTCTATGAGCCTGTAACCTTGCTGTATAGCCTTATGGATCAGTAGAAACGGTCTGCTTCTCAACTTCAGGTCTTTTCGATAGTGTCCTGTGCATTAATAGCTGAAGCAATGATGCCTGTTGCAATCCCCGACACAGATCACATAGAGCCATTCATCAAGTGGGGAATTAGCTTGGTAAATGTAAAAATTGTCCCTAGTGGGCATAGGATAGTGTTAGTGTGCAGGGATCGCTGGTTGGCACGGACCTGGTGGGCTGAAATGGCCTGTTTCCGCACAGTATCTCTAAACTAAACTAAAATATTGTACTCATCTAATGGATAAAGCAATACAATGGATTCACTGCCTTCTGACAAATGTCCTTCTGGTTTCACAATGGACCTTCATTAAACTCGTACATAACATACCAAAACACTGTTGCTGACTCTGAAAATGGAACATGATAAATTGATGATAAATTGGCCATTGAATTATGAGTTAGGAGCTATTTGACAACACCCTGATTGGTCCTGAGTGGAGGAGGCTTCAATTTTCATGTGGAAATAAAGCCAAACTTAAGGGCCTGTCCCACTTAGGCGATTTTTTTGGCGACTGCCGGCGACTGTCAAAGTCGTAGCAGATCGCCAATGACCACGACAATGCCGAGTCAGGTCGAGATTACACCGTCTTCGGAAACATCATGAAATTCCCACGGTGTCAATGCTTCTCCGGCGTCCTAATTTTCGCTGAAATCACTGACAAGTCGGTAAGTACTTGAGAGTTTTGAACTATAACATCTTGTATGGGTTACTTAAAAACCAAGCATCACTGTAACAAGGCATAAACTGGATTTACTTCCAGTTTACTAATAGCTGTATTAAAAAATTAAAAAAATTAAGTGGTTAAGTGGATTTTTGTGAAAAGTGTGTGGGCATTCATTGAAAATGTAAGGGAGATGCATATCTGGTTTCTGGGTTGCATATCTGGGTTTGGAGCCCACTTTAAATGTAATGGCTGAGGCCAAAAACATCGCGAAAAGTCCCACGCTTACCTGACCGTCAAACTGTCGCCTCCAATCTACCTGTCAAATGTCCTGACAGTAAATAATTTGGTTAAACACAAGTATTTTATGGTATTTTGAAATGACTTTACTTATTTTAATATAATATGCATCTAAATGTATCTAAGAGAACGTATCAAACCTGGGGACAGCATGCGACAGCTCCCGCAATAAGCAACGATACCTGCTGACAAGCCAGCTGTCGCCGAGAAATTTCAAACCGGATGATTTCTCAGCAACACGCCGAGATCCACTACGATTTTTGGAAGACTCCTCACGATCATGCCCGTGACACCCGGCGAACTGTCGGCGACAGCCTAGTCACTGGCAGTCGCCTTAAAATCGCTTAAGTGGGACAGGCCCTTAAAGACATTTTGAATGCAATGCTTGCTCTGATCACATTACACTTAATTCTTCTCAGGACAGCATCATTACCACAAGATTGAATTCACTTATTGAGAAGATTTTTATAGCATCTGTGCAGCATGCAAATTACATCGTGCAATTTTCAGAATATTTTAAGACCTTTTGTGATTAATTCTATCTATGTAAACCATTTTATTTTATCCTTATTTAATTTTAGTGATGCTTTTTCCATCAGAGCAGCCGACATAAAGTGCATCAGTTTCATGCCTATTAACCAGTAAATAAAGGAACATATTGGGATCATAGAAATCATGCTAAGCACCGAAATTTGCAATGACATTATAGGTTTAAAAGCACAATAAATTCACTTGAAAAACTCTTTTTACCATTTTAACTCATTTACATTAAATGGGTTCAATATCTCTACAATTAGAAAACAAAAGGGGAAAGAAAGAACTTACACAAATAGAACATTTTCTACTGGAGACATTTCACTGCAATTCAGAGGGAATGCAGTCTACTACAAGCCTGGTGCTATGCAGAGGAACACAACACCTAGTTACCCAACATCAAGGTCACAGAGACAGCAATGGGATGGCCAGCTAGCTGATCATTTATCTGGTGGCATCAATTAAAGGTGCAATGAGTCACTGGGACATAGAAAAAATGGACAAGAAGAATAAAGATGAACTAAATAGGGGGGGGTGGGTGGGGAGACACATTGGAAATACAAGGATGGAGTTAAAAGGAACAAGAGTATCGTAAAAGTTAAGAAAGACACCAGAATTAATGGGACAGAAAGCTCTTGAAGGGATAAGAGAGTGGCCAAGTGAAATAGGAATTGATGTGAAAGGTGAGGTGAGTAATGGATTAAAAGTATTACATATGAATGCGCAAAGTATAAGAAGTAAAATGGATGAACTTGAGGCTCAGGGATTGGTAGATATGACATTGTGGGGATTACAGGGACATGGTTGCAGGAGGATCGGGGCTAGGAACTGAATATTCAGAGTTTTACATCCTATAGAAAGGACAGGCAGGTGAGCAGAGGAGGTGGGGTAGCTCTGTTGGTGAGGTATGAAATTCAGTCCCTTGCGAGGGGTGACATTGGGACTGACGATGTAGAGTCACTGTGGATAGATTGAGGAATTGTAAAGGTTAGAAGACACTAATGGGAGTTATCTACAGGCCCCCAAACAGTAGCCTGAATAGGGTGTAAGTTGCAGCAGGAGTTAAGATTGGCATGTAACAAAGGTAATGTCACTGTGATTATGGGAGATTTCAATATGCAAGTAGACTGGGAAAATCAAGTTGTTTCTGGACCCCAAGAAAGGGAGATTGTGGAGTGCCTCCGAGATAGATTCTTGGAGCAGCTTGTATTGGAGCCTACCAGAGAGAAGGCAATTCTGGATTTAGTGTTGTCTTAGGAACCAGATTTAATAAGGGAACTCAAGGTAAAGGAACTGCTAGGAGGTAGTGGCCATAATATGATATTTTATTCTGCAATTTGAGAGGGAGAAGGTTAAATCAGAAGTGTCAGTGTTGCAGTTAAACAAAGAAGACTATGAAGACATGAGAGAGGAGCTGGCCAAGGTCGACTGGAAAAGGATCCTAGCAGGAATGACGGTGGACCAGCAATGGCAGGAATTTCTGGGCATAATCCAGTAGATGCAAGATCATTTCATTCCAAAGAGGAAGAAAGATTCTAAGGGGAGTAAGAGGCAACTGTGGCTGACAAGCGAAGTTAGGGATGGTATAAAACTAAAAAAGATGTATAACATAGCGAAGAGTAGCGGGAAGCCAGAGGATTGGGTAACTTTCAAAGGACATCAGAAGGTAACAAAAAGGGCAATACGGGATGAAAATATGTCGTACGAAGGTAAGATCGCAAAGAATATAAAGAAAGATATAAAAGCTTTAGGTATGTTAAGAGAAAAAGATTAGTAAAGACAAATGTAGGTCCCTTGAAGGCAGAAACAGGTGAAATTATTATGGGGAACAGGGAAATGGCAGAAGAGTTGAACAGGTACTTTGGATCTGTCTTCACTAAGGCAGACACAAACAATCTCCCAGATGTACTAGAAGACAGAGGATCTAGGGAGTCAGTGGAACTGAAATAAATTTGCATTAGGCGAGAAATAGTATTGGGACTGAAGGCTGAAAAATCCCCGGGGCCTGATGGTCTGCATCCCAGGGTACTCAAGGAGGTGGCTCTAGAAATCGTGGACGCAATGGTGATCATTTTCCAATGTTCTATGGATTCAGGATCAGTTCCTGTGGATTGGAGGGTAACTAATGCTACCCCACTTTTTAAGAAAGGAGCGAGAGAGAAAACGGAGAATTATAGACCAGTTAGCCTGACATCAGTGGTGGGGAAGATGCTGGAGTCAATTATTAAAGTAACAACGGCGCATTTGAATAGCAGTAAAAGGATTGGTCCAAGTCGCCATGGATTTATGAAGGGGAAATCCTGCTTGACTAATCTTCTGGATTTTATTGAGGATGTATCAAGTAAAATGGATGAAGGAGAGCCAGTGAATATAGTGTAATTGGACATTCAGAAAGCCTTTGATAAGGTCCCACACATGATCAGTGGGCAAAATTAGAGCACATGGTATTGGGAGTAGGGTATTGACATGGATAGAGAATTGGTTGGTAGACGGGAAACAAAGAGTAGGAATAAATGGGTCCTTTTCAGAATGGCAGGCAGTGGCGAGTGGAGTGCTGCACGGCTCGGTGCTGGGGCTGCAACTATTTACATTATATATTAATGATTTAGATGATGGAATTAAAAGTAACACTAGCAAATTTGCAGATGACACAAAGGTTGGCAGAATGAACTGAGAAGACAATGCTAGGAGGTTGCAGGGTGACTTGGACAGGTTGCGTGGGCAGATGCATGGCAGATGCAGTATAATGTAGATAAATGTGAGGTTATCCACTTTGGCGGCAAGAACAAGGAGGCCGATTTTTATCTCAATGATTAGGAAAAAGGGTAGTGCAACGAGACTTGGGCGTCCTTGTACACCAGTCACTGAAAGTAATCATTCAGGTACTGCAAGCAGTGAAGAAAGCTAATGGTATGTTGGCCTTCATAACGAGAGGAATTGAGTATTGGAGTAAAGAGGTCCTTATGCAGTTGTACAGGGCCCTGGTGAGACCACATCTGGAGTATTGTGTGCAGTTTTGGTCTACTAATTTGAGGAAGGACATCCTTGCTATTGAGGCAGTGCAGCGTAGGCTCACGATGTTAATCCCCGGGATGGCAGGACTGTCATAAGAGGAAAGATTGGAACCACTGGGCTTGTATTTACTGGAGAAGGATGAGAGGGGATCTTACAGAAAAGTAGAAAATTATAGAAGGACTGGACAAGCTAGATGCAGGAAAAAAAATTGCAATGTTGGGGGAGTCCAGAACAAGGGGCCACAGTCTCAGAATAAAGGGGAAGCCATTTAAAACTGAGATGAGGAAAAACTTTTTCACCCAGAGAGTTGTGAAATTGTGGAATTCTCTGCTGCAGAAGGTAGTGGAGGAATATTCACTGGATGAATTTAAAAGAAGGTTAGATAGAGCTCTTGTGGCTAGCGGAATCAAGGGATATGGGGAGAAGGCAGGCACGGGTTACTGATTGTGGATGATCAGCCATGATCACAATGAATGGCGGTGCTGGCTCGAAGGGCCGAATGGCCTCCTCCTGCATTTTCTATGTTTCTATGTCTATGTCTGGTTTGGCTCAGCCACCAAGCACGACATCCGGAAGCTGCAACAAATCGTTCGATAAGCTGAGAAGGTTGTTGGCTGCAACCTTCCCCCCATTGACAAACTGTACACTGCAAGGGCCAGGAAGCGAGCGGGCAAGATCACTTCTGACCCCTCTCACCCTGGCCACAAACTCTTTGAAGCACGTCCCTCTAGAAAGCAACGCCGGACTGTCAAAGCTGCCACAGCCAGACATAAAAACAGCTTTTTTTCCGCGAGTAGTAGCTCTCCTCAATAACCAAAAGTCTGTAGTCCCTTTTTGCTCTGGTTTATTTCACTCACATGTTCAAACTGTAAAGTTGTATTCTTAATGTTTTAATGTTTTATGCTTTATTCTTAATTGTTTACTGTATGTTCGTGTTGTTACTGGCGAGCGGAGCACCAAGGCACATTCCTTGTATATGTACATACGTGACCAATAAACTTATTCATTCATGCATTCATTCATTCATTCATTCATTCATTCATTCATTCATTCATTTATATCTCAGCCATATCTTCCAATGCTGTCATAAATACATTCAATAGACAAAGGTAATGTTAAATGGTGTCTTTATAACTAAGCCTATCATGCATTGGCAATGCTGACTTCATTGTCAGTGCAGCAGATAGTACCCTTCACAGCATGAATTAACACCTGCAAAGGTTCTTTTTTTGCCAGTTTTTCATATTTGCCTTTTGAGCAAATGTGGCATTTTCTGCTTGAAACCAACAGAACTGGCTCCTCAGAAATGTTCATTCTCAGAATCTACCATCAGTTGCCTGTGTTAGGTCAGTAGCACAGTTATCACATTAATTTATTGCCCTTTGATGATCTTCAGCCAAGTGCCATAAAGAAGCTGTGATTATGCTTTTATGTAGAATGTAGAACAGTACTGCACAGGAACAGGACCTTTGGCTCACAATGTCTATGCCAAACGTAATGCCGAAACTAACTCTAATTTGCCTGCGCATAGTCTATATCCTTCCATTCATTCCCTGCATATCCATATGTCTATGTCATAATATAAGTCTCTTAAATGACACTATCGTATCTGCCTCCGCCATCACCCCTGGCAGCGCTCCCTCCACCATCACCCCTGGCAGCGGCTCCCTCCGCCATCACCCCTGGCAGCGCTCCCTCCACCATCACCCCTGGCAGCGCATTCCAAACTCTCAACACCCTCTAGATAAAGAATTTGCTCAGCACATCTCCATTGAACTTTGCCCCTCTCATCTCAAGCTATGCCCACTAGTATTTGGTTTTTCTATCTTGGGAAAAAAGTTTTTGACTGTCTACCCTATCTATGCTGTTGTGATATGGTGAGTTGGGAGCAGGCTTTAGTTGAGAGGGGGGCATAAAAAAATAGAAACATTGAAATATAGAAAATAGGTGCCCTATTTTCATAGAAACATAGAATTTGGCCCTTCGAGCCAGCATTGTGATCATGGCTGATCATCTACAATCAATAACCTGTGCCTGCCTTCTCCCCATATCCTTTGATTCCACTAGCCCTTAGAGCTCTAACGCTCTTTTAAATTCATCCAATGAATTGGCCTCCACTGCCTTCTGTGGCAGAGAATTCCACAAATTCACAACTCTCTGGGTGAAAAAGTTTCTTCTCACCCCTGTTTTCCTCTTTATTCTTAGACTGTGTCCCCTGGTTCTGGACTCCCCCAACATTGGGAACATTTTTCCTGCATCTAGCTTGTCTATTCCTTTTATAATTGTATACGTCTCTATAAGATCCCCTCTCATCCTTCTAAACTCCAGTGAATACAAGCCCAGTCTTTCCAAGGGGGTGGCACGTGTGGGGAGGTGGGTGTTGTCAACTTCTATTGGTTAATGGCATCCTGCTCTGTTCACACAGATTTGGTTTGAGAAAGGGACAAATTTTTCCAAAGCTTTGGAGACAGTAGAGTGGCACAGGGTGCTCCAGTTTCTTCCCACAATGCAGACATGCAGATTTGTAGGTTAATTGGCATCTGTAAATTGTAAATTGTCCTTAGCCTGCAGGGGATGATCGCTGGTCAGCGCGGACTCGGTGGGCCAAAAGGCCTATTTCCACGTTGTATCTCTGAAGTCTAAAGGACAAGTAAACTTCATCCAGAAATATATATTTTAATTGAAATGGAAACAGTTCGCAGGAGGGGATTGTTAATTTTACTCACAAGATGTACAAGATGATTTATTCGAGCCAGTTTCTCCTTGATCATCCCAAGTTGGTTCCAAGGTTAATGTAATATTTCAGACAGTGAGCCTTTCCACAAACTTAAAGTTCTCCTGCCTTGGTCCTGAAGCAGCTCTTACATGTTCTTTCTGCTTTACTGAGGTAACCCTCATTTCACACTCATGCCTCGTTGTCCCTGCTTCTTGTAACTTCAGACCCTATATCCTAGCATCCACTCTACAAATAGCTCTTTAAACAAACATATAAATTTTAAAAAGATGTCTACATTCATCTTCTAAAATTTTGTTTTCACATGTTTTTAAAATGTGATTGTGATATTGTGGCAGCTGTGAACGGCTCAATTTGCAGCTACTTCTGTGAAGATGTCACAGATTAAAGGGGTGCTGTTTGGCATCCTTATGAGTTACATCAGTGATTTCAGTCAGATCACACTGTAATGTAGACAGCACAATGTAAATTGAGAATAGATTACAAAGGAAGATATCAAGGAAATAAATTAAAAGGACAAAAGAGAAACAAGTAATAGATACAAGTTTAGTTAAAACATTTTTTTAAATTCACCAGAAATCACCAGTTGTTACAATATTCTGCAAATATAAAATCAATTTAAAATATACGCCTTGCTAAATTTCTGGTTAAGATTAGTTTTTTTTATGTCCCAAGGAATTCCGTTTCTATCGTAATAATTTGCACTGAAGAACTGTATCATGTCTTCATAATGCCCTTCCCATAAAACCTTCTGCCATCAAAATGGGATCAGGAACTCTGGCAGAAACTCCACTTTCATAACCTCAAATGTTGTGATTCCAGTTATATTGAGATAATTCTTCAGGACTGAGAGGACAGCAGCTTTGAGTTGGGCCAAGGAGATATGGTGTGAGTTTTTCTGGTATCAAGACTCATTAAAAATCTCCCACATTTTTCTATTAAAATGTGGGGAAGGTCATCACTGCTGAAACTAACTCAGTAATATTTTTATGGCCTCATAGCACAGAAATGGATGCTAGCTCTACGTCACAGGAAACACTGTGTATGTAACTCAACTGTGAATTGCCTGGGGAAAGGACTGGAACTTTACCTCAGTTATTTGTCAGGTGATGGAAATATCACTCAGAACATTGAACATAGAACAGTACAGCATAAGAACATTCTCTGTGTCTAATGTAATGCCAAGATCAACTTTTATCTGCTTGCATATAATCCACATCCCTCCATTCCTCATATATCCATTTGCCTATCTTAAGCCTCTTAAATGCCACACTTGTATCTACCTCATCCACCAGCCCAGCAGCACGTTCCAGAGTGTCTAGAATGTAAAAAGATTGTCATGCTCATCTATATACTAAAACACTCATTTGTTTGTTTGTTTGTTCCTGAACTGCAGCCAAAATGGTACACGATAGCGCAACAATTTTAGGCCCACCTTACTCACTGCCGTCCCTTTGGTGTTAATGGAAGAAGTTTCATTGAAATCGTTGCTATATATTTTTAAGTTATTCACATTTTAAAGTTTAAATCTATCTCCTGGGGAGGATGGAGGGAGAGAGGGAGGTGGAGGGAGGCGGGGGGGGAGGAGGGAGGAGGGGGAGGAAGGATAAAGGGGGTTGAGGGGGATGGCGTGGGGGGGAGGCGAAGGGGGGAGGGGAAAGGGGGGAGGGGGATGGAGGGGGAGGGGGGAGGGGGAGGGGGGAGGGGGAGGGGAGGGAGGAGGGAGGGGGAGGGAGGGGCAGAGGGGGGAAAGGGGAGGGGAGAAAGAGAGGGTGCTGCACCAATGCAGGTTTGGGCCCAATGGGTCCACGGTCATCTTGTTTAAAATGTTCCCACTCACAGACCTATGCTCTCTTTTCCCATCCTGGGAAAAAGGTTCTGACTGTCTATCCTAACAAGGCCTCTCATAATTTTGTATACTTCTTTCAGGTCTCCCCGCAACTTCTGACATTTCAGAGAAAACAATCCATGTGTCACTTAATTAAAAAACTAAATGCATTTTAAGATGACAACTTCTATCCAACTGCTGCCTTTATAGTCTTAAAAGTAGTGTAGTTTTGCAATATGCAACACATACAAAATGCAATTAACCTTGGTGCTGCATACTCACCCAAGTGAAATTGGATCTCTTAGTATCCACAAAGTGAATAGCCGACAACAATGCGATATGATACAACATGATATGATACGATAGAACTTTATTTATCCCAGGAGGGAAATTATTTTGCCAACAGTCATAAAAAACACAAATAAAGTGTTGTATGTGTTTTATCAAATTAAAATAAAGTGTTGAGTCTTAAGGCTTTGAGGACGTGCAAAGATTGAGGAGGTGGGGGGGGGAGGGGGGCCAGTCTCAGTCTCAGTCTACCCCACAGAAGGGGGAGGAGATGTAAAGTTTGATAGCCACAGGAAAGAAGGATCTCCTGTGGCGTTCTATCCTGCATCTCGGTGGAACCAGTCTGTTGCTGAAGGTACTCCTCAGGTTGACCAGTGTGTCTTGGAGGGGGTGAGCTGTATTGTCCAGGATGCTCTGCAGTTTGAGGAGCATCCTCCCCTCCAAGACCACCTCCCAAGAATCCAACTCCGCCCCCAGGATGGAGCCGGCCTTCCTGATGAGTTTGTTAATCCTATTGGCATCCACAGCCTTCGCCCTGCTGTCCCAGCACACGGCAAAGAAGAAGATGGCACTGGCTACCACCGATTGCTAGAACATCTGCAGCATCTTACTGCAGACATTGAAGGAACGGAGCCTTCTCAAAAAGTACCGGCAGCTCTGTCCCTTCCTGTACAGGGGCTCAGCGTTCCTGGACCAGTCCAGTTAACTGTCCAGGTACACTCCCAGGTATTTGTACTCCCTGGTAAATTGCACATCCACACCATTGATGGAGCCAGGGGACAGGGGTGTTCCTCTCCTCCTAAACTCCACCACCAACTCCTTAGTCTTGTCGGTGTTGAGGTGCAGGTGATTCAGCCCACACCACTTAACAAAGTTGTTGATGACACCTCTGTATTCAGCTTCCCTCCCCTCACTGATGCAGCCCACAATTGCAGAGTCATCTGAAAACTTCTGCAGGTGGCAGGAGGTGGAGTTATATCTGAATTCTGAGGCTTAGATCGTAAACAGGAAGGGAGAGAGGACCGTCCCCTGTGGGGCCCCTGTGTTGCTCATCACCATGTCCGAGACACAGTTCTGTAGCCTGACACATTGTGGTCGTCCAGTCAGGTAGTTGGTGATCCAGGACACTAATGGAGCATCCACCCGCATCTTCGTCAGTTTTCTCCCTAGCTGTGCTGGTCGGATCGTGTTAAAAGCACTGGAGAAGTAAAAAAACATGACTCTCACAAAGCTTCCCGGCTTATCCAGGTGAGCTAGGAATGATGGAGCAGGTGGATGATGGCGTCCTCAACCCCCATCTTTGCCTGGTAGGCGAACTGCAGGGGGTCCAGGTAGGGTTTAACCAGGAGTCACAGGTGAGTGAGCACCAGCCTCTCCAGGGATTTCACGATGTGTGAAGTCAGCGCCACCGGTCTGTAGTCATTGGGGGAGCTGGGGCGCTTTCTCTTTGGTACAGGAACTAGGCAGGATGTGTTCCAATTTAGGGAATGTTCACTGTGGGGTGGCACAGTGGTGCAGTGGTAGAGCTGCTGCCTTACAGCACCAGAGACCTGGATTTGATCTTGACTACGGGTCTGTATATACAGAGTTTGTATGTTCTCCCTGTGACTGCATGCAGGGATAAGTTGACGGGAAATCAAGGAGTATAAAATAACATTGGGTAGGATCATTGTGAAAAAATGGATCTTGATCGTTGGTGCGTTCTTGGTCGGCCATGGGGCCTGTTTCAATGCTGCATCTCTTGATGACTCTATCACTCATCTGAACTCCCTGTCGGTTGATTTTGCTTCTCATGCAAATCCCTGGGACTGTATTAATGAGGCTGGTACACCCATTAGTCATGATCCCGCAGATGGTTTCATTAGGCCCTTGCGATGCAAACTTCATTGTTTCATGCCCTGATTTGGGTGCAGTCCAATTTGTAGGCAACAGTGTGATAAATTGTTTGAAAATACATTTACAATTCAGACACATCCATTTATTTTCAGAAGGTTACGTCATAAATACAAATGAGGCTCAATATAGCTTATTATTTTAAAGTAAAGAGTCCTAAGTCATTCCATCATCTTAAATCTATAGTTTGCACCTCCAATATTCAGACGATCTTTCAAACCATTAATTAGTGGTTAAAGGAAGATTATTCCCAATATTACCCGTGAAATTACCTGTAAAAATAAGCTGTCTAAAATTGGCCACTTAAGCTTACAGATATTTTACCCAGTTTTGTCTCAATCCTTCCTTAGGGGCGGCATAGTGTCGCAGCGGAGGAGTTGCGGCTCTTCAGTGCCAGAAACACAGGTTTGATCTTAACTACGGGTACTGTCTGTAACTTCTTTACATCGGCGAAACCAAACGCAGGCTCGGCGATCGTTTCGCTCAACACCTTCGCTCAGTCCGCCTTAACCAACCTGATCTCCTGGTGGCTGAGCACTTCAGCTCCCCCTCCCACTCCCAGTCTGACCTTTCTGTCATGGGCCTCCTCCAGTGCCATAGTGAGGCCCACCGGAAATTGGAGGAACAGCACCTCATATTTCGCTTGGGCAGCCTGCAGCCCAGCGGTATGAACATTGACTTCTCCAACTTTAGATAGTTCCTCTGTCCCTCTCTTCCCCTCCCCTTCCCAGTTCTCCCTCTATCTTCCTGTCTCCACCTATATCCTTCCTTTGTCCCGCCCCCGTGACATCAGTCTGAAGAAGAGTCTCGACCCGAAACGTCACCCATTCCTTCTCTCCTGAGATGCTGCCTGACCTGCTGAGTTACTCCAGCATTTTGTGAATAAATACCTTCGATTTGTACCAGCATCTGCAGTTATTTTCTTACACTTTATGTACATTCTCCCTGTAACCCACGCTCCAGTTCCCTCCCACGCTCCAAAGACGTACAGGTTTGTAGGTTAATTGGCTTTGGTAAAATTGTAAATTGTTCCTTTTGTGTAGGATAGTGTTAATGTTCTTGGCGATTGCTGGTCGGCACACACTCGGCGGGATTATTTCCATGCTGTATCTCTAAAGTCTCAAGTCTAACTGCACAGTTGTGCTGCAGTAGAGCTGCTACCCGACAGGACCTGAGACCCGGATTCGATCCTGACAACTGGTGCTGTCTGTATGGAGTTTGTACGTTCCCCCTGTGACTGTGTGGGGTTTTTCTGGGTGCTCCAGTTTCCTCTCACATTCCAAAGATGTGCAGGTTTCTAGGTTAATTGGCTTCGGTAGCTTGTCTATAGTGTGTAGGATAGAACAAGTGTACCGGATGATCATTGGTCAGCGTGGACTCGGTGGGACAAAGGTGGGCAACCTCTAAAACTAAAACTAAAACTGAAACTAAAAATAAATGCTTTAGTTTCTATCAATTTCTCAAAATAATTCCATCGACATTAATCAATTTGAGGCATAAATGTATCTTTTTCACTGACAGTATCCTCTTCCATGAGTCATGAACGTTATTTATTAGGGAAATAGAAAAAAACATTAAATCTAGTCTCCTGTCTGCGTGTTCCACAGCACGATTCAGAATTTGTGCTCCCAACCAATTATCCCCCAAGCAAAAAAACAAACTTAATAGGTTAGGCAACATTTATGGAGGGAAGAGAATTGTTAGCATTTCGAGTCCAGACCGTGCATCAAGATAGTTTAACAATCTGATTGTTTGTTTCTCACCATGCACAATTAATGTCATATTTGTTAAAATTACAATAGTAGTTACAATTCCAAAAAATATGTCAGTGGACACATGACACATCAGGAGGGCTTGCTTTTGCGAAACACAGTTATTACTTTTTTAAAATATTCTAGACAATTCTAGCTATAACAACATTTAAAAGACATTTGGACATGTGCATGGATATTAAAGGTCGAGAGAGATATGGGGCAAACTTGGGCAGGTGGGACTAGAGTTGATGGGGTATCTTGTTCAGCATGGGTAAGTTGGGCTGAAGAGCCTGTTTCCGTGCTGTATGACTCTATGTTCAGAGTCATCCTTACGGATTATTATAAAATTGTGTGAGAAATAATAAAGTTTGATCAAATCCTTGTAGATTTTCATAAATGTTTCAACTTTAACTGATACCACTGTATCAGCCATTTCAACACCATTTTTTCAAAGTGCTCTTGTAAATGCTACAATGATGCTGCTATGTATGAACACCCTATGGCTTATGTATTAGTCTATCCCTATAAAAGCATTGTTCAGGTATTGGTCTATGGGGCCCTGGCATTAAATTGTTGTTTAGTAACAAAGACAGTAGGTTTTCAGGTTTAAGCATATCCCTGGGTTTACTGGATTTACGTTAACATGGAAGAGATGGTTTAATACTATAGAATAAAATTAAGGAACTGCAGACACAGGTTTGAAAAAATAGCTTAAAAGTGCTGGAGTAACTCAGTGGGTCAGGCAGCATCCCTGGAGAACATGGAAAGGTGATATTTTGGGTCAGGACCCTTTTCCCGAGTGATTGTAGGTGGTGGTGGGGGGGGGGGGGGGGGGGAAGGAGTGGCAGGTCAGAGAGTGGCAGGTAATAGGTGAACTCTGGGAAGGGTGGAGGGTGATAGGCAAATGGCTGGACAAAGATTTTTTTAAAGGTGTGAGACAAAAAGATTGAAGAGTTGAGGATTGTGAAGCCAGAGGAAAGAAAGAAAGTAGAGGGGGAGAGCGAGGGGAGACATAGGTGCTAGCCAAGCTGAGGCACAGGGGTGAGGGGATGAGAGAAGGGGGGTAGGGGAGAATGGGGAGGGGTTGTGGAAGGTTAACACTATACCTTTTTCGATTCCAGGACCTAAACACATGGTACAACTTTGTTGCTAATTAAATAATCTCCAGAGGCATTAATATGGTAAGTGCATGTTGGTAAAGTGCACCATAGTCAATAGATGCTGGAGCTGGTAAAGTGCTTGCTGATTGCAAACCACCACTGTGTTAATTATCATCCTCCATTTATTTCCTGATTCTCTCTTTCTCTCTGTGACATTATATATATATATGTATATATAATACTATAGAATAAAATTAAGTGTGTGTGTGTGTATATGTGTGTGTGTATATATGTGTGTGTGTATATATGTGTATGTGTGTGTGTGTGTATATATATGTATGTGTATATATATGTATATGTGTGTGTGTGTATATATATGTATATGTATGTATGTATGTATATATATATACACACACACACACACACACACACAGATCTATTCATTCATTCATTCATTCATTCATTCATCCATTTATGTATCTTTATCTATCTATTTATCTACTTAGAATTTTTGTTGCTTATTATGGTTTGTACAGAGTGCTATTTTACACTTCTGGTAATGCTGCTGCAAATTATAATAATCAAGAATTTCATTGTTCCGTTTCGGGACATATGTCAATAAAATCATTTTGACTCTTGGCTTTCTGGAGCCCAAAGTTTAACTACTAGTTTATGCTAAACAGATTAATGGCAGGTAAAATAAGAACAGAAAACATCTGTGAAGAGAGAAATAGAGTTAAATGTTTCAGGCAGATGACCTCCATCAGAACTCATCAGAGCAAAGATATTTATTCCTGAAAATGAAGGGAATGTAAATTAAAAATGTAAAAGCAAAATATCTGATTTAGTGCTTCCAACTGGCATTTTTTGCAATTATTTCAAGTTTTTGGTATCGAGAGTTTTTTTTAACTTCTGAACATTTCTTCAAGTTGAAATTGCTGTTGACCTTTGATGCATATAAAACTTGAAATAATGTGTTCATTCATTAGACTCAAACTCACAATTAGAAACAATCTTCAAGAGGAGCACACTTCAGAGATATCTCCCAAACCTAAAATGCTTTCAACTGAGTAAAATAAAATTAATGAAAGACACAAGAGAATGCAAATGTTGGAATCTGTAGTAAAAAAAACAAGCTGCTGGAGGAATCAACATGTCAGGCAGCATTTGATCAGCGAATTGAGGAGACGACCTTTCGGTTCAGAATCCTTGTGGAAGTTTGAAAAAGGGTCCCGACCCAAAACATCGTCTGTCCATTTCCTTCCACCAATGCTGCCTGACTCACTGAGTGCCTCCAGCAGTTTGCTATTTTGCATAACATTTATTAAGATCATTTTAAATATTAGCCAATTTATTTTAGCACTGTTAACACATTTATTATGCTATAGTCATGTTACCATTATATTTCAATATTGCTATTTATTTTTAAATATTTTATAATTAAGGATAGCTTCTCTTAGGAAGATGGAGGGAATATCATACTTTTGCTTCATGAAAGTTTCAATTGCAAATATTCTGTGGAAGAGCAGGGTAGCTCACACATTTGCATCAACAACAGTCAAGAACCAATTGTATTTATTTGTCATACGCACTGGATATGAACCGGAACAATGAAATTAAATTCTAACTTTAAATGACCTCAGAGTTAAAAAAAACTGTGGGGGACCATGTCCTCCCATCAGATGTAGTTTAAAGATACAGTGCGGAAACAGGCCTTTCAGCCCACCAAATCCGCGCCGACTTCCTTGGAAGTAGTAGAGATGCCAAAGGGACTTTGCATCCAATAAGAACATATAGCATAGTAATAACAAAAACATTATGCTATGTGAAATAGATACCATAATCTCATGGGTATTTATAACCTTGTGAGACTCTTCAGACTTCTGAGAGGTGAAACTGTGCGGATCATTTTGCATCCTTGTGATCAAACAATATCTGCAAATCAGTTATAAACAAGTTACATCAATTGATATATTTTATCCTCTATACTTGAAACAAAGAAGACGTTTTAAAAGTTGTATGGTCTAAATTAACATTTTATTCAATGAGAAATGCTCTTATCCCATGGCCTTGAGCAAATATATTCCCTAACATATGCTTACTCAGGATAAACTAACGGAATCCATCCTCAAGGGAAGAATACAGAGAGATAAAATTGGATAATGAGATTGTGATCTTGAGACTTAAATTGCTCATAAAATTGAGGCTTGACATGGTTATTAGATGAAGGAACGGGAGGTTCCTGATGCATTAATCTGTGAAAACATTTTGGTATTTATAATCTGACCACCTTGCATTAGCTGGTCACAATAACATTGTCCAGCCAGCAGGGATTTCTTCCTTAAGTTTAGCTTTAAGGTAAATCAAGCATCAAAGTCTTGTGCTTTAAAATATCTCCTTAGAGTTTGGATGTATTATCAAATTTCCACCATTTTAACACTTGCCAGGCTGTGCTGTCATTTTACACACTCAGGTCAAACTGCTCAATTTTTTTCCGAGCAAAGCAATTAAGTTCAAATATCTGGAAAACAGCTCACTAATGCTTGGCTCAAAAAGACTCACATTGGGTTTTTTTAAGTCTCTTAACTACTTACACAAAGCTCCAGTTATTTTCACAGACGTTTGTTGAATCACAGAGTTGTACATTGTAGAAAGAGGCTCGTTGGTTTACCATGGTCTTTCCTATCCTTTTTGCCTATCTACACTAATTCCATTTGCCCACATTAGGACCGTATCCACCTTTGCCAATTTAATTGTCTGTATAAATGCCTCTTTATATGCAGTAATTTACTTTTCAATCATAGAATTATTATGACAAAGTGGAGGCGATTTACTCCATTGAGTCTGTGCAGGATCCTCGTGGACCAAGCCTATGTATTACTGTTTGCCACTCTTTGCTAAAACCTTGCAAATTAATTTTCAAGCTTGACTCTGTTGTCACATCTCTACAAATAACTACATTCTGGGTAAAATAATTGTCTTTCTTCTCATCCCACCTCGCCCTCAATCTCCCCCTTATTTATTTTTTGCTTAAAACTTTAAATCAGTACTTCCCAGTCCTTTCATCTTGAATAAATTCCCTCTACCTACCAATACCCTAGGTATGTCTATCTATTCCCTCTACCTTTATCAGTCACAATCTCTACACCTCGATCCGGCAACTTGTTTCATATACCGACCACCCTCTGAGTGAAAAAGTTGCCTTTCAGATTTCTATCAAATCTTGCTCCTTTCACCTTAAACCTATGCCTTAAACCCCACCTTGGGTGAGAGGGGGAAAATGCAAAAGTGATTTGAGGGATACCTTTCTCGCACAGAGGGTGGTACATATATGGGATGAGCTGTCAGAGGAACTGGTGGATGTGGATACAATTTGATATTTAAAAGACACTTGACAAGTACATGGATCAGACAGCTGCAGAACTGCAAAGGAGATGTGAACCAAAGTCATGGTCCATGGGTACTAATGATGGTACAAAAGGGTTGTGGTTCTGCAGGTAGATTAAGAGAAGCTGGGCAAGAGACTCAGAATCAGGACCATACATTTATGGATTACTCTCAGTGCCACCTGAGAGTGATTATAGAAATAGGAAGATGATGGAGCGAATTGAGAGATAATACAAGAGGGTGGGGAAGCATTTCTGGGGAAGCTTGTACTGAGAAGTGATTTAGCCAAAATGGCCTGAAAATGGTTCCTGAAAGGAAATCAATTTCAGAGTAATGAGAGGGTAATCATGAGGAAAGTTCAGAGGTGGCTAAGATAAACAGGTTCCAACAATTAAATGGTGTAGTAGTTCATAACAAGTGAAGATAAGGTAACGCAAGGTTAAAAAAAAGATACTGCACAAACACTGAGAGTTTAATACCCCGAAGGCCTCAAAGAAAATAGAGAGTGCAAGAGCAAAATTAAACTAGAAAAGCAAAGAGAGAGAATGATATGTCATGTGAAATCAAAGAAAACCCTCTACAAGAACACAATGAACAAGGATAATGAAAAAAAAAGAGAAAGAAAAGAACCTACTCAGAGCCAAAAAGGCAACTTTTCTGTGGAGGATATTATTTTGATGAATAATTCATAACTTCTTTCACCAAAGAGGGAATGATACTAATACTGTGATTAAGGAGCGAGCAGGCAAGGGAATCACAGTTGTCTTTTGTGGAATGTGGAAAGGGATGGGGCGAAAATATATGGTCATCTAGTGGGATCTAGTTACAGATTTAGATGTCAGCCAGCATGGAGATAAAATGCCATCAATTGGTAATTGCTATTTTAATCCTTCTGATGCATGATTTTCACTGAGATAATGATCTTTAAAATAAAATCTTTTTTTTTACCTGGTCCCGATTGATGGATTAAGCAATATGTGAAATCAAAATGCAGTTTGTTTATTTATATAATATTTTAACAAGTTGCAATAAAACAATATGAGCACTCGAAAGGGAAGTTTACAATTCAAAGCCAATGCAGAGAGAGGCATCAAGAATATGGAAAAAAATATCAACCTCATGATTTGAAATTAGTGTTTAAAGACATTAGGGAAAACCCAAAGAGCCAGGGCGGAATCTTAATACCTAGTCATTCTACTTAATCTTAATTACTCCTAATACCCCCACCAGTCATCCTGCTAGTTTTACTGTTCATATTCCCTCATTATCATCTCCTCCACAGCCAACAATGGAATATTGTGTGCTCTTTGGCCTTGGTGCCGGTTCTGATTTGTTCTGACCCATTTCATACCTCTACTTTCCCTCTCCCCTGACTCTCAATCTGAAGAAGGGTCTCAACCCGAAATGTCACCTATTCTTTTTTCCAGAGATGCAAGTACAGGTGTCAGAGGTTATGGGGAGAAGGCAGGAGAATGGGGTTAGGAGGGAGAGATAGATCAGCCATGATTGAATGGCTGAGTAGACTTGATGGACCGAATGGCCTAATTCTACTATCACTTAAGACCATATGACCTTAGCTGCCTGACCCGCTGAGTGTACTCCAGCATTTTGTGTCTACCTTAATACCTAAGTCAGACTTCCTACCATAGCACACTACTGGATCCATCAATATTGCCCTGAGGTCACAAAAAACAACACAAAACCTTCAACTAGGAGCAAGAGCACAATATAAGCACAAGGTTTACAGTGCAGAATTGAACATCCATGGTATCAAATGAAGGTAGCCATTTGAAAATAAAGTGCTATTTTAGATTAATCTTATTTTCATGAGCCTTCTCCAGAAACCCTCTACCACCCTCCCAAAAAAACACTTTACCAGACCAGTTCCTTTCTGCTAAGGTGATGACAGGGGGATACAATTGAAAACATGGTGAACTGTGCACAAGCTCTTGAAATGTCAAGGTAAACAGGTATTAAAATCATTTACAACTTGAGAGCCAATTTAGTGCTGCACAATGTGGAATTTAATTAGAGCAGTTTGTTTCAAAGCTGACAGCTGATGAACTCGACCAAGGATAAGATGGTATGAGGATCAGCGGAAAGACCTTTAAAGTCAAGTGGCTGATTGCGTAAGCATTGAGTGAAAAGGTGATATTTCAGGTATGGCATTGATTGGCATTAATAATTAAGATGCCAACTTAACCCAATGGAGTTGATTGCGCAGTAAGTAGCATTCCTTCACAATCTCTGACTCACATTCATCCTCTGGAGGAAAATGACACTGTGTTTGACTTACCCCAAGGATACATGTCCATTCACTGCTAGGCAACAGAGTGTTACTGATGTGGGAATTCAAGCAGACTCTGGAGCCCTTTCAGTCACCCTACCAGCTGAAGGAAGGAGGAGGGATGTTCGGTGGCAGGGAGAGAGAGGCCAGAGGAAAGCACCAACAACACAGCATGCCAAATTTATGCTGCAGCTGCTCAGATTTAATTATAACTTTTGTTGAGGTGGCTTCCTGATGAAAAGAGCTGCCCTGTGTAAACAGGCTGATTGGTTTTCTTTGGCGGAATTTGTTCAGTACTAATTCCTTGCAAACTTAATATGATTTTACTCATACATTTGATTTTACTTCAGTGGCGTTAGACTACAGAAAATGCCAGCCTTTCAGAGACTGCTACAGTTTCTATTCCAACAGATAAGACAAAACATAAGATAAGCAAGGCTTCAATCTAAATATGTATAATTAGATGTCAAAAAGGCCTTTTTGTTACCTGAAAGGTCTTCAAACTTTACTTAGTGATTCAATGCCTTTTGGAACATTTATTGCATATATTTTATGCCAAAGCTGATATCTCAGACAGTTTCATCCCTTCAACATTGAGCATGTTTTAGTTTTAGTGTTTTAGCTTTAGAGATACAGCATGGGAACAGGCCCTTTGGCCCATCGAGCCCATGCCGACCTCTGATCATCCATTCACTCTAGTTCTATTCTATAAGGTGAGACTGGATAGAAGAGGATTTTTAACCCTGGAGTATAGGAGGCTCAGAGCTGACCTTATAAAATCATGAGGGGCCTTTATCAAGGGTGAGAAGTGAAATATTTTAAAGGGATTTGAGAAGGGAAATATTTTAATGGGATTTGAGAGGCAACTTCTTCACACAGAGGGTGTTGTGCTGATGGATCGAGCTGTCAGAGGAAGTCTGATGGATCGAGCTGTCAATGGCAGATACAATTAAAGGATACATGAATAGGGAAGGTTTGAAAACTTATGGGCCAGGTACAGGCGAGTGGGACTAGCTTGGTTAGTGGGTGGGTTGGGCTGAAGGGCCTGTTTCTGTGCTGGAGAGCTTTATAATGGAATACTGCTGGATCACTGGGTGTTTTTATATTTTCTGTTTTATTTCAGAAAGTTTCTGAATTTACCACGTCATTTTTCCCAAAACATTATTTGTTCAGTGACTAATTTATAAAGATTGTAGGAATGTAATAATGTGTTGGCTGATCAGAATACCAGTGGTAATATTTCACCTTGCCTTCAAGGCCATGTTAACACAAAAGGGGATATGAACAGAACACAATAAGCAGAAGTGTAAGCATTCTGCCTGAGATCATGGCCAATCTTTAATCTTAGTAACACATTCATGAACCTATCTCATTTCCTTTAATTCCCGAAACAATAAACACCTAACACCTTTCTTTACTATTTATTTTTGATGTATTCAAGAGAGAGTTAGATATAGCTCTTAGGGCTAACGGAATCAAGTAATATGGGGAAAAAGCAGGAACAAGGTACTGATTCTGGATGATCAGCCATGATCATATTGAATGGCGGTGCTGGCTCAAAGGGCCGAATGGCCTACTCCTGCACCATTTTTCTATGTTTTAAAAAACAATACATACATCCAACTCTGCCTTGCATTTACTCAGCTACTGAGCCTCTTTCACTCTCTTGAACAGCAAAGCATCACCACTCTCTGGATTAAGAAGTTTCTTTACATCTCTGATCTGAGAGTTCAATCCAAGTCTGCAATTATTTTTGAAGGTGGCATCTGGGCTAGCACGGAATAGAAAGTCCTACATTTGATTGGGTGATTCAGTCCGCAGTGCCAATCCACAACTTTCAGTTAGGTGTCACTTTAATTCTCCATCCCACTCCCACTGTGATCTCTCTATCCACTGCTTACCTATGTGGGCAGCACATTGGCACAGTGGTGGTTTCCTCCCACATTCCAAAGACATGTGGGTTTGTAGCTTAATTGGCTTTGTTTTAAGGATGTCCCTCGTGTGTAGGATAGAACTAGTGTTGCCGTGGACTCAGTAGGCCGAAGGGCATATTTCCATGCTGTATCTCTAAACTAAACTAAACTAATTACCCCCATGATAGCCATTATAATTTCAGGCAACAGCATCTGATGTTCCTCCTGAACACATTGCAGCCTGTGGGACCTAAAATTAAATCTACTCATGGTTTCTGCATGGGAGATTATGTCTCATGAATTTGATTGAGATATTTCAGAAGTAACTAAGAAGGTTGACGATAGCAGGGCCATTGACATAGTCTATATGTACTCCAGCCTGTCCTTTGGTAAGGCTCCGCATGGTAGACTGCTCTGGGAGGTTGGATGGCATGGCATCCATGGACAGCTCGCCAACTTGACACAGATACATGGAAATGCAGATGCTGTTTTACAAAAAAAAAACAAAGTGCTGGAGTTTCTCAGTGGGTCAGGCAGTATCTTTCAAAGACATGGATAGGGGATGCTCCAGAGATTGGTGTTAATTATTTTCACTTTTTCTGTTTTGATGAAAAAGTCTTTGGCCTGATTTTTAAATGTTATATCTAGTCTCACTGATGCTGCCTGAACTATTCATTTCTGCCAACATGTTCTGCTTTTGGTTTTTGTGTCTGAGATTGATACAGCGTGAAAACAAGTCTTTCAGCCCACCAATTTCACACCAACAATTGGACATCCGTGTACTCTAATCTTACTGAAATTCTATTTTATTCTCTCCACATTTGTTTCAACTCCTTCCAGATCCCACCACACACCGACCCACCATGGGATATTTATTATGGCCAATTAACCCACTAACCCCTACTCATCTTTGCCATTAGGGAGGATACCAGAGAAACCCATGTGGTTGCAGTGACAATGTGCAAACTCCACACAGACAGCACGGGACAGCACCCAAGCACCTGGAAATTGTGAAGCTGGGAGAGTTACTGCCTCACTCTATCTGCAGGTGAATCACTCCAGTCATTATGTTGTCCTGTTCATCCCTTCTCCTTCTTCCTCTCCCTCCCTCTCTCTTTCCCTCTTCTTCTCCTCCTTGTCCTCCCATTATGGTATGTGGCAGAGGCCAAGCCCATGTTATCTTCCTCAAAATTCACTGTAAAGGTCTCTTGAAGTATTTGATTATACAATCACAGACCTTTTATTTAGCTATTTTTAAATAAAAGAATTCAACGTCAAACTGCCAGACATTTTTTTCAAAGTATTCAAACATAATAATTAGGTGGAGGGACAGATGAAATAGCTGAGGATAAACACAAAATGCTGGAGTAGCAGCGGGTTAGGGAGCATCTCTGGAGAAAAGGAATAGGTGGCATTTCAGGTCAAGACCCTTCTTCAGACTCTTCACCATTCCATATGATGTTGACTCAACAATAGGTAGTATAAGAAAATAACTGCAGATGCTGGTACAAATCGAAGGTATTTATTCACAAAATGCTGGAGTAACTCAGCAGGTCAGGCAGCATCTCAGCAGGCCAAACTGATCTCCCGGTGGCCGAGCACTTCAACTCCCCCTCCCATTCCCAGTTTGACCTTTCTGTCATGGGCCTCCTCCAGTGCCATAGTGAGGCCCACCGGAAATTGGAGGAACAGCACCTCATATTTCGCCTGGGCAGCCTGCAGCCCAGTGGTATGAACATCGACTTCTCCAACTTTAGATAGTTCCTCTGTCCCTCTCTTCCCCTCCTCCTTCCCAGATCTCCCTCTGTCTTCCTGTCTCCACCTATATCCTTCCTTTGTCCCGCCCCCCTGACATCAGTCTGAAGAAGGGTCTCGACCCGAAACGTCACTCATTCCTTCTCTCCCGAGATGCTGCCTGACCTGCTGAGTTACTCCAGCATTTTGTGAATAAATTGACTCAACAATATATCAACTCCGTTTTTCTCATCTTGATCCCATAAACTTAACTTATGGTGTGATTAGTATGACTGACCAAGTTTTTTCATTCCCTCTTTAGTCTATGTGTCTTTAACACGACTGACCAAGAATTCAATTCCCTTTTCAGTCTCAGCGCGTTTAGCATGACTGCCTAAGTTTTTAATTCCCTTTTTACTTTGTCTTTGTCTTCAACACGATTGACCAAATTTTCTATTCCCTTTTTACTTTCAGTGTGTTGAGCATGACTGACTAAGATTTTAATTCCCTTTTTCGTTTCTCCTGCATTGAAGGGATACACATTTATCTGAACTCTCTCGTATTATATGAAGTCTCTCTCATATTAATGAAAGTGGCTCAAAAGAGTTCCAAAATTAATCGAATCAAACCGATTCTATAAATATTAATAGATTTGACTTCAAGGAGGTCTGGATTTCAAAAGACTTTTGCAATGATTTTGAAATATTTGAGAAAGAGTTAGATGCTTTTATCCTATGGTAAGAATGCAAATGTATGCATTGTATAATTGCTCTAGATGGCAACTGTGTTGATAAAGACCTCAAGGTCCCACCTTTGTACAAAGCCTTACTGTTCCACTGTTGGCAATTCTCCTGCTCTTTCATTTACTGCCATTCAAGCACTAAACTCCACTCTCATTGTTTCACTCGATGTGTTTTGCAATGCCTGCCCTGTTTTTCAACTGCTACTGAACAGAACACACAAAGGGATGGATTGGAAATTGCAAAACATTAGCCAGGAGCATTATGGTAATCATTCACTCTAAAGCTGCAACTCACTGATCTCTTTTAGAGATTTTAAACCACATAGATGGGGGATTATAGGAACTTGTAGGGGACATTTGTTTCCCTGTCACACACATACATGATCTTAAAACAAAATGACTTTGTTAAAGCATTAATTTTGAAAACTGTATTTGCCTGTATAGAATGGAAAGAAAATAGACTGCGGTCACTGAGGTCAACAAGATACAAATAATTAAGTTGTTCATTATTAATTTGGGGTCTCTTTTAATTGGCTGTTAATGCTGCATTCAGTAAAAACTTTGTGTGCCAGAAGCCAGGGTAATTAAAGAGGTGATGGATGGAAGGAATCGCTCTACTTTGTTTGCTTTGCGTTTAGTTCCTGGCTCACACCGATCGCTACAGAATCATTTTATGCCTCCATATTCTCACACTAACACTCATCCAGCATACTTTGCTATAACCAGGCTTCAGTAACATTGCTATTAAATATCTTTTATTGAGCACATTTTTGCTTAAGATATTCCTAACATTAGTGCCACCTGTTGAGTGGCTTCAAATGCACTGTTTCCGATCTCTGTTTATGAACACTTGCTCAATGTACTGCAAAAACTATCTTCCCGGTTAAGCTTTAGGGTAACAGCAAAACCTCTGACTTGATTACATCAAAAGCTGCAATAACTGGTAAGTTTAATGAACAATTAGTAATTTACAAAGGGAATTAAAATAGAAGATACAGTGAGAATGGGGCCAAAATGGTTAACATTTCCCATCATTCAAAATCCCCCAAATACTTTGGAGATACAAGAGATCGCAAATACTGAAGTCTGTGGCAAATAACAAACTGTTGGTGGAACTCAGCAGTTTAGGCAGCATCTTGAAAGGAAATGGACAGATGACACATTGGATTGAGATCCTGAATCTGGACTGAAAGAGTGGAGGGAGATAGCCATAGAAGGAGATTAGGAGGTGGAGCAAGTGATATAGGATAAAGGGTATAACGTTTAGTGCAAGATAAAGTTTAATAAAGTCTGATTAATGATAGATCGAAGATCTTCAATGAGGTAAATGGGAGATCAGGACCACTCACTAGCTGGTGAAAGGATGGTTCAGTTGCCTGATAGCAGCTGACAAGAAACTGTCTCTGAATCTAGAGGTATGCGCTTTCAAACTTCTGTACCTCTAGCCTGATGAGAGAAGGGAGAAGAGGGAGTGACCGGGGAGAGACTGGTCCTTGGTTATGCTGGTGGCCTTGCCAAGAGGGCATGAGGTGTAGAAGAAGTCAATGGAAGAGAGGTTGATTTGCATGATGGTCTGAGCTGCATCTACAACTCTCTGCAGTTTCTTGCCGTCTTGGATAGAGCTAAACCATGCTGTGATGTAGCCCGATAAAATGCTTTCTACAGCGTACCTGTAGAAGATGGTGAGGGTTGTTGGGGACATGTCAAACTTATTGTGCCTTCCAAGGAAGTGGAGGCATTGGTGTGCTTTCTTGGTCATAGCTTCAATGGGGCTGGTCCAGGACAGATTGCTGGTGATATTTACTCCATATCTACCTTGGCACAGTCACAGTATACTGAGGTGTGTGGCACTTTGCTTCTTGAAGTTGATCACAATCTCTTTTGTTTTGTTGACATTAAAGGAGAGGTTGTTGTCTCGGCACCTGGTTATGAGGTTCTCAAACTCTAGCCCACTGCAATGTTGTCATCTGCGAACTTCTAAATTTAGTTGGATTGGTATTTGGCTGCACGGTCATGAGTTTACAGTTGAGTGGATAGAGGTGTATAGTTGGGGGCTGAGAGCACATCCTTGCAGGGCTCCTAGTATTGAGGGTTATTGTAGAGGATGATTTGTCACCGATCCTCATTGATTTTGGTCTGTTGGTCAGGGTGTGCTGACTCCAAGATCCAGAATTTTAGAGATAAGCTTGGGTGGGATAATAGTATTGAAAGCAGAACTGTTGTCTATGAATATCTGATGTAGGTGTCCTGCTTATCTGATGTTCCAGGGACAAGTACAGGGCCAGGGAGATGGCATCAACCGTGGACTTGTTGTGATGGGAGACAAACTGCAGCGGATCAAGGTTCCATAACCTGCATCTCGAGCACTTCATGATGGTGGATGTCAAGGCAAATGGATAATCATTATTAAGGCATGAGATCTGGGTTTTCTTTGGCAGAACTACAACTTTGGCAGAATCTAGAACTTTCACCCATATTTGCTTATTTCTCCAAATATCTTCACCTTGGACTGCTCCTCTACAGGCACCACAGTTGACTTATTTACACAACAGCTTATTTGGTAGCAAATGGCTCTGCATCAGAAAGATGTTGGTTCAAATCCCACTTCAGAAGGTCTACAACACAGTACATTGAAAATCTTACACTGCTAAAAGTGTTGTACTTCAGATGAGATATTACATTGAGATTCCTCTACCTTCTCAAATGGAAATAAAATATCTCAACATCATGAAAGAGTAAGGATTTATCCCTGATGTTTATTCTTATATGTATCCCTGAAGTAGCAACCAATGGATGATTTGGTCAACATCACATTGCTGGTGGTGCTGCCATGCTGTGCATTCATTAGCTACAAAGCTGCCAATATTTCACTCATTTTAAGTTATATTGCCCTTGAAAAGTATCACAATGCCTGCAATGTGTTTTGCAACATATTGAGATTGTGATTGGTGATGTTTTAATGTAAATATTTTTTTCTCTCTACACAAAAAACAGGTAAATATGAATGGAAAGTATCTAAATAGTTGATGACTATATATACTTCAATAACCTACCCTTCAGCTAATATTACATTTTATTTAACAACAAAAAATAATGATTGCACTAGAGAGGCAATGACAGAAGTCTATGAGAAAATGAGTGAATACAAAATCAGGAAATCCTTTGACAGTTTTATTTTAAAAAACAGATTTAAATAACTAAACCATGAAATATTATGAAAAGATTTTAATTTAAATTACAATTTTCTTCACAATGATCAAACACTACCATTATATTCTCAATCACAATTGTCATTTTAGTTGAATTTTCCCTTGCTTTAAATTGCAGATAATGCAGGCCTTCACACAACACCGTGGTTGGAAGGTCTACCAGTAGGGGGCACTCACATCCTGTAAGGCAAGCAGCAAAAGCTCAGGTTTGGTGATTTGACAATTATTTTTAACACCAGTCAAGAATGACACTCTGATTTAGCTGGACACAGAAGCGAAGCTTTCGTCCATATGGCTGCTCACGAGCTTTACTTGGATTTGAACCTTTGTCCATCGGGTCTCAGAATTGTTTTTCATAATGAGCTGGTGCCTTTCAATGAGCTTTCCTATATCTTCCATTTATAACTTCAATTTGATAAACCAGAACAAAGCTTTATATACCCTGTATACTAATGTTTTGCACTGCAGTTAATTGTGTTCTTATTGATAAAATAGAAATTAGATCAGGGATCGCCTGCTCAAGAGTCTAAATAAGAAGGACACATATATAAGAGAATGGAAATAAAAAATAGAAAAAGAAGCCAGGCAGACCTAACCACCCAAAAGATTGTAAATTATCGCAAATGGGTATTGAAGCAGTGTAGCAAATGCCATGTCGAGCAATTACAAGTACTTCTGGAGAAAAGGGTTTAAGAAGATATCATTTTCAGTCTTGCCACAAATTCTGTTAACTAGCCATTAATTCTGAGCTCTCCTTGAACACTCTCTTCTGGAGACAGACTATTTGCAGCCTCAATGTTAGAATTGACCCCAATCTGAGTTTATGACCTCATATCTTCTCAATCACACTTACTTCCCACTACCTAATACCATTTTCTGTTTTAGTCTTTCTGCTGCTGAAAAATTCATCTGTACTTTTGGGTCTCCCGAATCAACCATTACAATGTTCTCCCTGCTGCCCTCCCATGTTACACGCTCAATATCCATGAGCTGATCTAAACTCAGCTATCATTGCTAAACACATAAAGTTATAGAATTATAGAGTTATACAGCATGGAAAAAGGTTCTTCAGCCCAAGGTTCTTCGTCTGTGTCGACTAAGGTGCCTTCCTAAGCTAATACCATTTGCCTACATTTGATCCATATCACTCTAAACCCTTCCTATCCATGAACTTGTGAAAATATTTTTTAACCACTGCAATTGTACCTGCCTTTCCCATTTCTTTTGACTGCTTACTCCATATATCTACCACCCTCTGTGTGGAAAACCAGCCCACTGGTCCCCTTTAGATCTTCCCTTGCTCATCTTAAATCTCTGTCCTGTAGTTCTAGACTCCCCATCTGTGGCGAAAATATCTGTAACCATCCACCCTATCCCACCCTGCACAATTTTATCATGTATTCCCTCATCCTCCTACATCAAGGAAAATATTCATAGCCTACCCTATCTCTCCTTATAATTCAAACCTTTTAGTCCTGCAACTTCCTGTTGAATCTTTTCTGCACCCTCTCATTTTATGATATCCTTCCTATAGTACGGTGCCACAATTGAGCACAATATTCCAGATATGGTCTCAATAATGTACTATACAGCTATGCCTCTCCCAGTGAAGGTAAGCGTGCTATAAGCCTTCTTCATCACCTTATCAAACTGAGTTGCCATTTCCAGGGAACCATGTACTTGTACTCAACCCCAGGACTCCCTGGTCTACAACACTCCCCAGGCACATACAATTTACTGTGTAAGTCTTGCCCTAATTTAGTTTCACTAAGTGCATCATCGTGTACTTGCCTAAATTGCACCTGCCAATCCTTTGCCCACTTTTCCAGTTGATTTAGATCCTGTTGTAACCTTGAACAACACTAGACCTTAAACCACATACATCAACTCCATGCAGACAGCATGCAAGAGCAGGATTGAACCTGGTTCAATTGAATCTAAGGCTTCCCGATGGGCCGTTGCTGTGGACTGGGAACGCGGCCAGAGGCCTTTCACAAGGCGCCGCGGTCTCAATGCTTCCCGGATCGCCGCGTAGAAGCCTGGGACAGAGCCCGGCCGTGGCCTCATGGGTCGGGAGGAGCTGGGCCTCCCAGGTTGGAGTCCGGGTCGGCGGAGCGGCCGACGGAGCCTGCGGCTGGGGCTCAGGTCGGCACCATGGAGGCGTGAAGTGGGGCTTTGACAGCGGTAAGGCCTCGGCCGCGGTGAAATCTCACAGGTTGACCCGCGGTCAATGGTCGATGAGAGCGTGGAGGACCCAGCGTGAGGGGACCGGCATGAGGGGGCAGGGGAATAACAATGGAGGACCCGGTGTGGGGGGACCACCATGAGGGAGACGGGGGGAGAACAATGGACATGGGGACCCGGCATGGGGGAACCACTGTGGGGAGCCGGCAGAACAAAAGGAGGAGCCGGCATGCTTTGTAACGTTGTCAGCGCCATAGGTGGCTGCTATTTGTATACATTGGGTATGCAAGCAAAGAATTTCACTGTGCCTAGTCACACGTGACAAAAAAGTATTCCTATTCCTATTCCTAATGCAAAAAGGCAGCAGTTCTACAAATGTTGGCGAACCATCCTTCAACTTTTTCTCTAACCCACCTACTTCTGCACCTTGCATCCTTTTTTTGATGGTGGAGGGATGTTCCAAAGTCTTTTTCCATAATCTCATACCCATGATCAATACTTTTGAGCATTAAAAAAAATTACATTGACATCCTGCATTGAAAGGAATTCAATGAAATTGGATTGCGGCAAACTTGCAGACAAGCTAAAGACAAAATAGGAAGCAATTCTGTGGTGGGGAAATTCTATAACATTTGCCAGCAGAAGCGCTGTTAATGTGCAGAGAGAATTTTCACCCATTGAGAATGAGTGTTTTCAATTTATGAAATCATCCATTTCTCAAAGCACGTTGTGAAATCTGGCACAGAGATCAAGTGGCTGCTCGGTATTTTCCATTTGTTCATTCAAGTAGATGGAAAGATATTGAGCTGTGCTGACCTACGTTCCCATGTTTCCAGTGAGTGAATCTCTAGTTGACACAAAATGCTGGAGTAACTCGGTGGGACAGGCAGCATCTCTGGAGAGAAGGCATGGGTGGCGTTTCATGGTCGAGACCCTTCTTCAGTTTGAAGAAGGGTCTCAACCTGAAACATCACCCGTTCCTTCTCTCCAGAGATGCTGCCTGTGCCGCTGAGTTATTCCAGCATTTTGTGTCTATCTTTGGTTTAAACCAGCATCTGCAGTTCTTTCAAACGCAGTGAATCTCCAGACCAGAATGTACATACTTGTACTCAGTGATTGGGTAGAATCTGAGACTCAAGTTTGCGATAATTGACCAGTTATACTGAATGGTGGAACAGTCTTGAGGGACCATATAGCTTACGATCGTCTCTGTTTAACCAAGGCCCTGACTGCTGACTCAGATGGATCTAAGAAATCTCACAGCACGACAAAGAGTCAGCCTGCGTGCCTGGATAACAATTATTCATCTCTCAATGTTATCAAAATAGATAATAAGGCCGTTATTAATTTTCTGTTTGTGAGAGATTGGTGTTTGCAAATTGGCTCCCTGCCTTACTCACATACACACCCACCCACGCGTCAAACAGCAGCAGGCTGATACTGCAGTAAAAGGTGTCACATATTTCAACACTGACTATATTTCCAAAGTATTTCATTGCCAGTAAAATACTTTGGGATGTCCTAAAGGGAACATGCAAGGCCTATATAAAAGCATTCTTTTTTGACTTTACTTAGTCCCTATGACCGATTTTAAAGCTTTCCTGAAGGAACAAAAGGTTAAAAGAAAGCTATCAAATATGAAGTAACTGAATCGGCTTTGCGGTGTTTTGTTGAATATGCCAAGTAGTTTTGAAAGCCAGAGCTTTCAGCATAGTAATTGTTTCTTTACACATATATTATATGTGTATCTGTGTCGGAACGCGTGACTGGAAATACCAAACACTGACAGCTCAGTTCCATCTGCTACTTTATGACATTATAATTTTCTGAGTCAAGTCCTTCAGTCTGCGTGCTCAAAGTCTGAGTGCAAATACCACTCTTTTATTATAGCATAAATCTGATTAGAACCAAAATAAAATAAAATTTGTTGATAATTTAAAATATGTACCCAATATATACAAACAACTAAGGTTGATTGGGGTAATG
Source organism: Rhinoraja longicauda (assembly GCF_053455715.1). Taxonomy (NCBI): domain Eukaryota; kingdom Metazoa; phylum Chordata; class Chondrichthyes; order Rajiformes; family Arhynchobatidae; genus Rhinoraja; species Rhinoraja longicauda. Next base: position 38,732,268 of record NC_135956.1, on the reverse strand, counting down.
CCAGACAAATCTGCCGCAGAAGGCAGTGGAGGCCAATTCAGTGGATATTTTCAAGAGAGAGTTGGATATGGCTCTTAAGGCTAATGGAATCAAGGGGTATGGGAAGAAAGCAGGAACGGGGTACTGATTTTGCATGATCAGCCATGATCATATTGAATGATGGTGCTGGCTCGAAGGGCCGAATGGCCTGCTCCTGCACCTATTTTCTATGTGTCTATGTTTCTAAATTTTATTTAGCTGTGTCCCATTGGTCATAATTTCACCTGAGTCATGATTTTATTTGCAAAAGACACACTCCAGTGGCTGTTTGAAAGATCTAGACAGGCATTAAGTGCAGCGTTGGAGAGAGTGATATCTTTCAGATAAAAAATCATAGAAAAGCTCAATTGGCCTTATTGTGTCAATGTAGGAAACTTCCATGACTCCAAGGAAGAATTCGAGCAAGTCTAGTTCTCTTGTCAGCATTTACCTCTGAACCAAAATTATTAGAACAGAATGCCAGGTTACTGTTGTGGTGTTGTTTCTCAGACCTTGTTGCATATCCAAAACTTAAATCATTACAATGATTGCAAAATGCTTTGAAACAATCTGAGATTATTAAAGGCAGAATACAAAAGAAAACACTTGCATATTACTAATTTGCAATATTGCTGCATTATAATTATTCTACAGATGGACTGTAGAAAATATCCTGACTGGTTGCATGATGGCGCGGTACAGCGATTCCAACATACACGAATATAAGAGGCTGCGGAGAGTGGTGGACTCAGCTTGGCCCAACATGTGTATGGCCCTCCCCGCCATTGGAAGCACCATCAAGGATCCCCACCATCTGGTTAAAGCCCTCTTCTCACTGCCACCATCAGGCAAGAGATAAGGGAACACCCAGTTCAGGAACACCTACTTCCAAACAGCTAGTATGTCCTTAAACTGAACCACACAACCCTAATCCTGCCTCAGCAATGGAACACTGCGGTCCATCTCTTGCACTACTTTCTAATTGTGTTTTGCACTAATGCCTTTGTTTCTTGCACAGACTTTTTTCTTTTCACTGCCTTGCAGAGTATGTGTAATTTATGTAAAACTTATGTATAGTTTATGTTTTTGAATGGTGTCTGAGCTGACTGTTCTTGTGTACGTGACAATAAACTTGAATTGACTTGCCTTCATAATGGCAGCTTTTGGAAATGAGTTTAAAGTTAATCTTTCTTTATGGAGGAAGTTGATTAATTAAGTGGAAATGGATAGTCTTCCTAGCTGCTCAATAAACAAGTGTCAAGGGTTATGCGGAGAAGGCAGGAGAATGGGGTTGGGAGGGAAATATAGATCAGCCATGATTGAATGGCGGAGTATATTTGATGGCTTAATTTTGCTCCAGGAACTTATGAACTTATTTACTGGTAATGTTAACACTGGCCTTTAGAATTCATCTGGTCTTCGATTAAGTGTGATGAAGGACAATACATCAGGAATTATCTTTAGATGAATGGTAGCAGATCTCACTGAAACTTACAAAATTCTTTGACAAACTGGATGCAGTGAAGTTTCCTCTGGTTCACGAACCCAAACCAGGATTCACAGTGAAAGAATAAGGGGTTGGCCATATAGGATGGAGAGAAAGAGAAATCTCTTCAATTTAGTGATTCTTGAGTATCCTCTACTCTGGTGGACAATGGAACCTTACTCGCCTGAATTCATTCAAAACAGAGATCGATAGATGCATTGATCTCTGAATAAAAAGGATATGAAAAACACGGGGATAGTGCAGGAAAATTGTTTTATTAGACTTTAGACATACAGTGCGGAAACAGGCCTTTTGAGTCCGCACTACCAGTGATCACCCCAAACTCTAGTACTATCCTACACACTTGAGACAATTTTCAATTTTACCAAAGCCAATTAATATACAAACCTGGAGCCTTTGGAGTGTAGGAGGAAACCGGAGCACCCGGAGAAATACCACATGGTCACAGGGAGAATATATGAACTCCATACGGACAGCACCTGTAGTCAGGATTGAACCCAGGTCATTGGCGCTGTAAGGCAGCGATCCTACCACTGCACCACTGTGCCGCCCCAAATGGTTGGAAATAAATAATCACCAATGATCATGAAGAATGATAGAACTGATGCAAACTCCTGCTCCTGTTTCTTAAGTTCTAATTTAGTGCAATTACCCTCTTGTCATCAACTGGCTTCCTGTCCAGCCACTTTGTGGGAGTCTCGGGAATTTTGTGGCTCGTTTCTTTGAAACAACCAAATGGATCACCATATATATGGTTCAATACACACAATTTTGAAAACTGGTGAGTAAATGTAAATAAAGAAAATACCTCTGCTCCTTTTTAGGAAAATAATTATCATTCACGGACTGTGCTTCAATGAAGCATAACTTGCTGCAATCTCTCGTTTACAAATTGCAATCATTTATACAAAATTTTGTTGATTTCTGAAAATAACACCTTGGAATTTTAATTTGGTTGAACAATCAATGCCAATTGATCTGTTACCTTTTTTTCCTCAGCTTTATTCTACTCTTTTTTAAGTGAAGAAAACAAGTAAATAATGGGAAATCAGCACGTATCTGCAACTATCAAAGTTGTTTGTCTCATTGCAGGTATCTATATTAATTAAGTCAAAAGTCAGAGTTGACAAGGCTTGAGCTATGCGTCAGTCTGTATAACAAGTCAGGAGCTGAACCATGTCATTGGTCAGCAGTCCATGCAGAGTCAATTGTACGATACGATAGAACTTTATCCATCCCCAGAGGGAAAGGTCTGCCAACAGTCACAACACACAACAAGCTACACGAAAACTTGAAGTTAAAATTTAATTAAAAGTGAAAAGAAAAGAAAAAGACAAACGACTGTTGGCTGGCTGCCGTGTGAAACAGCGCCTTAACCGGAACAAATGAACAAACAAACGAACACAGACTTATCCCCTGGGCAGAGGATTCTAAACCAGAGTATCCCCCCCCCCCCCCCCCCCTCCCCCACACTGGGTCCCCTTTTGTTCTCCCATCGTCCCTCACGGCGGTCCCCTCACGCCGGGTCCTCCATTATTCTTCGTGGTGGCCGTCTTGCCTCCGAGGCCTCACCGCCACCAAGGCTCCCATCGCCGCGGCCACTGAGGTTCCTTCGGCTCAGACAGGCCTTGCCACTGGCTTCTCCGCAGTCCCCCGGGAGGCTTGTGGGGCAAGTCGGCCCTACCAGGGCACATTCCAGTCGGCGGCGCCGTTGTTGTGCTAAGCACTTCAATTTTCGAGACAGGATGCTTTTCTGGCACTTCCATTATTCACTATTAAATGGCAATTCCTGGATCTCTTGGCGAGTGTGTGTATATATTGATAAAGTAGAACAAGAGAAGAGGCAATACGGTTCCTCATGCCTGCTCCATCATTCAGGATTGTATTGGACAATTCACAATTTCAAAACTCACTTTTCTGCATTTTCCCTATTCTTGGTGCCCCAAGGGAGGAGAAACCTATTGCTGTCAACTACGAGTATTCACATCTCTAAAGTGGAGAATCTTATAATTTACTCGATTCCAAGATTTTTGCTAGTCAGGGAAAATAACCTCTTGCATTTTCCTCCCAGAATCTTATATATGTCACTGGGATTATCTCTCATTCTTATGAAGTACAAAGTGTATAAAACCATGTTATTCAATATCATCTAATCTGACAGCTGCCAAATTCCAGAAATTAATCCAACGAACCATTGTCCCTATGGCTTTGTACTCTTCATCAAGTCCCAAGAACACCACTGGCCACACACCTCTGGTACGAATACTACTACCCTCTGTCTTCTCAGGATGAACAGTTCTAAATCCAAACTACAAATACCTTGGACCTATGCATCTTAATCTTCTGGATTAGCCTAACATGGTGTCAAAATGACAATCTCTCGCTCGATGTCAGCAAGACGAAAGATCTGAAGTGAAGATGGATGAGATCTTCAAGTTCCTAGGTGTATATATTAACAACAACTTGTCCTGGACCGAATACATTGAAGCCACTGACAAGGAAGTACACTATCACCTTTACTTCCTCAGAAGACTAAGGAGGTTCGGCATATCGCCAAAGACTCTTACCAATTTTTGTAGATTAAAACAGTACGCATCCTTTCAGGATGGACGACAACATGGTTTGGCAACGGCTCTGCCCAAGACCAGAACGTGCTGCCAGGGGTGTTGGTGGAAGCAGATACAAAAGTGATGTTTAAAACACGTTTTGATAGGCGCATGGATATGCAGGGAATGGAGGGATATGGATTACATACAGCCAGAGGAGAGTTGTTGAATATGGCACCATGCTTGACACATGCATTGTGGACCGAAGGGCCTGTTCCTGTGCTGAAATGATCTATGTTCTATTTTCTATGGAAATTCATTGCCCTGGAATGTTACTTTCCTGGGTCTCTTACCGCACATGCAGTCTTGCCGACTGAATATTCTAATTCCTGATTGCAGAAACCACAACCATTTGCTTTTACATCGAGATAGCATTAAGTTGATCATTTTATGTAGAGTAACTATTTATTTTGAAGTGTGGAAAAAAGGATGCTGATAATATTGTAAACCTCTTGAGCTTCAAGTGCTTTTTGTAGGTTCCAGTGATTACATCCCTAGCTCTGCTGCTACTCAACATATTTTAACAGTTGCTTAGTGAAGAGGGTACAGGGGAATGGACGTTTTCCGTGTAATTGGAGCATTGTCCTCGGGAGATTGGATTAATCTCTGTGCTTATCATGCTGAAGTGATGAGACATGAAATGCGTTTCCATTTTCGAGGCACAATGGGACTGTTAATGTGACGGTGTCTGCCTGAGGTATTGAAGCAAAATAGAGCCCCACTCCTTGTGTTGTCAGCCACAAAAACATGCGTTCTGTCTTGGAGACATATATCATGGTATATGACCTATTGATTATGATTAGCAAGCAGCAATGGTTCCACTGGCCGTGGAAAAAAAATGCTTTGTGACCATTAAAAAAAACAAATTACAATTCGCAACTCAAATCAAGATGATTGGGTAAATCCCTTGTTAACCGTGACTATTGCAATTCATTTTACACACGTAATTTCTATTATGCAATTAGCCTTTGCACACAAAAGGTACTTGACTGGCTGAGTTCTTCCAGCATTACTGTTTTTGTTTTAGAGTCCAGCTTGTGCAGTTTTATTTATTTTCCTCCCCATACCTAGGCAGTGCAGCAACCATAAGGTTATGGCGAGTCTGGAAACTTGTTCTTTGTGGAAGAAGTTTATTGCGACAGCAATATTCGATTACAAAGTTTTCTTAACAAGGTATCAGACAACCATTAAAACTCACTGTCCTCTTCGAAGACGTCTCCTGACTAACTCTTTTCGGGCGCCAAAAGCGCACATGACAACGCTGTCCAATCAGCGATGTCGCTCTCTGGACCAATCCCTACGGTCGCGCCCACACGTGACCTTGCTGGCCAATCTGAGGGTTCGACGACTAGGACCACTCTCTATGGTCGCTACATGACCCCCCCCAGAACCCGAGGTACGGAACCTAGCAGGGAGCCGGATTTCGCGACCAGAACGAGTAAGGAGAGGGGCAGCCTGAACCACAGGAGCAGGGGACTCCGGACTTGGTGGAACTGCCGGCGCGGGGGGTCCTGGACTGATCAGAACTGCCAGAGGCCGGACTCTCCTAGGTGGTTGGCCGACCAGGACTGGGCGGTCCGGATCCAAGTGCGCAGGTTTAAGCCTGGACACCGAGACGAGCTCACTCCTGCCGCCCACGTCTAAGGTGAAGGTGACCGTCCCCTTACGCAAAACCCGGAACGGCCCTTCATAGACCCTCTGCAACGGAGCATCCTTACGCAAAAATACAAACTCACAGTCCTTCAGGGCAGGCGGTTCGTGTACCATGGGACAGCCATGACGTGAAGTCGGAACTGGGGCCAGGGAACCCACACGTGCCCGGAGCGATGCTAAGACTGATGGGACTGGAGGCAGCTGGCCGGAGGGGTCCGGAAGCAAATCCCCGGGTACTCTAAGTGGCGAGCCATATTCTAGCTCCGCGGACGAAGCACCGAGATCCTGCTTAGGAGCAGTCCGGATGCCCAGAAGGACCCAGGGGAGTTGGTCTACCCAGTCCGGGCCTTCTAGCCTCGCACTGTGGGCCGCCTTGAGTTGACGGTGGAACCTCTCTACAAGCCCATTTGCCTGGGGGTGGTATGCTGTAGTGTGTTGTAACTGGGAACCGTACAGCTTTGCTAGAGTGGCCCAGAGGGACGAAGTGAACTGCGGCCCCCTGTCGGTGGTAATAACAGCCGGAACCCCGAAACGTGCTACCCAATGGAGGGCCAAAGTCCTGGCACAAGAGGCAGCAGAGGTATCGGACAATGGGAAAGCCTCTGGCCACCGGGTGAACCGATCCACCACCGTGAGGAGATGGGTGTAGCCCCGGGAGGAAGGCAAGGGCCCGACTAAATCCACGTGAATGTGGAAAAAACGGACCGCTGGGACCTCAAACTCCTGTACGGGGGGCTGGACATGGCGCTGGACTTTAGCGGTCTGGCAGGGAACGCAGGAACGGGCCCAAACAGCTACCTGTTTACGCAGGCCATGCCAGACAAACCGAGCGGCTACTAAAGCAGAGGTGGAGCGGATGGACGGGTGCGCCAGCCCGTGAATGGCATCGAAAACCCGGCGCTGAAGGGAGGGCGGCACTACCGGCCTGGGACGGGGAAGGGAAACATCACACCAGACTTTTGTGCCTTCCGACCCGCAGGCTACCTGAGCCAACTTCAACCCCGACGTGGTGGACTGGTATGCCGAGGCGGGATCCGCCAGAAGCTGTGTCTCCGCAAGCTCCTGGGGATCCACCTCGCAGTCCACCGCCGAAATGGGGGAAAAAGCAGGCCGAGACAGGGCGTCAGCAACGACATTAAGCTTACCCGCGACATGACGGACAACGGTGGAAAATTCGGAGATGGCAGTCAGGTGCCGCTGCTGGCGGGCCGACCATGGGTCGGACAATTTGAAAAATGCAAAAGTTAATGGTTTATGGTCCGTAAAGGCCACAAATGGGCGGCCTTCAAGGAAATACCTGAAATGACGAACAGCTAAATAGAGGGCCAGAAGCTCTCGGTCAAATGCGCTATACTTCAGCTCAGCCGAACTCAGTTGCCGGCTGAAAAACGCCAAGGGCTGCCAAAGGCCACCGACCTGCTGCTCCAAAACCCCATCCACCGCCACGTCGGACGCATCAACCGTCAGGGCCGTGGGGGCGGAGGGGCTCGGGTGGACCAACATGGTGGCGTCTGCCAAAGCTGCCTTAGCTGCTGCAAAAGCCGACTCCGCGGCCGGGGACCGTATCAACTCTACAGGTTTACCCGCAAGGCACTGGAAGAGCGGGCGCATGACCCGCGCAGCTGCCGGGACGAACCTATGGTAGAAGTTAACCATACCTATGAACTCCTGCAGCCCTTTCACTGTGGTGGGCCTGGGAAATGCCCGGATAGCCTCCACCTTCTCAGGCAAAGGGATGGCGCCGGCAGGGGTGATTCTGTGCCCTAAAAAATCGAGAGAAGTGAGGCCGAATTGACACTTGGAAGGTTGGATAATGAGCCCATAGTCTTGGAGCAGCCGTAATACAGTCCACAAGTGGACCTGGTGTTCCTGCACTGAGGGGCTGGCGACCAGGATGTCATCTAAATAAATAAACACAAAGGGTAAACCCCGACCCACACGGTCCATCAGTCGCTGGAAAGCCTGTGCCGCGTTCTTTAAACCGAAAGGCATGCGCAACCATTCGAACAACCCGAACGGAGTAATCATGGCAGTTTTTGGTATGTCCTTCGGCCGCACAGGAATCTGGTGGTATCCTCGTACCAAGTCGATCTTGGAGAACACCACCGCACCTTCCAGACCAGACGAGAAGTCCTGCAGGTGCGGTATGGGGTAGCGATCAGCCGTGGTGACAGCATTGAGACGCCGATAATCGCCACATGGTCTCCACCCCCCAGATGCCTTGGAGACCATATGCAAAGGCGAGGCCCACGGGCTGTCAGACTGACGGACAATGCCCATTTCCTCCATCTTCCTAAATTCCGCCCACGCCACCACCAGTTTGTCGGGTGGTAGCCTCCGGGCCCGAGCGAAAACGGGAGGGCCCTCGGTGCAGATGTGGTGGACCACGCCGTGCTTGGCCGAAGGAGTATCAAAACACTGGATGAGCAGCTCTGGAAACTCCGCCAGGACCTCAGCATACGAGTCAGGGGCCGCGACGACGGCCTGGACAGTAGGGCTGGGCGGGGAGGCGATTGTCGGAGCGACGGGCTCATCGCTGGCGGAGGGTCGGAGGTCGTTACCGCGGACATCGGGGACCAGTGAAAAGGCCCAGAGAAAATCTGCGCTTAGGATCGCTTGTCTGACGTCTGCTATAATGAATGGCCATTCGTATGTGCGGAGGCCTAAAACAAGGGACATCTTCCGCGTACCAAACGTGCGGATGGGGCTGCCATTAACCGCGATGAGGGTAGGACCTGTCTTACCCGATCTGGTCTCAAGGTCGGTCGGCGGCACTATACTGACAATGGCTCCCGTGTCTACCAAAAATTCTGTGTCCATGAATCGGTCTCGGACGTAGAGGCGTCGGTTCTGGCCAATCGCAACTGCCCCTATGTACGATCGGCCGAGGCATTTCCCGCGAAAGTACAAGGTGAACGGCAGTTGCGGGATTCCCCACCCCATCGTAGATGGTAATAGCACCAGCCGCGCTTGTGCGGATCTTTTTGGCGGGCTTTTGGAGAAATGGCGTGAGACGCAGCGCCATCTTGATGTCGCTGTGGCATGGTCACTGATGTCAAGACCTTGTTGATCGAACCGCTTCCTTTCGATTTGGACGCCATGAGCGCATCAGCTTTTTCTGCATATGCCTCGGGGTCCTTAAAAGAACAATCCGTGAGCATAAGTCTGACATCTTCGGGAAGCTTCTCTCGGAATGCCTGCTCGAACATGAGGCAATCCGTATGTTCACCTGCTAGCATTAGCATCTCAGCCATGAGAACGGACGGCAGCCGATCTCCGAGATCCGTTAGGTGCAGAAGTTTTTTAGCTCGGTCATGCCTATGGAACCCGAAGGTTCGTAGTAACAGTGCCTTCATGGCCTCGTACTTGTCTTCCGCGGGAGGGTTGACGATGAACCGCATCACGCGTGTGGTCGTCTCCGGCGATAGAGCGCTGACGAGGTAGTAGTATTTCGTCGCATCTGCCGAGATGTTTCTTAAATGAAACTGGGCTTCGGTGTGGACAAACGAAGATTGTGGTTGATGTGTCCAAAACGACGGAAGGTGAACGCTGACCGCGCTTAGCTCCGGTGTGCCAGGCGCAGCAGTCAACAACGGGACGTCGTGTTCGTTCATGGTCGGTGATCGCCCAGATCACATCGGGGTCACCAATATGGCGAGTCTGGAAACTTGTTCTTTGTGGAAGAAGTTTATTGCGACAGCAATATTCGATTACAAAATTTTCTTAACAAGGTATCAGACAACCATTAAAACTCACTGTCCTCTTCGAAGACGTCTCCTGACTAACTCTTTTCGGGTGCCAAAAGCGCACATGACAACGCTGTCCAATCAGCGATGTCGCTCTCTGGACCAATCCCTACGGTCGCGCCCACACGTGACCTTGCTGGCCAATCTGAGGGTTCGACGACTAGGACCACTCTCCATGGTCGCTACAAGGTGTGATTTAGTTTAGTTTAGTTTAGTTTAGAGATGCAGCGTGGAAACAGGCCCTTCGGCCCTCGGAGTCCACGCCGACCAGCGATCTCCGCACATCAACACTATCCTACTTACACGAGGGACAATTTACAATGATACCAAGTCAATTAACCTACAACCCTGTACATTTTTAGAGTGTGGGTGGAAACCGAAGATCTCGGAGAAAACCCATGCGGTCACGGGGAAAACATACAAACTCCACACAGCAGACAGCACCTGTAGTTGGGATCGAACCCGCTGACTCTGGCGCTGCAAGCGCTGCAAGGCAGAAACTACTGCTGCACCACCGTGCTGTCCTATGATGTGGAATAGACTTCAAAGAGGAGGTCCTAATGAAGAACAATTCAGCTGCTGGTGGCCTTCATTCTACTCTTACCCCACTACCCTGGCCTCAACCTGTCAGTTAGTGTACACATTAGACTTAAGTGTAGGACATATTCAGCTTCCCATCCATTCATCCCATCAAGTCTACGTCACCATTCAATCATGGCTGATCTATCTTTCCCTCGCAACCCCATTCTCCTGCCTTCTCCCCATAACTCCTGACACTTACTAATCAAGAATCTGTCAATCTCTGCCTTAAAAATATCCATTGACTTGGCCTCCACAGCCACCTGTGGCAATGAATTCCACAAATTCACCACCCTCTGACTAAAGAAATTCCACCTCATCTCCTTTCTAAAGGTTAGTCCTTTTATTCTGAGTCTATGGCCTCTGGTCCTAGACACTTCCACTAGTGGAAACGTCCTCTCCAAATTCACTCCACCCTGGCCTCCAACTTAAGAGCAAACAGTTCCACATGGAATAGTTGGTATTTGCCTTATTTAACTGTGCAAAGATTTAGTTCACCTGTTCAAACTGATGAAACAAGTTCTTAACTTTCATTCAGCCAGTTGTCATTGATGAGGCACAAGAAAATAGGAGCAGAATTAGGCCACCACCCCTCAAACCTGCCCTGCCATTCAATATGATCTTGTCTGATTTATGCTGGCCTCAACTCCTCTTCTGTGTCGGTATCCCATTACCTCTAGATTCCAGGCTTCTCAGATCACTCAAGGTCAGAATCTCTGGTAATTGCATCTTGTGCTGGGTTTCCCCCCCTGTCTTATGCTACCAACATGCACTGTCTTTTATTTTACTCAGTTAAAGGAGGTTACCCTAACGGCAGAAGGGAAGAGCACCCACAAGTATGTGATTTTAACGTGAGTTGGCCAAATTAGTAGAGTCATAGAGTCATAAAGTCTTACAATGTGGAAACAGGCCCTTCGACCCAACTTGCCTGCAGCGGCCAACATGTCCCATCTACACTCTTCCCGCCTGCCTGCATTTGGCCCATATCCCTCTAAACCTGTCCTATCCATTTACCCGTCTAAATGTTTCTTAAACGTTGTGATGGTAGCTGTATTGGTCTTTGGATCCCATGTTTGAAAGATCATTCCATACCCAAACTTTGTGAAAGCTCTTTGTGGTATTAACAAAAAATGATCTTCACAAAACAGACACCTTGCCACTAGTTTATACCTTAGGTGAACACTTCATGTTTGGAATCCATTCATCTCAATTTTTCATTGATAGGTACAAATAGGAGTATGAACTCTGGAAGGCTCCAATGATAGTGAAATGAACACATACTAACTGGTAGCAACTGGAACTCTGCCGCTGTGTTTGATTCTGTTCAAGCAGGTGCTTACCAACCTCTTCAGTAATAAGCTGATAGTTAGGCATGATGGCAACTCTCAATATCTTTATTGCTGGTAACCTTCAGACCCAATGTGGGATATCTGCATGTACTACTGTTCATGCTGCAAACCTGCCAAACAGGTGATTAGGGTATCAAAAGGAGATGCAAAGGAATAATTTATTTTGGGCATTTATCACTATTTGCAATTGGCAGTGTTTCCACCAATATGTAATTGTCTAGATACTAAACATTTGGCCTGAATCAGCAACTCAGTGATGTTATTTTAGATGACACATTTGACACATTGTGAGGACAGTAATAGACTTTAAAGAGACATAGACAGGTTAGGTTGCTAGATTTTTGGAAGATAAAAGTGGAAGAAATAGATGCAGGGCATTTCTAATAGACCTTGATAATTACTGGTTCAGTTGCAACAGAAGCATCATGCTTAGTTTATAAGCAAAGGTAGACACAAAGTGCTGGAGTAACTCAGCGGGACAGGCAGCATCTCAGGAGAGAAGGAATGGGTGACATTTCGGGTCGAGACTCTTCTTCAGACTGATCGTGTTTATGTTGTGGGATTGGATAAATAACGGAAGATAGGTCATTCTTTAGTTTGGTTTACTTTAGTTTAGAGATATAGATCGGAAACAGGCCCTTTGGACCACCGAGTCCGTATCGACCAGCGATCCTTGCACACTAATGCTATCCTACACACACTAGGGACAATTTACAAATTTAATTGGATCTTTGGATCTTTGTTTATCTTTGGAGTGTGGGAGGAAACTGGAGATCCCAGACAAAACCCATGAAGGCCACGGAGAAAACGTATAAACTCCGTGCAGACAAGCACCCATAGTCAGGATTAAACCTGGGTCTCTGACGCTGTAAGGCAGCAACTCTACCACTGCTCCATGTGCCACCTTGATTGTCCTGAAATATTAGTTTTGCTTCTCTCTCTCCATTGATGCTGCCTGACCTGCTGAGCATTTCCAACTGTTTTCTGCTTTTATTGCAGATTTCCAGTATGTGAACTTTTATTTTGGTTTCCCCTCGTTTCAGGAATGGTGCACGATGAGTGTAAGACTGCTAACAGTATAAAGAGAAAGAAAGAGAAAGCAAATAATTATAGGCCATTTCGTTTAATTACAGTAGTGTAGTTTATTTAGTAAGGAATAGATCAATGTGGGTATTTAGCACCGATTAGTTAAGGAAAGGTGCTCCTTCTTTCCTTGTGGCTATCAAACTGTACAACCCCTCCCCCTTCTGTCATGGGGTAGTCTGACTCCCCTCCCCCCCCCCCCCCCCCAATCTTTGCACATCCCCAACCCTTTCCACTTCTCACTTTAATTTCATGTTTCATGTATTTTGTGTTTTATGACTGTTGACAGATCAATTTCCCTTCTAGGATAAATAAAGTTCTATCGTATCCTATCGCATCTGACTAATTGATTAATTTTATTGAGGAGGTGCCAAGCAGAATCATTTAGACAACTTGCTTGATGTTGTCAACATGGATATCATTAAGGTTTTTGACAAAGTTCCACGTGAAGGGAAGTCTCTAAACTGGAAACAAATGGGATTAAAGGGAGCATGTGAATTGGAACCCACATTTGCTCAGGTGGAAATGGTGGATGGAGGAGAGGATCAGTGTCGGTGAACAGGCTGAGGGGTCATCTTCCGTGCCCTTCGAGGCACTCTGTGGGTTCCAAGGTCGGCAGTGGGAGGTGCCCCGGCATACCAAGGTTGAGCGGGTACTGCGGGAGGGGAGGGGACGGCTTGTGGCAGAGTGGCCCGGCAGAAGCCGGGGGATCGAGTGGATTGGACTCCACTGGAGGCCCCGTCGAGGTCATAAGAGCGCATGGATCACTTGCGGCCTGCAGCAGCATGGAGCGGTGGAGCAGTGGTAGTGGACACTGGCATCATCGCCAGGCCTGGGTCACCCCTGCAACTCCAAACCAGTGCCACGGCCAGGACAGTGGGCCTTTAAGGCCAAATTAAGACTCTACTTTTTTAAGAACATTGAAACTTGAAGGATACAAGATGGCGCCAGAAACGTGGAGTTTCTTGTGTACTTTGTCCATGTAATCTACTACTCTTATGGTATGATGGTTCTTATGTAGAGCTAGATTTTATTGAATTGTATGCAAAAAGAAATAATTTCACTATTCCTCAGTACATGTGACAATAAAGTACCTTTGAACCATTGGTAGGTCTATGACTGATAATGTGGATGTGTTGCATCTGGAAGCACACTGTGAATCTTTCATTGGTTTGGGGAAACAAAAGAACTTGGTAATAAGGGTGGTCAGAACGCTGCACTATTCATATCACAAACCTGTTTGACCCATCAATGACATCCTGGTCCATCTATGGCAGAGACTGCTGGCTCCATGTTGGCCTCATCAGTCGCTCAGAACCCCCAAAAAATGAATGGAAGCAAGTCCATTGAGGCTCTATAAGGCGCTGGTCAGGCTGCATTTGGAGTACTGTGAACAAATTTGGGCACCTTATCTGAGGAAGGATGTGCTGGCTCTGGAGAGGGTCCAGAGGAGGTTTACAAGAATGATTCCAGGAATGAGTGGGTTAACATATGATGAGCGTTGGACAGCACTGGGCCTCTACTCGCTGGAGTTCTGAAGGTTGAGGGGGGGACCTCATTCAAATTTACAGAATAATGAAAGGTATAGATAGAGTGGACATGGAAAGGATGTTTCCACTGGTGGGAGAGTCTAGCATCAGAGGTCATAGGCTCAGAATTAAAGGGCACTCTTTTAGAAAGGAGGTGAGGAGGAACTTCTTTAGTCAGAGGGTAGTTAATCTGTGGAACATTCCCCAGATGTGCTGTGGAGGCCAAATCAGTGGATATTTTTAAGGCAGAGATAGATAAATTCTTGTTTAGAACGGGTGTCAAGGGATATGGGGAGAAGGCAGGAAAATGGGATTAGGAGGCAGCCATGATTGAATGGCGGAGTGGTCTTGATGGGCCAAATGGCCTAATTCTACTGCTATAACTTGTGAACTTGTGAAGTCATCCTCAATCCAGCATGACTGCCTGAGAAGAAAACTTTTAAAATCTCATTCAAGTCCAGAACAATTCTCTTGAACTTTGTAATTTCAACAATGTGTCCTTCATTAAAGGTTTTTCATGGAGTCAACATGGTTGATTATTAACCTCCACCAAGATAATAGAACTGAGGGCAGGCAAATGAAAATCCTTGACTGCCAATCCTGCTTATAAAACCTTTTGAAGTTAAGTCAAAATAAAAGAAGTCAGACAGATATTGTCCACAGTAATTCAAACTAATGCACTGATGTAAGGTTCAAGTGACAAGACCCGTCAATCTTATTTAGATTTGCATATGTTAGTTGTTTGATATTTAAACAGCTCTAAAGAACTTTAGGTCAAAGGAGAACATTGGGTTTTGTCACAAAGGGACACATATTGGGAAGGAAGATACACACAAAGTGCTGGAGTAATTCAGCGGGCCAGGCAGCATCTCTGGAGAAAAAGGATGGGTGGAGTTTCTGGTCGGGACACTTGTTCAGACTGAAAGTAGAGGGTGTGGTGGTGGGGGGAGGGGGGGGCGATAGGAGAGAGGGGTTGGTGAAGAGCTGGTGGCAAGAAAAAAGCAGGACCAAGCAGGGGCAGCCACAAATGACCTCAGGCAGGGCGGTGCCTGGTAGGTCCATTGTTGGCTAGGGAAGGTGTGATATGAGGAGAAACAATATGGAGAACTGTGGAACTGGTAAAACATTCCAGTGAAGAAGGGTCTCGACCCGAAATGTCACCCATTCCTCTCCAGAGATGCTGGCTATCCCGCTGAATTACTCCAGCATTTTGTGTCTAACTTTGGTAAAGCAACTAGGTGGAGGAAAGGGGAGAGGGGGGGGGGGGGGCAAAGAGAGCGGGGGAGGAGAGTAGAATGAATGAACACTTTATTGGCACATATGACAAGCCAGAGTGAAATTTTTTGTTTGCAAACCTTGCTAAGGTTTGCAGCAGTCACCCATGAAAGGCGCTTACAAAGTTACAAATTCTACCCCCCAACCCGTGCCAGGTTCTCCTTTGCTCTTCCACCCCTCTCCCCTCACTCACGGCAGTCCCCCCATGCCGGGTCCCTATTGTCCATTGTTCTTCCCCCTCCCTCATGTCAGTCCCCCCATGCCGGGTCCTCCTTTGTTCCCTCCCTCTGCAGCGAAGTGCTTACTTCACGTGTCCGTCTTGTCCGTCGTTCAGCGCCATCATCAACCGCCGCATAGACCTCTCCACGATCGCCGCTGGGTCCTCTCCTGAGGCCTCCGTGGCGCCGATCCAGGCCTCAGCTGCGGGCTCCGTCGGCCACTCCGCTGACCCAAACTCTGTTCGGACCCGGGCTCTGACCCGTGAGGCTCTTCTGACCGGCAAGGCTCCTCCAACCCGTGAGGCCCCGGCTGGGCTCCGACCCAGGCTTCTCCGCGGCCATCCGGGAGGTATCGAGACCGCGGCGCCTCGATAAAGGCCTCTGGCCGCATTCCCTGTCCGCAGCTGCGGGGCCCGGCGGGAACAAGATGAAGTTACTTATAATTATAGAATTCGATGTTCATACCGCAGGGTTGTCTGCTACCCACGTGACATATAAGGTGCTGTTCCTCCAATTTGTGGCTGGCCCTGATTGGTCCTAGTCTTTTCTCCCATCCATTCCTTCACATCACCCCACCCCGGCTAGTTTTAGTCTGAAGAAGGGTCCCGACCCAAAATATCACCCATCCTTTTTCTCCAAAGATGCTTCCTGATCCGCTGAGTTACCCCAGCACTTTATGTTTACCTTTGGAATAAACCAGCATCAGCAGTTCTACATATTGGGACAGTGATCCTTATATTTATTGGGAAGTCAAAAAGTTGCATTCGAAAGCTAAAATCAGAGGAATTTCAGAAACCTAAAGAGATATGGATCCTGCTGTATTATTTTTGTGAACTGTTCAGGTTTATTATTATCATGTGTACCAAGGAGCAGTGAAAAGCTTTATTTTGCATGCTGTCTAATCAAATCAGATAATACTATAGATAAATACATTCAAAACCAAAGGGAAAGTTATAGAGCACAGAATAATATTTTCAGCACTACAGTGCAACAGTTCCAAAGACAAAGTCCAATGTCGGCGATGAGGTAAAGGAGAATCGGACTCTACTCTACTTTGTGGTGTGACCATTCAGCAGCATGAAAACAGAGGGGGATGAAGCTATTCACACTTTCAAGAATCGTTAGCATCTTCCCGAAGTTTAGATAGGTACGAATTGTCTCAGCGTGGAGTAGCTTAGAGACATTATTTGAATCACAGTTGTTTCTGTGTCATTGCAACACAGTAATTACTACAATATCTTGACTGTGTGTACAACGATACTACCTTTAACATCATAAAACATTAGAGGAGCATTGACAACATTTCAATGGTAATTAACATTCCATAATACTAAAACCTATATTCCTGTCTTACCCTGTCTCTTATTGAGCTGTTAATCAGCATAAGCACTTGGAATTGGCAGTTTCAAGTGAATTCTTGGGAATCTTTCTGCAAAGCTTGACTATTTTGTGTAAGTTCCTCCAAAGATCTACTAATTTTTGACAGGGTCTCGACCCAAAATGTCACCTATTCCTCTGTCCAGAGATGCTGCCTGTCCCGTTGAGTTACTCAAGCATTTGGTGTATATCTTCGGTTTAAACCAGCATCTGCAGTTCCTTCCGACTAATGTTTGTTGATTGTTTAGTTTAGTTCGGTTTAGAGATATAGTGCGGAAACAGGCCCTTCAGCCTTCCGAGTCCGCTCCGACTAGCGATCACCACACATATTAACATTATCCTACATACACTCGGGACAACACATACACCAAGCCATTTAACCTACATACCTGTAGGTATGTACAGGTCTTTGGAGTGTGAGAGGAAACTGAGGATCTCGGAGAAAACCCCGCGGTCAGGGGGAGAATGCACAAACTCCGTACAGACAGCACTGGTAGTCGGGATCGAACTCGGGTCTCCGGCGCTGCAAGCACTGTAAAGCACCAACTCTACCACTGTGCCACCGTGCCGCCATTGACACATTTTAATAAACATTGGCACAAGATGTCATCCCTATACTTTTCCCCAGTGGTTTGCTTGCTGGTGCTTGTCATGACCCATGGGAGAAAAAGAAAGAGCTAACAAGGTGGGGAGGAGGAGGCTTATAAATGGACATCTCCACTGAACTCACCACCAGTTTATTGAGAAGAATTAGGGATGGACATGGAACGTTGACCTGGTGAGTGATGCATCTTTCCTGACAAATAAATAAAAACTCATCTTGATTCTCCATAAAACAAGCTACCCTTGCTGCAGAAACAAAAGGCCTTTGATTTCAGTTTCCAAATTTTCAATGAACATAACCTGACAAACATTGTTTTTACAGAAGAAACAGGGGGAGGTGTTTCATCCTAGTATGCCTGAGGATCCTCACCCTAATTTGCAAATGATACCTTTTTGTTAGGTAGGGCTTGCTGTTTACTCAAAGAAAGCTGGTGACAAAGGTTTAGCGAGCTCTCTGCTATGGATTTCCTCTCTTCTGACATTAAATAATGTGAGGCATTAGTTCCAGGGGATCTCCAGTATCTTGCAATCTCACAGATTTGAGCAAACTGAGCATGTCTCGAATACCCACAGAGAGCAAGTGACTGAGTAAAATGCATGATTGTTCATTAACATTTGAAACATTGTTAAATCACTGAAAATATTTTGAAAGCATGTACAGTTTAAGTGGATATTGAAGTATCATTTTTTTTTTTTTAATGTTTTAATCAAAAATATACAATTTTGGGAAAATTACTTGAAGGAATGGCAACCATCACTTATAATTTCATTTTTATATACCGCCAGGGTTGACTTTGTACTAATCATGGGTTAGTGGGTTATTATTATACTTCACAGAACTAAAGTAATCAATATTTGTATCATGTCAATCCCCTGAAATTCGCTTCAGTTTACTGATTCTGCTGAATGCTCTGGAGAGGACAGAGCCGAGAAGTCACTATCAGTATTCCCTGAATCCTACATCTAACCATGCATGGACATACTCCAGATGTCACTGCCTGTTCTGTAGTACAATGCTACCACTTTACAAGATTGCATTCTCTGGCACCCACTGGTATTTTGAGAGATTGCGATGCACATAGCTGGATAGAAATAAATAT
This sequence comes from Rhinoraja longicauda, assembly GCF_053455715.1. Classification (NCBI taxonomy): domain Eukaryota; kingdom Metazoa; phylum Chordata; class Chondrichthyes; order Rajiformes; family Arhynchobatidae; genus Rhinoraja; species Rhinoraja longicauda. The sequence goes on along the minus strand of NC_135956.1, from coordinate 38,713,625 downwards.
TGGACATAGAATAATAAAGGTTGTAGTATCTAAATGTTTAAATGTTTAAAGTGAATCACAAAATACTTGGGTGTTCAAGGGGTACTACATGAGCCACCAGGCTGGTGTAAAATAACTCCAAGGGATCCACCTCCAAGTAAAAGAAGGGTCTCGACTTGAAACATCACTTATTCATTTTCCACAGAGATGCTGACTGACACACTGAGTTCCTCCAGCTTTTTGTGTCTGCCTTCACCTCCATGTAATCTGTCAACTGAATCATCTGGCCCTGACATCAACATAACACCAACAATACAATTCCAAGAAAGGGAATCAACTTGAAATGATGCCAACTGAGTAATCACAAACATCTCACCCCACCCAATGCTCACATCAACCAACCCACTCTTTACTCCCATCAGAACCTCTCTCCCTATGTGAGACACAAAATACTGCAGTAACTCAGCGGGATAGGCTGCATCTCTGGTGAGAAGGAATGGGTGATATTTTGGGTTGAGACCCTTCTTCGAACGGGAGTCTGACGTCTGTATCTACAGTTCCTTCCTACCCCTCTCTCCTTATGTTGTCAGGACATTTACAACCTTGCTAAAATAAACATGGTTCCCCCTTTGATTGGAATAAGGCTGTTTACAATTTTTAAACTAATTATGTTTGCTTTAACTTTAAGTGTTATGTTTTAACATTTAATACCTTGATCATTTAAAAAATATTTTAGTTAATTGATTTTTTATGCAAGTACTTCAGCTGCAACATGTTATTACGCAACACAAATCAGATATAACAAGATCACTGAATTAGGGAACACTATTTGTACTCTGTGAGCCTAATTGGTTATAATGCAATTTCGATTGGGAACTAAAGAACCATTTAAAAGTTATTTTGGAAATTGGCAAGCTGAAAAAAGTCGGCTTGGAGAAAAGGTGTTTCCATGTAGCCTCCCCATGGTAATCAGACATCGTTGTCACTAAAGAACACATCTGCTAAGTAGCCATTGAAATTGACAGGCAATCATTTCTATTGACACTGGCACAATAATATTCCATCAAAAATGGACCCCAGGAAAGAGAGTTCGTGGAGTGCCTCTGAGATGGATTCTTAGAACAGCTTGTACTGGAGCCTACCAGGGAGAAGGCAATTCTGGATTTAGTGTTGTGTAATGAACCTGATCTGATAAGGGGACTCGAGGTAAAAGAGCCACTAGGAGGCAGTGAACACAATATGATAAGTTTTACTCTACAAATTGAGAGGGAGAAGGGAAAATCGGAAGTGTCAGTATTACATTATAGTAAAGGGGATTACAGAGGCATGAAGCAGGAGCTGGCCAAAATTGATTGGAAGGAGGCCCTAGCAGGTAAGACGGTGGAACAGCAATGGCAGGTATTCCTGGGAATAATGCAGAAGTTGCAGGATCAATTTATCCCAGCGAGGAGGAAAGATTCTAAGGGGAGTAAGAGGCACCCGTGGCTGACAAGGGAAGTCAAGGACAACATAAAAATAAAAGAGAAGTATAACATAGCAAGGAAGAGTGGGAGACCAGAGGATTGGGACTCTTTTAAAGAGCAACAGAAGATAACTAAAAAAGCAATACGGGGAGAAAAGATGAGGTACGAGGGTAAACTAGCCAATAATATAAAGGAGGATAGTAAAAGCTTCTTTAGGTATGTGAAGAGGAAAAACATAGTCAAGGCAAATGTGGGTCCCTTGAAGACAGAAGCAGGGGAATTTATTATGGGGAACAAGGAAATGGCAGACGAGTTGAACCGGTACTTTGGATCTGTCTTCACTAAGGAGGATACAAACAATCTCCCAGATGTTCTAGTGGCCAGAGATCCTAGGGTGATGGAGGAACTGGAGGAAATCCACATTAGGCAGGAAAAAGTTTTGGGTAGACTGATGGGACTGAAGGCTGATAAATCCCCTGGGCCTGATGGTCTGCACCCCAGGATACTTAAGGAGGTGGCTCTAGAAATTGTGGACGCATTGGTGATCATTTTCCAATGTTCTATAGATTCAGGATCAGTTCCTGTGGATTGGAGGGTAGCAAAATGTTGTTTTCTCCACAAGAGTCCAATTCTAGCCACCAAACATTTGGACAGTGTGATGAATCGCGTGTTGGTGCAGAAAAGATTTATTGGAATGCTTCCAGAGATGAGATATTTCAGCTGTGATATTAGGCAGGAGAATCCATTGTCCTTTCTGAGGAAAAAAAGATCCGATGAAATGTGATAGAGCTGTGAAAGATCATGACTTGTTCAGACATGGCAGAGAGAGGCAAACTGCTCCAATTACTGTACGGTTAAAGGGCCATGGAATAGAACTGAAAAATAGGAACATTAATTGATTGTCACCTTGTTCAAGCTGCTATTCAGCAGAGGTCTGTAAGGACTAATAGAGGCATTATTTTACCCCCATCATTTATCAGCAAAGGACAAGAATCAACCGGAAGATTTCCATGGCTACATTTCTACATTTTCATTTACAGTATTGTGTTCAGTTTTGGTCATCCTGTTATAGGAAAGATGGTGTTAAGTTGGAAAGGGTGCAGGAATGATTTATGAGGGTGTTGCCAGGACTCGAGGGCCTGAACTATAGGAAAATGTTGAGCAGGATAGGACTTGATTTTTTGGGAGTTCTGGAGGAAGAGGGGTGATCTAATGTATTGTATAAGACCATGAGAGGAATAGATACGGTAAATGCACAGAGTCTTTTACCCAGAGTAGGGGAATCGAGAACCAGAGGACATAGATTTAAAATGAGGGGGGGGGGAAGATTTAACAAAAACCTAAGGGATGTATTTTTACACAAAGGGTGGTAGATGTATGGAACGAGCTGCTGGAGGAAGTAGTTATGACAGGTACTATCATATTGTTTAAGAAACATTTGGACAGGTACATGGATAGGATAGGTTTAGAGGGATATTGGGTAAGGGCAGGCAAGTGGGATTAATGGAGATGGGGCATGTTGGTTGGCATGGGCAAGTTGGGCTATATGGTCTGTTTAAATACTGCATGACTATGGCTATAAATGAAACACAAAATCTTGTCATTTAACTACTGATGTATATAATGACCATATTAATCAATCTAATAAGAGTAGCACTAAATATTTATAGATAATGTTGAATCATTCCAGAATAAAGATGAATTTCTGCGAGTATTGCTTTGTGTTCCTTGGGATCTCAAAGAACCTCTGCCAAAGTTGCATTGGACAGTAGGCTGATCTGACTATGAATTCAGTTCAATGCCTAGCCTTGCTATGACTTGCCAGGGCAGGAAAATGGAACATAAATGGGGTACAAAAAAGAGTCATTTGAATTCTGCGCAGTTATAAGGGGAGAATACAAATGTTCTTTTTCCATTAGTTCAGAGAATTCTGTGAGGAGAAAATGGCAGAAGAGTTATTATAACGGGAAATATGTTAAAACTACTTCAACATTAACGCTTTGTGTATGAAAAAGGGACAACGTTAGATCAGGCAAGGACTTTGTTCTTCATCAAAATGATGGCATCTGCAGAGGTGGCAATTCTTGCCTCATTAGAGTTAAAATCACCCTTGAGTTGTATTTGTCAATCCAGCCAGCAAACACCCATGCAACCATTTGTCATTATGACATCAGGAAAGTAATTTTTATAAAAATCAACGTATATTTGCAAATTCATAAATCAGATCTTGCTGAAATAAGGCAGTTTAACGTGCCAAGGTAATTAAAATATACTGCTCTAATCATTTCAAAGGATATTTTATGTGCTATTGGACAATTGGCCAGTGCCATACAGCACTGCATCAATGTTGGTCGCTTCCAAGTTTGAGCTCTATCACTCTATAAATTTTCAAGGAAAAGTCTAGAGGTATCTTCATTGTACCTCTTCTGGTTATGATCCTACACAAGAGTTATCCATCAATCATTAGTTGTAAAACAGTTTATCTGATTGTTAGTATGTTTTGACACTTGCCGTGTATATACAGGCACTACATTTCAAAGTGTCCAGATTTAGATTGTTTATTATCTTATACAAGGGGGAGCAATGAAATTCCTTTGTTCACCCGAAGTTTACAGAGCAAATAGTAAAAACACAGTAATGATAAATACCACAATAAACATAACAATGGATGCAGAATTGTGCAAAATTATAGTGCAAAAATCTATTAAAATACAAGGACAGTGTAACTGAATGAGGGAGACTTTAGAGTAAGAATGTGTTATGGTACCTCTGGGTAGGGGGGTCATTGAGTCATAGATCATACAAAGTGGAAACAGGCCCTTTGACCCAGCTTTCCCACACCAGCCAACATGTCCCAGCTATACTAGTCCCACCTGCCTGCATTTGGCCCATATCCCTCTAATAAAACTGTCCTATCCATGTACCTGGTATTGGGGGTAGGGTACTGACATGGATAGAAAATTGGTTGACAGACAGAAAGCAAAGAGTGGGGATAAATGGGTCCCTTTCGGTATGGGAGGCAGTGACCAGTGGGGTACCGCAAGGTTCGGTGCTGGGACCCCAGCTATTTACGATATACATTAATGACTTAGACGAAGGGATTAAAAGTACCATTAGCAAATTTGCAGATGATACTAAGCTGGGGGGTAGTGTGAATTGTGAGGAAGATGCAATAAGGCTGCAGGGTGACTTGGACAGGTTGTGTGAGTGGGCGGATACATGGCAGATGCAGTTTAATGTAGATAAGTGTGAGGTTATTCACTTTGGAAGTAAGAATAGAAAGGCAGATTATTATCTGAATGGTGTCAAGTTAGGAGGAGGGGGAGTTCAACGAGATCTGGGTGTCCTAGTGCATCAGTCAATGAAAGGAAGCATGCAGGTACAGCAGGCAGTGAAGAAAGCCAATGGAATGTTGGCCTTCGTAACAAGAGGAGTTGAGTATAGGAGCAAAGAGGTCCTTCTACAGTTGTACCGGGCCCTGGTGAGACCGCACCTGGAGTACTGTGTGCAGTTTTGGTCTCCAAATTTGAGGAAGGATATTCTTGCTATGGAGGGCGTGCAGCGTAGGTTCACTAGGTTAATTCCCGGAATGGCGGGACTGTCGTATGTTGAAAGGCTGGAGCGATTGGGCTTGTATACACTGGAATTTAGGATGAGGGGGGATCTTATTGAAACATATAAGATAATTAGGGGATTGGACACATTAGAGGCAGGAAACATGTTCCCAATGTTGGGGGAGTCCAGAACAAGGGGCCACAGTTTAAGAATAAGGGGTAGGCCATTTAGAACGGAGATGAGGAAGAACTTTTTCAGTCAGAGAGTGGTGAAGGTGTGGAATTCTCTGCCTCAGAAGGCAGTGGAGGCCAGTTCGTTGGATGCTTTCAAGAGGGAGCTGGATAGAGCTCTTAAGGATAGCGGAGTGAGGGGGTATGGGGAGAAGGCAGGAACGGGGTACTGATTGAGAGTGATCAGCCATGATCGCATTGAATGGCGGTGCTGGCTCGAAGGGCTGAATGGCCTACTCCTGCACCTATTGTCTATTGTCTATTGTCTATTGTCTACCTGTCTAAATTTTTCCTAAGCTTTGTGAGCTTCAACTACGTCCTCCAGCAGCTTGTTCCATACACCCAGCACCCTAATCTTTCCTCCCTCACTTTAAACCTATGTCCTTAGGCTCTCAATTCCCCTACTCTGGGCAAGAAACTCTGTGCGTCTAAGGGTGGGGTGGGGGGGGGGGGAGGGTGAAAGAGGTGATTGGTTCAGAAGACTGATAGAGGTGTGGAAGAAGTTATTTTTAAATCTGGATGTCCTGGCTTTCAAGCTCCTATATGCTTCTCATAGACGGTAGAAGAGAGAAAATGTAATGGTCAAGGTGACAGGCATCTTTGCTGATACCACCAGCCTTACTGATGCAACGCAGCATGAATATCAACTGGATGGATGTAAGGAAGTCATGAGACGGTGATGGACTGGTTGTGTTCACCAGTCTCTGCATGTTCAGGCAGTCGACAGCAGAGCAGATGGCACAGCAAGTTGCAATGCATCCTATCAGAATATACAATATAAAATATATCTTTATTGTCATTGTGCAAGTACAACGCGATTAAGAATGCCACTTCCACATTGATGCTGTAGAATAAATAAATCACGGCGAAAACAAAAACAACAAAGGGAGGGGGGAAAAAAGGAAACAGGGTAAAGTGCAAAAAAGGTTCATGCAGGGTCAGTTGTGCCAGATGACCCTGGGGGCAGAGACAGATCATGGCGGGCTCTCAGCAGGTCCGATTCAGAGCAGCTATAGCTCTTGGAATAAAGCTGTTTCTTAGTCTGGAGGTGCGGGCGTAGAAGGCCTTGTAACGTCTGCCAGATGGAAGTAGTTCAAACAGACGGTGGCATGGGTGTGTGGAGTCCTTGTAGATGCTGTTGACTTTCCTGAGGCAGCGTGCATTGTAGATGTCCTCCAGGGCTGGTAGCTGCATCCCAATGATCCTCTGTGCTCTGCAGATGACCAGCTGAAGAGCTCTCCTATCTGCTGCCATGCAGTGGATTTTTACTACAGTGTATATGTAAAAGTTTGAGAGAATGCTCATAAACAAGCCACATCTTCTCAGACAACTCAGAAATTAATTACACTGATGTGGTTTCTTGATCACCGTTTCAATATGAAGTGTCAAGCTTGAAAGGTTTCAGAGAAGATTTACGAGGATGTTGCCAGGACTAAGCTATAGGATCTGAGCTATAGGGAGAGGTTGAGTAGGCTGGGTCTCTATTTCTTGGAACGCAGGCAGATGAGGGGTGATCTTCATGTAGTGTATAAAATCATGAGAGGAATAGATTGGGTAGATGCACAGAGTCTGTTGCCCAGAGTAGTGGAATCGCGGAGCAGAGGACATAGGTTCAAGGTGAAGGGGAAAAGATTTAATAGGAATCAGAGGGGTAACTTATTCACACAAAGGATGGTGGGTGTATGGGTGCCAGATGAGGTAGTTGAGGCTGGGACTATCCCAACTTTTAAAAGACAGTTAGACAGGTACATGGATATGGACCAACCGCAGACAGGTGGGACTAGTGTAGCTGGGACATGTTGGCCAGTGTGGGCAAGTTGGGCCGAAGGGCCTATTTCCACACTGTATCACTCTATGACTCTATGACTAGGTCGGGTTACTGGTGATAATTTAGTTTAGTTTAGTTTAGAGATACAGCACGGAAACAGGTCCTTCGGCCCACCGAGTCCGGACCGGGTGTCAGAGGTTATGGGGAAGGCAGGAGAATGGGGTTAGGAGGGAGAGATAGATCGGCCATGAATAGACTTGATGGGCCAAATGTTCTAATTCTACTTCTATCACTTATGACCAGCAAATTAACACAAGCCTACACACATTAGGGACAATTTATACTTATACGAAGTATACAAACCCAAGCCAATTAACCTACAAACCTGTACATCTTTGGAGTGTGGGAAGAAACCGAAGATCTCGGAGAAAACCCACTCTCATGGGGAGAATGTACAGACTCCATTAAAGACACCACCCAGAGTAGGGATCGAAACCGGGTGTCCGGCGCTGCAAGAGCTGTAAAGCAGCAACTCTACCGCTGCAACACCTTGCCGCCCCAAATCAATGAATTGGGGTGGCACGGTTGTGAACTCAGGGTTGTGTTCATCAATGAATTGTCCTGACACCATGACAGAAGGTCCTTGATCTCTTTCTTGAACTTCATCTCGTTATTGTTGACCGGCTGACAACAGCAATATCATCAGTGAACCTAAAGATTGAGTAGAGGTTGTACTTGGCCACATGGTCATGGGTATTCAGGGATCAGAGCAAAGGGCTGAGCGCACAACCCTGAAGAGAACTGGTGTTGAGGATCAGAGTAGAGGAAATATTATGAGTAATTCTAATCGACTGATGTCTGCAGGTCAAGAGGTCCAGAAGCTGGTTGCCGATGAAGGCCACAAGGCCTAAGTGCAGGAGATTAGAGTTAAGCATTCAGTTTTATTGTGTTGAAGTCTGAGCTGTAGTCAAGGAATAAAATCAAACATAAGTGCTCTTGTTGTCACAGTGATCCAGATGTGAACATAACGCAATAGAGATGGCATCCTCGGTAGAACTACTTTTCCTGCACGCAAATTGATAAGGGTCTAGATTGTCTGGAAGAGTGGTGCAGATGTGCACCATTGCTAATCAATCAAAGCACTCCATTATGTGTAAGAAAATAACTGCAGATGCTGGTACAAATCGAAGGTATTTATTCACAAAATGCTGGAGTAACTCAGCAGATCAGGCAGCATCTCAGGAGAGAAGGAATGGGTGACGTTTCGGGTCGAGACCCTTCTTCAGACTGATGTCAGGGGGGCGGGACAAAGGAAGGATATAGGTGGGGACAGGAAGATAGAGGGAGAACTGGGAAGGGGGAGGGGAAGAGAGGAACCGAGGAAATATCTAAAGTTGGAGAATTCAATGTTCATACCGCTGGGCTACGTACACTGGCCCCATCCCGAAATCGCCTCTTTGTCGGGTACGTCAGACAATCCCTATTCCGGACGAACACTGGCCCCATCCCCGAACTCCAAACCAGAGGCGTAGCTATGGGCACTCGCATGGGCCCTAGCTTTGCCTGCCTCTTTGTCGGGTATGTCGAACAATCCCTGTTCCGGACGTTCACTGGCCCCATCCCCGAACTCTACCTCTGCTACATCGACGACTGCATTGGTGCTACCTCTTGTACCCATGCAGAACTCACTGACTTCATACACTTCACTTCCAATTTCCATCCTGCCCTTAAATATACTTGGACTATCTCCGACATCTCCCTCCTGTTACTGGACCTCACCATCTCCATCACAGGAGACAGACTAGTGACTGACATCTACTATAAACCCACTGACTCACATAGCTATCTGGACTACAGTTCTTCCCACCCTTTCTCCTGCAAAAAGTTTATCCCCTACTCCCAATTCCTCCGTCTACGCCGCATCTGCGCCCAGGATGAGGTGTTTCACACTAAGGCATCAGAGATGTCCTTATTCTTCAGGAAACGGGGCTTCCCCGCTTTCATTATAGATGAGGCTCTCACTAGGGTCTCTTCTACATCCCGCAGCTCCGCTCTTGCTCCCCCTCCCCCCATTCATAACAAGGACAGAATCCCCCTCGTTCTCACCTTCCACCCCACCAGCCAGTGTATCCAACAAATCATCCACCAACATTTCCGTCACCTACAACGGGACCCCACCACTGGCCACATCTTCCCATCCCCTCCCCTTTCTGCGTTCCGCAGAGACCGCTCCCTCCATAACTCCCTGGTCCACTCGTCCCTTCCTACCCAAACCACCCCATCCCCAGGCACTTCCCCGCAACCGTAGGAGATGCAACACCTGTCCCTTTACCTCCCATCTCAACTCCATCCAAGGACCCAAACAGTCTTTCCAGATGAGACAGAGGTTCACCTGCACCTCCTCCAACCTCATCTATTGCATCCGCTGCTCTAGATGTCAACTTCTTTACATCGGCGAAACCAAACGCAGGCTCGGCGATCGTTTCGCTCAACACCTTCGCTCAGTCTGCCTTAACCAACCTGATCTCCCAGTGGCTGAGCACTTCAACTCCCCCTCCCACTCCCAGTCTGACCTTTCTGTCATGGGCCTCCTCCAGTGCCATAGTGAGGCCCACCGGAAATTGGAGGAACAGCACCTCATATTTCGCTTGGGCAGCCTGCAGCCCAGCGGTATGAACATTGACTTCTCCAACTTTAGATAGTTCCTCTGTCCCTCTCTTCCCCTCCCCCTTCCCAGTTCTCCCTCTATCTTCCTGTCTCCACCTATATCCTTCCTTTGTCCCGCCCCCCTGACAACAGTCTGAAGAAGGGTCTCGACCCGAAACGTCACCATTCCTTCTCTCCTGAGATGCTGCAAAGCACTCCATTATGGTGAATAATCATTGAGAAAGGTCACTTTATTTTTCTAGTATGATGGAATGATGGAGCCTTCCTTGAAGGGATGAAGTAGATGGGGACCATACACTTTTGGAGGTTGTGATTGCTGTGAAGGGATAGAACAGTGCTATAGGTAACTTGGCTCTTCATGTCTGTTGCCATATTCATTAAGATTATGGCTGATCATTTACCTCAAAATCACTTTCCTGGACCAATTCCATTTCCGTAACTCCATAATATCTATAAATATTCACATTTAACAATTGCAACATACAGTTATATATTTTTTAAATTTAACTAATCAAATAAGGTTTCTTAATTTATAATAACAAGGAAATACAGATGCTGGTTTATACCAAAGAAAGACACAACATGCCTGAGTAACTCAGTGAGTCAGGCAGGATTCTTGGAGAACATGCATTGGTGACATTTCAGGTCGGAATCTTTCTTTCTTAATTAATAAGGTTTCTTGATTAACATTCCAAGTAAAAAATTGACCCAATGCTTTTTCCTAACTGATTCTGAAACTTTTATTGACTGCCTATCCAAAATACCAATTTTCATTATAACTGTTTGACTGTTATTAGTAAAGAATTTATCAAAAATAGCTTAATGACAGAAGAGGGAGGTTTGTGGCTTTAGCAGATTAAAAAAACCTCGAACACTAATGGAAATTATACTGCACTAGGCAAAGATTGACTGATCAGAATTCCCCAAATTGGTGGGGCAACTGACATAAAATCATTGGTATATGACAGCGCTTGTTCATCCATGATTTTGAGGAGATTAAAATAGCCAATCAATCAAAAACTAATTATATAACTTGAAAAGTTGACTTGGCAATGTTTCTCCTCCTGTTTCATATTTTGGAAGCAATTATGTTAACATTACTACAATTGCATCATTTGATATGTTTAAAAAGTGCACAAACTCTGTTAGCAAACTCTTTCGCCATAAATATGTCTCTTTGGAATCTTGGCACACTGTCCAACACCAAGAAACACAAAGAAAAATGTATCCATGCCTGGAAATCCATCTCCAACTTGAAACACACTAAACAGTAGCATTAGCTTATTGTGTTTTGCTTCTTATTTTCAGCTAAAGTTAATGAAAATAATTTATTTCCGAGACTCAATACGAAAGGTTACAGTTGATCATGTTTAACAGTTCAACGCTGGTAAACGGGATGATCTCAAGCCAGACAATCTCACATTTGCTCGTATCTTTAGATTAGTTTAGTTTAGAGACACAGCGCAGAAACAGGCCCTTCAGCCAGTCCACCAAGACTGCGCCAACCAGCAATCCCCGCACACCAGCACTATCTTACCCACTAGGGACAATTTACAATTTCCCCAAAGCCAATTAACCTACAAACCTGTACATCTTTGCAGCGTGTGAGAAAACAGTGAAAACCCACATGGTCATAGGGAAAATGCACAAACTCTGTACAGACAACACCCGTAGTCAGGATCAAACTCATGTCTCTGGCACTGTAAGGCAGCAACTATACAGCTGCACCATCATGCTACCTTTGTACCTATCAAAGTTACCTTTCTGAAATGAAAATAGAAAATGCTGGAAATGTACCATCGACGATAAGAATCGGTAAACAGGATCGGATGCCATTTTGTGAGAAAGCTAATGAAGGCGTTCATGATGCTGAAAAACACCGAATACTTCCAAAACTGGAACAATATGACGCCAGTGTAGTTCGCAGCCAATTGTCATAATGTGCACAGGTTTTATGTCCCTGCTTAAACATGTTACATTTTTAATAGAGGGAGTATGGCAAGCACGCAAAAGATCAATTCTGCAGACAGTGGATGTTGGCATTCTCCACAAAAGAGCTGTGGTAGCTCAATACTGTATTCAAGGCCGATCAATTGATATTTGGATATGAGGAACTTAAGTGACATGAGGATATTGAAGTAAAGTGGTGCTGATCTTGTAACTTAGTCTTGATCTCATTGAGTGACAGAACATATACAGGGAGCCAAATCACAATGTTTATTATGTTCTTATAAAATGGAATGACTGTAGGCCTGTTGGAAACACGACAGCCAATTTCTATGCACCAAGGTCCTATCATACCAGCGTGGCAATGTCCAGATATTTTGTCCCAATGTGGTTGATTGCTTAATAAATATTATCCAGAATGCAAGCTCTTTTGGTGTATGTTGAAGAAATGTAATAGAATTTGTTAATCCTTCAGATGTGGGAAGTTGGGATCTAGGTTTAATTTCTTATCCAAAAGTCAAAGCCTAGGAATTGTGCAATGGTTTCAGAATTCTTCCATTACTCAAATGCTTTTGAGGAGCTTAAATACAGAGATTAAGCCACTGAATTCACCGGGTGGCGCAGTACAATGGCAGCCTCGCCAACATTCTGTCTCGTCCTTTTCTTTCTTCGTCATTTTTAGTATGTTGTACAGATGCATTTTTTTTTCCATATCGTATCTCCGTCCGCGCTGCAGCCTAACATTGAGAAGCTGGTGGCCTCTTGCTGGGGATTGATTTTGGGAGCTCCAACCACAGGAGCCTGCAGAATTAACATCATGGAGCTGGCGGTCCCTTTGTCAGGGATCGATCTCGGGTGCTCCAACCACGGGAGCCTGCAGACTTAACATCGTGGAGCTCACGGTCCCTTGGTTAGGGACCGACTTCGGGAGCTCCAAGCCGCAGGAGCTTCGACCGCCCCGATCGCGGGAGCTTCGATCGCCCCGACGCGGGAGCTTTGATCGCCAGCTGCAGGAGCTTCGATCGCCCCGACTGCATATGGTTCGACTGCCCCGTCCGCGGGAGAATAAGGAGGAAAGAAGATAAGACTTTATTGCCTTCCATCACAGTGAGGACTTCTCCAGGACTGCAACCTTGACGTGGTGGAGAGGCTTGCGTACTCCAGTGATCCTGTGAGCTATGCCGGATGGGGTTTTATATCGCTGGCAGGTTCAACCAAACCGGACAGGTAATGGGTGAGGAGGCGGACAAAGCAGTCCCTGGTCCTCCAAGTTGGGGGTTGGGCGTGGGGTTAACTACCCCACCCTGGAAAAAAGTGTGAGTTACAGAAACTTTGATGAATGAAAACCAAATTACACACGGTCGAAGAAGGTGCCCCAGCGACGGGAAACATGAAGCTTCCCAGCCAAACCCGCAAGGGCGCTGGGAAGCTGACACACCTCCTGACGCCAAAGAAATCCATCCTTGTGGGGACATGGAACATGCGAACCATGTTCCAGGCTGGCAAGGCTGCCACTGTTGCCAACGAAATGGTGCGCTACAATCTCTCAGTCCTGGGCTTGGCAGAAACAAGATGGACACAGTCAGGGGAAATCAAATTGGCCAGTGGGCAGTCCATTATCTACTCCGGAATGGAAGATGAGGGAGCGAAACATCGAAGGAGAAAATGGAGTTGGATTGGACACATCCTCAGAAAACCTGCCACAAACATCACCCGGCAAGCCCTGAAATGGAACCCACAAGGAAAAAGGAAAAGAGGTTGCCCCAGGAACAGCTGGAGAAGAGGTGTCCAGGCAGAAATGACTGGGAGTGGGTGGGCTCAACTGGGAAGATCTCAAAAGAACCGCCAACAACCGAGTGAGGTGGAGGACATTTGTCAATGGCCTATGCTCCTAGAGGAGCAAAGGGCTTAAGAAGAAGCAGAAGTTCACAGTGAGGAATGTGGGGGAGCAGCTGTGGTGGATGTTTATGTTAACTTTTATGTAGTTGTGTGTCTTTTTGCTTTTTTCTGGTATGACTGCATGGTAAATCACATTTCACTGTACCGTAAATGGTACACGTGGCAATAAAGGACCATTGAACCATTGAACGGCAGCATCCACTTATTATTTTCAGTAAACAGATTCCAGTTCCGTTTTTTGCTAGCATTTTATTTTTTCTTTCCTATTTCTGTACCATTCAAAATGTGTGCCTGTGAATACATTCTACAATTCAATAGCATGCCAGCACTCTCGGACTTGGCTCACCAATGTAAAGCAACACTTGAGCAAGGTACCGAGGGAAGGGGAACTGGCTGCCACACAAAGAGAACCTGCAAAGGAGCTCTGCAAATAAGTAACGTTTTTAATTTCAGAAGTTATTTCTTTCATTTATTTTGTACTCACTGATTTGTTCTGCCCCTTATTTATCTTTACTGAATGGTTGAGGTATCATATTTACAAGATGACAATGTAGGATTTTTTTTAAAAAATCTAGCATTTCTGAATGTTTTTCCCAGATAATCTCCCCAGGGGAAAGAAAACTTTGATTCTGCAGAGAATGGAAGAAACAAAAGTCAGAAGAGAAATATGCATCGGTGGTCCAGACCGAATACAATTGATTTTAATGTTGTGCTTTCAGTTATAGAAACATGCAGTCACACAGCAAGGCAACAGGTCCTTTGGCCCACCACATCCCCATTGACAATCAAACATCCATTTAATCCTACACGAATCCTTCACTAATCCCATTTTATTTGCCCCATCAACTCATCCCAGATTTTACCACTCATTCATACATTGGGGGTAATTAACAGTGGCTATTTAACCTATCGTTGGGATGTTGGAGTAAACTGAATCACATGAAGTAAAACAATCTCCACGCAGTCAACACCAGAACCCTTGCTCTGGAGATGAGCATTAGCCCTTGCTCTGGAGATGAGCATTAGCTCTATCAGCTTGCACTGCTGTTTAGCCCTATATTTCATTAAGCAGTAAAATATCTCAGTGCATCATATGACTGCAATCAAATAAAACATGAAACAAGTGTATAAGAGAAGACATTAGGCAGACAGGTGGGCAGAGGGGGTGGGGTCGCTCCGTTGGTAAGGAATGATATTCAGTCCCTTGCAAGGAATGACATAGAATCAGGAGATGTAGAATCAGTATGGACAGAACTGAGGAATTGTAAGGGTAAAAATACCCTAATGGGAGTTATCTACAGGCCCCCCAAACAGTAGCCTGGATATAGGGTGCAGTTGAATCAGAGTTAAAATCCCCAGGGCCTGATGATCTGCATCCCAGGGTACTTAAAGAACTGGGTGGTTAAGATCAGAGACTGGCAAATGCTATACCACTCAGCTGGAATTGGGTGGAGAGGCTTTGCAGGAGAATGATAGGGTCAATTGTGAATGGTTGCGGACAGGTTGACAAGAACAAAGAGGAATGATCTTTCATTGCAATGATCACATGAGATGTCATTTGTGACATTTATTATCTACATCAATCATTCTGACTGTGTAGGAACAGCTTCAACAACACATGTAGGTCAGCGTTATCTTGGACAAAACAATGCAAGAATTTAAAAAATAATTCCTTCCTTTTCATTCACCTTCTTTATCTCTTCTGTTCACTATTTATTCTTTGCTTTGTAGAGTTTTGAAGTGTCTTTTCCTTACAAAGAGCACCAAAAAAATATACGCCGTTATTATTTCTTAAATTGACTCACAAGACACCTCAGGAGAGGTGTTCAAGATTTATAGGAAAAACTCTGGTTGTCCAGGCAACGGCAATAAAATATTTCATGCTGGAGTACAATCCTTAAAAAGGACCCATAATTTTCTGTCAAAATCCTGGTGAGACTAATACCACTCCCACATTGTTTATGTACAAATGTGACAGCAACATCAAATGGTTGGTTAAAAGCCAAAATCCCGAATTTGATGAAAGCACGTATTGTTCTGACATTAACTCCATAAAATGATGTCTTGCAGCTTGACTCACTATTGAAGGACATTAACCTAGGATGAAGCTGATGTATTTGCATAGAAGATACAAATTACCCATGTCACAAAGTTAAATTTTGTCACTGACAGTAAAGTGATTTATTATGGCCAATTGACTTCTCTAGCACAGAAAATGGTTGACACATTCTAGGGGTTGCATTCCTTCAAGTTTTGATTTTTAAGCAATTATGATTGAACAGCTATACGGAAAAAAAAAAAAGTTCTTATTTGTTATTCCCTTCTTTTCATCTCTCTCTTTCTTTTCATTCTCTGCATTTAACTTGACATCAAAATAACTTAAGCTCATTCCTGATCAGTTTGATTTGGTTCAGAGGTTACCCAGATTCTTTTACCATGTCCTCAGATCCCCATCCATTCCTCATTCTTTCACTGTGCTGATATCAGTTTGCACTATAACAAGCATGCCACCGAAAAATATATTAACCTAAACACAGATGGGCAAGTCCAACAACTGACAGATGCAATTCTGTCACAGCAGATCACAACATGTTATTAAATTGACTTGAAAGATAGAGCATGGATACAGGCCCTTCACCCACAGAGTCCATGCCAGCCATCAATTACTCATCAATTACTCATTTGCACCAGTGCTATGTCATTCCACTTTCGTACCCACTTCCTAAGCATGAAGAGTGATTTACAGAGGCCTTCTAGTGTACAAACCTGCATGTCTTTGGAATGTGAGAGGAAATCAGAGCACCCAGAGAAAATTCCTACTGTAACATTGAGAACATATAAACTGCAAACTGTAAACAGCATCTGAGGTCAGGATCAAACTCAGATCTCTGGTGCAGTGAGGTGTATCACTGCACCACTTCCCTATTGTCCAGTTACAGCACAGGAATATGGATATTGTTTTATAGAAACATAGAAACATAGAAAATAGGTGCAGGAGTAGGCCATTCGGCCCTTTGAGCCTGCACCGCCATTCAATATGATCATGGCTGATCATCCAGCTCAGTAACCTGTACCTGCCTTCTCTCCATACCCCCTGATCCCTTTAGCCACAAGGGCCACATCTAACTCCCTCTTAAATATAGCCAATGAACTGGCCTCAACTACCTTCTGTGGCAGAGAATTCCACAGACTCACCACTCTGTGTGAAGAAATGTTTTCTCATCTCGGTCCTAAAAGACTTCCCCCTTATCCTTAAGCTGTGACCCCTGGTTCTGGACTTCCCCAACATCGGGAACAATCTTCCCGCATCTAGCCTCTCCAACCCCTTAAGAATTTTATATGTTTCAATAAGATCCCCCCTCAGTCTTCTAAATTTTGTTTAGTTTTGTTTGATTTAGTTTGATGCAGCTTGAAGATGGAGCATATCAACAGGCCCTTCGGCCCACTGAGTTCACATGGACCATCGATCACCCCTTTCGCACTAGTAAAAGGATATCTCACTTTGCAGAGACCAACTAACCTGCAAACCCACACGTCTTTGGATTGTGAGAAGAAATCCAAGCACCCGGAGGAAACTCACACGGAGAAAGTGCAAACTTCACACAAACAGCTCCAAAGGTCAGGATCAAACCCAGGTCTCTGACAATGTGAGGCAACAGCTCTACCAGCTGCACTGCTGTGCCGTCAGCTACAAGAATCTGAAAATGGATCTTAATATTTCGCCCTGTTGAAAAACAGCCATTAAAGGGAATATTGGCGTTTTGCTGCGCGGAAAAAAAAATCACATGTTGACTTAATCGTGTGACAATTTGTGAAAGAATTACTTGCATAATTTCTCATCAAAGCCTTGGAGACAGGATAGTGGAGAATTAGTCTGTATCAGATCCATGAACACCAATTGGTGCAGTTCAGGTCACCCAACAATAAGAAGGTTGTCACAGCAAAGAGAAGCTGGAAGCCAGAGGATTGGGAAACTTTCATAGGACAACAGAAGGTAACAAAACGGGCAATACGGGCTGAAAAAATGAAGTACAAGGGGAAGCTGGCCAAGAATCTGCTTTTAGATATGTTAAGAGAAAAAGAGTAGCAAAGTCAAATGTGGGTCCCTTGAAGGCAGACAAGGGGTGAAATTATTATGGGTAACAATGAAATGGCAGAAGAGTTGAACAGGTACTTCGGATTTGTCTTCACTAAGGAAGACACAAACAATCTCCCCGATGTACTGGAGGACAGAGGATCTAGGGGGGTAGAGGAACTGAAAGAAATTTTCATTAGGCGAGAAATAGTATTGGGTAGACTAATGGGACTGAAGGATGATAAATCCTTTGGGCCTGATGGTCTGCATCCCAGGGTCCTCAGGGAGGTGGCTCTAGAAATAGTGGACGCATTGGTGATTATTTTCAAATGTTCAATAGATTCAGGATCAGTTCCTGTGGGTTGGAGGATAACTAATGTTATCCCACTTTTCAAGAAAGGAGCAAGAGAGAAAACGGGGAATTACAGACCGGTTAGCCTGACTTCGGTGGTGGGAAAGATGCTGGAGTCAATTATTAAAGAGGTAATAACGATGCATTTGGATTGCAGTAAAACGATAAGTCCAAGTCCGCATGGATTTATGAAAGGGAAATCATGCCTGACCAATCTTCTGGAATTTTTTGAGGACGTGACAAGTAAAATGGATGAAGGGGAGCCAGTGGATGTAGTGATCTAGACTTTCAGAAAGCCTTTGATAAGGTCCCGCACGGGAGATTGGTGACTAAAATTAGAGCACATGGTATTGGGGGTAGGGTGTTGACATGGACAGAGAATTGGTTGGCAGACAGGAAGCATAGAGTAGGAGTAAACGGGTCCTTTTCAGAATGGCAGGCAGTGGAGAGTGGAGTGCCGCAAGGCTCGGTGTTGGGGCCGCAACTGATTACCATATATATTAATGATTTGGAAGAGGGAATTAGAAGTAATACTAGCAAGTTTGCGGATGAGACAAAGCTGGTTGGCAGTGTAAATTGTGAAAAGGATGTTAGGAGGTTGCAGGGTGACCTGGACAGGTTGAGTGAGTGGGCAGATGCGAACAGATGCAGTATAATGGGATGGCGGGACTGACATATGAGGAAAGATTGAAAAGACTGGACTTGTATTCACTGGAGTTTAGAAGGATGAGAGGGGATCTTATAGAAACATATAAAATTATAAAAGGACTGGACAAGCTAGATGCAGGAAAAATGTTCCCATTGTTGGTTGAGTCCAGAACCAGGGGCCACAGTCTTACAGGTATGTAGGTTAATTGGCTGGGTAAATGTAAAAATTGTCCCTAGTGGGTGTAGGATAGTGTTAATGTACGGGGATTACTGGGCGGCACGGACTTGGAGGGCCGAAAAGGCCTGTTTCCGGCTGTATGTATATGATATGATATGATGATGTGATAAAGGGGAGGCCATTTAAAACTGTGGTGAGAAAAAACGTTTTCACCCAGAGTTGTGAATTTGTGGAATTCTCTGCCACAGAGGGCAGTGGAGGCCAAATCACTGGATTGGTTTAAGAGAGAGTTAGATAGAGCTCTAGGGGCTAGTGGAATCAAGGGATATGGGGAGAAGGCAGGCACGGGTTATTGATTGGGGACGATCAGCCATGATCACAATGAATGGCGGTGCTGGCTCGAAGGGCCGAATGGCCTCCTCTTGCACCTATTTTCTATGTTTCTATGTTTCTATGTCATGAATCTGGAAAGGATGCAAAAATAAATTCACAAAGATCTTACTGGGACTGAAGGCCTTAAGTTATAAGGAGAGAGTGGATAGGCTGGCGCTTTTTTTTCCAGGAGAGTAGGGGGTGACAATATAAAGGTAGATAAAATCATGAGGGCGATAAGTGGGAATCATAATCTTTTTCCTATGGTAGGGGAATCTAAAACTAGAGGCAATAGATTTAATGTAAGGAGGGGGAAATTTAAAGAAGATCTGAGGGCCAACCCTTTCACACAGAAATATGAGGAATGAGCTGCCAGAGGAGGTGGTAGAGGCAGGTACAGTTATAAAATTGAAAAGACATTTGGTTAGATACATGGATACGAATGGTTTAGAGGGAAATGGGCAAAATGCAGGCAATCCTACTTAGATATGTAACTTAGTGTCATACAATAGACAATAGACAATAGACAATAGACAATAGGTGCAGGAGTAGGCCATTCAGCCCTTCGAGCCAGCACCGCCATTCAATGCGATCTTGGCTGATCACTCTCAATCAGTACCCGTTCCTGCCTTCTCTCCATACCCCCTCACTCCGCTATCCATAGAGAGTCATAGAGTGATACAGTGTGCAAACAGGCCCTTTGGCCCAACTCGCCCACACCGGACAACAATGGCCCAGCTACACTAGTCCCACTTGCCTGCACTTGGTCCATATCCCTCCAAACCTGTCCTATCTATGAATCTGCCTAACTGTTTCTTAAACGATGGGATCATCCCAGCCTCAACTACCTCCTCTGGCAGCTTGTTCCGTACACCCACCACCCTTTATGTGAAAAAGTTATCCCTCGGATTCCTATTAAATCTTTTCCCCTTCACCTTGAACTTATGACCTCTGCTCCTCGATTCCCCGACTCTGGGCAAAAGAGTCTGTGCATCTACCCGATCTATTCCTCTCATGTTTTTGTATGCCCCTACAAGATATCCCCTCATCCTCTTGCGCTCCATGGAATAGAGACCCAGCCTTCTCAACCTCTCCCCATAGCTCACACCCTCTAGTCCTGGCAACATCCTTGTAAATCTTTTCTGAACCCTTTCAAGCTTGACAATATCTTTCCCAAACATGGTGCCCAGAACTGAACACAATATTCTAAACCTGGCCTTACCAACATCTTATACAACTGCAACATGACCTCCCAACTTCTATACTCAATACTCTGACTGATGAAGGCCAAAATGCCAAAAGCCTTTTTGACCACCTTATCTAGCTGCGACTCAACCTTCAAGGAACCATGAACCTGTACTCCTAGATCCCTCTGCTCTACAACACTACCCAGAGGCCTACCATTTACTGTATAAGTCTTGTCCTTGTTCGACGTCCCAAAATGCAACACCTCACACTTCTCTGTATTAAATTCCATCAACCATTCCTCCGCCCACCTGGCCAATCAATTCAGATCCTGCTGCAATCTTTCACAACCATCTTCACTGTCTGCAAAACTACTAACTTTTGTATCATCAGCAAACTTGCTAACCTTGCCCTGTATGTTCTCATCTAAATCATTGATGTAGATGAAAAACAGTAACGGGCCCAGCACCAAACCCTGAGGCACACCACTAGTCACAGGCATCCAGTCTGAGAAGCAACCTTCCACCATTACCCTCTACTTCCTTCCATGGAGCCAATTTGCTATCCATTCAGCTATCTCTCCTTGGATCCCATGCGATCTAACCTTCCAGAGCAGCCTACCATGTGGAACCTTGTCGAATGCCTTACTGAAGTCCATGTACACAACATCTACAGCTCTGCCCTCATTAATCTTTTTGGTCACATCTTCAAAAAAAGCAATCAGATTTGTGAGGCACATCCTCCCAAGTACAAAACCATGCTGACTATCCCTAATCAGCCCTTGCCCATCCAAATGCCTGTATATCCTATCCCTCAGAATACTCTCCAGTAACTTAGGAACTACAGATGTTAAGCTCACCGGCCTATAGTTCCCAGCATTTTCCCTGCAGCCCTTCTTGAACAGAGGTACAACATTTGCCACCCTCCAGTCTTCCGGCACTTCTCCTGTATTTAAGGACGACTCGTAAATTACAACCAGGGCTCCCGCAATTTCCTCCCTAGTTTCCCACAATGTCCTTGGATATATCAGATCAGGCCCTGTAGACTTGTCTACCTTCAGTACTTCTTCGACAGTAACCCTGACTGCTCTCAAGACACTTCCAGTGACTGCTCCAATTTCCTCCGTTCTACTGCCTTTCTCCTCGATAAATACAGAGGAGAAATATTCATTTAGGACCTTGCCCATGTCCTGTCGCTCCACACAGAGGCTTTGTTTCCTGAGAGGTCTCACTCTCTCTCTTGTTTTCCTCATTATGTATTTATAAAATCTTTTGGGATTGTCTTTAATGTTACCCACCAGAGTTATCTCCTGGGCCCTTTTTGCCCTTCTGATTTCCTTTTTTTTGTTTACTCCTTAGTTCTCAAAACTCCTCCAGGATTCAGGATTCAGGATTCAGGATATCTTTATTTGTCATCCAAAAAACAAGTTTTTTTGACAAAATTTCGTCACCCACGGTCCAACAACAAGAGCAATAAAATAAGCAAATTACACAACCCCAACCAGCACAAAACCCCCCAAAAAAGGGAAACATCCATCACAGTGAGTCTCCTCCAGTCCCCTCCTCACTGTGATGGAAGGCCTGAATGTATTTTTTCTTCCCCTGCCGTCTTCTCCCGCGGTCAGGCTGTTGTCGTTGCCACGTTCCAGGCCGCGTCAGCCGGACGCTGCACGTTCTAGGGATATACCTGTCCCATGCATCCTTCTTGTTTTTGAATAACTTCTCAATTTCATTTGTCAACCAAGCTTCCTTACGTTTGCCTGCTTTGCCCTTCACTCTAACAGGGATGTACACATCCTGAGTTTTCTTCAGTACATTTTTAAAAACATCGCACTTGGCCATTGTTCCTTTCCCCTCTAATAAGCTGCTCCAGCCAACTTGAGCGAGACCTTCTCTTATACCCCCAAAGTTGGCCTTACCCCAGTTGAGCATCTTAACTCGTGGACCTTCTCCGTCCCTATCCATAACTATTTTAAACCTAATCGAACTGTGGTCACTGGTCCCAAAAGGCTCCTCCACACACACTTCATTAACTTGCCCTTCCCAATTTCCCAATACTAGATCCAGCGTTGCCCTCTCACATGTTGCTTGGTCAGCATGGATGGGTTTCACCAAGGGAACAGTTTCTGTGTAACTGTATAACTCTGTAACTATGATACAATTACTATTGCTTGCAGTATAAAACACAAATGGCTGATAATGAAATTTTTCCAGGACTAAATTATCATAGACTATTTAAAATCCTTCTATTATCTGTTTAAATAGAGATGAGGGACTAATATTGTGTGCAGGAATGAGGGAAGTCGATTTCTTTCCCTCAGAGCAGGGTACGCTGAAGTGAAATTTGCATAAACTATTCAAATTATGAGGGTTTTCCAAAAGCATATTCAGCATTTGTTGCCCTGGAAACCGAAAGCCATGGATGGGAAAAAAATTGTCAAAGGAACCAAAAGGGAGATGAGGATTTACAATGGTCACAATGGTACTTTGTTTGTCACATGTACTGAGGTACAATGAAATTCATTTTTGTGTACAATTCAATACAAGTATCATTATACATAAGCACTTAGATACATCTTAGATAAACATCTCAGATATAGTACAAGTGTATAGCAGTAGTACACTGAGACTGTCGTCAGTTTTGGTTTCACCAACAATCTGTCTTGTCCCTGCCTTCCTTGTTGTTTTTTTCAGTATGTGTTAAATGTATGTTTTAGTGTTCTTTAGCTTGTTCTATATGGGGGGTGGGGGGTGGGGGTTGGGGGAAACTTTTTAAAATCTCTTACCTCGACGGAGATACGATTTTTTTCTGTATCGAATCTCCGTACACGCTGCGGCCTAACATCGAGGAGCTGGCAGCCTCTGCTGGGGACCGACTTTGGGAGCTTCAACCACGGGAGCCTGCGGACTTTAACATCACGGTGCTCGCGGTCCCTGGTTAGGGACCGACTTCGGGAGCTCCAAGTCGCAGGAACTTTGATCGTTCCGACATGGGAGCTTCGATCGCCCCGAAGCGGGAGCTTGGATCATTCCAATGCGGGGGCTGCGACCTCTGACTGTGGTAGCTTCAATCGCCCTGACTGTGGATGGTTTGACTGCCCCGACTGCGGGAGAATAAAGAGGAAGTAGATTAGACTTTATTGCCTTCCATCACAGTGAAGAATGTGGGAAATCCACTCTGGTGGATGTTTATATTAACTTTTATGAAGTTGAGTGTCTTGTTGCTCTTTTAAGTACTAATTCGAATTTCACTGTACCTTAATTGGTACACGTGACAATAAACTGACCTTTGAACCTTTGAACCTTTGAAATTCAAGATGCTGGCTTTTGTAGTGCATTATCTGAAATGGTAATGGAGGGTTGTTGGAAAAATACTCATGCAGGTAAATGTAGTGCAATCCATCAACCTCTGATTTGTGCCTTGCATTTGGTGGAGGAGTATCAGGTCATGAGTTATTTGCCACAGATACCCAATCTTCTATAGGCATGGCATTTATGTGGCTGGACCAGTTGAACTTCAAGTCAATGGACATTTGGCAGAAGGCTCATCTCAGGTGTAAGTGTGCTGCTAATTTTGCAAACTCTCTGGTTCAGCTTCAAACAATTGAAGAGAAATAGCAGATTATTGGATATGAAGGGTAGGTAAAGAATTGCTGTTTCTTATGGGAGATGGTAGGATCCGAGGGAATGTTGTGGAACTGAGAGACCCAGTAGATATATAGCTCGATTAAGATGGTGTCCAGGTGAAGAGGATAGTGAAGGAGGCATTTGGCACGCTTAGTTTTCATTAGTCAGGGTATTGAATGGAGGGGTTGGGACATCATGTTACAGTTGTACAAGATGTTGGTAAGGCAACATTTGGTGTACTGTGTACCGTTCTGGTCACCCTACTATAGAAAGGATATCACTATATTGGAAGGTTTGCAATGAAGATTTACGAGGATGTTACTGGGTCTGGAGGATTTGTGTTATGAGGAGAGAATGGACAGGCTAGGTCTTTTTTTCCCATGTGTGTAGGAGGCTGAGTGGTGACCTGTCCAGCAATTTAATTTGTCTAGAACATTTTGCAAACCTCTTCTCACCTTTCTTTGTATTGTTTGCAAGCTTAGATTCAATACACCTGGTTCTTTCATTTAGGTAATTGATAGATATAGTATATTGCTGAAGCCGCCGTAAGCAATAACATAAACTCCAGTCCTACCCTGCCCATGTACCTTGCTCCATTCCACTCATCTCCCATATCTGCATCCCTCATTTCTCCTTTTATCCCCCCTCTTTATTCTCCTCCCATCCAAATCCCTCCATCTAGCTCCACTCTTCACTCCTCTGCTTTCACCTCTAGCCTTTGTCTCTTAAGCCAACTATCTGCCAATCAACCCCTCTCACTTGTATCCACCTATCACTTGTCATTGTTCCACTCCAACATCCCAATGATGTGCGGGTTGTAGTTAATTGGCCTCTGTAAAATGGTCCCAATTGTGTAGGGAGTGGATGAGAAAGTGGGATAACATAGAACTTGTGCGAACAGATGATCGCTAGTCAGTGTGAACACGGCGCGCCAAAGGCCCGAGTTCCATGCTGTATCTTTCAATTCAATTCAATCAAATTCAATACTTGTCGATATTTGAATGTATTTATTATTATTGATTGTGCAGTATAATTATTTCACCATTTATCATCTTAAATCACAAATCACACAGTGCCTAGTGGCAATGATGTTCAGCTTCAAATACTGTGTGTCACTCAACATTCACCTACATTCCTGATTTGCTGCACTTAGTTCATAGCTGAATTAACTGCTGTGAAGCTACTGGCCTAATGGTTCTTGACCCATTGAAGAAAATTAGCATCACAAACAATGGCAAACAAGGAAATAAGTGAATTCAATGCCTTTGCCCTCTATTCTGACAGGCAAGCCAAAGCAAAATCAGTGCCTTTTTGTCAAATAAAAGCACCTTTTTTCAACGATTGACCTTGTATAATGCCTGTTCCGTTGCACAGTGAAGGACAAGGACAATTGTTACTCTTGACATTTCTTGCTTCCATGTACAAATTCTCCTGAAACATTGAACTCTCTTTTAAACCTAGACTTGTTGCTTATTTATCATCAACTCATCATCTTGCCGATCATTTGCCTGTCAGAAAATTGACTGCATTTAAAGAGACAGCAATCAATACAACAGTAATTTTATTGCATTTGACTGACTTGGTCATGTTTCATGGAGGTATGGCGAGTCCGAAAACTTGTTGGTTGTAGAAGAAGTTTATTGCAGCCGCAATATTCGAATACAAAGTTACACAACAAGGTAAAGGACAACCATCAAAAACTTACTGTCTTCTTCGAAGACTTCGCCGAACTGAACATTTCGGGCACCAAAAGCGCACATGACAACGCTGGCCAATCAGTGATGTCGCTCTCTGGACCAATCCCTACGGTCGCGCTCACACGTGACCTTGCTGGCCAATCTGAGGGTTCGACGACCCGGACCATTCTCTATGGTCGCTACATGACCCCCCCAGAACCCGAGGTACGGAACCTAGCAGGGAGCCGGATTTCGCGACCATAACGAGTACGGAGAGGGGCAGCCTGAACCACAGAAGCCGGGGGTTCCGGACTTGGAGGAACTGCCGGAACGGGGGGTCCTGGAGGAACTGCCGGAACGGGGGGTCCTGGACTGAGCGGAACTGACGGAGGTCGGCCTCTCCTAGGGGTTTGGCCGACCAGGACTGGTTGATCCGGATCCAAGTGTGCAGGGTTTGAGCCGGGACACCGAGACGAGCTCACTCCTGCCGCCCATGTCTAAGGTGAAGGTAGCCGTTCCCTTACGCAAAACCCGGAACGGCCCTTGATAGACCCTCTGCAACGGGGCACGATGGGAATCTTTTTGCAGAAACACAAACTCACAGTCCTTCAGGGAAGGCGGTTCATGTACCATGGGACACCCATGACATGAAGTCGGAACTGGAGCCAGGGAACCCAGCCGTGCCCGGAGAGATGCTAAGACTGATGGGACTGGAGGCAGCTGGTCTGAGGGGTCCGGAAACAAATCTCCGGGTACTCGAAGTGTCGAGCCATATACTAGCTCCGCGGACGACGCACCGAGATCTTGCTTAGGAGCAGTCCGGATGCCCAGAAGAACCCAGGGGAGTTGGTCTACCCAGTCCGGGCCGTCAAGCCTTGCACTGAGGGACGCCTTAAGTTGACGGTGGAACCTTTCTACAAGTCCATTTGCCTGGGGGTGGTATGCAGTAGTGGGTTGTAACTTGGAACCGTACAGTTCTGCGAGCGTGGCCCAGAGGGACGAAGTGAACTACGGTCCCCTGTCAGTGGTAATAACTGCCGGGACCCCGAAACGAGCTACCCAATGGAGGGCCAAAGTCCTGGCACAGGAGGCTGACGAAATATCAGACAATGGAAAAGCCTCTGGCCACCGGGTGAACCGATCCACCACCGTGAGGAGGTGGGTGTAGCCCTGGGAGGAAGGCAAAGGCCCGACCAAATCCACGTGGATGTGGAAAAAACGGACTGCTGGGACCTCGAACTCCTGTACGGGGGGCTGGACATGGCGCTGGACTTTAGCGGTCTGACAGGGAACGCAGGAACGCGCCCAACCCGCTACCTGTTTCCGTAGGTCATGCCAGACAAACCGAGCTGCTACTAAAGCAGAGGTGGAGCGGATGGAGGGTGCGCCAGCCCATGAATGGCATCAAAATCCCGGCGCTGAAGGGAGGGCGGTACTACCGGCCTGGGACGGGGAAGGGAAACATCACACCAGACTTTTGTGCCTTCCGACCCGCAGGCTACCTGAGCCAACTTCAATCCCGAAGTGGTGGACTGGTATGCCGAGGCGGTATCCGCTAGAAGCTGTGCCTCCGCAAGCTCCTGGGGATCCACCTCGCAGTCCACCGCCGAAATAGGGGAAAAAGCAGGTCTAGACAGGGCGTCAGCAACGGCATTAAGCTTACCCGCGACATGACGGACATCGGTGGTAAATTCGGAGATAGCATTCAGGTGCCGCTGCTGGCGGGCCGACCATGGGTCAGACAATTTGAAAAATGCAAATGTTAATGGTTTGTGGTCCGTAAAGGCCACAAATGGGCGGCCCTCAAGGAAATACCTGAAATGACGAACAGCTAAATAGAGGGCCAGAAGCTCTCGGTCAAATGCGCTATACTTCAGCTCAGCCGAATTTAGTTGCCGGCTGAAAAACGCCAAGGGCTGCCAACGGCCACCGACCTGCTGCTCCAAGACCCCGCCCACCGCCACGTCAGAGGCGTCAACCGTCAGGGCCGTGGGGGCGGAGGGGCTCGGGTGGACCAACATGGTGGCGTCTGCTAATGCTGCCTTAGCTGCTGTAAAAGCCGACTCTGCGGCCGGGGACCATATCATCTCTACCGGTTTTCCCGCAAGGCACTGGAAGAGCGGGCGCATGACCCGCGCAGCTGCCGGAACGAACCTATGGTAGAAGTTAACCATGCCTACGAACTCCTGTAGTCCTTTTACTGTGGTGGGCCTGGGAAATGCCCGGATAGCCTCCACCTTCTCGGGCAAAGGGGAGGCGCCGGCAGGGGTAATTCTGTCCCCTAAAAAATCAAGAGAAGGGAGGCCGAATTGACACTTGGAGGGTTGGATAATGAGCCCGTGGTCGGAGCCGCTGGAACACAGTCCGCAAGTGGACCTGGTGTTCCTGCACTGAGGGGCTGGCGACCAGGATGTCGTCTAAATAAATAAACAAAAAGGGTAAACCTCGACCCACACGGTCCATCAGTCGTTGGAAAGCCTGTGCCGCGTTCTTTAAACCGAAAGGCATACGCAACCATTCAAACAACCTGAACGGAGTAATCGTGGCAGTTTTCTGTATGTCCTCCGGACGCTCCGGAATCTGGTGGTATCCTCGCACCAAATCGATTTTGGAGAACACCACCGCTCCTTCCAGCCCAGACGAAAAGTCCTGTAGGTGCGGTATGGGGTAGCGATCAGCCGTGGTGACAGCATTGAGACGCCGATAATCGCCACATGGTCTCCACCCCCCAGATGCCTTGGAGACCATATGTAACGGCGAGGCCCACGGGCTGTCGGACTGACGGACAATGCCCATTTCCTCCATCTTCCTAAATTCCGCCCGTGCCACCACCAGTTTGTCTGGCGGTAGTCTCCTGGCCCGAGCGAAAATGGGAGGGCCCTCGGTGCGGATGTGATGGACCACGCCGTGCTTGGCCGAAGGCGTGTCAAAACGTTGGATGAGCAGCTCTGGAAACTCCGCCAGGATTTCAGCATACGAGTCAGGGGCCGCGACGACGGCCTGGACAGTAGGGCTGGGCGGGGAGGCGATTGTCGGAGCGACGGGCTCCTCGCTGGCGGAGGGTCGGAGGTCGTTACCGCGGACATCAGGGACCAGTGAAAAAGCCCAGAGAAAATCTGCGCCTAGGATCGCTTGTCTGACGTCTGCTATGATGAATGGCCATTCGTACGTGCGGAGGCCTAACACAAGGGACATCTTCCGTATACCGAAAGTGCGAATGGGGCTGCCATTAACCGCGATGAGGGTGGGACCTGTCTTACCCATTCTGGTTTCGAGGCGGTCGGCGGCACTATACTGACGATGGCTCCCGTGTCTACCAAAAATTCTGTGTCCGTGAATCGATCGTGGACGTAGAGGCGTCGGTTCTGGCCAATCGCAACTGCCCCTATGTACGATCGGCCGAGGCATTTCCCGCGAAGGTACAAGGTGAGCGGCAGTTGCGGGATTCTCTACCCCATCGTAGGTGATAATAGCACCAGCCGCGCTTGTGCGGATCTTTTTGGCGGGCTTTCGGAGAACTGGCGGGAGACGCGGCGCCATCTTGATGTCGCTGTGGCGTGGTCACTGATGTCGAGACCTTGTTGATCGAACCGCTTGCCTTGTTTTTAGCCGCTATGAGCGCGTCCGCTTTCGCTGCATATGCTTCGGGGTCCTTAAAAGAACAATCCGTGAGCAGCAGTCGGACATCCTCAGGAAGCTTCTCTCGGAATGCCTGTTCAAACATGGGGCAATCCGTATGCTCACCGGCTAGCATCATCATCTCGGCCATGAGAACGGACGGCCGTCGATCTCCGAGGTCCGGTAGGTGCAGAAGTCTTTCAGCGCAATCATGCCTATTAAACCCGAAGGTTCGCAGTAACAATTTCTTCATTGCCTCGTACTTGCTTTCCGCAGGCGGATTAACGATGAACTGCATCACGCGCGTGGTCGTCTCCGGTGATAGAGCGCTGACGAGGTAGTAATACTTCGTCGAGTCGGCCGATATGTTCTTTATATGAAATTGGGCTTCGGTGTGGACAAACCAAGATTGCGGTGAATGTGTCCAAAACAACGGAAGGTGAACGCTTACCGCGCTTAACTCCGGTGTGCCAGGCGCAGCAATCAACAACGGGGCGTCGTGTTCCTGCATAGTCGGTGATCGTCTAGATCACGTCGGGGTCACCAATATGGCGAGTCCGAAAACTTGTTGGTTGTAGAAGAAGTTTATTGCAGCCGCAATATTCGAATACAAAGTTACACAACAAGGTAAAGGACAACCATCAAAAACTTACTGTCTTCTTCGAAGACTTTGCCGAACTGAACATTTCGGGCGCCAAAAGCGCACATGACAACGCTGGCCAATCAGCGATGTCGCTCTCTGGACCAATCCCTACGGTCGCGCTCACACGTGACCTTGCTGGCCAATCTGAGGGTTCGACGACCCGGACCATTCTCTATGGTCGCTACAGAGGCATTGATACTTAGTATCAGTAGTGGAGGAATGTACAGCTGAGGCAAATCCTTCCTTTGCCTAATTTCAACCTTCAGCGAATATTATCGGGTATGAAGCCTCTGCAGCTCCCCTGTTATCATTCCTACAGCCAGGGCTTCCCACTTAGTGCAGTCGTTTCAGCATCACTTTTGTTGAAATAGCTATTATTATGGGCTTCTAGAAATGATCTAATCTCATTACATTATGATAAGGGAAGTCAAGAACGTTTTATTGCCATATGTACCGAAACGAAACAATGAAATTCTTACTTGCAGCAGCATAACGGCTTTCTAAATACATGACTCAATAGATAATATAAAAAACAAACATAAAAAAGGTAAATTAATTTTTTTTTAAACAATATAGTGTAAAAAAACTAAACAAAGCCGAAAGTCCCTTGTGCAACCAAGACGGTTCATAGCTCGGAGTTTAGTTGGAGTTTGTGATGTTCAGTGCCCGCTAGTCATTCGAAAAAAGCTGTTCCTGAATCTGGACGATATAGTTTTCAGGCTCCTGTACCCTTTTCCCGATGACAGGAGTGAAATGAGAGCATGACCAGGGTGGTGTGAGTCCTTGATGATGCTGGCTGCCTTTTTGAGTCAGTGCCCTTCGATGGTGGGGAGATCAGTACCTGTGATGGACTGTTGCACTTTTTGTAATAATCTTTGCTGCTGGCCAAACAGATTGTGATGCAGTCAGTCAACATGCTCTCCACTGTAAACCTGTAGACGTTGAACAGAGTATTTGTTCATAGACCATATCTCCTCAATCTTCTATGGACGTAGAAGTGTTGATGGGCTTTCTTTTTGATTGCATCAATGTATTGGGTTTTACTGATGTTAAGAGCAAGGTTGTTATCCTGGCACCACTCAATCAGACGATCGATCTCCCTCCTAAAGGAAGAACAACTAAATCTAGAGCTCTCTGGATGATGAAGCAAAGCAAAGGATGAAGCAGCTTCAAAATTAAGGGTCAAGTTTTTATTAAAAGGTAGACAGGCTGAGGAGAGGAGAGGTGATGAAGGATATAAGAAGGGCAAAGAGACGGTGTTAAATTAGATGAGCTGACAATGAATATAGCGACATCAATGAGTGATGCTATTTGATGATCATAGATGGAAAGAATTATGCAGGCAAGAACCATCAAGACATTTTAAAATAATAGAAACATAGAAACATAGAAAATAGGTGCAGGAGTAGGCCATTCGCCCTTCGAGCCTGCACCGCCATTCAATATGATCATGACTGATCATTCAGCTCAGTAGCCTGTACCTGCCTTCTCTCCATACCCCCTGATCCCTTTAGCAAAAAGGGCCACATCTAACTCCCTCTTAAATATAGCCAATGAACTGGCCTCAACTACCTTCTGTGGCAGAGAATTCCACAGACTCACCACTCTCTGTGTGAAGAAATGTTTTCTCATCTCGGTCCTAAAAGACTTCCCCCTTATCCTTAAGCTGTGACCCCTGGTTCTGGACTCCCCCAACATCGGGAACAATCTTCCCGCATCTAGCCTCTCCAACCCCTTAACAATTTTATATGTTTCTATAAGATCCCCCCTCAGTCTTCTAAAATCCAGCGAGTACAAGCCCAGTCTATCCAGTCTTTCCTCATATGTAAGTCCTGCCATCCCAGGGATCAATCTGGTGAACCTTCTCTGTACTCCCTCTAAGGCAAGAACGTCTTTCCTCAGGTTAGGAGACCAAAACTGCACACAATACTCCAGGTGCGGTCTCACCAAGGCCCTGTACAACTGCAGCAGAACGTCCCTGCTCCTAAACTCAAATCCTCTTGCTATGAATGCCAACATACCATTCGCTTTCTTCACTGCCTGCTGCACCTGCATGCTTGCTTTCAATGACTGGTGCACCATGACACCCAGGTCACGTTGCATCTCCCCTTCTCCCAATCGGTCACCATTCAGGTAATACTCTGCTTTCCTGTTCTTGCCGCCAAAGTGGATAACCTCACATTTATCCACATTATATTGCATCTGCCATGCATTTGCCCACTCGCCTAATCTATCCAAGTCACTCTGCAGCCTCCTAGCATCCTCCTCGCAGCTAACACTGCCACCCAGCTTCGTGTCATCCGCAAACTTAGAGATGTTGCATTCAATTCCCTCGTCCAAATCATTAATATACACTGTAAATAACTGGGGTCCCAGCACTGAGCCTTGCGGTATCCCACTAGTCACTGCCTGCCATTCCGAAAAGGACCCGTTTATTCCTACTCTTTGCTTCCTGTCCGCCAACCAATTTTCTATCCACCTCAACACTGAACCCTCAATACCGTGTGCTTTAAGTTTGTACACCAATCTCCTATGTGGGACCTTGTCGAAGGCCTTCTGAAAGTCCAGATATAACACATCGACTGGTTCTCCCTTATCCACTCTACTAGTTACATCCTCGAAAAATTCTATAAGATTCGTCAGACATGATTTGCCTTTGGTAAATCCATGCTGACTTTGTCCGATGATTTCACCACTTTCCAGATGTAATGCAATCACATCTTTAATAACTGACTCTAGCATTTTCCCCACTACCGATGTTAGGCTAACTGGTCTATAATTCCCCGTTTTCTCTCTCCCTCCCTTTTTAAAAAGTGGGGTTACATTAGCTACCCTCCAGTCCTCAGGAACTACTCCAGAATCTAAAGAGTTTTGAAAAATTATCACTAATGCATCCACTATTTCTGAGGCTACTTCCTTAAGCACTCTGGGATGCAGCCTATCTGGCCCTGGGGATTTATCTGCCTTTAATCCATTTAATTTACCTAACACCACTTCCCGACTAACCTGGATTTCCCTCAGTTCCTCCATCTCATTAGACCCCCGGTCCCCCGCTATTTCCGGCAGACGGTTTATGTCTTCCTTAGTGAAGACAGAACCAAAGTATTTGTTCAATTGGTCTGCCATCTCCTTGTTCCCTATGATCGATTCACCTGTTTCCGACTGCAAGGGACCTACATTTGCCTTAACTAATCTTTTTCTCTTGACATATCTATAAAAGCTTTTGCAGTCTGTTTTTATGTTCCTTGCCAGTTTTCCCTCATAATCTATTTTCCCTTTCCTAATTAAGCCCTTTGTCCTCCTCTGCTGGACTCTGAATTTCTCCCAGTCCTCTGGTATGCTACTTTTTCTGGCCAATCTGTATGCTTCATCTTTTGTTTTAATACTATCCTTGATTTCCCTTGTTAGCCACGGATGCACTACCTTTCCTGGTTTGTTCTTTTGCCAAACTGGGATGAACACTTGTTGTAGTTCATCCATGCGACCTTTAAATGCCTTCCATTGCATGTCCACCGTCAACCCTTTCAGCATCAATCGCCAGTCTATCTTGGACAATTCACGCCTCATACCCTCAAAGTTACCTTTCTTTAAGTTCAGAACACTTGTTTCTGTATCGACTTTGTCACTCTCCATCCTAATGAAGAACTCTACCATATTATGATCACTCTTGCCCAAGGGGCCTCGCACAACAAGACTGCTAACTAACCCTTCCTCATTACTCAATACCCAGTCTAGAATGGCCTGTTCTCTCGTTGGTTCCTCGACATGTTGGTTTAGAAAACCATCTCTCAAACATTCCAAGAAATCCTCTTCCTCAGCACCCCTGCCAGTTTGGTTCACCCAATCTATATGTAGATTGAAGTCACCCATTATAACTGCTGCACCTTTAGTGCACGCATTTCTAATTTCCTGTTTGATGCCATCCCCAACCTCACTACTGCTGTTAGGTGGCCTGTACACAACTCCCACTAGCGTTTTCTGCCCCTTAGTGTTTCGCAGCTCTACCCATATCGATTCCACATCCTCCAAGCTAATGTCCTTCCTTTCCACTGCTTTAATCTCCTCTCTAACCAGCAACGCTACCCCACCTCCTTTTCCTTTCTGTCTATCCCGCCTGAATATAGAATATCCCTGGATGTTGAGCTCCCAGCCTTGGTCACCCTGGAGCCATGTCTCTGTAATCCCAACTATATCATAATCATTAATAACTATCTCCACATTTAATTCATCCACCTTATTACGTATACTCCTTGCATTGAGACACAAAGCCTTCAGGCTTGTTTTTACAACTCTCTTACCCCTTGTACGATTATGTTGAAAAGTGGCCCTTTTTGATTTTTGCCCTGGATTTGTCTGCCTGCCACTTTTACTTTTCACCTTGCTACCTGTTGCTTCTACCCTCATTTTACACCTCTCTGTCTCTCTGCTCCAGCTCCCATCCCCCTGCCACATTAGTTTAAATCCTCCCCGACAGCACTAGCAAACACTCCCCCTAGGACATTGGTTCCATTCCAGCTCAGGTGCAGACCGTCCTGTTTGTACTGGTCCAATCTGTAATCATTTCAAACAAGAGCTGTGAAGGAGAGAAAACCTAAAGCAACAAACAATTTTTTGAAGGAACTTGGAAGGTCAAGCATATTTGAGAATTGTCGATGTTTTGGTCAAAACCCTC
This sequence comes from Rhinoraja longicauda, assembly GCF_053455715.1. Lineage (NCBI taxonomy): Eukaryota > Metazoa > Chordata > Chondrichthyes > Rajiformes > Arhynchobatidae > Rhinoraja > Rhinoraja longicauda. The sequence goes on along the minus strand of NC_135956.1, from coordinate 38,679,072 downwards.
TTTCAGGACCTGAAACCCAGATCCATGTTCCAATAACTGCTGTCTTGTGTCTGCAGGCAAAATGTAAAGTTCATCCTTGGCTGCTGTGGACGTGACGGGCTAACATAGAACATGCTAACATGTTGATATCATGTCCCATGTTAGCTGACGTAATCATAGAATAATTAAACTAGCAGCTAACATAAATGAAAATCCGAATAACCTGCATCTTTGAATATATCATCGGTAAAAGAGTCATCAAAAGAGCCATCAAAAGAACCCCCTCTATGGTCTCTAATCTACACAATTAGAGACCATAATGAAGATTTTTTTTGTTGGGGCAGAAGAGCAAATATCTTGCATCATTACCAAGGAAACATCTATATAGGATCACCTTAGTGAGAAGCATTGCTTATCCTAAAGTATTGCAGCTGGGAGATTATGGCTCCTGGCTTGTTAATTCAGAACCATCAGCTGTTTTGTGAATATCAGTGAAAACAGATAAAGACTTTCATAGTATAATTGTTTCTTTTTCACTCAACTGAATAAATACTGAAAGTCATCTAGAACCAATTTTATGAAGCCAAGAATTTTAGTGAGTGGAATCAAATTGCAAGATTAACCAAATGAAATAACTGTAGTCAGAACTTTCATGAATGAAACAAGATAATGGACTATGTACAAAAGCAAATTTCAACACATGCCTGCAAAGCACCTTGGCCTTCTGTAGAAATATGAACAAAATCATGTAATTTTTAAATATATGCATATGTATTATTTGGATTCGCTGACATTATTTTTAATTTGTTTGAATATTTTACACAATGCATTAATGGACTGAGTGTCTGACTAAGCAGCTGATTCGTTTATTCAGAACGGAGCACTTCAAATTGGATGTAATGTCGACAAAAAAAGCAAACTAATGACCACGTTTAGGCTTTGATGACTGACCTTTGGATGCATAAACGTCCGGCACAATTATAATATGTTTGAGGTTTGCTGATTACTTACTGATTCGGGAAAGGAACTGATTGATAGTTTAAAGTAGAAAGTATTTTATTGGGAAACATATTATCAGGATGCATCACAGCATGGTTTGGGAACAGCTCTATCTAAGACTGTAAGAAATTGCAGAGAATTGTGGACGCAGCCCAGTCCATCACACGAACCAACCATCCTTCCATTGACTAATAATAATAATAATAATAATAATAATAATAATAATAATAATAATAATAATAATAATAATAATAATAATAATAATAATAATAATAATAATAATAATAATAATAATAATAATTTTATTTGTCATATGTAGGTTGGCACAGGGTCAACAATACAATGAAATGTATTTGACAAGACAACGGGTCACCTCAGCAGTAATATTCCAATGATAAATAAGATTAAAATGACATTAGTAAGGTAAAAAGATAATATTTAAATAATCAACATATATGATGTGAAATGTGTTTATGAGTTCAGAAGCCTGATGGCCTGATGGTATAAACTGTTCTTAAATCTGGTGGTATGTGCAGCCATACTCCTGTATCGTCTGCCTGACGGTAACAAGGAGAACAGCCTGTGTGCTGGATGGCTGTGGTCCTTAATGATGCTGCGTGCCTTCCGCAGGCACCGCCGGTAGAAAATGTCCTGAATGACCTCATGCTGTCTCGGCAAGGCTCCCAGCATAATCAAGGATGAGTCACACCCCGGCCACTCCTTCTTCTCCCCTCTCCCATCAGGCAAAAGGTATGATAGAAGTGTGAAAACGTGCATCTCCAGATTCAGGGACAGTTTCTTCCCAGCTGATATCAAGTAACTGAACCATCCTACCAATAGCTAGAAGAAGGGTCTCGACCCGAAACGTCACCCATTCCTTCTCTCCCAAGATGCTGCCTGACTTGCTGAATTACTCCAGCATTTTGTGAATAAATACCTTCGATTTGTACCAGCATCTGCAGTTATTTTCTTATAATAGCTAGAGTACGATCTGCCTCATTGGAGACCCTCGGACTATCTTTGATTGGACTTTATTGGACTTTATGTTGCACTAACAGTTATTCACTTTATTACCTCTATCGTGTATTGTATACTGTGAATGGCTCGATTGTGATCATGTATTGTCTTTCCGCTGACTGGTTAGCACGCAACAAAAGCTTTTCACTGTACCTTGGTACACTTGACAATAAAATAATCTCAACTCAACCACAATTTTTTTTTCCACAGGGCACCTGAACACATGTACAATAGTATTCTCTATGTAACTATTTATTTGGATTTATTAGAGTGCATTAATATCTAGCGTCAATGCAAATTTTATATAGCTCATATAACTTGCTGTAGTTACCTCACAGCGCCAGATCCTGACCTAGGGCGCAGTCTGTGTGGAATCTGAATGTTCTTCCTGTGACCTTGTGGGTTTTATCCAAATGCTCCAGTTTCCTCCCACATCCCAAAGATGTGCAGGTTTGTGGGTTAATTGGCTTCTGTAAAATTCCCCTTGTGTGTAGGATGCGAAAGTGGGAATAACGTAGAACTAAAGTACAGGTGATTGATGGTCGGCATGGACTCGGTGGTCTGAAGGACCTGTTTCCATGCTGTATCTCTAGCCTATCTAATCTAATCTAATCTGAAACCTTAACTCTATTTTTCTTTCTATAGTTGCTGCTTGACCTGGTAAATGTTTCCAACACTTTATCTTTAGTTTTGACCTCCCGCGTTTTCAGTTTTTTAAAATTCAAATAAATAGCTGCAATTAAATATGGAGAAATGTAGAAAGAAAAGAAAAAGGTTAACTAACATTAAAGCATAGCGCAAATAAAGTGTCTTGACCCAAAACATCACCTATCCATTTTCTCCTGAGATGCTTCCTGACCAGCTGAGTTACTCCAGCACTTTGTGTCCTTTTGTGTATTAACCAGCATCTGCATTTCTTTGTTTCAACATAGGGTGTAGATTTGTCAATATATCTGGTTTAAGAGGTTTCATCTTGTTGCCAAAGGAAGCAAAGTATTTGTATACTTTCTATGGAGTATGCATAGCAATTTTCAACTCCTTTTTACCTGAAAATGAATGCATGGTAAGTTTACATGAACATTAGATGGCCAAGGCCTGCATGTAACAATGTTCAATGTAAATGCCTGTAAAATATGGAAGACAATGGAGAATCCTGCCCCTTCAATAAAACATTTTATATCTTGGAACTATTGTTTTCCCTTTATATCCATACAAGTGCTCTTAACTATATTTTCAATGTTAATAACATGGTGTTAATGGAAATCTCAGTTGCTTTTGTTGCAGATGCACTCAAATTGCTTTCTGCATTGTAGATTTTAGTGCTTTTACTTCTGCAGATGCTAAACTAACTGGCCAATAATTCCCAGTGTTGTGCTTCTCATCCTTTCTGCTTTGAATTCAAACAGTAGATATCTTTTGGTCTTCGGGTACCAATCTAGTATTCAATGAGCCTTGAACTAATTGAGCAATAACATATTTCTTTTCTCATTTCTAAATCATTATTTGAACCTCATTTTCCAAAGCATTACTGGGTGCATCGCAGCTGCAAAAGTCACATATGTTGTGAGACAAATCCTTTATTAGCCTTAATTTTCCCCATGATGTGGCTTGCTTTCAGGTGTGAGAATCTACCATTTTCTATGTTAAAAAGGTACACCACTTGCTTGATAGTATGTTATACTTTAGTTATTTTGCTCTTTCCTCCCAACACACTTCTTATTCTTTTGCTGCTTTTTTTTAGAATTTTACCTCACTGAACGCTCCCACAGATTTTTTTTTCTCAACAAACAGCTCATCTAGCATTTTAATTTTTAATTTACGGTTTTAATTTACCAGTCTAACATTTTCTTGTTTTCTAAATTTCTTCGTTTGTTTCTGTGCAAAATGCTAGATGAGCTGTTTGTTGAGAGAAAAAAAACAGTGGGATTCAGTGAGGTAAAATTTGGGGGGTAAAAGCAGCAAAAGAATAAGAAGTGTGTTGGGAGGAAAGAGCAAAATAACTTTGTTTACTAATCTTATGTTTCTGAAACATTACTGCCCAGCGGTTAAGTTAGGTTATTGGTAAATTGTTCATTATCAAGTGCTGCACAATTACTTGTTCTTTTCTCATTTCTCATTAAATTACTTGTTCATTACAACTGTAATTGCATGTTAAATATATTGCTGTAATGAAGAACATTTGTGACCTCCTGAAACAGTTACATTCATTTAAGTTTGCTATTTTTAAAGTTTTTTATGAATTATTTCCCCAGCATTTAAGAAACATAATGTTCTGCTCCAACTTAACTTGGCACTTATTCCAGCACATCAAAATTCTCATCCAAGCAAAAGCAGCTATCTTGACCACTAGCTGCATTTTCAGGCATGACACGATGTGACTTGATAATCTTGAAAGACAGCCATGATGTAATCGCCTGTAAGTTTTATTAACAAGAAGATTAATACAAACTGTGTCGGTTATATCTGGCAATTCGTAATGATCGCATAGACTGTGGTAAGATATGGAATTTTACCTAGCAATTAATAACCAGTCGATGACAAGAGATATACCAATATGTTTATTGCACCTTCAAATAAAGAAGACTAACTATTAAACATCAAGGAGGATTTCTGTTATTAGTTGTTCGAGTTATTACGCTTATCGCTGACCCGGTCTATGCAAGTGGCAGCTTGGGAGCTAATTGATATAGACGAGAAGCTGGCCGCTACATCTATTGTCTATTGTCTTATCTTCAATTTAAATCCCATGTGTAATCTCTATTTTGCTTTCTGCAAAATATTCCAAATCTAAGGTAATAATTTTTTCTTTCCTTGCTGGTTTGCTGACTCTGAAAATTCTTCAGTGTGATTGGCTCTCAGCCTGATTGATGACACTGCTGGTGCTGTTACAAATGAAACATTGGATCTCGTGCCTGACATGGAACTGATTGGAGGGGAAGATAGATACACCACAGTAATCACTAGGCTTTGGTCAGTAGCTTCAAGGTCAGTGGCATTTTCATTCACTTCGTTGCTGACTGCAAACTTTGAACTTTCATAATTATATAGATGTCATTTTGCTATCTCGGGAATGTCAGGTTGCCAATGTGTACATGTACATTTGCACCACAGTCCATCTAGGGAAACTAGTCTTCTAGTTAAATCAAATTATGTGCCCTACACAGAACATCAAGAAGTAAGAGAAAGCAAATATGCCAGCAAAATTCGGAAAGGGACCTTAAGTTTTGCATAGAAGTGATAGAAAGGTCCATGAGAGCCCATTTTGAATTAAGTGACCATATCAAGGGAACATAAAAATGTTGAACTACAATTCAAAATGGAATTAGTTTAGCTTGGTGTGCAATAGATTTGTCTCTGGACACAAGGTTGGTTATCAAGTTTGAGGTGATGGAACCATTTGCATGCATTCTATAAGTGACTACACTTAATTAACACTGAAGCATTAAGGGATATCCTGACATTTTGAAAAGTATTATATAAATAGAAGTTCTTTCTTCTTTAATCAGTAAGCACTGCATTGGCAGAAGTGCGAGCCTGTTTCTTTAAACTTAACTAAACTAAATGGATGTATTCAGCTAAAAAGCTTTCCAGCGACCCCCATACATTAACACTATCCTACACACACTAGGGACAATTTTACACATACACCAAGCCAATAAACCTACATACCTGTATGTCTTTGGAGTGCGGGAGGAAACCGAAGATCTCGGAGAAAACCCACGTGGTCACGGGGAGAATGTACAAACTCCGCATAGACAGCACCCGTAGTCGGGATCGAACCCAGGTCTCCAGTGCTGCAAGTGCTGTAAGGCAGCAACTCTGCACCACAGGGAATTGCAAATAGTATTCTTATGTCATCTGATGAAGGACTAACTGCCTTTCTGATCGGTTTGTGTTCTATTTATGAAGAAAGTAATTCCTACATTTCAATGCACAATAGGACCAATTACATTTAAGAAATACTTTATTATGGTGTTTTAAGAAATATGATATGCATTATATCAATTCAAATGTTTTTCAAAATAAAACATCCCATCCTAAGTGTTCTGTTAATTCAGCGGGCCATACAGCATCTCTGGAGAACATGGATAGGCATGTTTTGGGTCAGGACTCTTCCTCAGACTGATTATTGTAGTGGGGAGAAAGCTGAGGGGAAGACAAAGCCTCACAAGTGACAAGCAGATATAGTTGAGGGGGGGTTTAGGTTGGCTGTTGGTTGGACAAAGGCAAGAGATGAAAAGACAAAAAGTGTGAGATAAGGAGATAAGGATAGAAGAGGCATGAAATGTGAAGTTAGAGGAAGGAATGTAGGTGGAAAGGGGATGGGCTGAAGGTGAAGGGGAAAGGTTTAAATGGGTGCAGATTCAGCTGGGGCACAGGAAAGAGAGGGAGAAAAGATGGGGGGCAAAGTGGGAGGGCATGTAGTTTAGTTTAGTTTAGTTTAGTTTAGTTTAGTTTAGTTTAGTTTAGTTTAGTTTAGTTTAGTTTAGTTTAGTTTAGAGATACAGCGCGGAAACAGGCCCTTCGGCCCACCAAGTCAACACTGACCAGCGATCCCCGTACATTAACACACTAGGGACAATTTACACATACCCCAAGCCAATTAACTTACATACCTGCACGTCTTTGGAGTGTGGAAGGAAACCGAAGATCTCAGAGAAAACCCACGCAGCCATGGGGAGCAGGTACAAACTCTGTACAGACAGCACCCATAGTCGGGATCAATGCCGGGACTCCGGCGCTGCAAGTGCTGTAAGACTCCAACTCTACCGCAGCGCCACCATGGTCGCCCATTTGTAGGTTTGTTCTCTAAAAATTGGAGAATTCAATTTTCATACCTTTGGGGAATGACCAGCAGACTGAGTTTGTTTGTTTTATTTCTGATTTTCAACATTCCCGGTACCATTCCTTTCTAGGACATTTTGTACATTGGATTGAAGGTGAGCTGCTATTATCTCTGTGGCTTGGCATCTAAAAGTTATTGAAATGTTCTTACCATAGAGCAGGAGGTTAGCGGTGTCAAGTTGTCATGGAAACTAAATACATAACCTCAAAGAGGACCCATTGCGCCACTCAAAGCCTGAGCACTAAATGAAACCCAAAACTCATTGCTATGTCTCCTTAAGTTCACCTATCCTATATCCATCTGTATTATGTGACTTATATTATGTGGTTTCTGCTATTTGCATGTAATTTTTGTGAAAAAATTCAAACATAAATCTTCCTGTCTGAAGAAGGGTCTTGACACGAAATGTCACCCATTCCTTCTCTCCAGAAATGCTGCCTGTCCCGCTGAGTCACGCCAGCTTTTTGTGTCTATCTTCGGTTTAAACCAGCATCTGCAGTTCCTTCTTACATAAATTTTCCGGTATGGCGAGTCCGGAAACTTGTTGGTTGTAGAAGAAGTTTATTGCGGCAGCAATATTCGAATACAAAGGTTAAACAACAAGGTAAAGGACAACCATCAAAAACACACTGTCTTCTTCGAAGACTTCTCTGAACTGAACATTTCGGGCGCAAAAAACGCACATGACAACGCTGTCCAATCAGCGATGTCGCTCTCTGGACCAATCCCTACGGTCAATAGACAATAGACAATAGACAATAGACAATAGGTGCAGGAGTAGGCCATTCAGCCCTTCGAGCCAGCACCGCCATTCAATGCGATCATGGCTGATCACTATCAATCAGTACCCCGTTCCTGCCTTCTCCCCATACCCCCTCACTCCGCTATCCTTAAGAGCTCTATCCAGCTCTCTCTTGAAAGCATCCAACGAACTGGCCTCCACTGCCTTCTGAGGCAGAGAATTCCACACCTTCACCACCCTCTGACTGAAAAAGTTCTTCCTCATCTCCGTTCTAAATGGCCTACCCCTTATTCTCAAACTGTGGCCCCTTGTTCTGGACTCCCCCAACATTGGGAACATGTTATCTGCCTCTAATGTGTCCAATCCCCTAATTATCTTATATGTTTCAATAAGATCCCCCCTCATCCTTCTAAATTCCAGTGTATACAAGCCCAATCGCTCCAGCCTTTCAACATACGACAGTCCCGCCATTCCGGGAATTAATCTAGTGAACCTACGCTGCACGCCCTCCATAGCAAGAATATCCTTCCTCAAATTTGGAGACCAAAACTGCACACAGTACTCCAGGTGCGGTCTCACCAGGGCCCGGTACAACTGTAGAAGGACCTCTTTGCTCCTATACTCAACTCCTCTTGTTACGAAGGCCAACATTCCATTGGCTTTCTTCACTGCCTGCTGAACCTGCATGCTTCCTTTCATTGACTGATGCACTAGGACACCCAGATCTCGTTGAACCCCCCCTCCTCCTAACTTGACACCATTCAGATAATAATCTGCCTTTCTATTCTTACTTCCAAAGTGAATAACCTCACACTTATCTACATTAAACTGCATCTGCCATGTATCCGCCCACTCACACAACCTGTCCAGGTCACCCTGCAGCCTTATTGCATCTTCCTCACAATTCACACTACCCCCCAACTTAGTATCATCTGCAAATTTGCTAATGGTACTTTTAATCCCTTCGTCTAAGTCATTAATGTATATCGTAAATAGCTGGGGTCCCAGCACCGAACCTTGCGGTACCCCACTGGTCACTGCCTGCCATTCCGAAAGGGACCCATTTATCCCCACTCTTTGCTTTCTGTCTGTTAACCAATTTTCTATCCATGTCAGTACCCTACCCCCAATACCATGTGCCCTAATTTTGCCCACTAATCTCCTATGTGGGACCTTGTCGAAGGCTTTCTGAAAGTCGAGGTACACCACATCCACTGACTCTCCCTTGTCAATTTTCCTAGTTACATCCTCAAAAAATTCCAGTAGATTTGTCAAGCATGATTTCCCCTTCGTAAATCCATGCTGACTCGGAACGATCCCGTTACTGCTATCCAAATGCTCAGCAATTTCGTCTTTTATAATTGACTCCAGCATTTTCCCCACCACTGATGTCAGACTAACTGGTCTATAATTACCCGTTTTCTCTCTCCCTCCTTTCTTAAAAAGTGGGATAACATTTGCTATTCTCCAATCCACAGGAACTGATCCTGAATCTATAGAACATTGAAAAATGATCTCCAATGCTTCCACTATTTCTAGAGCCACCTCCTTAAGTACTCTGGGATGCAGACCATCAGGCCCTGGGGATTTATCAGCCTTCAGTCCCATCAGTCTACCCAAAACCATTTCCTGCCTAATGTGGATTTCCTTCAGTTCCTCCATCACCCTAGGTTCTCCAGCCCCTAGAACATTTGGGAGATTGTGTGTATCTTCCTCAGTGAAGACAGATCCAAAGTAACGGTTTAACTCGTCTGCCATTTCTTTGTTCCCCATAATAAATTCCCCTGCTTCTGTCTTCAAGGGACCCACATTTGCCTTGACTATTTTTTTCCTCTTCACGTACCTAAAAAAACTTTTGCTATCCTCCTTTATATTATTGGCTAGTTTACCCTCGTACCTCATCTTTTCTCCTCGTATTGCCTTTTTAGTTAACTTTTGTTGCTCTTTAAAAGAGTCCCAATCCTCTGTCTTCCCACTCTTCTTTGCTATGTTATACTTCCTCTCCTTAATTTTTATGCTGTCCCTGACTTCCCTTGTCAGCCACAGGTGTCTCTTACTCCCCTTAGAGTCTTTCCACCTCTTTGGAATAAATTGATCCTGCAACCTCTGCATTATTCCCAGGAATACCTGCCATTGCTGTTCTACCGTCTTCCCTGCTAGGGCCTCCTTCCAATCAATTTTGGCCAGCTCCCGCCTCATGCCTCTGTAATCCCCTTTGCTATACTGCAATACCGACACTTCCGATTTTCCCTTCTGCCTTTCCATTTGCAGAGTAAAACTTATCATGTTGTGATCACTGCCTCCTAATGGCTCTTTTACCTCTAGTCCCCTCGCGCTCACACGTGACCTTGCAGGCCAATCTGAGGGTTCGACGGCCCGGACCATTCTCTATGGTCGCTACATGACCCCCCCCAGAACCCGAGGTATGGAACCTAGCAGGGAGCCGGATTTTGCAACCATAATGAGTAAGGAGAGGGGCAGCCTGAACCACGGAAGCAGGGCATTCCGGACTTGGAGGAACTGCCGGAACGGGGGGTCCTGGACTGAGCGGAACTGACGGAGGCCAGCCTCTCCTAGGGGTTTGGCCGACCAGGACTGGTTGATCCGGATCCAAGTGTGCAGGTTTAAGCCGGGACACCGAGACGAGCTCACTCCTGCCGCACATGTCTAAGATGAAGGTAGCCGTTCCCTTACGCAAAACCCGGAACGGCCCTTGATAGACCCTCTGCAACGGGGCACGATGGGAATCTTTTCGCAAAAACACAAACTCACAGTCCTTCAGGGAAGGCGGTTCATGTACCATGGGACACCCATGACGTGAAGTCGGAACTGGAGCCAGGGAACCCACCCGTGCCCGGAGAGATGCTAAGACTGATGGGACAGGAGGCAGCTGGTCTGAGGGGTCCGGAAACAAATCCCCGGGTACTTGAAGTGTCGAGCCATATACTAGCTCCGCGGACGACGCACCGAGATCTTGCTTAGGAGCAGTCCGGATGCCCAGAAGAACCCAGGGGAGTTGGTCTACCCAGTCCGGGCCTTCAAGCCTTGCACTGAGGGACGCCTTAAGTTGACGGTGAAACCTTTCTACAAGTCCATTTGCCTGGGGGTGGTATGCAGTAGTGGGTTGTAACTTGGAACCGTACAGTTCTGCGAGCGCGGCCCAGAGGGACGAAGTGAACTGCGGCCCCCTGTCAGTGGTAATAACTGCCGGGACCCCGAAACGTGCTACCCAATGGAGGGCCAAAGTCCTGGCACAAGAGGCTGCCGAGATATCAGACAATGGGAAAGCCTCTGGCCACCGGGTGAACCGATCCACCACCGTGAGGAGGTGGGTGTAGCCCCGGGAGGAAGGCAAAGGCCCGAGTAAATCCACGTGGACGTGGAAAAAACGAACTGCTGGGACCTCGAACTCCTGTACGGGGGGCTGGACATGGCGCTGGACTTTAGCGGTCTGACAGGGAACGCAGGAACGTGCCCAACCCGCTACCTGTTTCCGTAGGCCATGCCAGACAAACCGAGCTGCTACTAAAGCAGAGGTGGAGCGGATGGACGGGTGCGCCAGCCCGTGAATGGCATCAAAAACCCGGCGCTGAAGGGAGGGTGGTACTACCGGCCTGGGACGGGGAAGGGAAACATCACACCAGACTTTTGTGCCTTCCGACCCGCAGGCTACCTGAGCCAACTTCAATCCCGAAGTGGTGGACTGGTATGCCGAGGCGGTATCCGCTAGAAGCTGTGCCTCCGCAAGCTCCTGGGGATCCACCTCGCAGTCCACCGCCGAAATAGGGGAAAAAGCAGGTCTAGACAGGGCGTCAGCAACGGCATTAAGCTTACCCGCGACATGACGGACATCGGTGGTAAATTCGGAGATAGCAGTCAGGTGCCGCTGCTGGCGGGCCGACCATGGGTCAGACAATTTGAAAAATGCAAATGTTAATGTTTGTGGTCCGTAAAGGCCACAAATGGGCGGCCCTCAAGGAAGTACCTGAAATGACGAACAGCTAAATAGAGGGCCAGAAGCTCTCGGTCAAATGCGCTATACTTCAGCTCAGCCGAATTTAGTTGCCGGCTGAAAAACGCCAAGGGCTGCCAACGGCCACCGACCTGCTGCTCCAAGACCCCGCCCACCGCCACGTCAGAGGCGTCAACCGTCAGGGCCGTGGGGGCAGAGGGGCTCGGGTGGACCAACATGGTGGCGTCTGCCAAAGCTGCCTTAGCTGCTGTAAAAGCCGACTCTGCGGCCGGGGACCATATCAACTCTACCGGTTTTCCCGCAAGGCACTGGAAGAGCGGGCGCATGACCTGCGCAGCTGCCGGAACGAACCTATGGCAGAAGTTGACCATACCTACGAACTCCTGTAGTCCTTTTACTGTGGTGGGCCTGGGAAATGCCCGGATAGCCTCCACCTTCTCGGGCAAAGGGGAGGCGCCGGCAGGGGTAATTCTGTGCCCTAAAAAATCAAGAGAAGGGAGGCCGAATTGACACTTGGAGGGTTGGATAATGAGCCCGTGGTCTTGGAGCCGCTGGAACACAGTCCGCAAATGGACCTGGTGTTCCTGCACTGAGGGGCTGGCGACCAGGATGTCGTCTAAATAAATAAACAAAAAGGGTAAACCCCGACCCACACGGTCCATCAGTCGTTGGAAAGCCTGTGCCGCGTTCTTTAAACCGAAAGGCATACGCAACCATTCGAACAACCCGAACGGAGTAATCGTGGCAGTTTTCTGTATGTCCTCCGGCCGCACCGGAATCTGGTGGTATCCTTGCACCAAATCGATTTTGGAGAACACCACCGCCCCTTCCAGCCCAGACGAAAAGTCCTGTATGTGCGGTATGGGGTAGCGATCAGCCGTGGTGACAGCATTGAGACGCCGATAATCGCCACATGGTCTCCACCCCCCAGATGCCTTGGAGACCATATGCAACGGCGAGGCCCACGGGCTGTCGGACTGACGGACAATGCCCATTTCCTCCATCTTCCTAAATTCCGCCCGTGCCACCACCAGTTTGTCTGGCGGTAGTCTCCTGGTCCGAGCGAAAACGGGAGGGCCCTCGGTGCGGATGTGATGGACCACGCCGTGCTTAGCCGAAGGCGTGTCAAAACGTTGGATGAGCAGCTCTGGAAACTCCGCCAGGATCTCAGCATACGAGTCAGGGGCCGCGACGACGGCCTGACAGTAGGGCTGGGTGGGGAGGCGATTGTCGGAGCGACGGGCTCCTCGCTGGCGGAGGGTCGGAGGTCGTTACCACGGACATCAGGGACCAGTGAAAAAGCCCAGAGAAAATCTGCGCCTAGGATCGCTTGTCTGACGTCTGCTATGATGAATGGCCATTCGTACGTGCGGAGGCCTAACACAAGGGACATCTTCCGTATACCGAAAGTGCGAATGGGGCTGCCATTAACCGCGATGAGGGTGGGACCTGTCTTACCCGTTCTGGTTTCGAGGTCAGTCGGCGGCACTATACTGACGATGGCTCCCGTGTCCACCACAAATTCTGTGTCCGTGAATCGATCGTGGACGTAGAGGCGTCGGTTCTGGCCAATCGCAACTGCCCCTATGTACGATCGGCTGAGGCATTTCCCGCGAAGGTACAAGGTGAGCGGCAGTTGCGGGATTCTCTACCCCATCGTAGGTGATAAAAGCACCAGCCGCGCTTGTGCGGATCTTTTTGGCGGGCTTTCGGAGAACTGGCGGGAGATGCGGCACCATCTTGATGTCGCTGTGGCGTGGTCACTGATGTCGAGACCTTGTTGATCGAACCGCTTGCCTTCGATTTAGCCGCTATGAGCGCGTCCGCTTTCTCTGCATATGCTTCGGGGTCCTTAAAAGAACAATCCGTGAGCAGCAGTCGGACATCCTCGGGAAGCTTCTCTCGGAATGCCTGTTCGAACATGAGGCAATCCGTATGCTCACCGGCTAGCATCATCATCTCGGCCATGAGAACGGACGGCCGTCGATCTCCGAGGTCCGGTAGGTGCAGAAGTTTTTCAGCGCGATCATGCCTATTAAACCCAAAGGTTCGCAGTAACAATTTCTTCATTGCCTCGTACTTGCTTTCCGCAGGCGGATTAACGATGAACCGCATCACGCGTGTGGTCGTCTCCGGTGATAGAGCGCTGACGAGATAGTAATACTTCGTCGAGTCGGCCGATATGTTCTTTATATGAAATTGGGCTTCGGTGTGGACAAACCAAGATTGCGGTTGATGTGTCCAAAACAACGGAAGGTGAACGCTTACTGCGCTTAACTCCGGTGTGCCAGGCGCGGCATCCAACAACGAGGCGTCGTGTTCCTGCATAGTCGGTGATCGTCCAGATCACGTCGGGGTCACCAATATGGCGAGTCCGGAAACTTGTTGGTTGTAGAAGAAGTTTATTGCGGCAGCAATATTCGAATACAAAGGTTAAACAACAAGGTAAAGGACAACCATCAAAAACTCACTGTCTTCTTCGAAGACTTCTCTGAACTGAACATTTCGGGCGCCAAAAGCGCACATGACAACGCTGTCCAATCAGCGATGTCGCTCTCTGGACCAATCCCTACGGTCGCGCTCACACGTGACCTTGCTGGCCAATCTGAGGGTTCGACGACCCGGACCATTCTCTATGGTCGCTACACCGGCGTTATTCTAATCCATTGAATCGAAGAATCAAATAAGATTCACACAATTCGACTAATTGTGCCTAATCTGTCACTTTTATTAATTCAATCCCATTTTCCTGTTCTTTTCACGTTACTTGTGGTCATGATCGCCATTTTGTTTTAAATATTACATGAAGCAGACACAGTTGCAAGCATTAAAATTATGTAGCAGTCATCTGATGTGGAAATAAAAATGCCTTGGAAAGAAATGACTGTTAGTTATATTAAGATGCCAATCATCAAAATGTTTCAAAAAGAATAGCATCTACTTCAGCATGTGAAGACATGGAGATTTAAAATATAGTGCCGATTTTTTAAAAAATCTTTCCATTAGCCCGATCTCCTCCAGAATCTGTTTGCAGAAGAAACAGGAGGTGGAATACTACACAGATTCAGAACAAAAACAAATCCCTGCAGGAACACAACTGGTCAAGCAGCATCTGCGGAGACAAGGGATGTGGATGTTTTGGATCAAGACTCTGTATCAGGCCATTTTAAGACCTATTTAAAGGAGCACCTCCCTGCAAGACATTGGATGTCTCAGAATACAGAAAATTAGACTAAATTACCTCAGGCGTCTTCAATAATACTTTCATAGCATGATGACAATTATGAAAGTGGGAATCAATGCCTTTTGATATTATTGTGCATATATGACGGTTTGCAGGACCTAGATCAAACCTGTGGAAATATACACATTGGCAATAAAATAATCATTGCCACATGATGAGGTTTTTACATAAATTTAGCCACATAATGCACAAAAAAATCATGCTATTACAAAATAATTTCTACTCAACCCAAATATATGATAAATTACATATTCATTCCATTAAGGCTATTTGTATAAGGTACCTTTAATTCTAATGTATGATCCTGGATATAATTCCATGGAATGGGGCAAGAGATAAAGTGAGATTATAAGCAAAACACCTTTGGAAATATCTGCCCTCAGCGAGGAAGGTGAGACAGTGAATTTAAGAATCTCACTTCAAAATGAATGCATCTTGACGTTAGCCTACCTGAATGTGGAGGCGGAAAGAGCAAAAATATTCCTTTCAGTTGCGTCCCATGTCAAATGTTAGACGATAATAAACTGGGTAGACCCTCCATGTCCCCTGATGTCCAATTTTTTTGCCCACTACCAGGCTTCCCCGCATCAAACAAATCTTACCATGAACATCAAGACCAGAAAAAAAATATCTTGGGACAAGGAATACACTATTAAAAACAGGAGATAGACCACTTGGTACATAGGATATTGATCATTCAGCCTCTCTGCCCAGCTCCATTATTCAGTTGGATTTTTAGTTTAGTTTAGAGATACAGTGCGGAAAAAGGAACCTTTGGCCCATTGGGTCGGCGCCGATCAGCGATCCCCGCACATTAACACTATCCTACAACCACTAGGGACAATTTGTACATTTATCAACCCAATTAACCAACAAACCTGACGTCTTTGGAGTGTGAGAGGAAACCAATGATCTCGGGGAAAACCCACGCAGGTCGCGGGGAGAATGTACAAACTCTGTACAGACAGCACCCGTAGTCAGGCTCGAACCCGGGTCTGCGGCGCTGCATTCACTGTAAGGCAGCAACTCTACCACTGCGCCACCATGAACGGATCATGGCAGATCTATTATCTCAGTCACTTTTCTGTACTAGCAATGTCTCCTTTGAATTCTTTCATAATTAAAAATCTATTCATTCTAGCCTGAAACATGTTCATTGACTGAAGCTCCACAGCTCTAGGATAGAGAATTCCAAGGAATCACAATCCTCGGAGTCAAGAAATTTCTACTCGTCTTTCCCCTTCATGGCTGGTTGCTTATTTTATGACTGTGATCCCCAAGACACTGCAGCCAAGGCAGATATCATTGCATGTGTCAATAGGATCACCGCTGAACTTCAGAAAACATAGGCCCTGCTTCATCTCACCTCGCACAACAAGTCCTCCATCCCAGGTGTGCGGCTGCAGAATGGTTGTTGCACTCACTCAATTGCGAGTATATACTTTATTATGTAATGATACCAGACGTATACATTATGTTGCTGATGCAGTCTCATCAGTACCTAATTTCACTGGTGCAAAGTATCTCTGTCCTTGTATTCAATTACTCTTGCAAATAAGGTCAACATGCCTTTTACCATCCTAATTGCTTGCCAAGATGGGCTGAAGAGTCAGTATGGCTGTATGATTTTGATTTACCAGAAGATCCATGTATTTGTGTCCACCAGCTCTCAACTCTCAGCTTTAAAAAAAGTACATCACCTTTCAACTTCCCCCTCCCTTCACCCCCAGAATGAATACAATTTTTTTTTTAGTGTTATATCTCTTCTACAACATCCTTGCTCTTTGACAGATGGAATTAGGAAGCACAGTTTCGGACAAAAGATAGTGAGATTGTGAAACTCACTTCTCAAAAAATACTTTACCTGTATATACATTTTCAGGGGCAAAAGAAAAGATATGATGAAGAGTGTGAGTGCCATGTGTGTGTATACATGTATGCATGCATCCACACACATGTCTGGGCAACAGAACCAAGACAGTTTTCTTGGGCTTCCTTGACATTGCACAAATAACTCACTCTGCAAGTCTGTGCTGTGGTCATTCCATGTTAACAGAATTCTCGCACAGTTTATCTTGATCTCTTCAGAAATGAGGTGGAACCAGCTCACCCCTTAGGGACTGCCGAAGAAGAAAGGTTATGTTAAAAAAGATACATTCAATTGTCATTTTAATTTTTAGTTTAGTTTAGAGATACAGCCCACCGAGCCTGATCCAACCAGTGATCCCCGCACACGAGTAACAATTTACAATTATACCAAGTCAATTAACTTACAAACCTGTACGTCTTTGGAATGTGGGAGGAAACCGAAGATCTCGGAGAAAACCCATGCGGTCACGGGAGGAAAGTACAAACTCCGTACAGACAGCAACCGTAGTTGGGATCGAACCTGGGTCTCCGATGCTACAATCGCTGTAGGGCAGCAACTCTACCGCTGAGCCACCGTGCCAGCCTAATGAAACTGTGACTTAGATCAGACTATATTCAGCTTTAATTCAATAGAGATCAGTATGAGATAGTGCTATTTATATTGGCCAAATACTAATTAGCACAACAGATCTGGGGATATAGATATGCAAGTCATTAAAATTAATGGTATTGGTTTGTAACACCATGAACATTAAAACAATGAATAAATATAAAACAAAAGATAAAGATAAAGAATAAAGATAAAACAGAACAGTTTTATCTGATCGGATCAGGCTTAATGTGTGTCTGGAACAGTACTAGTTTTAATCTAAAACTAGACCAAGTGGACCCGTTGGACCCAAACCTCTCCTGCATTGGTGCAGCACCCTCTCCTCCCCCCCCCCTCCCCTCTCCCCCCCTCCCCCTGTCCCCCTATTCCCCTATTCCTAGGAATATTCCTATTCTCACCACCAAAGTGGATAACCTCACACTTATCCACATTAAACTGCATCTGCCATGCATCTGCCCACTCACACAACCTGTCCAAGTCATCCTGCAACCTCATAGCATCTTTCTCACAGTTCACACTACCACCCAGCTTTGTATCATCTGCAAATTTGCTTTTAATCCCTTCATCCAAGTCATTAATGTATATTGTAAATAGCTGCGGTCCCAGCACCGAGCCTGCGGTACCCCACTAGTTACTGCCTGCCATTCTGAAAGGGACCCATTTATCCCCACTCTTTGCTTTCTATCTGTCAACCAATTTTCTATCCATGTCAGTACCCTACCTCCAATACCATGTGCTCCAATTTTGCCCATTAATCTACTATGTGGAACCTTGTCGAAGTCTTTCTGAAAGTCAAGGTACACCACATCCACCGGCTCTCCCCAGTCAATTTTCCTAGTTACAACCTCAAGGAATTCCAGAAGATTAGTCAAGCATAATTTCCCCTTCGTAAATCCATGCTGACTCGGAACGACCCTGTTACTACTATCCAAAAGCTCCGCAATTTCGTCTTTTATAATTGACTCCTGCATCTTCCCCACCACTGATGTAAGACTAACTGGTCTATAATTTCCCGTTTTCTCTCTCCCTCCTTTCTTAAAAAGTGGGACAACATTAGCTACCCTCCAATCCACAGGAACTGTGGATAAGTGTGAGGTTATCCACTTTGGTGGTAAGAATAGGAAGGCAGAGTATTATCTGAATGGTGTCAAGTGAGGAACAGGGAACGTACAACGAGATCTGGGTGTCCTAGTGCATCAGTCACTGAAAGGAAGCATGCAGGTACAGCAGGCAGTGAAGAAAGCCAATGGAATGTTGGCCTTCATAACAAGAGGAGTTGAGTATAGGAGCAAAGAGGTCCTTCTTCAGTTGTACAGGGCCCTAGTGAGACCGCACCTGGAGTACTGGGTGCAGTTTTGGTCTCCAAATTTGAGGAAGGATATTCTTGCTATTGAGGGCGTGCAGCGTAGGTTTACTAGGTTAATTCCCGGAATGGCAGAACTATCATATGTTGAAAGACTGGAGCGACTAGGCTTGTATACACTGGAATTTAGAAGGATGAGAGGAGATCTTATCGAAACGTATAAGATTATTAAGGGGTTGGACACGTTAGAGGCAGGAAACATGTTCCCAATGTTGGGGGAGTCCAGAACAAGGGGCCACAGTTTAAGAATAAGGGGTAGGCCATTTAGAACTGAGATGAGGAAAAACTTTTTCAGTCAGAGAGTTGTGAATCTGTGGAATTCTCTGCCTCAGAAGGCAGTGGAGGCCAATTCTCTGAATGCATTCAAGAGAGAGCTGGATAGAGCTCTTAAGGATAGCGGAGTCAGGGGGTATGGGGAGAAGGCAGGGACGGGGTACTGATTGAGAATGATCAGCCATGATCACATTGAATGGCGGTGCTGGCTCGAAGTGCCGAATGGCCTCCTCCTGCACCTATTGTCTATTGTCTATTGTCTATTGAACTGATCCTGAATCTATAGAACATTGGAAAATGATCACCAATGCCTAATGTGGATTTCCTTCAGTTCCTCCGTCACCCTAGGATCTCTTGCCACTAAAACATCTGGGAGATTGCTTGTATCTTCCTTAGTGAAGACAGATCCAAAGTACCTGTTCGACTCATCTGCCATTTCCTTGTTCCCCATAATAAATTCCCCTGCTTCTGTCTTCAAGGGACCCACATTTGCCTTGACTATTTTTTTACTCTTTACATACCTAACAAAACTTTTACTATCCTCCTTTATATTAGTTGCTTTCAAAATGATAAGGCAGTTTACCAGAATGATGCCTGGATTAGGGCATATTAACAATAGGGAGAGGTTGGACAGACATGAATGGTTTTCTTCAGAACACCAGACATTGCGGGAAGACCTGACAAGTATATAAAATTATGAGAGGCATAGATAGGGTAAACAGTCGTTACCTTACTCCCGGGATGGAAAATCAAATATTAGAGGACATAGCTTTAAGGTGAGGGGGGAGGGGGGAGGGGAGGGGGGAGGGGGGGGGGTCAAAGTTTAAAGGAGATGTGTGGAGTAAGGTTTTTTTTACATAGATGGTGGCGAGTGCCTGGAATGTACTACCAAGGGTAGTGATTGAGGTGGTGGTGGTGATATGATAGTGGCATTTAAGAGAGATTTGGGTAGGCAAATGGATATACAGGAAATGGAGGGATATGGATTATGTGCAGGCAAATAACAGTTGACTTGGCATTATGTTCAGCAGAGGCATTGTGTGCCGAGGAGCCTGTTCTTGTGCTGTTCTGTTCTGTATGCTTTGTTCTATCTTCTACTTCTCTGGAAAAATATAAAGCCTTGAGGCAGAGCCTGTGAAGATTTTGAAGGGTTTCTTCAGGTAGACATTGCAAGGTCACTCTTGTTACATGGGTGATCAAAACTGAGGAACTTGAAAGTAAAAGAGTCACCAATATATCTAAAAAGGAATTCAAGAGAGAATCAGTGCATCACCATGAAATTCTATTATGATGAACAGTCAGGACTGAAGCAGGGTCTTGACACAAAATGTTGACAATTCTTTTGTTCCCCACAAATGCTGCTCGTCATGTCGCGTTCCTTCAGCAGTTTGTTTTAGTCCAGTCTTTAGTTAAGTTTCATCAGAACAGTAGGGAGGCAAAAAAACATCAGGTCGAGATCAAGGGGAATGGAGAATTAAATTAACAGACAACTGGAAGATCCAGACAACCACTATAGGGCGGCACAGTGGAGCAGCTGGTAGTGATGCTGCCTCACAGTGCCAGAGGTCCACATTCAATCCTGATCTTGGGTGCTGTCTGTGTGCTATTTGCACATTCTCCCTCTGATTCCAGGTGCTCCGGTTTCCTCCCACATCCCACACACAGCAGGTTTGGCCTCTGTAAAAAAGGCCCCTAGTATGTAGGAATTGGCTGAGGATCACATAGAACTAGCGTGAACGGGTGATCGGGCATTGGCTCAATGGTCCGAAGCCTCTACTTCCATGTTGCATCTCTAAACTAAACTAAGCTGAAGTGTTCTGCAAAGCACTAAACTGTGTTTAGTTTCTTCAACATTGAGGAGAATCTATTATTAAACAGGGTTAATTGTGCCCTACACCTTAATCTGAAATTAGTAATAACAACATTGCATTGGGTCAAATGAACTCACTTACTCCTATATTGAATGAGCTTTTATATTTCTACAGACTTATTATTATGTGTACCTGTGGTAACACATTCAGTTCCATAGCGACAGATGTTCTAATTAGATGCCTTCTCTTGTAAGTCACATGTCCATTGATCTTGTTATATCTTGATTTTTGTCAAACCAAGATTGGAGCATGGGAAATCATTATCTTTTATAGTTAGTGATCTGTTCCCCATTAGGTTTGGAAAGTGAGAATGTGTTATTCTTTTTCGATGCCTTGATTTCAGCTAATGAACTGTCTCCTGTAATAAGAAATGATGCAACACATTTTTCTCTCAAGATGGTCGATTTTCACTTAATTGCTTTAAACCATGAATGAGCGTGCTTGGTATTTCCCATTTTGGTTTTTGGTTCATTTACTGTGAAGTTGATATAGTGAATGCCCCTCTCCCATTTTGGAAAATAAATCACGATCCTGGCAATTTCTATATTTAATATAACTTTCTGTCTTTTTTATCAATTTGCTGCAATTTAAATATCTTTGCCAGGTAGCTTATAGCCTGACTAACATATCTGTGACTGCCTAACATACACAGCATTTGGACATATTAAAAAAAATTCCCCTCCCTTAAAAAATGAGGACTTTTTTTTCTCCTCCAGTTTATTTCTCTATCTTTGCACAACAGCTGCAAACACATCTTAGAAAAAATCTTGACCTCGTACATTCCTGAAATTGCTGGCAGGTGCCTCACACAGAAGAATCATTACAGTTAAACCTGATCCTGATCTTATCCAGTCCCATTGTTTGATATTGTCCATTGTACAGCTGGTAGAGTCACTGCCTCACAGTAGAAGAGACACTGGTTAATTCCTGATCTCAGGTGCTGTCTGTGTGGAGTTTGCACATTCTCCCTGTGACCACATGAGTTTCCCCTGGGTGATCTGATCTCCTTCAACATCCCAAGGACATGTGGGTTTTAGGTTAATTGGCCTCTGTAAATTCCCCTAGTGTGTTGGGAATGAACTACTGTGATGGTCGACATGGACTCAGTGGGCTGAAGGCCCTTTTCCATGCTGTATTGTTCAGTCATTACTAAATTCAGTGCATTTGGTGCAATTCAAAGTGCTGGGTTTGCATGATATTTCTACACTATATACCAGGGGGTAATATCATCTGGTGCAATTAAAACTGACAGGAAAATGCTAATTTACCTGTCACGAGCTGTTATTGTTTAACAATTTCAACTTGTGTTGTCACAATTGTCTAGTACCTATTTCCAACACCAGAAAAACATTCTCAAATCTGTCCAGGAAGAAGAACCCATAATGGCTCATGAATTTAACTACCGATAGCAGAAATTAATCAGACCTAAATTAGACCTAAAAAGGCAGGTTAGATTCTCAGCTTTTGTTGCATTTGGTGATTTCTGCTGGAACTAACCTGTGGGTGTCACAATTGGATGCAGTGTTCTGGGTTTGTTATTCTAAAAATTAGAGTCAAGACTTAAAAAAGCTTCACATGAGTGGTAGAAAATTAAATCTGTCCTCTATAAATTAGAATTCTGTCTGAAATTGCTTCGTTTTTACCACCCAATTTATTAAGGAAGAAGTGGTAAAAACAGGCATTGGTCAGAAATATGCTCTGCAGCTGACCAAATGGGTTCCGTTTTTTACAGATGTCCATTGGTTGATTTTGCCCACTAGTTGTAAAATACACAAATATACTCAATATGCTAACCATACCTCCACAGTGTCATAATGTTGATGGCGGCTAATTTATATGAACATTCCTTCATTGTCTTCCCATGCCTCGTTACAATCGTACAAAATTAAAATGTCACACTCAAATATCAGTGCCTTTTACATTGGGCAATAGAGTTTTGTTGCATAAATATAATAAAAGTGATTGCTTGTCTGTTTCCAGAGCAACTCTCTTAAGTGGCTTCCTAAGGTAAAACTGATACTCTGCGCTCTTCAGAGGTGGATATGATGAAAGAGATAAATGACGTATTGCCAATGAATAACTTGCCTACTAATTATTAACCAGCCACTCCTACTATACATGTTGATGCAGTGATATCAGGGACATGAGAACACAAATTCATTACATTCTTGTCACCTGTCCATCCAGTCTATTCTATTTCCCCGTTCAATCCACAAAAAATAATTTTACTCCAGTCCTTGTTAAATTTATTTTTGAAGTAGTTGATCATTTCTTCACCATTCTTATGGACAAGTTATACTGTAGGTCATACCACTTGCTGCGTAAAACTCATTTCACTCATATTCTGTCAAGCCTTGCCCAAAACCTTACGTTTTTGTTCTATGTTCCTTGTATCATCAGCAATGTTGTCTCCTTTATCTAAACCTGTCATAATCTTATATAACTCTATCAACCTCCTTTTAACCTCTCAAGAAAGCAATCTTAGCTTCTTCAATCTAACCTTGGAACTAAAAATGATCAGCCCTGAAACTATTCTGGTAAATCTAATCTGGGAACAGCATCTCGAGGATGTTGATAGAGCAATGGGTACCTGGGGTGGGAGGACCATCGTGAGGGAGGGGCAAGAACAATGGACAATGGGGACCTGGGGTGGGGGGACCGTCATGAGGGAGGGGCAAGAACAATGGACAATGGGGACACGGCGTGGGGGGACCGTTGTGAGGGAGGGGCAAGAACAATGGACAATGGGGACCTGGGGTGGGGGGACCATCGTGAGGGAGGGGCAAGAACAATGGACAATGGGGACCTGGGCTGGGGGCACCACCATGAGGGAAGGGGGAAGTGGCGGAGAATAAAGGGGGAACTGGCACAAGGGGGTAATTTGCACCTTTTTAAGCGCCCTTTATGCGCGACTATTTGTAAACCTTGGTAATGTAGTGGCCTGGCGGAGGCCAGAGAAAAGGCAAGACGCCAGGCAGTGTTTTGTTAGATTGCTTTATTAGGCTGTGAGCTGGTGCCCACAGCGTAGTTCTCCAAGGGATGACCCACGCCTTCCCTTGGTCTGGCTTTTAACTCCTTTCACCTGTCCGTCACGTAACGAGGGGGCTGACCCGAGGAGTGGCCTGATCCGCCACAGGAAGGTCTGCAAACAAAGAGTTTCACTGTGCCTTGTCACATGTGACAATAAAGTATTCAATTCAGGTGCCATTTTTGGTTGGGAAGCTTCTTCAGACTGATTGTGGTAGGGCGAAAAAACCTGGAAGAGAGTTGGGGTGGGACAAACCCTGACAAGTAATAGGTGGGAAAAAAAGACTTAAATCGCAGGAGTAACTCAGCAGGTCAGGCAGCATCTCAGGAGATCATGGGTAGGCGATGTTTCGGATTGGGACCCTTCTTCAGACTGAAGAAGTGTCTCAACCTGAAACGTTGCCTGTCCGTGTTCTCCAGAGATGCTGCCTGATCCACTGAGTTACTCCAGCACTTTGTTTCTTTTTCTTTGTAAACTAGCATTTGCAATTCATTGTGCCTATAAGTGATAAGTGGATACAGATGAGGTTTTGATGGTCAAAGGCCGGAGATAAAAAGGTGACAAAAAGCGGTGAGTTAAGGAGAGAAGCTGCGTGAAATGTGAAACCAGAGGAAGGGATACCGGTGATGGGGGACATGCGGGAAGGGTAAAGGGAGGTGGGATAGTGGGAGTAATGGGTGTGAATCTAGATTGGGCACAGGGAGAGAGCAGGAAAGAAATGGGGGGGGTTGTTGCTGTTTAGTTACCTAATGTAGAAGAATTTAATGCCAATACCATTGAGTTGTAAGCTACCCAAGTGGAATGTGAGCTGCTGTGCATCCGGTTTGCTTACGGCTTCACTCCGGCAAAGAAGATGGGCCAGGACAGAAGATGGTCGGTATGGGAAAGGAAAGGGAAATTAAAATGGTTAGCATCCTCGAGATCAATCAAGCCTTGGTGGACTGAGCAAAGTGTCTTATTTGTCAATCAGCATCTGCAGTTCCTTGTGTTTACTTTCAATGATTTTATTAGATTACTCCATCCCTTTTCATAAGAAATAAAGCACAATGTTTTCTTGCTGGGCACACTACTAAGTTGCACTATGTTGTTAATTTTGCATTGCATGTGCAATCAGCTCAGAGTGCTCCATGTCTTAAGTTTTCCTTTGGAGGCTTTTATAATAGACTTTCATCTCATTGTAAGTGTCTTAAAGTGATCTGGAACTGTAGAACTGTCATGCAATTAAGAAGCTTTTACTCCAAAGTTTGCAGCAAATTGAAAAGCTCCAGGCAGCACATTACTTTTCTGTCATAACAAGTCTCATAACTAGTCTCTAGCAGCACTTATTTATTTACACAGCACATTTCAGCAACAAGGCAACTTGGCTTACTGCTTGAGCAGTACATCTTCCAGTGAGATGCATCACTCTGCAACAATCTGTATTTGCCTCTATTATGTGATGCTTTGTCCCTATTTAAGGTGCGAGGGGAAAGATTTGAAAGGAAAACAGAAGGGCAGGTTTTTCACACAGCGGTTGAAGGGTAATTTGGAACAAGCTGCAAGAGGATCTGATAGAGACAGGTGTAACTCTAACATTGAAAAAACATTTGGACAAGTTCATGGATAGGAAAGTTTTAGAGAAATATTGTTCAAATGCAGGGAAATGGGATCAGCTCTAGTAGGCACCTTTGTCAGTAAGGATGAGCTGGGCTGAAGGTCCTGTTTTTGTGTTGTACAGCTTTTTGACTCCATATACTCAAGAGATAATCCATTCTATGATTGTCAACTGTCTCCTTGTTAACTTTACTTTTCACCCTGCAGCCTGCACTTCTTCCTAGTCCTCCACTTTATGTAATGTTACTATGAGAATGCAAATTGTCTTTACATGGCTTATAGTCCATCAGCTCTTCTATCTATAATAAATGTCTACACTTCAAAGTGCTTAACCTTCATCTGTTGCAATTGGTGTCACATGGAACCAAAAGAGTTGAGTAACTCATTCCTTTGCAGTCACAATTGGATTAAGCCATAGCACAGTAGGTCTGGATATTTTGTATGTTTTAAATAGTGATTGGGCATCAAAAAAAAAGATCATCATCTCTTTATGCATTTCAGCCAGAGTTATAAATGGTTTACCACAATTTCACTCAACTTTTATTGTCCAGCAAAATTAAAATTCAGCACTTTCTGTCATTGTCTAGTTACATTATTGAGAAGTGGAATTAATGGTCTTGACAAACCTGGCTATGGTGCTCCCCCTTTGCTCTACATCTCCCTCTCTGCCAGTTCTCAATCCAACTCCCCAACTCCCAAACCAAGCACACACCAATTAATTACCAATATTCACTGAATCCCGACATAAGTGAAGAATATTCACTTCTATTGTGCCACTGAACTCAACAATGACTTCCAGGATGAAGCTTAGATGGACCGAGTGAAGTACTTTGCATTTAGTTTCGTTTAATTTAAAGATACACCATGGAAACAGGCCCTTTGGCCCACTGAGTCCGCGCTGATCAACAATCACCCGTACTAATTTTATCCCAAACACTAAGGACAACTTACAGAAGCCAATTAACCTACAAACCTACACGTCTTTAAAATGTGGGAGGAAACTGGAGCACCTAGAGAAAACCCATGTGGTCACAGGGAGAATGTACAAACTCCGTACAAACGGCACCCATTGTCAGGATCGAGCCCTGGTCTCTGACACTCGAATGCAGCAACTCTACTGCTGCACCACTATCCATCCCTTGTCCTTTCAGTTTAATGCCAGGGATAGATGGTATAATTGGGTGGCTGGCCTAATTTAGAAGAGTGACTATTTGATTTAAATTTCCCTTACTCCAGAAAACTTTTAATTTCCATCAATTAGACTGGAGTTTTTACTTTTTGCCGCTGCAGAGAAAACAATCCAAATTTGTCCAATCTTTATTTGTAGCTAATACCTTTTAATCCAGGCAGCATTGTGGTTAACCTTTCCGGATTCTAACCAAAGCTTCCTCATCCTTCCTGTAAAGATCTGCACATCATATTCCAAATGTGGTTTACCCTAAGTTTTATAAAGCTGCCACATGACTTCCTAACACTTATACTCAATGCCCCATCCCATGTTGCCAAGAATAATATACATCTTCTTTACCACTCTACCTGTATTACTACGTACAGGAAGCTACGGACTAGAAATCCAAGATCCCTTTTACGTCAATGCTATTAAGGTCCTGCCATTGCTTCTGACATTTTCTTCTTATGTTTCCCTTATATTTCACCTGCCAAAGTGCAACATCTTACACCTGCTCCAATTAAGTTCCATCTGCTGTTTCTCTGCCCATATCTGTAACTGATCTATGTCCTGCTGTATTTTTTGACAGACTTCTTCACTGTATGCAACTTCACCAATTGTTATGTTGTCTGCAAACTTATTAACCAACTCATCCGTGTTTTCATCCAATTTACTTATATGTCTCAAACAAGAGAGGTTTTTCCCTTCTTTCTTTTCGTCTTCAAAGGTTCTGTCTGATTCCACCTTCCTAAACCTAACATAAATTTCTTTTTACTTTTTGGCCAAATTTACAAACTCTCTCTCCATCCAAGGTTAAAAAAATAAGGCATCTAAATTGTCATCTTTATTTCTTATTACAATGTTCCATTTGAACAACAAGGAACAAGGAAAGCTTAAATAGCATTAGTTCCAACCAATTGCACTTATGCACCTTATGTGCTTGTCATCACTGTCACCACTAAAAGCTTCTTGAACTCACTTTCAGTCCCAGTATTGCCTGTCTTCCCAAAGGATCTTTTTATGACACAACCCTGGTGTCTAACTTTATCAAAGAACCTTATAATAATTAAAGCTTCTGTTAGATTACAATAATAATCTATTGGTTGATCATTATTGGTAGAATGATCCTGATATCAAAACTTATGTTGGATGGAGTATTGTCTGTTGGAATTTAATCCAGACAAGTGTGAAATAATGCATTTTGGAAAGTCAAAGATAGGATATATTTAGAAAATGGAAGGAGACTAAGATTCACAGACTGAATGGGTTTCGGATGCCGCACGACATTTAGGCTTCATCTGAACTTATCCTCACTCAAAATTCACAAACACCGAGTTCAGAGATTACAGTCTTGGCAATTAGCTATGGGTATTTCTACCCATGCTAGTCACTGAAACTTATGGCCAATTTAATTCTCTCCTAATCTATCCAAGATGAGCAAATTTTCATCCTTCTAAATTCCAATGTATACAAGCCCTGTCGCTCCAGTCTTTCAACATATGACAGTCCCGTCACCTCGGGAATTAACCTGGTGAACCTACGCTGCACTCCCTCAATAGCAAGAATGTCCTTCCTCAAGTTTTCAGACCAAAACTGCACACAATACTCCAGGTGTGGTCTCACTAGAGCCCTGTAGAACTGCAGAATGACCTCTTTGCTCCTATACTCAAGTCCTCTTGTTATGAAGGCCAAAATGCCATTAGCTTTCTTCAATACCTGCTGTACCTGCATGTTTGCTTTCAGTGACTAATGAACCAGGACACCCAGATCCCGTTGTACTTCCCCTTTTCCTAACTTGACACCATTCAGATAATAATCTGCCTTCCTGTTCTTGCCACCAAAGTGGATAACCTCACACTTATCCACATTAAACTGCATCTGCCAGGCTTCTGCCCACTCACCCAACCTGTCCAAGTCACCCTGCAAACTCATAGCAACCTCCTCACAGCTCACACTACCACCCAGCTTTGTGTCATCTGCAAATTTGCTATTGTTACTTTTAATCTAAGTCATTAATATATATTGTATATAGCTGCGGTCCCAGCACCGAGCCTTGCAGTAACCCACTAGTCATTTCCTGCTATTCTGAAAGGGACGCATTAATCCCTACTTTTTGTTTCCTGTCTGCCAACCAATTTTCTATCCATTTCAGTACCTTACCCCCAATACCATGTGCTCTAATTTTGCACACTAATCGCCTAAGTGGGACCTTAGCAAAGGCTTTCTGAAACTCCAGGTACACTACATCCACTGCCTCTCCCTTGTCCATTCTCCTAGTTACATCCTCAGAAAATTCCAGAAGATTAGTCTAGCATGATTTCCCCTTCCTAAATCCATGCTGACTTGGACCGATCCTGTTACTGAAATCCAAATGTGCCGCTAGTTCATCTTTTATCATTGACTCCAGCATCTTCCCCACCACTGATGTCAGGCTAACTGGTCTATAATTCCCTGTTTTCTCTCTCCCTCCTTTCTTAAAAAGTGGGATAACATTAGCGACCTTCCAATCCACAGGAACTGATCCTGAATCTACAGAACATTGGAAAATGATCACCAATGCATCCTCGATTTCAAGAGCTACTTCCTTAAGTACCCTGGGATGCAGAGCATCAGGCTCTGGGGATTTATCAGCCTTCAGTCCCATCAGTCTACCCAACACCATTTCCTGCCTGATGTGAATCTCCTTCAGTTCCCCCGTCACCCTGGGTCCTCTGGCCACTAGTACATTTGGGAGATTCTTTGTGTCTTCCTTAGTGAAGACAGATCCAAAGTACCTGTTCAACTGGTCTGCCATTTCCTTGATTCCCATAATAAATTCACATGTTTCTGGCTTCAAGGGACCCACATTTGTCTTAATATATATTTTTCCCTTTTCACATACCTGAAGAAGCTTTTACTCTCCTTTATATTCTTGGCTAGCTTACCTTCGTACCTCATCTTTTCTCCCCGTATTGCCTTTTTATTTATCTTCTGTTGCGCTTTAAAAGACTCCCAATCCTCTGGCTTCCTGTTCATCATTGCTATGTTATACTTCTCTTTTATTTTGATACTGTCCTTGGCTTCCCTTGTCAGCCACAGTCACCTCTTACTCCCCTTAGAATCTTTCTTCCTCTTTGGAATGAACTGATCCTGCACCTTCTGTATTATTACCAGAAATACCTGTCATTGTTGTTCCACTGTCATCCCTGTTTGGGTCTCTTTCCCGTCAACTTTGGAAACCTCCTCCCTCATGCCTCCATTGTCCCCTTTGCTCAACTGTAATACTGTCACTTCCAATTTTCCCATCTCCCTCTCAAATTGTAGATTCAAATTTATCATTTTATGGTCACTACCTCCTAATGGCTCCTTTACCTCGAGTTCCTTTATCAAGTCCGGTTCATTACACAACATTAAATCCAGAATTACCTTCTCCCTGGTAGGCTCCAGTATAAGCTGCTCTAAGAATCCATCTCGGAGGCACTCCGCAAACCCCCTTTCCTGGGGTCCAGTACCAACATGATTTTCCCAGTCTACCTGCATATTGAAATCTCCCATAACCACCGTAGCCTTACCTTTGCGACATGCCAATTTTAGCTCTTGATTCAACTTGCACCCTATATCCAGGCTACTGTTTGGGGGCCGGTAGATAACTCCCATTAGGGTCTTTTCACCCTTACAATTCCTCAGTTCTATCCAGACTAACTCTACATCTCCTGATTCTATGTCACCACTCGCAAGGGACTGAATTTCATTTCTTACCAACAGAGCGACCCCACCCCCTCTGCCCACCTGTCTGTCTTTTTTATAAGTCGTATACCCCTGAATATTCAGTTCCCAGCCCTGGTCCTCTTGCAACCATGTCTCTGTAATTCCCACAACATCATACTTGCCAATCTCCAACTGAGCCTCAAGCTCATCCACTTTATTTTTTATACTTTGCGCATTCAAATACAACACTTTAACTTCGGTGTTCACCTCCCTTCTCACACCGGTCACTATTGGCCCTGACCTTACTCTCTTATCCCTTCTCGAACTTTCCTTCCCTTTAATTCGGGAGTCTTTTGCAACTTTTCCTGTATTCACTTCCCCTTTAACTCCATCTTTATATTCCCAATTTGTCAACCCCCCTCCCCCGCTATTTAGTTCAAACTCACATGTGTGGCACTAGCAAACCTGCCTGCCAGAACATTGGTCCATCTCCAGTTAAGATGTAACCCGTCCCTTTTGTACAGGTCACCCCTACCCCAGAAGAGATCCCAGTGATCTATAAATCTAAATCCCTGCTCCCTGCACCATTCCCCTTGCCACACATGCAGATCCCCTATCTCCCTTTTCCTGCCCTCATCAGCATGAGGTACAGGAAGCAATCCAGAGATAATCACCTCAGAAGTCCTGCTTTTCAGTCTTCTTCCTAACTCTCTAAACCTAGAGCTATGATACACGAGACATTGAAGGGCAACATGCAGGTTCTGCAAATAATTGGGCGGGAAAATGGCATATTAGCTTCCATGAGAGCTTTTGATTATTGGAGAGGGGAAGTCTGATTGCAATTGTCCAGAGTCTTGATGAGATTGTACCTGAAGCATGTGCGCAGCCTTGCTGACCGTATCTAAGAAGGAATTCGCTTGCTACACAGGGACTGGGTAGTTCCAGGAATGAAGACTTCACTGCATACGAAGTGTCAAGAGAAAGTCAAGTGTGTTTAATTGTCATATGTACCAAAAATGGAACAATGAAATTGTTACTTGTAGCAGCATAACAGGTCTGTAGACACAGTCCTCATAACACAATAAACAAAAGAAAGCTCAATAAATTTAAAAAGAAAAATCCTTAGTACAAAATAAAAGCCCTAAGTCCACAACTAAAAAAGTGTGTGGTTCATTGTTAAGTTGGTGTTTGTAGTGTTCAAGAGCTTGGTGGTTGTTGGAAAGAACCTGCTCCCAAACCTGGAGCTCACAATTTTCAGACTCCTGTACCTTCTTCCTGAAGGCAGGAATGAAATGAGAGCCTAGCCAGGGTGGTGTGGGTCTCTGATGATGCAGACTGCCTTTTTGAGGCAGTGCCTCCTGCAGATCCCTTTGATGGTGGCAAGGTCAGTACCCATGAAGGACCAGTCAATCACTTTTTGTTCCTACATTCTTGGTCGTTCGAGTTTCTGTACCAGGCCATGATGCAGGCTGAACTAGACTGAGTGGAATGGGATTGCATTCTTTAAAACTCAGAAGACTGTGAGAAAACATTATCAAAACTTAAAATTGATAAGGGGCTTTTTTTGGGTAGATAATAGGAGGATGTTTTCCCCGGGTAAAGGAGTGAAGACCAGGGGGCATATCTTGAGAATAGGTGATGGACCAATTCGGACTGAAATGAGAAGACATTTCTTCACTCGTTAGATGGTAAATTCTTAAGCATTTTTTTTTTTACTGTAGACAGCTATAAAAACTATGTTGATATGTTCATTCAAAATAGAGTTTAATTGATTTCTTGCCATTAAAAGAATAATAAGATATGAGAATAGTTCTGGAAAATGATGCTGTGATAGAAGATCAGCAACTATCCAAATGAATGGTAGAACAGGTTGCAAAGGCCATACGTACTACTCTTTCTTGTGTTCTTAATCCTACCAAACACTTATCAATCCACCAATACTCCCACAGCACCTTCCAAACTATAATCGTAGTTTATCATATATAGATGCAAAGGGACCCCACTAACTTCTGGTTCCACTCTAAGTTGTACACTATTGTGTTTTTGGAACATATAACTTTTTCTTCTTCATTATAGAGTATAAATCCAGGAATGCCTTCTCCATTGTCACCAATGCCAAATGTGTTCTAAATAGGCGGCTCACCACCAACAAGGGGGATTAGAGTTGGATATTGGCCTTGCCAGTTATGCCCACATTCTGAAACATGCATACCATTTTAAAATCCTTTCAAGATGACAGAAAACAATTAAGCAAAAGCTTACTTCCTCAGATGTTACTAATGATGCTACAAAAATGTTTTGAGATTGATTCGAGCAAATTCTACGACTGAGTTCAATAAACACTAGGGAAAGAATCCTTCCTGATCCATGTAACTCAAAATCATTTTACATGGATCTAAACTGAGCCACTGGGAAGTTGTAAATTCCCATTGCATTAACATCTTTTATCCCATCAATGCATATGGAAGACTTATTACTAATTGCCCACTTTGGCAGAGAACAGAAAATACTCGGTGCATATTATAGTTTTTGAAGAACTAGAAATCAACTTGGATTTATTCAATGCTTTCTCACATTGCCATAGTGCTTAACATGATGAATTGCTTTTTGGACCACAGAAACAGTTGTTATGGCAAAAATGAGCTTCTGTATAATTTCTAGACCAAAATAAGCCACGAGTAATAAGATCAGAATAGTTTGTCATCGGTTCAAAGAATATCGTAAAGCAAAAAATGTCATTTGGTTCATTATGTTGTTAATGTTCAATGGCACATGGGTAATTATTCATTCAGACTAAGTTCATAGCGGAGTGCTATTATTAGTGAGAATGTGGGGCCAATTTCAATATTAAGCGCGTTACAGGTGGTCTGTGGGTGGAGAGTGTTTGCTTCCTGCCTGCTTTTGCTACTACAATGTTACAGCTATTTGGAGCCCCTTGCCTCAAATGATTGTATGTCACCAGCAAGATATGGGTGCCAAGCCTGTATTCTGGGGTATGAGTGCCAAGCCTGTACACTGAGGCAGCTCACAATGTGGAGAGAATAGAACATTAGCAAGGTCCTGAAGAGAGACACTCTTGGAAAGGATCTTTGGAGGTGTGGCTTCAATGCTCCTTAATTCAATCCTGCCTTGCTTTCCGCCAGCTTTATACATGATAATCTTTGTAGCTCTTTGACACAACTAAGCAGCTTGCCAAGACTCTGAAGAAGCCAATTAAAAATCAGCCACTGAGGCCTGAGATCAGGAACACATATAAAACAGACTGGGTAAGGAAAGAAAGTTAGCTTGCCCAAAGAGCATTAGCAAAACAATTAGAATTCTTACAAAATATAACAGTTAACTTTTATTGATGCCAATATTTTTTTTATTACAAAGATATTTTTGATCAGAATTTAAATCCTCCCACTGCCATGTTGGTAATTGAGCTCATATGTTATTTAGACCAGTGTGAGAATAGTTATGCTACTGAAATAATAATCTAGTTGCATTTATACTTTAATAACTACTTGAATCAATAGTAGACCCAAAATGCTGGAGTAACTCAGGCAGCATCTCTGGAGAGAAGGAATGGGTAATTTTCGGATTGAGACCCAACTTGAATCAATGGAACAGGTATGCAATACAATAAAATACAATACAATACAATATCTTTATTGTCATTGTACAAGTACAACGAGATTAAGAATGCCACTTCCATATCGATGCTATAAAATAAATAAATAAATCACGGCGAAAACGAAAACAACAAGGGGGGGATAAAAAAAGGAAACAAAGTAAAGTGCAAAAAAGGTTCATGCAGGGGTCAGTTGTGCCAGATGACCCTGGGGGCAGAGACAGATCATGGCCGGCTCTCAGCAGGTCCGAGTCAGAGCAGCTATAGCTCCAGGAAAAAAGCTATTTCTTAGTCTGGAGGTGCGGGCGTAGAAGGCCTTGTAACGTCCGCCAGATGAATGTAGTTCAAACAAACGGTGGCATGGGTTTGTGGAGTCCTTGTAGATGCTGGCGGCTTTCCTGAGGCAGCGTGCCTTGTAGATGTCCTCCAGGGCTGGTAGCTGTATCCCAATGATCCTCTGCGCTCTGCAGACGACCCGCTGAAGAGTTCTCCTATCCGCTGCCATGCAGCTGAGATACCACACAAACATGCCGTGTGTCAGTATGCTCCCTGGGGTGCAGCGGTAGAAGGTCATCAGTAACTGTTGGGGCAGACCGACCTTTTTCAGCGCTCTCAGGAAAAACAGCCGTTGCTGCGCTTTCTTGACTAGCACAGCAGTGTTAGTGGACCATGTGAGGTCTTCTGAAATGTGTGTGCTGGACACCTGAAGCTGGACACTCTCACCACTTCCTCCCCGTTGATGAGAACTGGAGCGTATTCCGCATTCTGTGTCCTTTTAAAGTTGATAATTAGTTCCTTGGTTTTTGATGTGTTTAGGGACAGGTTGTTCTCTGAGCACCAGCTCGCCAGGTTCTGCAACTCCGCTCTGTAGGCTGATTCATCGCCGTTGGAGATCAGCCCGATCACCATTGTGTCATTCCGCAAATTTGACGATGGTGTTGTTGGCGAATGCAGGAACGCAGTCATGTGTGAAGAGGAAGTAGAGGACCTCGACCTAGCTTTAATTCGGAAAATGATAGATGATATTGGCTTCTCTAATTTAAAAAGATTTGAAAACATAATCTTCTAACACAAAAATGAAGGGCCAACAGGCTAGGGCAAGCTAATCAGAAAAAAATAGTTTGGGCATAATACAGGTCCACCACTGATTTTCTTGTAACTGGTGTTCCGGCAACTCCTTTAATCCAAACAAAATCACGAGAGTGCACTTAAAATCCCCCCCATGAAGTCCTCCTAAAAATGTGGCACCAAGATCAGGTGAGGTGGCCAATCTCGACCTCGTTGGGACTTCCACAGCTAATCGGTGGGTCAGATTTGCCCCCTGCAGCTAGGGCTCTGGAACTCTTGCCCGGCCGGAGCTGGCAGATCCATTCCCATGGCCGACTTCCGAGACCAACTTTGCGGGCCGTTATCTTGAACCTTCGGCTGCGTCGACAATTCACTGCAATTTCTTGCGGTATTGGACAGAGCTGTTCCCAAACCAAGCTCTGCAGTATAGGTATGCAGTTAGGGAAATTGTTTGAGTGTTGCCTTGCATTACTAAACAAAAACAATGTATGAAATGGCTCCAATGTGGCTTTTTACTTATTTACTGATATGGAAAGCACACAGTAGCTCCATGGACTGGTCCAGAATTGGAGTTTATGATTCTTTATCAAACATTTGTCAAAACATTGCACAAGAAATGGGTGGTAATTGCCCTGGAATTGCTGGTGATTTTTTCTGCATGTTTAGGATTCCTATGTAAAAGCAGAAGGCCTTAACTTATTTTAGACTTTACTTTAGACCAGAGATACAGCGTGGAAACCGGCCCTCCGGCCCACCGAATCCGCGATGACCAGTGATCAACCAGCACTATTCTACACACTAGGGACAATTTACAATTTACAGAAGCCAATTAGCCTACAATTCTGAGGCAAACCTGAAGGAAACCAGAGGATATGGAGAAAACGCACGCGATTACAGAGAGAACGTGCAAAACTCCGTACAAACATCACCCGTGGTCACGGTGGAACCCAGGCCTCTGGTGCTGTAAGGCAGCAACTCTACCGCTGCGCCACCATGCCGCTCAAAACTGTTCCTGACTGCCCTTTATTGGTTTTTCCATACTGCAGGCAATAGTTGACTTCTCAGGTAATATTAAGGATCAAGTATTAACACGCCTGAAATGTGATATCTCTTTGTGTACTGTCTCGATATCATCCACTATTCTTACACTACAATCATTGCATTCTTGTATTTAGGTACAATTGTGTTTATGTAAGGTAAGATTTCACTAAATTGGATGCAAAACAAAGAATTTCACTGTATCTAGATACATAATTGGGAGGTCATGTTGCAGTTGTATAAGACGTTGGTGAGACTGCATTTAGAATATTGTGTTCAGTTCTGGGCACCATGTTATAGGAAAGATATTGTCAAGCTTGAAAGGGTTCAGATAATATTTACGAGGATTTTGCCAGAACTATAGGGTCTGAGCTACAGGGAGTGGTTGAGTAGGCTAGGTCTCTATTCCTTGGAGTGTAGGAGGATGAGGGGCGATCTTATAGAGGTGTATAAAATCAAGGGAGGAATAGATCGGGTAGATGCACAATCTCTTGCCCAGAGCAGGGGAATTGAAGACCAGGGGACATAGGTTCAAAGTGAAGCAGAAAAGATTTAATAGGAATCCGAGGGGTAACTTTTTCACACAATGGTTGTAGGTGTATGGAACAAGCTGCCAGAGGAGGTCGTTGAGGCTGGGACTATCCCATCATTTAAGAAACAGACAGGTACATGGATAGGACAGGTTTGGAGGGATATGGACCAAGCGCTGGCAGGTGGGACCAGTGCAGCTGGGACATGTTGGCTGGTGTGGGCAAGTTGGAGCGAAGTGCTTGTTTCCATACTGTATCACTATATGACAATAAAGTACCATTGAACCATTATTGTTCTATTATTTCAGTTCAAGTTATTTGAAACATAGAAATATAGAAACATAGAAAATAGGTGCAGGAAGAGGCCATTTGGCCCTTCGAGCCAGCACCGCCATTCATTTTGATCATGGCTGATCATCCACAATCAGTGACCTGTGCCTGCCTTCTCCCCATATCCTTTGATTCCACTAGCCCCCAGAGCTCTATCTGACTCTATTTTAAATTCATCCAGTGAATTGGGCTCCACTGCCTTCTGTGGCAGATAATTCCACAAATTCACAACTCTCTGGGTGAAAAACCTTACTTAAACAATGTAATTTTGTTGCATGGTTTAATTTTTGTGTGTTTCAATAACTGCATAAGTATTTAATTTTTAATACATTTAAATATTTCTGAATTTCAGAAACATTTAGGCATGGGTTGGTTTTTGGTAATGTTGACAGTTGGCTCAACTAAGAGAAGTAATTTTTTGGTTGGCCCTCAAAGATTTTATAGCTTTAGGTTTTGGTTTATTTTTGTCAGAGGTACCGCGGTACAATGAAAATCTTTGTTTTGCCTGCTATCCAGACAGAATAGATATGTATACCATAGATACAATCAGTTCAAACTCAAGTCCAATAGATAGACCAAAGGAAATGATACGGTTCTCAGCATTGAAATGCATCACTTCCTTAGACAAAGTCCAATGTCCTCAATGGGGTAGAGGTTAACTGAACAGTACCCTCGCTTATGGGAGGACAGTTCAGATGCCTGATAGCAGAGGAGATGGAGGTGTTCATGAGAAGCAGGGGCTGAAAGGCAGGTGTGGGCTTTATCTGGATCACATCTAGACTCTGCATAGGGCCTCATCAGTCAGGATCAGAATCATGCTTACAATCATGTTGCCAGTGATTGATCTGCAAGGGATAACTGCATATTAACCTCGTAGGTCAACCGTGAATGTGGACAGCTCCTTTCTGGCAGCATGTTCTCGTCTATCATCTTTCCATTGCATGTCATTGGGACGCATAAGGAAGGTTTTAAACATTGTGTTTGGAGGTGTGTAATTGTAAATACAAACATGAAAACCCTCCATTATACTACCTGAAATAAAGGAAATTACCACTTGTTCTCTGTAAAGGAGGATCATAACCCAGAGGCCTAATTCTATCCTGCTCCCTCTTTTCAATTAATGGGCGGCACCATGGTTTACTTTAGACCAGAGATACAGCGTGGAAACCAGCCCTCTGGCCCACCGAATCCACGATGACCAGTGATCAACCAGCACTATTCTACACACTAGGGACAATTTACAATTTACAGAAGCCAATTAGCCTACAACTCTGAGGCAAACCTAAAGGAAACCGGAGGATATGGAGAAAACGCACGCGATTACAGAGAGAACGTGCAAAACTCCGTACAAACATCACCCGTGGTCACGGTGGAACCCAGGCCTCTGGTGCTGTAAGGAGGAGGAGGAGCCAGCGCTGCCGTCGCAGCTGCGGCTTGCCTGCAGTCCGTCTGTCTTTTGTGTTGTTTGCTGTTTTTGTATGAATTGTAGTTTTAATATGATGTAGTGTTTGTATGTTATGTTTGGGGGAGGGGGTGGGAGGGAACGGGAACTGTAAAAAATTCTCTCTCCCGAACGGAGACGCGACCTTTGTTTCTGTGTCGTGTCTCCGTTCCCGCTGCGGCCTACCACCGGCCATGCACCTGGGACCACCTGGGGCTCTGGTTCGCAGAGCCCACGGCCCGGACTCACCACCTGCTGGCTGCCTGCGGATGCTGCGGGAGCGGCTGAGACTCGTCTCCGGAGGCTCCGGCGCGGGCCGCCTGGACGTCGGAAGCCCGCAGGCCCCTGGGTGGGGGCCGACATCGGGAGCACCGGCAGCGGCAGAGGCAGCGTGTTCGCCCGCCCCGAATCGCGGGGCTTGGGTCGGCCCGCCGCGGACCTTTCACCGTCCGGCGCGGCCTGAAATAGGCCGCGGACCTTTCATCGTCCGGCGCGGCGCTCCAATGTCGGGAGCCCCGACCGCCCCGACGTGGCAAGTTCAACAGCCTAACCGCGGGAGAAGACGGCAGGGAAGAGAAAATACATTCTGGCCTTCCATCACAGTGAGAAGGGACTGGAGGAGACTCACTGTGATGGATGTTTCTTTTGTTTGGTGTTAGTGTATGATTGTATGTGTTATTGCATTTTTATTGATTACTAGCACAAGTGTGCCCGTTGGGCCCGTCCTCGTAGGGTTTCCATTGTAACCGGGAGGGGAGTGGGGGGGAGGGAAGGGAGGGAGGAGGGAGGTGTGGAGGGGGGAGGGGAGGGGGGGATGGGAGGGGGGAGGGGAGGGGGGAAGGGGGGAGAGGGGAGGGAGCGGGGTAGGGGGGAGGGGGAGGGAGGGGGAGGGGGGGGGAAGGGGAGGCAGAGGGGAGGGAGGGGGGGAGGGGGAGGGAGGGGAGAGGGAAGGGGGAGGAGGGAGGGGGACCTCCCCTTTTCCCAGTACCCCTCTTTCCCCGTTAGGCCCACCCTCGTAGGGTTTCCATTGTAACCGGGAGGAGGGGAGGGAGGGAAGTGGGAGGGAGGGAGGAGGGAGGAGGGAGGAGGGGAGGGGGAGGGGAGAGGGGGGAGGGAGGGGGGGTAGGGGGGAGGGAGGGGGGAGGGAGGGGGGAGGGGAGGGGGGAAGGGGGAGGGAGGGGGACCTCCCCTTTTCCCAGTACCCCTCTTTCCCCGTTGGGCCCGTCCTTGTAGGGTTTCCATTGTAACCGGGAGGGGAGTGGGGGAGGGAGGGGGTAGGGGGAGGGAGGGGGAGGGAGGGGGGAAGGAGGGGGACCTCCCCTTTTCCCAGTACCCCTCTTTCCCCGTTGGGCCCGTCCTTGTAGGGTTTCCATTGTAACCGGGAGGGGAGTGGGGGGGAGGGAAGGGAGGAGGGAGGTGTGGATGGGGGAGGGGACGGAGGGGGGGAGGGGAGGGGGGAAGGGGGGAGGGAGAGGGGAGGGAGGGGGTAGGGGGAGGGGGAGGGAGGGGGGAAGGGGGGAGGGAGGGGGACCACCCGTTTTCCCAGTACCCCTCTTTCCCCGTTGGGCCCGTCCTCGTAGGGTTTCCATTGTAACCGGGAGGCGGGGAGGGAGGGGGGAGGGAGGGAGGAGGGAGGTGTGGAGGGAGGAGGGGAGGGAACGGGGTGGAGGGGAGGGAAGGGGGGGAGGGGGGAAGGGGGGAGGTGGAGGGAGGGGGGAGGGAGGGGGGAAGGGGGGAGGGAGGGGGACCTCCCCTTTTCCCAGTACCCCTCTTTCACCATTGGGCCCGTCCTCGTAGGGTTTCCATTGTAACCGGGAGGCGGGGAGGGAGGGGGGAGGGAGGGAGGAGGGGAGGGGGATGGAGGGGGGAGGGGAGGGGGGAAGGGGTGGGAGGGGAGGGGGAAGGGGGGGAGGTGGAGGGAGGGGGGAGGGAGGGGACCTCCCCTTTTCCCAGTACCCCTCTTTCCCCGTTGGGCCCGTCCCCGAGGGGTGAGGGAGGTGGGGAGGGATGGGGAGGGAGTTGGGGAGGAGGGGGGGAGGGAGTGGGGATGGAGGTGGGAAGGAGTGGGGAGGAAGGGGTTGAGGGGGGAAGGGGGACCTCCCCTTTCTTTTTTCGAAACACTTGCCCCGGTGGCCCACGAGCATAGGGGCCCCATGCTGATCTGTGTATGTTAAGTGACTTGCAATAAAAAACACAACTTTAAAAAACAATCAGCTGCTTTTCGCAACAAAGTAACCCATCTCACACAAGCATTGTGACGTCACAAGCTGAAGACCTTGAAAAAAAAAGGTTAAAAAAAAAAAGATGTAAATTTGTAAAGAGTAGACACCCAATAGCAGCTGCTTGTCCATTGTGACATCACACGCTGAAGGGGGGGGGAGGGGGGTCAGCTCGAGCTCATCTCACAGGGGCATTGTGACATCACAAGCTGAAGACTAAATCCGCACCGCAGCGCCCCCCTGAAAAGGGGGGGGGGGGGGGGGCAGCGCTTTAAAAACTCTGTAACTTAAAAAACATGCGACTAAATCAAATGGAAAATATCACGGCCGGTCGTTTGGGAGGTTGGCGATTAAGGCGGTGTGAAAACCGTCGCGCTACGGTTCACCGTTTTGCCGCAATCGCTGTTACGCGCGAACATATCAAATATTCAGGTCAAACCCAAAAAATATATATAAACAAGATCTGAGGTTTAATAGTATATAGATTCTTATTG
The DNA here is from genome assembly GCF_053455715.1 of Rhinoraja longicauda. NCBI lineage: Eukaryota > Metazoa > Chordata > Chondrichthyes > Rajiformes > Arhynchobatidae > Rhinoraja > Rhinoraja longicauda. The sequence continues at coordinate 38,638,077 of NC_135956.1, read as the reverse complement.
GTCTTAGTGTTTCAACTGCGGGTAATGTTTCATTTCACTACACATTTATGTGTATGTGACAAATAAAGGACTATTGACTATTGACTATTGGTAGAGTTGCTGCCTTACAGCACCATAGATCCGGGTTTGATCCTGACTACAGGTGCTGTTTGTACATTCTCCCTGTGAATGCGTGGTTTTTTTTCTGGCTGCTCCAGTTTCCTCCCACACCCAAAAAGACGTCCAGGTTTGTTGGTTAATTGGTTTCGGTAAAAATTGTAAATTGTTCCTCGTGTGTAGGATAGTGTTTGTGTACAAGGTGATCGCTGGATGGCACGGACTTGATGAGCCGAAGGGCCTGTTTGTGCGCTGTATCTCTAATGTCAAAAGTCTAAAGAAAGGAATAATCTGTGATGCCAACAATGCAGACAGTTATTTTAATTTTCTCTGAATCTGTGTTACCCACTCCTTTTCTCCCAATATAAATGCATGTACAAAAAGTCAATGTAACTGCTCTGCAGTGGTGTATAACACATTTCTGGTATGTTTTAATTATATTTTGGTCTAGTATAATGTTTTCAGAAAGCCATTGAAGTCCTTAAACACATAATCCATGTTTCAGGAAGTGAAATGCCTTGGACAATGACAACAGATAGGAATTACTGGCAGCATTCCCTTCAACAACTTTTAGTTTTTGTTTCGTGATCTGATGAAAACTTCAAGAGAATTCTCACACATTCAGCGGCAAAGTGACATAACTGAACCTGGTGCCAACATTTTCAGTAAGCTGGTCACTGGATTAGCTCCAATGATGTTCTTTGATTTAGGAACAAAAGCGTGTTTAGAGCAGTGTATCAGACTGAGCAAAGCACAGGAAACAAATTTGCGATTTCTGATGTTGTATTGGATCAGGTCAAGTTCAATCTTTAGGTGGTCCTCCCTGACTGGAATTGTAAACAGGTGGTGTGAAAGCAAAGCCTTATTCAGGATACAGTTCGCCCTTTCTGTATTGTGCTTCTTTAATAAAACATAATTACGCCAGTCAAGGCTTTTCCTACAGACCTCCATTCACATTCTCACTTAAAAAAGACACGGCCCTGGATTCATTTATAAATCTCTAGAACTACAAAGATAACATTTACGAAGAAAGAGAAAACTATTTCTGTGAGCCAGGAGGGGGAGGTTTCTTGTCCTCTCCTTTCGATAAATCAAGCCACCATCCAAGATAACGCAAACGCAAAATGACTCATGTTCTCCCATGACAACAGTTGATTTCCACTATTTTAGAAAAAAGCATTGCACGTCAAAAACCTGGTATCTGTATTTCTTTACAAAAGCTTGTCAAAGAAAAACAGAGGAGATAAGCGTCATAAGAATCTATTCCACTCTTTTGTTCATCACTACAGCAGTGGAAAGCAAACACTAAGGCAGAACAAATCACTCTGACTGAGAGCATAGGAGGTGGGGGAAGTGGTGGAAGATGTATGGTGATTATAAGCTAACTCGCCAGTGGGAAACCCAGTGAATCAGGGTTGTGTATACTTCTTGTATTATTTTCCATTTACATTACGAAGGAATAAATATTGGCTTTCACCAGATGTTGTTAATTTCTTAATGAGGTTAACATTGCGCACAATACGTTCAGATCTGGAAGGTTTAATCCAAACATCACCACTGTATTGGTGCTGTGTTTTACATATGATCTGAAGCCAAAATTTCAAATTTTTTTGTTGTTTGATCCATTCGCCCATAATCACAAGGGTTTCCTTGACAATCAATGTGAAGAGAAGTTTTGATTACATGTTTTCCTATATGCTTTGAAACAACTAACAGGATTTCTTAAGTCATGAAGAGGAAAGGTAACAATTCTAATAAAACGCAATTACATCAATATAAATATTACAGCTTCATCAAAATTCTGCAACCTGCTTTGGTCGATGTTTCATACCAAAGACGAGCTACTCAAGTGCATTTCTCCAACTATCTCAGCCAGAACAGTTTAAGGAAAATGCTTGACCTCACAACTTTGTAACATCACCCCACAATCCGACAGCCAGCTGGGGAAATGCCTAGTTTTTTAATGTACAACACTGTTACTCTGACTGTTGTGGATGCAATGATAATTTGATTCTTCCTAGTAGAATGTTCATTCTCATCAGTTCATGCCAAAGATTTTTTTTTAAAACACGTTGCAAATGAGACAGTGAATAGAAACCTCTCTTTTGGGGATGAAATTCTCCTGCAGCTTGATGAGTCTACAGTAATCCTGAGCGCCCATTTCCTTTCTTACTATTGTACCACTGAACACACAATTAACTAGACAAGTTAAACACCCAAATGCATTCATCAATAAGTCTTCTTATATTAGAAACATAGAAATATAGAAACAGAAAAATAGGTGCAGGATTTGGCCATTCGGCCCTTCAATATGATCATGGCTGATCATCCAAAATCAATACCCCGTTCCTGCTTTTTCCCCATATCCCTTGATTTCTTTAGCCCTAAGAGCTAAATCTAACTCTCTCTTGAAAACATCCAGTGAATTGGCCTCCACTGCCTTCTGTGGCACAGAATTCCACAGATTCACAACTCTTTGGGTGAAGAAGTTTTTCCTCATCTCAGTCCTAAATAGCCTGCCCCTTATTCTTAAACTGTGACCCCTGGTTCTGGTCTCCCCCAACATTGGGAACATTTTTCCTGCATTTAGCCTGTACAATCCTTTAAGAATGTTATATGTTTCTATAAGATCCTCTCGTATCCTTCTAAATTCCAGTGAATTCAAACCCAGTCGACCCATTCTTTCATCATGTGTCAGTCCCACCATTCTGGGAATTAACCTGGTGAACCTATGCTGCACTCCGTCAATAACAATAATGTCCTTCCTCAAATTTGGAGACCAAAATTGCACATAATACTCCAGGTGTGGTCTCACCAGGGCCCTGTACAACTGCAGTAGGACCTCCTTGCTCCAAAACTGAAATCCTCTCGCAATGAAAGCCACATGCCATTAGCTTTCTTCACTCCTGCTGTACCTGCATGCTTACTTTCAGTGACTGATGTACAAGCACACCCAGGTCTTGTTGCACCTCCTCTTCTCCTAATCTGACACCTTTCAGATAATAATCTGCATTTCTGTTCTTGCCACCTCACATTTATTCACATGATACTGCATCTGCTATGCATCTGCCCACTCACCCAACCTTTCGCTGCCCTGCAGCCTCATAGCATCCTCATCGCAGCTCACACTGCCACCCAGCTTTGTGCCATCTGCAAACTTGGAGATGTCACATTTAATTCTCTCATCTAAATCGTTAATATATATTGTAAATAACTGGGGTCCCAGCACCGAGCCTTGTGGCACCCTGCTAGTCACTGCCTGCCATTCTGAAAAGGACTCGTTAATTCCTACTTTTTGCTTCCCGTCTGCCAACCAGCTGTCTATCCATGTCAATACCCTACCCCCAATATCATGTGCTCTAATTTTGCACAATAATCTCTTGTGTGGGACCTTGCCAAAGGCTTTTTAAAAGTCCAGACACACCACATCCACTGACTCTCCATTATCCATTCTACTTGTTACATCCCCCAAAAATTCCAGAAGATTAGTCAAGCATGATTTCCCCTTCATAAATCCATGCTGACTTTGACTGATTCTGTCACTGCTTTCCAAATACGCTGCTATAACATCTTCAACAAACAACTTAAACATCTTCCCTACTACCGATGTAAGGCTAACTGGTCTATAATTCCCCATTTTTTCTCTCCCTCCTTTCTTAAAAAGTGGGGTTACATTGATACCCTCCAGTCCCCAGGAACTGATCCAGAGTCGAGTGAACATTGGAAAATGATCACCACGATTTCTAGGGCTGCCTCCTTGAGTACTCTGGGATGAAGACCATCAGGCCCTGGGGATTTATCTGCCTTCAGTCCCAGCAGTTTACCTAACACCATTTCCTGACTAATGTGGATACCCTTCAGTTTCTCCCAACCATTAGATCCTCGGTCCCCTAATATTTCTGGGAGATTGTTTGTGTCTTCCTTAGTGAAGACAGAACCAAAGTACTCGTTCAACTGTTCTGCCCATTTCTTTGTTTCCCATTATAAATCTGCCTGTCTCTGATTGTAAGGGACCTACATTTGTCTTCACTAATCCTTTCCTTTTTACATATCTAAAGAAGCTTTTACTGTCAGTTTTTATAATCCCCACAGGCTTTCTTTCATGCTTTTTTACCCCCCTCTTTGTTAAATCAAATTCTTTACCTTCAGTCTGAATAATCACACGTGATACTGGATTAGCACATCAGATTTATTCCACCATGGGGTTCTTCCTGAGAAGATCTCCAGACACAACACTAGTGTCTGAAGAGACGTCAACTCAGGGCAGGAGGGGAAGAACAACTTCTCCACCATTGTTTACTTTTTTATACAGAAAAAGAGAGGTGTGACAAAAAGAAATCAAGGACCAATTACACATCTAATACAAGGACCAATTACACATCTAATACAATTCCCATGGTTACAGAGAAGACAAAATCATTGATACAGGTCACATGCTCAGAAACCAAACCATTAATATAAGTCACATGTTTTTAGAGAAACGCATCAATTTACCTAGAGTGGATTCAAAACTTTTCCTACTTTCACACGCACCCAAATAAGGAGTTGTTACTAAGAAATAAACTTTCTTATCTCTATAGACGAGCAATCTCGTAGCTGCATTACCTTGCTTTACTGTTTCAATACACAGCACTCGCAGTCAGACAGAGTAGTGGGAGAGGACAATAGCCCATCTCTTCTGTACACTCCTTATCATTCCCAAGGATAACATTTCTGCCACAAGCATCCATCTTACTGCTTTCCACTAAAATAAGCATTCATTTTATATTAGCTAAAACAACAAAAGAAACCATCTCTACTACAACAAAATATAATATCTCTAATTGACTATATCAGCTAATAGCATAGATTCTCATCTTAATTAACCCCTTTGTCCTCCTCTGTTGAGTACTAAATTTCTCCCAGTCCTCCGGTTTGCTGCTTCCTGTGGCCAATTTTTATGCCTCTTCCTGGGACTTTATTAGTGAACCTATCGCTTTTAAAATAACTGGGTAAATGACTGCAATAAAATAGTAGGCAAGAGGTGCCCTAGTAAAATGAATAGGTTTAGAGAAATTAAATAATTGGACTAATAGCTGAAGGTGGATTTGGAGACAGAGGTTCAAATTCCTGTCATTGTGGCTGGAGAATTTAAATGTAATTTCCATAAGATAACCATTTGGTCCATCAAGTCCACAAAACATTTGTATCAATCTCACTCCCCTATTTATTTCACTGGACTTTAATCTCTCTTAAACATGCCTTTTAATACCACTATTTCTTCCACCTCCACTTCATGGGTAAGCATCGCAAACAACTGACCAAGCTGTATGCCTTCGAGATGTGGGAAGATACCAGGATACCTGGGGGGAAACCCACAATATTGCAGGCAGTAAGTACACACTCTACACAGTACCTGAGGCCAGGATCGAACCTGGGTCAGTGGAGCTGTGAGAAAGTTATATTATCTGCTGTGCTACTACACGATGCTAAATTCAAAAGCAGCTACAAGCCATGTGACATAGCTGACATATTACATTGGTTTGGAATTGAAGGCAAGTGTGAATTCTACCCCTAAATTACTGATGCCAGTGACAATAACAATGAAGCCATATCCAATGAGTAAATATCCATCAGGAATGAATTCTGCCATCTTTACACAGTCTGGTCAATATCAGTTTTCATATCACTTACTCTTTTACATCTATGCTGGCTCCCAGATCATTCCCATCCTCTCACATATCATCTCCTTGCATTCCATTCTCGATCAGATATCCATCAATTCTACTCTGCTTCTCTTAATACTAAAACCCAATTGAACTCTCAATTAGCATATATTTGGGATGTGTGGGGATACCACAGAGGGGGATGCATAAAGTCACAAACTGCCAAGGCTACACAGGCGACATGATTTAATCTGGGTGGCTGGTACTGAGAGTCGACCGCACCACCCGCTGTGCCACTGTGTCTCCAAACGTGCCAACATAGTTGCTTGTGAACTGTCTCCTTTGTCCAGAAACAATTAGAGAAGTACAATAAATGCTGGCATTGCCAGTGATGTCCATGTGCCATTAAAATTAATTGCCAAAAGTAATTAGTCGACTCATTTTCTTTTGTAAGTAACGTTATTTAAAAGCGCCAATAAATGATCTCTAAATGGGTGAACAATGGGAATTGAATAAAGAGGCAGAAACAAGGAACTGCAGATGTTGGTTTACACAAAAGGACACAAAGTGCTGGAGCAACTCAGTGGGTCAGGCAGCTTCTCTGGAGAACAAGGATAGGTGACATTTCGGGTTGGGACCCTGCTTCAGACTTGATCGGTTAATGCAGTACTTTGAAACTCACTGAGGTGCTCCAGCCCCTTGTGTCCTTCTGGGAATTGAATCAAGATTAGATTTTTCTCTTATGCTTGAGGTATATTCTTATAAGCTAGACTGTATATGAATAAAATGTTTCCCTGTTCAGGGTCATTAAATTTGTGCTTAAATACAATTGGAAAGCTCTCATGCACTCTTGCATATGGTAGAATAAATATGAAGATTGATTCATTATTCAGTTTTCAGAGTGTTGTATAAAGTGAATTAAACTGGTGCTGAGAAAGTAGTGTCAGATTTAAGGAATATACTTTAACTGCATTATGACTAAAGTTGGCCATTTGACCTGACTCAATATTTTGTTGTAGACAAGAAGAACCCAGGATGGGAATGAGTTTATGGTTGGCTGTAAAGTTGATCTAAGTGTAGTAGCATGGTGGTTAAATTGCTGAATTACATCTGGCAGTCTGAACCCTTATTCTGGAGAATGGCAGCTGGGGGATTTAAACGGAAGTAAATACATTTGAAATAAAATGCTGGATTATTTCAAAAAATCAATTGAGTCACTAAAATCCTTCAGAGAATAAATCGTGACCACATTACCTAGCATGGTCTATAAATGACTTGAAACCCATAAACTTCATTGACTCTTAACTATACCATCCATTACGGAATGATGATAAAAAAACTAGCATTGAAAATGATATGTACCTCCTCTCTATAAATAATAAATCATATATTTATGTGAATGTTTGAATAATTTATTTATATTATTCAGATAGTAAAAAGACTAATACATATAAATCACTTTAAATCTCCATCCCACTCCCACTCTGACACTTCTGAGGCCACCTACACTGTTCCAATAAAGCCCAATGTAAGAATAAGGAACAGCACCTCAGCTTCACTCTCAGCATCTTCCAGCCTCCAGAACCCCTTATGATGGACACAAAATGCTGGAGTAACTAAGCGGGACAGGTAGCATCTCTAGACAGAAGTAATGGGTGACGTTTCAAGTCAAAACCCTTCTTCAGACTCAGTGTCAGGGGAGAGCAAACTGGAGATATGGATGAGTACAAAGAGAATGTAAGGTGTGAAAACGACAGATCAAGGAAATGTAGAATGGATCACTATTGGCTAAGAGGTGACAACGAAGCATACAAACAATACAATTAATCAGGAAGACAGAGAAACTAGTCGGAGATCTAGGATGGGGGAGGGATTGAGAGAGAGGGAAAGCAAGGTTCACTCACTAAAGGATTCAGGGAATTTGCCTTTCTTGACGCTAATTCTAGTGTAAGGTTGTCTCAGACCTTCTCTCTCCACAGATACTGGCTGAACTACTGGACATTCCCAGCCTCCTCTGTGTGGTTTCTGGCAGAATCATTCATGGTGTCAACACATCCCTTTGTTTGTTTTCTCTCTCTTCAACGATCCACATCATTCTCTGAACCAAACAGCTCCATAAGCATTGGATTACCTGGGCAACACTGACTATTGCCCCATAAAATAAATTCCTTTTGCCCATTCCATCCCTCTCTACAACCTAGAACGAGCTTTATTTTCTGAACCCTTTCTCAGTTCTTAGGAAATATCTTCAACTGAAATGTTGATTTTGTTTCTCTCCCTGCCTGACCAACTGAATGTTTTCACCAATTTAGGTTTTTACTTCAAACATTCACAACATTGTTCCATATACGTCTCAGTAAATGGCACAGCTCCATGTTCTGCCAAGCCTGGATTAAAGTGGTTTGAGATGAAGATCTGGCTATTCTGGCATCTGTCAGCTATCATGAAAGTGGAGGGAGTATAGTTTCAGGATGATCTTTATGGGAAGGAAGGTAGACAAGGCCAACTTGTCTTTCATTGTAGAACCCAGTCTTTCCCACAGAGTCCTTTGCACTATTTGCTGATCAATCTGGGTGGAAACCTTACCAAAAGAACACCAGCTAACATGTTGTCAAAGCTGAACACGTTAAATGGCCCCAAATGTTATCAATGCATGAAGCTCCAGCCTGAGTTAAGCATACATCATAACAATTAAAAAGTTTCTCTCCCTCCATGGATACTACCTGACCAACTATGCACTCCCAGCATAGTCTGTATAGCGGAGAATATTAGTGGAAATAGAATAAGTGGAAATATTCCCTTTTAAAATTGCTGGAAGGTCAATAAACATGGTCGCCACTAATTTCAAGAAAGGCCGTAGGGAAAAAATTAGTAACTAAAGACCTACGAGACTAATATTAGTGATAGGGAACAAACCAGGAGAAATTCTGAGGGAGAGGATAAACGATCACTTAGAAAATCAGGGACGAATCAGAGACAGCAAATATGGCTTTGTCAAGGGCAGATCATACCAGGTCAATTTGATTGAATCCCTTGAAGAGATAGCAAAGTATATTGAAGAGGGCAGGGTAGTAGGTGTGATTTACATGGAGTTGTGTAAAACTTTGTCAGTCCCATATGGAAGACTGTTTCAAAATGTTAGGGTCCAAGTGATCTGGGGCACGTTGGCAAACTGGATCTATGATAGGAGACATGGATTGATGGTAAAGATGGTGCAGTGGTAGAAATGCTACCTTACAACGCCAGAGACCCGGGTTCGATCTTGACTATGACTGCAGTCTGTACGGAGTTTGCACGTTCTATCCATGACTGCGTGGGTTTTCTCCAGCTGCTTGTTTCCCCCCATACTTCAAATGTATACAGGTATATAGGTTAATTGGCCCTTAAAGATGGTAAATTGTCCCTGGCGTGTAACATAGTGCTGGCGTATGAGGATCGCTGGTTGGAGTGGACTCTTTGGGCTGAAGAACCTGTTTCCATGCTGTGTCTCTATACCAAACTAAACCTAAACTAAATTGTTTTTGCAGTTGGATGCTTTTGACAAGTAGTGTCCTGCGAGGATTGTTGTATATCTCAGTAAATGTCACAGGTCCTTGTTGATTGTAATGTACCTGAATGATTTGGATGTGGGAGGGAAGACCAGTAAGTTTGCAGATGACACGAAGATTGTCAAAGTTGTTGAAAGTGTGGAAGGCAGTCTTGGGCTGCAGAGAGATATCAGTGTTTTGGGGCTGAAGAATGGGAAATTGAATTTAATCCAGACAAATATGTGGTGGTGCATTTTGGAGCATTAATGAGGCCAGGACATGCACCATGAATGATCGGCCTGAAGGAGTATTGAGAAACAAAGAGATCTTTGAGTACGTCCAAAGACCTTGAAGGTAGCAATGCAAGCATGGTTCAAAAGGAATATGGAATACGTTTCATTCGTTGAAACATAGAAACATAGAAAATAGGTGCAGGAGGAGGCCATTCAGCCCTTTGAGCCAGCACCACCATTCATTGTGATCATGGCTGATCATCTACAATCAGTAACCTTTGCCTGCCTGCCTTCTCCCCATATCCCTTGATTCCACTAGCCCCTAGAGCTCTATCTAACTCTCTTTTAAATCCATCCAGTGAAATGGCCTCCACTGCCTTCTGTGGCAGAGAATTCCACAAATTCACAACTCTCTGGGTGAAAAAGTTTCTTCTCACCTCAGTTTTAAATGGAAGGCCATTTAAAACTGAGGTGAGAAGAAACTTTTTCACCCAGAGAGTTGTGAATTTGTGGAATTCTCTGCCACAGAAGGCAGTGTGGCGGCCTCTGGATATAGAAGGCGAGATTGAATACAGAAGGTGAGATGTTTTGCTCCAACTTTAAAAAACCTTGATCAGACCTCAGCTGGAGTACTGCATGCGGTTTTAGTCTTCTCGATATAGGCACAATGTCCCAGCATTGGAACCACTGCAGGGGAGATTCATCATTATGTTGATTAGGATGGAGCATTTCCGTTATGAGGTGAGACAAGAAAAGCTGGGTCTGTTGTTACTGGAAAGAAGGTGAGGAGAGAACACGACTGAGGAATATTAATCTATGAAGAGCATAGATAAGGTGGGAGGCAGGAAACTTTTCCCCATGGGGCGGCTTGGCGGCGCAGCAGTAAAATTGCTGCCTTGCAGCGCCAGAGACCCGGGTTCAATCCTGACTACAGGTGCTGTCTGTATGGAGTTTATACCTTCTCCCTGTGACCACGTGGGTTTTCTCCTGGTGATCCAGTTTCCTCCCACACTCCAATGATGAACAGATTTGTAGGTTAATTGGCTTCAGTAAAGATAGTAAATTGTGCCTAGTGTGCAGGCATAGTGTTAGTGTACAGGGATCGCAGGTCGTCGTGGACTCAGTGACCCGAAGGGCCTGTTTCCGCACTGTATCTCAGAAATAAAGTAGGTAAAACTGTAGAACATTGGTTACAGGGGAGGGATAAGGGATTTAGAGGGGATATGAAGAGTCCTATTTCAGTAGAGAATACCTAGAATGCAATACCAGAGAGATGGATTGAAGCTGGGTTACTGACACCATTTAAGAAGCTCTAGATGAAACTGGAATAGAGGTATAGAGAGTTATTAATGCTGGGCGATGGGATTTAATACGAAGAGGTGCCTAATGATCAGTGTGGGTAATGTAAGATTTGAGAAGTTTTCCCTCATTCTGAAAGCAACACCAAACCAAAGAGCTGCAGTTTGGACATTTTAAACGGGAGACTGGGGCTGATAGCGGAGAAAGGCTGCGGTCAGTTTACCAAGGGATGTCACAATCTGTGGGTCCTAAAATGGCCGCAGGACCTCGTGACCAGCCACAAGAGCAAAAAAAACCTTACAGCCCAGTCTCTAGGTTTCTGCAAAGCCACGGCCAGAACAATGGATGGGTATTGGCCATGCAGAAACCTGCGAAACCAGGTCGAAGTCCAGACACTGGGGCGCTGACATCAGCATACTCACAATGCCCCAAGCCGACCTACACAGTTAATCTCGTTAAGGGGGCACAATGGCCCATAGAAAACTACCTGGTAGGTGATGGGAAACCAGTTAAACCCATCACCTCGCAACGAAATACCAATTAACACCATCTGGCCATCCCCGGTACCCCCGGACATAAGCGCAGATCAGAGAGAAAACTCAATACATATCTTTTAAACAAAGAGATCCTGAGATCTGGCGGGAGATAGGACGGGTCAGAATAGTATAACTGGCCACGACTTTTGGGTTTTAAACTCATGCAATGCAACTCAAGTCAAACGGATGCAGGAGGAAGAAAAGACAGGCAAGAAGAAGCGAAGTGCAAGAGAGAGGAACCGGCACGCAACTCGAGAAGAAACCTACAACTCAGAAAGAAGAAACCTGCAACTCACGCAAGAAGGAAGTCAAACGGATGCAGGAGGAAGAAAAGACAGGCAAGAAGAACGGATGCAAGAGAGAGGAACAGGCATGCAACTCGAGAAGACATACTGCAAAACGAACAGCCAGTAACCCCAGAAATAGCCCCATGGTGAGCATGTACCCCGATCTTACATATCCTGGACATAGTTTAGTGTAGAGGGGAGGGTGGTTTGAATAAACGTGGGTGTGTAAAGGAATATGTGTTGGTCAATTTTGCGATGTGTCGTACGTTCCCCATCTTACAGTCGTGTATATGTCTTGTAGAACTGTGCGTTTTAGAATTCGGAGTAAAAGGTATTCATGTATTCGGTATGTGTATTATAGATATGTCTTATAGAACTGTATAAGTATTCATGTACAATAGTCCCAAGCACTAAATAAAAGCCTTTTCATTTAAACCCTGGTTTTCAAATCTGGTCTGGTGGAATTTTTCTGCACTATAAACGCTCCTGCATCTAAGTCCAGTGTCTAGAACCGTAAGGGGTGAGTGGGTTGAACCACTCACGGGGAACCAGTGTGCGCGGCCTGGTCAAGGGATCAGAGCAAGGCACGGGGACCTTAGGTCGGGCGAAAGCTCGGCGCAGAAACCCCTTACAGTAAGTTGGACTGAATGGCCTATTTCCAAGACACTATGATTCTAAACTCAGCAGTCAGGCAATGCGCAGGAGTGTGCAGTCAAATTCTGCTCTAACTCCATTTACAAATTTTCAGATGACACCACTGTAGTGGGCTGGATCGCCAACAATAACAAGCTTCATGATAACAAGCTTAGATTCAATGAGCTAAATGGCTTCCTTCTATATTGTGAAAAAATAGAAATAAGATACATTATCTCCTCTGCTGTTTGCAAATGGGCTGTTTGGCAATAAGCAAAGCAAATAAATCAATCTGTAGCATCTGCCTCTTTCACACTTTATATATAACTATTTGTTTGAAACTAACATTAGTCCAATGTCCACAATGAGGTAGTTTATGGCTATACCCTATATTATGGTGAAGTCCACTTAGAAGTTGGAATGAAGAGTGGGAGAAGCTGTTCCTAAGTTTGGTGGGCGATGCTTTCAAGCTTTTGTAACTGTTGCCTAAAGGAAATGGGTAGAAGAGGGAATGACGGGATGAAAAAGTTCCTTGATTATGTTGGCTGCTTTCCCAATGCAGTGTGATGTGTAGTTGGAGTTGATGGTGGGTAGTCTGGTTTATGTAGTGGACTGGATCACATCCACAACTCTGCAATACCTTGCAGTCTTGGGCAGTGCTGCTACCAAACTAAGCTGTGGTGCAACTTAACAATATGTTTTCTACATTGCACCTGTAGAAGTTTGTAAGAGACGATGGAGACATGTTGAATTTCCTTTGCCTCCAGAGGAAATAGAGACGTTTGTGCTTGTTTTGGCCGCAGCTTCAATGTGATTCATCCACGACAGATTGTTGGTAATATTTACATCTAAGAACTTGGAGCTCTCAACCATTTCCACATTGGCACAATTGATTCTGATTGCGAATGTACTCCAGCATGCTTCCAGAAGTCAATAGTGAGGGAGCAATTGTTGTCTTAGACAAAAGACAATAGACAATAGGTGGAGGAGTAGGCCATTTGGTCCTTCGAGCCAGCACCGCCATTCAATGTGATCATGGCTGATCATTCTCAATCAGTGCCCCGTTCCTGCCTTCTCCCCATACCCCCTGACTCCGCTATCCTTAAGAGCTCTATCTAGCTTTCTCTTGAATGCATTCAGAGAATTGGCCTCCACTGCCTTCTGAGGCAGAGAATTCCACAGATTTACAACTCTCTGACTGAAAAAAAATTTCCTCATCGTTTTAAATGGCCTACCTCTTATTCTTAAACTGTGGCCCCTGGTTCTGGACTCCCCGCACATTGGGAACATGTTTTGTTCGTGGATTTTAGATCTGCATTCAACACTATTGTGCCAGAGCTACTGCACTCCAAACTCTCCCAGTTGCCTGAACCCCTCTGTCTGTGGATCACCAACTTCTTGACAGACAGGAAGCAGCATGTGAGGCTGGGAAAGCACATCTCGGACTCGCTGACCCTCAGCATAGGAGCACCGCAAGGCTGCGTACTCTCCCCTCTCCTTTACTCTCTCTACACCAACGATTGCACCTCCACAGACTCCTCTGTCAAGCTTCTCAAGTTTGCGGATGATACAACCCTGATTGGACTGATTCAGGATGGGGAGGAATCTGCTTACAGACAACACGTGACACAGCTGGCGTCCTGGTGCCATTGCATCAACCTGGAGCTCAATGCTCTTAAGACAGTGGAATTGATTGTGGACTTTAGAAGAGCTCCATCTCCCCTCCCCCCATTCACCATCAACAACACCACAGTCACATTTGTGGAGTCATTTAAGTTTCTTGGAACCATCATCTCCAGGGACCTTAAATGAGAGGCCACCATCGACTCCACAATCAAAAAGGCCCAACAGAGGATGTACTTCCTGCGGCTGCTGAGAAATCACATTCTGCCACAGGCAATGATGGTCCAATTCTATATTGCCATCATAGGGTCTGTCCTCACATTCTCCATCATGGTCTGGTTTGGCTCAGCCGCCAAGCATGACATCCGGAGGCTGCAGCGCATCGTTCAATCAGCTGAGAAGGTTGTTGGCTGCAACCTTCCCCCCATTGACGAACTGTACACTGCAAGGGCCAGGAAACGTGCAGGTAAGATCATCTCTGACCCCTCTCACCCTGGCCACAAACTCTTTGAAGCACTTCCCTCTGGAAGGCGACTCCGGACTGTCAAAGCAGCCACAGCCAGACATAAAAACAGCTTTTTCCACGAGCAGTAGCTCTGTTCAACAACCAAACGTCTGTAGCCTCCTTTTGCTCTGGTATTTTATTTCATTATTCACATGTGTAAATTATAATGTGTTGTTCTTAATTGTTTACTGTATGTAATGTTGTTACTTGCGAGCAAAGCACCAAGGCAAATTCCTTGTATGTATACATACTTGGCTAATAAAATTTATTCAATTCAATTCAATTCAATTTAACTCAATATTGAGATTTTGCTCACAGACAGTCTGAGATCTGATGTAAGGATTTGCTGTGTTTAGTTGTTAACATCACCTTTCCTTTAGAGATCATGAATCTGAAACTTCTAATGAGGACATAGCCAAACGGGTTGTGAGGCTAATTATTTTTCTTCCTGGAACTTACTTCGTATTATCCGTTACTTGTCTAAATTGCTTGTTTTTGAGCCTCTGCACATTGTGTCAACTCAAGAAAAATCTTTGGAAAAGAATTGGATTAATTTGTCCATTAATACTTTTTTTTTCAGATTGCTCAATTATTGTTACCTTATGGGAAAAGTGACATTTCCAAATTGATGATTAGAGTTTAATAGATTCTCTCAAGAATTTTAGACAAATGGATAATTTTTATCCTCCTTTTTTGCTAAAAGCACATATTTCATTGTGGCAGATATGTTCAGGTCTGCTCTCTATTGGACATTCTTTATGTCTCGGACAAAATAATGAAGGTTGACAGGCTTTCAATCATAAAAGTACATTATAAGCAAGCCAAATCCCATGTGCATTGAATTGCCAGCGATTTCAAATTTACAACTGGAGTTTGCTGAACATAGTTTGGTGCAGATTGGTACAAAATTGATAGTTTAGAGGACAGCAAAGAAAGGTCTTGAAGGCTACAATAGGATTGACATCAACTGGGAAAGTGAACAAGGGAAGAGCAGATGGAATTTAACTTTGACATGTGAAAAGCTATAAATTTTAGGAAGTTAAACCAGACAAACACAGTGAATGGTAGAGCCCTGGGGAGTGTGGTTGAACAGAGAGACCTTCAGGTACAGGTACATAGTTCCCCGAAGATGGCCACGCAGTTAGATGGGTCATTGGGAAGAGATTTTGGGCGGCACAGTGGCGCAGCGATAGAGCTGCTGTCTTACAGCACCGGAGACCCGAGTTCGATCCTGACCACGGGTGCTGGCCGTATGAAGTTTGTACGTTCTCTCCGTGACCTGCATGGGTTATCTCTGGGTGCTCAGATTTCCTCCCACACTCCAAAGACATACAGGTTTGGAGGTTAATTAGCATAGGTGAAATTGTGAATTGTCCCATGCGTAGGATGATGTTAGTGTAAGGGGATCGCTGGTCAGGGCGACTCGGTGGGCCGAATGACTGTTTCTGCGCTGTAGCTCTAAAGTAAAGTAAAATAAAATAAAATAAAATGTGGCATGCTTGGCTTTATTGGCTGAGACACTGAGTATGAGGGATACACAAGGAACAGCAGATACTGGAATCTAGCAAAGAACACAAAGTGCTAGAGTAACTCAATGGGTCAGGCATTATTTCTGGAGGACATGGAAGGATCAGGACTCTTTTTGGATTCACATTTCGGGTCAGGATCATTCTTCCAGTCTGAAAAAGGGTCTCGACCTGAAACATCGCCTATACATGTCCTCCAGAGATCTTGCCTGATCAGTTGAGTTACTTCATCACTTTGTGTTCTACACAGAAGGACACAAAGTGCTGCAGTAACTCAGTGGGTCCGATAGGATCTCTGGTGAACATAGATGGGGGACATTTCGGGTCAGGACCCTTCTTTAGACTGATTGTGGGGGTGGAGATGGGGGAAGAAAAGCTGGTAGAGAAGAGAGACAGAACAAAGTATGGCAGGTAATAGCTGGACACAGGCAAGGTTTTTTTTTATTGATAGGCAGATGGTTAGTACAAAGGCCAGAGATACAGTGCATTCAGAAAGTATTCAGACCCCTTCACTTTTTCCACATTTTGTTACGTTACAGCCTTATTTTAAAATGGATTAAATTCTTTTTTTAAAATCATCAATCTACACACAATACCCCATAATAAAAAAGGGAAAACAGGTGTTTAGAAATCTTTGCAAAGTAATTATCACATTTACATAAGTATTCAGACCCTTTATTTAGTACTTTGTTGAGGCACCTTTGGCAGCGATTACAGCCTCAAGTCTTCTTGGGTACGACGCTACAAGCTTGGCACACCTGTATTTGGGTAATTTCTCCCATTCTTCTCTGCAGATCCTCTCAAGCTCTGTCAGGTTGGATGGGGAGCGTTGATGCACAGCTATTTTCAGGTGCTTCCAGAGATGTTCGATTGGGTTCAAGTCCGGGCTCTGGCTGGGCCACTCAAGGACTCAAAGACTTGTCAGGAAGTCACTCCTGCGATGTCTTGGCTGTATGCTTAGTGTCATTGTCCTGTTGGAAGGTGAACCTCCGCCCCAGTCTGAGGTCCAGAACGCTCTGAAGCAGGTTTTTATCAAGGATCTCTCTGAACTTTGCTCTGTTCATCTTTCCCTCGATCCTGATTATTCTCCCAGTTCCTGCTGCTGAAAAACAACCCCACAGCATGATGCTGCCACCACCATACTTTACCGTAGGTATGGTATTGGCCAGGTGATGAGCGATGCCTGGTTTCCTCCAGATGTGACGCTTGGCATTCAGGCCAAAGAGTTCAATCATGGTTTCATCAGACCAGAGAATCTTGTTTCTCATGGTCTGAGAGTCCTTTAGGTGCCTTTTGGCAAACTCCAAGCGGGCTGTCATGTCCCTTTTACTGAGGAGTGGCTTCCGTTTCGCCACTCTACCATAAAGGCCTGATTGCTAGAGTGCTGCAGATATAGTTGTCCTTCTGGAAGGTTCTCCCATCTCCACAGAGGAACTCTGGAGCTCTGTCAGAGTGACCATCGGGTTCTTGGTCACCTCCCTGACCAAGGCCCTTCTTCCCCGATTGCTCAGTTTGGCCAGGTGGCCAGCTCTATGAAGAGTCCTGGTGATTCCAAAGTTCTTCCAATTAAGAATGGCAGAGGCCACAGTGCTCTTCGGGACCTCCAATGCTGCAGAAATTGTTCTTCACCCTTCCCCAGATCTGTTTCTCGACACAATCCTGTCTCAGAGGTCTACGCACAATTCCTTTGTCTTCATGGCTTGGTTTTTGCTCTGACTTGCACTGTCAACTGTAGGACCTTATATAGACAGGTGTGTGCCCTTCCAAATCATGTCAAATCAATTTAATTTACCACTGGTGGACTCCAATCAAGTTGTAGAAACATCTCAAGGATAATCAATGGAAGCAGGATGAGCCTAAGCCCAATTTTGAGTGTCATAGCAAAGGATCTGAATACTTATGTAAATGTGAATTTTCAGTTATTTATTTTTTATTACTTTGCAAACATTTCTAACCACCTGTTTTTGCTTCTTCATTCTGGGCTATAGTGTGTAGATTGATGATTTTAAAAAAAGAATTTAACTCATTTTAAAATAAGACTGTAACGTAACAAAATTTGGAAAAAGTGAAGTGGTCTGAATACTTTCTGAATGCACTGTAAGAGCAGGAGATGTGAGACAGACAGATTGTGTTCTACTTTGAGTATAAGAATTGCAATGTCATGTTGTGGCTGTACAAAATGTTTGTTAAACTGAGTATTGTGTGCACTTCTGGTTGCCACACTCTAGGAAGGATGTGAATAAGCTAGAGAGTGTGCAGAAAAGATTCACAAGGGGTATTGCCTGCATTGGAGGTCTTGAGCTACGCAGAGGGATTGGATTGGCTGAGTCTCTTTTTCCAGGGTCAAAGGAGGCTTTTTTCTGAACTGTCTCTTACACCTTCATGTCCTTTCTATTATGAGGCAACCAGAAATTATTACAACATCCAGTTGAGGTAGGATTAAATATTTTTTCTCTGCTTTATACTTAATTTATAAAGTCCAGAATTGTGTGAGCCATATTAAGGGACCCTTCTTCAGACTGATTGTGGTGGCGTGGTAGGAGGGGGGAGAGAAGAAGTCAGAAGAGAGGACATGGATGAGGTGATCTGAAAGGTCCCATTTCTGTGCTGCATGACTCTATAATTCCACTGTACAATGCCTTCTTCATTACCTTGTCCGCCTATGTCACCACTCACAGGGAGCTACAGACTTACACCCCAAGGTCTTTCTGTACATCAACGCTCCTAAGTCCCTGTCATTTGCTTCATACATACCTTATCTTTCCGGCGTACATTATCTCATGCTTGCCTGGATTAAATTCAATTTGTTTCCACTCTACCAAACTTGCCACTGATTTACATCCCGTTGTATTCTCAGGCAATCTACTTCACTATCTACAACTTCAACATTGTTGGTGTTATCTGCAAACATGCTAGCTGGTGCATCTACATTCTCATTCAAGTTATTTGTATACGTTACAATAAAAGAGCACTTGTCCCTGAACCAATTCCTGCAGTGCACCACCTGTTCCAGTCAGTAAAATGCTCATCCCCCACTCTGCCTTCTGTCACCAAACCAATTATGGATCCAGTTTGCCAACATACCTTGAACTGTTTGTGTCTTTCTGGACCACCTACCATGTGGAACCTAATCAAAAGCCTTACTACAGTAGAGACTTATCATTAGTCATGCCATTGAATATTAAGCAGAACTGACATAGCTGCACTTGACCAAAGCACAAAAGTATCACCAATGTATATTATTACTGGAAATTTCACAGCCACTGGCGTGCCTGAACTAAGATCTCACTGCCTGGAAGTAGAATCAGTGACATGGATTCTCAATGGGATATCCACACTTTAACACACATCCTAACCACATGTTTAAAAATGGCTACTCATCATCACCATTTGCTAAAATATCTTCCTACCGCTTCAGTCCTCCCTCCTGCCACCTTCCCTCCTTTGCTTCCCTTCTCCCTTACCTTCTTCTTCTCTTCTTACTGCTGTAGGGCTTCAGGCAAGAACCGAACCCAAGAATGGCCAGACAGTGGAACAGGAAAATTGGCACTGGGCTTCACAAATATAGCATCTCACAATGACACATGTAGTTGTCTCCATTTACGTTCCTGGTGGCTTCAATGCACTGGATATACAGATGTTCTAAAACATGTCCATTGTAGTTCTTGTACTCCAGGAGTTAGCAGATTGGTACTGAAATATGTTGAGTACCGCAGATAATCAAAGAAGTCGTGTGAGTTTCCCAGGAAAATGCCATGGTGATGAGATGTGTTACCTGTGCCTCCTCTGCATGCTCTATGCTGTAGCTCACTGCTGTACCATGCTGGTGCAATGCCATTGCAAACTACGGCTTCAATAACATTGCACATAAAAATGAAAGCATTCCGAGAGAGAATGTCTAGGCCAATTGAATTTAATGCATTACTTTGCATAAACCCATATTCTAACCTTTTTAACCTTAGTTCCAGCTGAGAGCGATTATTCCTATATTTTAAGTCTGCTGTTATCATGTCATTGTTAGCAAGTTGCTCAAAACTTTGCAGATATTCTTCACAAGCCTGCAGTGTTTGTCATTAATATTTGGAAATTAGTTTACATTCTATTATTTCAGCTTCAAATCTGTTTTCCCCAGGTTTCCCCAGCAACTGGAAAATCTCCACTGCTCTAAACAAAATAGTGTGGAAGCACAAGAATTACAAAATCGAGTGCTGCAGTTTTCTAGACAAACAACCCAAGATGTCTTATTTTCTGTCAATGATAACATTTATTTCATGTTATATTAAAACACTCGAGCTTCTGCTGAGAAAATTGTGTCATGAAATGCATAAAATGTGGATGCAATAACATTAACATTTGTAAGTTTATTAATCAAGTAATAATAAGTTACAAGATTATTTTTGATTTCTGCATAGTTTCTGCATTTTCATTTCCTGCATGGTTTCTTTCAGATTTTGTGCTTATTTTTCTTTGAAGAGGGTCATCTCCATTGTCTCTATCTACTCCGTTGAAGATATTCACTCATAACAAGCAGCAATTACTTGGATGTCTTCAAGTGTCCAGTCACAGTGATTATTCATCAAATACAGGCCAATACACTAAATATTGCCAAGCTATCACACCGGAAGAAAGATCTTACATTGGTAGATAATATTTCATGACCTCAGGCAGTGCTTTTCAGATAATTAGATATTTCTTATAGTGCGGCTATCTCAAAATGAACATTTGGATCATATGTTGTAGGCATCCACTGAGTGATACAGGAGAGTAATCTATCTCCCTGCTTCGTTAATTTCTTCTCAAGCTCAAAGGGTGCCATGGCCAATTCAATCTTGCCAAACATTGTCCATTTAGACAATAGACAATAGGTGCAGGAGTAGGCCATTCAGCCCTTCGAGTCAGCACCGCCATTCAATGCGATCATGGCTGATCACTCTCAATCAGTACCCCGTTCCTGCCTTCTCCCCATACCCCCTCACTCCGCTATCCTTAAGAGCTCTATCCAGCTCTCTCTTGAAAGCATCCAACGAACTGGCCTCCACTGCCTTCTGAGGCAGAGAATTCCACACCTTCACCACTCTCTGACTGAAAAAGTTCTTCCTCATCTCCGTTCTAAATGGCCTACCCCTTATTCTTAAACTGTGGCCCCATGTTCTGGACTCCCCCAACATTGGGAACATGTTTCCTGCCTCTAATGTGTCCAATCCCCTAATTATCTTATATGTTTCAATAAGATCCCCCCTCATCCTTCTAAATTCCAGTGTATACAAGCCTAATTGCTCCAGCCTTTCAACATACGACAGTCCCGCCATTCCGGGAATTAACCTAGTGAACCTACGCTGCACGCCCTCAATAGCAAGAATATCCTTCCTCAAATTTGGAGACCAAAACTGCACACAGTACTCCAGGTGCGGTCTCACCAGGGCCCGGTACAACTGTAGAAGGACCTCTTTGCTCCTATACTCAACTCCTCTTGTTATGAAGGCCAACATTCCATTGGCTTTCTTCACTGCCTGCTGTACCTGCATGCTTCCTTTCAGTGACTGATGCACTAGGACACCCAGATCTCGTTGAACATCCCCTCTTCCTAACTTGACACCATTCAGATAATAATCTGCCTTTCTATTCTTACTTCCAAAGTGAATAACCTCACACTTATCTACATTAAACTGCATCTGCCATGTATCCGCCCACTCACACAACCTGTCCAAGTCACCCTGCAGCCTTATTGCATCTTCCTCACAATTCACACTACCCCCCAGCTTAGTATCATCTGCAAATTTGCTAATGGTACTTTTAATCCCTTCATCTAAGTCATTAATGTATATCGTAAATAGCTGGGGTCCCAGCACCGAACCTTGCGGTACCCCACTGGTCACTGCCTGCCATTCCGAAAGGGACCCATTTATCCCCACTCTTTGCTTTCTGTCTGTCAACCAATTTTCTATCCATGTCAGTACCCTACCCCCAATACCATGTGCTCTAATTTTGCCCACTAATCTCCTATGTGGGACCTTGTCGAAGGCTTTCTGAAAGTCGAGGTACACCACATTCACTGACTCTCCCCTGTCAATTTTCCTAGTTACATCCTCAAAAAATTCCAGTAGATTTGTCAAGCATGATTTCCCCTTCGTAAATCCATGCTGACTCGGAATGATCCTGTTACTGCTATCCAAATGCTCAGCAATTTCGTCTTTTATAATTGACTCCAGCATCTTCCCCACCACTGGACAGCTGGAATATCTCTTTGCATACCAGAGATGAAGCCCAAAACTCCTTTGGCCTGCATTGTTCATTCTCTATTTGAACCTCTCACTTTTAATCATTATCAAATTAAATTGGCGCTAAATAAGTTTGGTTCTCAGTCTGAAGAAGGGTCCTGGCTCGAGAAGTCACCTATCCATGTTCTCCAGAGATGCTGCCTGATCCGTTGATTTACTCCAGCACTTTGTGTCTTGATTTGTAAACCAGCATCTGCAGTTCCTTGTTTCTAAATAGGTTTGGGTTATTTTATGGCCTCCCAAGGATTTCCAAATATACCTTATGTGGTTTACAAATTCTGTGTGTATACCTCTCTTTCTAATAAAGGGGCGTGATTGTCACTGCACTTGCTTGCCATCGTCATTTATAATGGAAATTATTGGAAGGCTGCAAAGTGAGAAGATGCATTTCCTTTCATTTCCGTGTACATTTGAGGCCTAGGTATATTTTGCAGAACTGAACAGTGTTAATCATACTGTAGCGTTATGAAGCTGCACAACAGCAGCATCTTAATGATAGGGTTTTATGGTCATTATTGGCTTAAGGTGATAATTAGTCATATAATTGCCAAGCAGATGACATTATTTCATAAATTCTCATTACATTGCAAAACACCTGCAGGTTTTTGGTTGGTATCCAATCCAAACTGACTAAGGACAAATGTTTATCCCTCTCTGAGATGCATGTGCTCTGCATGAAATTTGAACCCAAGTCACCTATCCACCACACAAATCTGATGTTAATATAAGAAAACTGATAATCTCGCTGAGTGAACTAATAAGGATGACGTGCTGGATTCGGAGAGTGGTAGGATTTGCACGTTGCAGTAGATTGTGCTCTTTTGATGCAGAAAATGTGTTAAATTGCAAAGATGAATCAGAGACATCTGTAGGACTGGTGTCTCCCAACTTTTACAATGGCACAGTAATTGAATTATCAATTACTTCAATAATTATAGAAGTCATCATTGAACTAAATATGACTTGTTACTTATGTAACAAGTAACTGGTGGCAAAACATCCTGTCAGGGGAGTTAAGTTAAGTTAAACTAAAAGTAGATTAAAACAGGTTCTTTGGCCCACTGAATCCTCACCGACCATCAATCACTTGTTCGCACTAGTTCTATGTTATCCACTTTCTCATTCATTCCTTATACAATAGGGGCAATTTTACAGAAGTCAATTAACCTGCAAACGTGCATATCTTTGGGATGTGGGAAGAAACCAGACCACCCGGAAGAAACCCACGTGGTCACATGGAGAACGTGCATACTTCACATAGATAGCACTCGAGGTCAGGATCAAACTCAGGTCACTGGTGCTGTGAGGCAGCAGATCCACCAGCAGTGATAATAAGTCAGAATTCACTTTTCTGTGGTAAAATAGCTTTTCTTAAGGTTGCAAGATAACAGTAATCTTTGTGCACTAGCTAAATTAGGATAGTCTTCCATTTCTACCACTCTTGTGTTTAACAGGCTAAACCTTGCATATAATCATGACCATCCTGGATGTTAATTTCAGTGATTTATCAGGACACCCCTCCCTAATGTAGCTCCTATCTGAATGTTGCATCTACTAGTATGTGATGGTGACTGATCCGGCCACTTATCCTTACTTCAGTACCCATTTATGACTGAGCGATATAATTTACATGAGTAATAAACATTTGTAATTGTAGTTTCTTTTTAGTGTAAGATTAAGTTTCACACTCTTGGTCTGAGCAATTAGAATTCAGTTACTCTCCCATCCCTTGAATAGTAGTTGTATCAGCTGTTTGATACAATTTTTGCAATGTTATCTGATTACAAGTTCTGAATGATACACCAAGTGGTCAAATATACCTGACAGTTACCATAGGTTACATTTTATTTCAATTGATTTTCAGGTGGGAAACAATTCAATGGACTATAATTAGGTATATTTTGGATGGGATTCAATGAATAGGTTGAATGTCCGTTGACATAGAACAAAGAACAGTACAGCATAAGAACTTCAGCTCACCCTGTCTGTCAACCATGAATGAATGAATGAATGAATGAATGAATGAATGAATAAGTTTATTGGCCAAGTATGCATAAACAAGGAATGTGCCTTGGTGCTCCGCTCACAAATGACAACACAAACCTACAGTTAACAATTAAGAATAAAGCATAACCACATCAAAACAATAAGGATACAACATTACGGTCTAAACATATGGGTGAAAATAAACCAGAGCAAAAAAGAGACTAGAGACTTTGGTTATTGAGTAGAACTATCACTCGTGGAAAAAAAGTTGTTTTTATGTCTGGCTGTGGCTGCTTTGATAGTCCGGAGTCGCCTTCCAGAGGGAAGTGCTTCAAAGAGTTTGTGGCCAGGGTGAGAGGGGTCAGAGATGATCTTGCCTGCTCGCTTCCTGGCCCTTGCCGTGTACAGTTCGTCAATGGGGGGAAGGTTGCAGCCAACAACTTTCTCAGCTGTGCGAACGATCCGTTGCAGCCTCCGGATGTCGTGCTTGGTGGCTGAGCCAAACCAGACCATGATGGAGAAGGTGAGGACGGACTCAATGATAGCAGTAAACCATGATGGCAATCTAGATGATCGACCTGCCTGCACATGGTCTGTGTCCCTCTACTTCCTGCCTATCTATGTGTCCACCTAAATGTCACTTAAATATTGCCATCATAGCAGCTTCTGCCGTCTCCTCTCGCAGCACGTTCCATTCCTCTACCACTCACTGCATTTCTGTTAAACCTTGCCTTCCATATTTCCTTTACACTTTCTCCCTCTCAACTTAAAATGCTTACCCTCTGGTATTTGACATTTCCGCCCTGGGAGGAAAATTCTATCTGCTGTCTCATAACCTTATATACTTCTATAAGGCCTCCCCTCAGTACCTGACACCTCTGCATAAAAAATCCAATCATTCCTAATTAATAATACTCTCCAATCCAGGTAAACATCCCGATGAACTTCTTTTTTAATCACAGTGCAATTTTTTTAATCACAGTTGCCTCACACTGAATCCTTGATATCTCAATTCACTGTAATATTTAGAGCAGTATATTTTCTGTTAAAGTAATAAAACTCTCATTACTTTTATGTCAGGAACATTGGAAAACTTTGCAAAGAGCTTCAGAGGCAACAAATTATTTTGAATTATAGTGGCATTGTTAGACCAAACTGCAATTTGAAATATTTCATATCTCTAAAACCCTTCAAAGACATTTCACAGATGCATCGCAAGTCATGTTTTATCCTCACATCTTAAACATCATAGTTTGTTTAGTTAGTTCATATTCCATGCTGTATCAGAAAAACATAAGATAAAGGTCATAAAACACAAGGGAGGCACGGGGAAAGTCACAGATTGGACAGTTTTATATCATTTGACTTCTCACATTCACATTTTTCTTGTGTTCAATGTTGTGTTGTGCATATCATCAGCACTGTCCTAACTTTGCAGTGACCAATGGAAGGATATAGCTTTGAAGTGGAATTGTGAGATACCAACAATTCTTTAAGCAGTCGCCTAACTATGCTGCAAGTCAAATGCACAGTGATTAGAATGCAAATATAGAGTCAGACTATGGAAACAAGCTCTTCAGCCCATTTTGTCCCTACTAACCCAGATGCCTCAACCCAAGCTCATCCCATTTGCCCATGTTTGGTCCATATCCCTCTAAACCCTTCCTATCCACGTAACTGTCTAAATGTCACCATCCCCCTGTGTGAAAATGTTGGCCCACATGTTTCTATTAAATCTTTCCCCTCTCACCTTAAACCTATGCCCCCTTGATTCCCCTGGTCCGGGAAAAAGACTGTGCATTCACCCTATCTACTGTACTCCCTTCATGATTTTATATACATCTATAAGATCACCATTCAGCCTCAACCCTTCATTCCAACCAAGGAATAATGTCCTAGCCTGCCCAAATTTTCCCTTTAGCTCTGGCCCTCTAGTCCTAGCAACATACTAGTTAATCTTCTCTGCAAGCTTTCCAGCTTAATGGAATCTCTTCTATAGCAGGTGTGACCAAAACTGAACATTCCAAGAATGGTTTCACCAATGTCTTGTACAACTAACCATAATGTCTAAACGTCCATACTCAACCCTCTGATGAAGGGTCATGTGCCAAAAGCCTTCTTCACCACTCTATCTACTTGCGATACCACTTTCAGGAAAAGATGCCACTTGGACTCATCAATCACTATGTTTTATACCAATCCCCTGGACCCTACCACTCATGCCTGGATTTGAATTCCCAAAATGCAACACCTCGCACATCTGAATTAAATTCCATGAGCCCTTTGTCAGTCCACTTATCCAGCTGATCAAGATCCCATTGTAATTCATGAAACCATCTTCACTGTCCATGATTAGTTTCCAGCGTGGAAACAGGACCACTGAGACCAAAGAGCACCTGTACACTAGTTCTATCCTATAGCCTAGAAACTATTTTACAAAAGCCAATTAACCTACAAGGCTGCACATCTTTGGAATGTGAGAGGAAACTGGAGCACACCGAGAAAACACATGTTGTCACAGTGAAAATGTGCAAACACCATAAAGACAGCACCCGTAGTCCAGATCAAACCTGGATCTCTGGCACTGTAAGGCAGCAACTTAACTGCTGCACCACTGTGCCACACACAATGGTATCATCTACAAGCTTAGTAATCGTGCCTTCTACATTATCATCCAAATCACTGATGTAGATGACAAATAGCAATGGGCACAGCTCCGATTCCTGAGGCACACTATTAGACACAGGTCTCCTGGCTGAAAAACAGCATTCCACCACCAGTCTCTGATTCCTACCACGAAGCAAATTTTGTATCCAGTTAGCTAGCTCTCCCTGGATCCCATGCGTTCTAACCTTCCAGAACAGCCGACCATGCAGAACCTTATTAAAAGCCTTGCTGGTCCATATGGACCATATCAACTGTCCTCATCAACCCATTGCACATTGGCGCGGCGGTAGAGTTGCTGCCTTACAGCACCAAAGACCGGGTTCGATCCTGACTACGGATGCTTGTCTGTACGGAGTTTGTACGTTCTCCCCATGACCTGAGTGGGATTTCTAGGAGATCTTCGGTTTCCTCCGAATTGGCTTGGTGTTAATGTAAATTGTCCCGAGTGTGTGCAGGATAAGTATCAATTTGTGGGGATTACTGGTCGGAGTCTAAAATATCAAATCAAAATTTGGGCAATCATTGCAAAGTAAATAAACTGAAATTTGCACTAAGTTGGCAAATCCTTGCTATATTCGGCAACAACTGTGATTCAGAGTTGAGTATTCCTGACTCTGGCTAGAATTCAGACATTTGAGCACAAAAATCTCAGTTGGTGCTTTAGTTCGGTGTTAAGTAAGTGACAAGACATTAAATCAAGATCCCATCTGTTTCCTTAGGTGGATGAAGAATGTTAAAATGCGAGACATCAAAGAAGATCTTGGGTGTTGTCCCCGTTTTCCTGCCTAAAACAATGTTTCCCACTGTTTCTTGATCTTATAGTGGTGTATAAAATCATGAGAGGAATAGAACGGGGAGATGCATTGAGTCTCTTGTCCAGTGCAGGTGAATCAAGGACAAGAGGACATAGGTTAAAGGTGAAGGGGAAAAGATTTAATAGGAATCTTAGGGGTAATTTTTTAACACAAAGGGTGGTGGGTATATGGAACAAGCTGCCAGAAGAGGTAGCTGAGGCTGAGACTATCCCAATGTTTAAGAAACAGTTAAACAAGTACATGGATAGGACAGGTTTGGAGGGATATGGACCAAGCGCAGGCAGGTGGGATTAGTGTAGTTGGGGCATGTTGTGGGCAGGAAAGTGCGAAGGACCTATTTCCACACTGTATCACTCTATGACTCTATGACATGACAATATTAAACCAATACCAATACCAATTCATATTTGTAAATATCTGTTCATTACTACATTGCTGTGGTGGGAGTTTTCACAAAGTCAACACAGCAACAGGGCCAAGACACCAAAAGTATTACACTGACTATAAAGTGCTTTGAATTGTTCTGACAGAAACATAGATAGTGCAGCATAAATGTGAGTTTCTCTCTTTGTATGGAACATAAGAGCAGTCATGTTGTTCAATCCTTGAACAGAATTGACCAAAATGTGAGAAGCAGACAAGACTGCTAAATGTTATCAATTTAACTGTCGGTGAAAATAAGGTTTTTCAGCCAAAATGAGGTGAAAGGCATTTAAAGATACATAAAGGTCAAACTAATCTGGCGATGAAAAGGATTTAGGAGGAAACAAATTAAAGTGGACCATTCAAACCTGGAAGGAAGCACACTGGAGCATTGGATGAGAAAAATAAACAGAACGATAAAAGGAACAACTAAACCCAGAAGAGTCTATTAAGGAAAGAGACATTCAATATTTATACCTGGCCTATACAGGTCAAGACAGAATGGGAGAGATAGCTTCTGGGCTGAGACACAGGGAGGCCTGAATATGAACAGCAGAGATCAAAGTACTGGAGAATGTTACACAGCAGTAAGAAGCCATTCAGTTCTTTAGTGAACATATCTAGTATATTCCTCTCCTTTCCTCCTAAAATCCAAAGGAAATGACTTCCCTTCATATATTTACCCAATTCTTATTTTAAAACATTTTTTGCCATTATGATTCCAGGCAGCGCATCACAAGTGATCAGAACTTTTCCTCTCCTGTTCTTTCTTCCCAAAATCCAAAGCTCTGTAATTGACTTCCCTTTATATATTTACCCAATTTTTATTTTAATACTTTTTTTGCCGTTAAGATTTCAGGCAGTGCATCGCAAGTGATCACAGTGCATCACAGTGATCATAATTTCCTGCACGAGAAAATTGGCAAGTCATCCCACTCTTTTATCATCTTGAAACACTGGCCAAATAATCTTCCCATTTATATTATGTCTGCTCAATAGAGGGAGTAAATACATCAAAGGGAAATACAATATTTGGACTAAACAAACCATTAGTTAACATGGAGAGAGCATTGGGATCCCAGACTATGATGTTGTTTGATGTAAAAAGAGTCATCCAATCCTGAGTTCCCAAATTTAAATCTTTTAAGAGCTTTGAAAATGTAAGCAAACTCCCAACATAAGGTTCTCAACCATGCAATTCCCTGCAGCCAGAAGAACAGTTTTTAATTTCAATCATTTGGGGAGGAAAATTGGAGAATTGCTGGTAGATTCATGAACTCGATGATTCTTTTTCAAGGTCCTTCATGTGTGTGACCTATTAATATATGGAGGATCTGTGTGCAATGTCTTCCAGCAATATGCAAAAACATTTTTGGGCCCCACTTCCATGATTTTCATTACAATTGCATGGTCTGCGGATCATGAAGACCTCACGTGCAAAAGCAGGACTTCAGAATTTGTTCTTGTTCACGATATGGTGCTGTTGCTGGAAATGGCAGCACCTAGTGTTTATTGCTGAGTGGGGAGCCAGTTGAGTTTTAACTTTGTTGGTGGGCCAGAAGTACTTACGAAGCAGTGATTATAGGGAATATTTGTATAAAGGCCATGGAATCCAACACTAAATAAAACATATTTGTTGGCTCTTTTTCAAGCCCTAAAGTTTGTGGACAATTTTCCCCAGCCACTAATCTGCCTTCTGCTTGTCTTCTGGCCACTGACTTCACTGAATGATAATCCTCTCCCCTAGCCAGTGATCCCCAGTCATCAATTCCTGCTTACCAATTCCCCATCAAGCTCTTGCCACTCTTCACCTTCTCTCACCCTCCACCACCTATCTTCACCACCTATCTAGCTCTAATCGCTGACTGCTGCCATCTCTGCAACCAAGATGTTGACCCCTTCATCCTCAGTCTTCCCTCTCCTCAAAACCACAGAGTAACTGAGTTAACATTTCACTTTGAAGGCCCTTGATTACAATACAACGTGCTGAAAAAAGAATTTTGAGAAAGAGTTGAATTGTGTTTAGAAGAAACATCTTCAACCTGAACCTTTGATAGGAATCTGAGGGGTAACTTTTTCACACAAAGGGTGGTGGGTGTATGGAACAAGATGCCAGAGGAGGTAGTTGAGGCTGGGACTATCCCAACGTTTCAGAAACAGTTAGACAAGTACATGGATAGGATAGGTTTGGAGAGATATGGACCAAGCACAGGCAGGTGGGACTAGTGTAGCTGGGACATGTTGGCTGGTGTGGGCAAGTTGGGGCAAAAGGCCTGTTTCCACACTGTATCACTCTGTGACTCTATGACTGAACCATTAACTCTGCTTGTTAATTAACTTTGCCTGACCTGTTAGATGTTTCTGATTCTTGTTTCTTCACCATTGCATAAACACTACCTCTTTGTCACCTTAAATAATATTGGTCTAGAGGCTCAGTGTTAGATTTATTCAATAGCTTTTTTGCGAAATGTCATGGGATTTTCTTCTTTGAGTAGCCAATGTGCTTTTCTGGGGGAAGCTGGAAATGATTATTGGAGAGAGGATATGCTGATGGGACAAGATAAGGTAGGGTGGAAGCAACTAGTGAGAGGAATAAAAATGGGAATAGTTCAGTCAGGTTGAATGACTTTTATCATTCTGGTAAATTCTATGTGGTGCAAGTATCATTCACTGCAGCTTGAGCTGTAAAGTTATAATGTTTTGTTTCTTTTCCAGAGATGTTGCTTTACTTATTATTAGTGCATGAGTTCTCCTACCAGTTGACCATTGCACAAAATCTCGAAACCATAAAATACTTTTTTTTCCCCTGAAGTCATGTATCAGACCACTTGGGGGAAAAAAAGTTAATTTGGATATGGAAAGATAACACCGACTCTTCTCTAGAAGGCCTCTTTTCTTTCATCTGTCTTCTGAATCATTCAAAAAAAAAGGAAAAATATATATTCACACCCACATGCACAGACTCTCCTGCCAGCCTTCGAATGCCTTTCACCGTGAAGCTGTGACACTATAATCACTCCTTAGTTCAGCCCTTATATACAAGGACCCTGTTGAGGCCTGCTCAGGAGAGCATGAATAGACCTAGCAATGAAATAAGTTCTCAGCAAGTACATTTCAACTGCACTAAACATTATCATCAGATGGTCGTCTGCTGATGCCCTTTAGTCTCCTGCAGTTTATCACAGCTTATTAAAAGGATTGCAGCTGACAGGATGCAGCTTGACTGAATAAATTTGAAGTTCTGGATGTGATGATATTATGATCCAATATTGCATCCCTTATGAGTCCATTAATAAAGATGGCAGCTGCTTCATTTATTATTAATACAACAGTATTCATTATATTGTCAGAAAACTTCGCAAGTCTAGAAGAGATAAGCTCGGGATCACAACAGTTTGCCTCGTAACAGTTCCAATAATTGTCTTAAAACGTAAAGGACATGTCTTAGAATGGCAACAATTTGGTAATGTTCAGATAGCATTAACTTCAGTGAATTATGCAATTACTCATACTCAAGGAGATACAATTTTTACTGCAAAACTCTAAATCAATTTGCAACTCAAAGAAAATGTACTTATCTGTGTAATTGTAGTGTTCACTGTTCCTAACAAATTCAGGAACACTTTGGGTGATATGTTAATAAAGTCACTAGATGTGGACACATCAACAATGGCAGAAAGAGAAAAAAATGGTTCATCTTAACATCTGTAGTTGGAAAGTTACTAGAGAATATTCTGAAGGATAGGATCACATGCATTTAGATGGACAAGGGATGCTTAAGGATAGTCAGTATGGTTTTGTATGTGGGAGGTTGTGTCTCACGAATCTGATTGAGTTTTTTGAAGATGAGACCAAAAAGGTTGATGAGGGTAGAGCTATAAATGTTGTATGTATGGACCAGCAAAGTATTCGGCAAAGTTCCACATGGTAGGCTGCTCTGGAAGGTTAGATCCCCGGTTGGGATGTTATGTTGCATCAGATATTGATAAAACCACATTTGGAGTATTGTGTTCAGGTTTGGTCACTCTGCTGTGCGAAAGTTACGATTGAGATGGAGAGAGTGCAATGAGATTTACGACAATGTTGTCAGGACACAGAGCCTGAGTCAGAGGATCACAGCTAAGACTTTAGTCCCTGGAGCCCAGGAGACCGAGGGGTGACCTGAGAGAGGTGTATAAAATCGTGAGGAACATATCACAGGGCGAATTCACAATCTTTGTCGCAGGGTACGGGAATCAAGAACAATAGGGCATAGGTTTAATTGGAGAGGAGAACAATTTAATAGGAATACAAGGGGCAACTATTTCACAGTGTTTGGTATATAGAAGTGGTTGAGGCAGGGACAATAGTGATATTAAGGACATTTTGAAAGGTACTTGGATAGGAAAGATTTAGTGGAATATGGGTCATTCCCAAGAAATTGGCACTAGTTAAATGGACATGTTGGATGATGTCGGTTGAAGGTCTGTTTCCGTAATTTATGAGTCTATATAAAAATGTTTGTTATTCATACTGTAACACTGCTGTTACAGCTCAAAAATCTTTCCCCTTGTTGAGCATTGTTTGCAGGTGAAAACATCATCTTTTCATAGAAGTGTATCAATAATATAAAGCACTAGACCAAGTGGACCCGTTGGGCCAAAAACCTCTCCTGCATTGGAGCAGCACCCTTTCCTCCCCCACTCCCCCTCCCCTCTCCCCCCCCTCCCCCTCCACTCCCCCTCCCCTCCCCTCCCCTCTAACCCTCCCTCCCCCTCTCCCTTCCCCCTCCCCCTCTCCCCTCCCTTCTCCCTCCCCATCCCCCTCCTCCCCTCCCTCCCCTTCCCAAGTCCCTCCTCCCTCCCCCTCCCTCCCCCTCCCTTACCCCTCCCTCCCTCCCCCCAACCTCTCCCTCCCTAACCCCACCTCCCCCCTCCCTCCCTCCCTCCCTCCACCCCTCCGAACCAATGTTCAGTGCGGTGGGTAGACGACGGCGGTGGCAGCGGCTCTCCCACTGTTGCTGTGCCGATGCCACTGGACTCTGGGCGGCGTGGGGAAGTCACTGAGGCAGCCGGGGAGAGGAGGGGGGACGGGGGAGCCGAGGGCAGGCCCAGCGCCAGGCCTAGGCCTCCACCTCCACCAATGCCCGGCCTCACCGCCGATGTGCTGCTGCCGCCTTTCCCCATGACCCACCTCAGGTTCGCTGTTACGCGGTCACATCCAGGCCTAGGCCCAGGCTCCGGCTGCTTCCCCCAACACCAGGCCTGGCTCTCCCGCCACTAGGGAGCTGGCAAACCCGCCCCCAAGAGACGGGCAGCCGAGACCTGCTCATACCTGAGATCAACAGGCCCCAACATTTGTTCTGTGCACATGCAGATGCGGCGGCCATCTTACATAAGTACCAGATCAACAGGGCCTCAACTGCGCATGCGCATTTTTTTAAACTTTAAAATATGAATGACTTTTAAAATATAACACCAATTTGAATGAAACTTCATCGTTAGCACCACAGGATGATGGTGAGTAAGGTGGGCCTAAAATTGTCATGCTATCGTGTACTGTTTTGGCTGTAGTTCAGGAACAAGCAAACAAACAAAAGTTTTAGTATAGAAATGCAAGTTTCGACTTAAAAGTTAATTAATATCAAATACTGAAATTCGACTCCTATTTATTTTTATTAAATGGTTAATCAAATGTTAATGATCATTACTAAATTTAAATCCTTTTTGTATAAGTTGGACTTAAGACAAAACATTTGAACTATTCATTATCAAGATAACTTAATGGCAGTGCTGATAAGTGTTCTTTTGAAATGCAATTATGGAAGGTGAAGAAATTTTGTGCAGTGGCATTAACAAGAATTTTGCCCTGCAACCAAACTAGTTTCATGCATTTTAATTCATGGATTTTCTGCAAATGATTTTATTTGTTTGCTTTAAGCAACAAGAAATACTTGATTAACATTTAAAGGTAGTAATGTTACCATCAAACGTGACATGCGTTTGCATCAAATGTTCATACTTTTTCACAGATCAAAATGAGCAGACTATTGACACCAAATGGTGAGTACATCAGCAAACCTTACTTAATCAGAGAGGTTGAGGAAGATGGAGGCCAAGACTAAGAGAAAGGGGGTTCATTTGCTTTGAATATCACAGACCAGCTAATAACCAGTTTTCTTTCCTCTTGGTTCACATTTTGCATCTTCTCCCACCATCTGTTCACCATCCCTCCCTACGTGTTTCCACCTATCTCTTATGACCCTTTATTCTACCTTCTCCCTACATCCCCATCCCACCACCAGGCTGCTACACACTGGCAAAGTTTTCTTTTCCCTCTCAGTCCTAATGTAGGGTCTTGACCTGAAATGTCAGCTCACACCCTTTCCCTCCACAGAACCTGAGTGAACCAGATGATTAAACTTATTTTAACCAGGCAATAGACAATAGACAAAGACAATAGACAATAGGTGCAGGAGTAGGCCATGTCTATTGTCTATTGTCTATTTCTGTCTCAATTTGAATACAATTAACAACCTCAATCCAGAGAATCGTACGATATATTGATGAAAGAACTAGAAGGTTTTCCAGCATTCAGTTGCACATTCAAGAATTTGAGAGTTGTTGACTGAAGAGTGCATAACTCTTATTCTGTGCATAACCTTATTCTGCATCTACCCATTCAGTGGTTGAACCGATAGGATAATTGGAAAGTTCCTAATTCTCCATAAAAGAATGCAAATTCTTCAATGCAGAACCAGGCAAAATGAATGTGTTCAATAGCGTCATCAAAGATGATGGCCGATTCTAGGCTATTTTTAAATGTAAGTTCAGCCTTACGTTGGAAGATTCCTCTTCCATGAAAGCTAAAAGGCATTTTTCACATCTAATTAGATTCAAATTTTCATGAGACTTTAATTTATTTTTAAGTTCTACTATTCTGATGTCAATGAATGTTAATAACAATGTTGTCCTGTCATTTTCCATAGATTTATAATTACACCTAATTGCCATTATTTAAAAATTCAAAATAGATTTTTTTTTTTTAATACCCACACTTTGGATTTAATAAATATTCATGGAAATCGACTATTATTCAATAAACATGAAACAATACATTATGTAATGTTATGCTGAGGAATAACTTCATACTTCTGCATTCAATCTTTTCAATAAACATTTTCATATTCAACAAAAGTATAAAAAGAACACTGAATATGTACCAATTGTGTAACCAAAATTTGTGTACCAAAATTTCTGTTTTAAAGCTTTGTACGCATTGTAACACTCCAAACAAATTGCATATATGGACACACTCCATTTTCAGAAACAAACAGCAAGCAGTCACAGACTACTTGACTTTAGAGAACATTGAAACCAAGAAAAGTGTTGTGCTCGCCCAACATATGGATGGGCATACTTTCCAACAACAGGAAAATAAGGGCAGACCAAAGATTGGCAACATTGTTCCCAATGTTGGGGGAGTCCAGAACCAGGGGCCACGGTCTTAGAATAAAGGGGAGGCCATTTAAAATAGAGGTGAAAATGAACTTTTCCACCCAGAGAGTTGTGAATTTGTGGAATTCTCTGCCACAGAGGGCAGTGGAGGCCAAGTCACTGGATGAATTTAAGAGAGAGTTAGATAGAGCTCTGGGGGTTAGTGGAATCAAGGGATATGGGGAGAAGTTGGGCACAGGTTACTGATTGTGGATGATCAGCCATGATCACAATGAATGGCGGTACTGGCTCGAAGGGCCGAATGGCCTCCTCCTGCACCTATTTTCTATGTTTCTATGTTTCTATAGGCTTAAAGCTTTAGTTTACAGCACCCTCCTTACTATTTTTCCAAGGTGCAATCCGAGTAAATGACGATTGTATCTCTCAAAGAATTGCTTTTGACAAAGTTTGTCAATAAAAACTATTAATGATTTGAAGAGCTGTACAATTAAGTTAGAGGCATACAGCCTGGAAACAGGCCCTTCAGTCCAACTTGTCCACACTGACCAAATTGGTACATCTACATGGCAGTCCCACCTGCTCATTCCTCTCATGATTTTGTACACCTCCATAAGATCACCCCTCAGTCTCCTGCACTTATTTAGTTACTCTGCATATTTTCATTGCCAGATGATGAAACTTTGATCAGCTCCAGACCTTTGGGGAATGGTGCACTGTGAATTCAAATGTCAGAGATAAAGAGAACATGGAGAGGTTTGTGGAGTGCACAGATAGCACTAGATACCATTTGGCAGAAAAGTATCTTGAAGAAGGGTCCCGACCCAAAACGTCACCTATCCATGTTCTCCAGGGATGCTGCCTGACCCGCTGAGTTACTCCAGCACTTTGTGTCTCTTTTCCAATTATAAGGAAGTGTGAAATCTGATCAACATTCAATACGAGTTCACAGAATAAGGGGCCTATCCCACTTAGGCGTTTTTTTAGGCGACTGCCAGCGACTGTCATAGTCATAACAGGTCGCCGAAAATACGGTGACTGGACCCCCCTACGACAATATCTACGACAAGCTACAACAATCTACCACCTAGTCGACATCAAGCTACGGCAAGCTACCGACAACTGGCAACCTAATCGTCGTGAGTAGGACGTCCACCTATGACCACACCTACGACAACCTACCACCACAGAGGCGACAACCTACCACCACAGAGGCGACAACCTACGACAACCGAAGTCAACCTACGTCCACCCGCGACAAGCTATGACAAGCTATGACCCTGAAGACTGAAGACAACTGAAGATAATTCATGTTTCACCCAGTTTCCCTATAAAAGGGGTTGTACGGTAGGGTTTCCAATCATTCTGCATCATGACTATTTGGAAAGTGATGCCATGAGAAACTACTCTAAAATACAATAACTTCATACATCAATTTTCCATCAAAATGTCAAGAATTTCCTTTATTGATATTGAAAGAAGCAAAAAAAAATTAAAGGTTAATAAGAACATACAACAGTGCACACAAAAATATTGTAATAAACTTCAATAAATTTCAATAAACTTCAAACTTCAAACTTTAAAATTCAAACTTTAAAGGGAATACAAGTGCAAAAACATACAAAACCTAACATCATTTATGGACACATTACACTGATGGGTGATCAGATCAAGTCCACACTTGGAATTCACCGAAGTCAGCACCGGCGACAACCTACGTCACCTGTTGACAACCTGGCAACAACCTACGACAGCGCCTATGTCAGGAGACGTCAAGCTACGATCATTGGCGTCAAAATAACAGTCGCTGAAATTTTTTAAACATTTCAAAATACAGCGGCGACCAGGAAAACGCTACGACTCTTTGGAGACTACTCACAACCATACAGGCAATGCCCCGGCAACCGTGTAGCGACAGCCAAGTCGCCTGTAGTCACCTAAAAAATTGCCTAAGTGGGACAGGGATTTTATTAATCTTTTCTCGGTATAGCAGTCTGAAGGATGAAAATTGGTGAGAACAATTTATCTTCTATGAAATAAATGCTTTGCATAATTGCCTACCTCCTATGGACAGAATGGGAATGTCTGGTTTCAGTGGCATTTATGGCAAGGGGCATCTTTCAATGCAGCCTTAACTGTGCAATAAGGAACCATTGAGATTGTAAATTTTAAACATTTTCTCATTGGTTGTACCAGCATTATTATGACTTGACTTTGGCATCAGATGAACTTTCATTCCCAATATTAGTTTTCACATTTTAAACTTTGTGCTCTTAGAAAGTTTAAGTTAAGCCGTGAAGGAATCCACAACACAGTAAGACTCTCTCTCTCTCTCTGTGGCATCCGTGCATCCACGGGGGATGATGGTGCGGCTT
Source organism: Rhinoraja longicauda (assembly GCF_053455715.1). Classification (NCBI taxonomy): domain Eukaryota; kingdom Metazoa; phylum Chordata; class Chondrichthyes; order Rajiformes; family Arhynchobatidae; genus Rhinoraja; species Rhinoraja longicauda. Next base: position 38,600,190 of record NC_135956.1, on the reverse strand, counting down.
GGCGTTGTCGTGCTTGGAGAGGGGGATTTTTCATCTGTGGTTACATTTCCTTGTGTGACTGACTAGGCTTATCCGTGACAGGCAGATCCTTCCATAGTTTCCATAGGTGAGGTCATTTCTGGTCGTTGTTCTGGGGAGTCCGTGGCTGCTGTCTTTGCCATATTGCGGCGCTGGCGCCTGTGCTCCAGGGTCTTAAACCACACGCTGTCGTGGGGTTTCATGCCCGCCTGGAGGTCCTTCCTCCACCTGCCACGGTCCTCAGCAGCCGCTTCCCAGTTGTCAGTATCGATATTGAAGCTTGTCATTGCCCTTTTAATTGTGTCCTTGTAGCGGAGCTTTGGTCTTCCTCTTGGTCTCCGAGCATTGGCAACCTCACCATAAAGCACGTCTTTGGGGATACGCCCATTGTCCATCCTGTGTATATGTCCAAGCCAGCGGAGGCACTTCTGCTTGAGGATAGCAGGGATGCTAGGCATGTTGGTTAGAGAGTGGACAGATTCGTTGGTGATTTTGTCCTGCCAAGAAACTCCCAGGATGTGGCGAAGACAGCGAAGGTGGAAGTTATTCAATTATCTCTTGATGTTGATAGGTCGTCCAAGCTTCACTACTGTAAAGTAGCATGCTCAATATGCAGGCAGTGACCTTGGTAGACAGGGACCTTGGTTTTGGTTGTGAGTTTCCTGTTCTTCCATGCCCACTTGGTTAGTCTCCCAAAGGTGGTTGCTGCCTTTCCTGTGCGCGAGTTGAATTCCTCATCCAAAGAGAGGCTATCAGTCACCGTGGATCCCAAGTAGGAGAATTTTTTGACGGATTCCAGTAAAGTGGCATTTAGGCTGATTTGAGGGGGGAGTGGAGTGTCCTGACCCATGACAACAGTCTTCTTAATACTGATTGTCAGTCGATATTCATTGCAAGCATGAGACATCTTGTTCATTAGCCTTTGAAGTCCACCTTCCATTGGGGCGATGAGTGCAGCATCATCAGTGTACAGGAGTTCTCTGAGGAGCACAGTTTTCACCTCCGTCTTGGCCTTTAATCTTGCTAGATTGAAGAGTTTCCCATCACTTCTGGTGTGGAGCTAGTCACCTTCCATGTCTGTCGGGACGACAAAGGACAAAAGGGCAGATAGGGAGATGCCGAACAGAGTTGGGGCTAGGACACAACCTTGCTGCACTCCGCTTCTCATGGGGAAGCTTTCCGACCTAGCTCCATCAAAGTGCACTGTACCGTGCATGTTTTCATGAAAGGTTAAATTAAGCTGTGAAGGAATCCACAACACAGTATGACTTTATAAACACACATAGGTGGGACTAGTGTAGATGCTGGGCAAGTTGGGCCAGAGGGTCCATTTCCACACAGTATGACTCAATGACTCGTATTTACATTTGGCTCATATCAATATCATATCATATCATATCATATCATATCATATCATATCATATCACTGAGGATTCTCAATATTAATGGACTGTACGAATCCCATTCCTTCTCTCCAGAGATGCTGCCTATCCCGCTGAGTTACTCCAGCATTTTGTGTCTATCTGTGGCTCAGTGACTATATCTATGACTGAACTGAAATCATCTACTCCGTAGCATTAGCCCTTCTTGATAATCATGACAAAATGACTTTCTTCATCCATGTCTATCTTTTAACAGTATTCTCATTGGAAGGACTCTAGCAGATACTAATAATCTGTCAAACATGCTCATAAGCTGAACGTTAATTATCTCTCCACTTCCTCTATCTCACCATTCCTTCAACCAATACACCTCTGCCAATCAAAACTGCCTCGGTTGTTGCTAGTCACAAATTGCTGGAGTAACTCAGCGGGACAGGCAGCATCTCTGGATAAAAGGAATGGGTGACGTTTCGGGTCAGGACCCTTCTTCAGACCCGAAATGTCACCCATTTCTTCTATCCAGAGATGCTGCCTGTCCCGCTGAGTTATTCCAGCATTTTGTGTCTATCTTCGGCTATAACCAGCATCTGCAGTTCCTTCCTACACACTGTCTCTGTTGTTGTACCTGATTATAAAATTGTTGTTAAATAAAACCTTACTCACCATCTCACATTACTATTTTCCTTTTATTCTTTCCATTCAAAGTCCATTGTTTGATTTCTCAGCCATTTAGGATGCCTTGCGGTGGTTTTCTGTGCATAGAAAGAGAACTAATATCACATAAGGACTGCATTAAGACATTAGTTTTCATATGTGAACATCCAAGTATATAATGCAATACTAAACAGAACAAAAAATCAAATTACATTGATCTCATGGGCAGCCAAGGATGTGAAGAAATTACTCATACAGTTTCGGTTTTCTCATACATTTAAGAGTAATAGACATTTTAAGATAAGACAATAATATATAAATCTTCTTTGATATTGTGAATAGAGTTTAATGGGAAATATATTTACAATGATATTCATACCATCATAAAAGCAATAATGTTTTTGTGGTTATAATGGTTGTCAGAAAGAGAATTCATATCACTGAGGATTCTCAATATTAATGGACTGTACAAATCCAAGCTTCTGCAAAACATGAGCACAATTTTGTCGAGCATCACAATGTTTCAAAAAATGTCAATCACAAGCAGAACACAGCGCCTTCCTCCACCTAGTAGTCTTGGGGCAACAATATTGCCACAAAATGGTTGATATTAGGGCCACTGCTATTTTTTTGTTACATCTTGGTGACATGGCAACCTTTTAAAGACTTTCGAGGCTTAAGCAGGCCATTGATTTCAGGGATGATTTTGTTTCAGTTCTTGTTTTATGGACCTGAGTTGGCTGATGCAACCAATGTGGGAACCACAGACACCTCCATGGTTGGGGCAGAGGGTGGCTGATGAACCAGACAGCTGGGTGGTATGCAAGGTTTAGTTAAGTTTAGAGAAACAATGTGGAAACAGGCCGACCAGCGATCCCCGCACATTAACACTGTCCTGCACCCACGAGGGACAATTTACACATATACCGAGCCAATTAACCTACAAACCCATATGTCTTTGGAGTGTGGGAGGAATTCGAAGATCTTGGAGAAAACCCACGCAGGTCAAGGGGAGAATGTACAAACTCCGTACAGACAACACCCGCAGTCAGGATCGAACCCGGGTTTCCAGTGCTGCATTTGCTGTAAGGCTGCAACTCTACCGCTGCACCACCATGACCGTGAACTTCTTCTGCTGGCCACAGAGGACCTCTGTGCATTTCTGATGCATGACATTGGGGTCCTCCTCATTATCGTGAACGCTCCTTTTAGGAGGATAATAACAAATTTCAGCGAGTCATGAACCGACTGAAATAGGGATACACAAAACAAAAGGAATAATGTAAAGAATCACACCTTGAACGTGGAATCAAGGAGATGCTGCATATATTGATGTAATTTCAAAGGGGAAGCACGAGCAGAGAGGCTCAGGTATTTACAATAGACTGGATTCCCTTTCTTTTGAGCAAAAAATGCTGAGAGAAGACTGGATTGAAGCGTACAAATTTATGAGGGCTGCATGGATAGCAAGAAGCTTTTCCACTAAATTGTGGTGTCTATAATCAAGGGCATAATTTTAAGGTAAGGGTCAGAAATTTAGAGGGGATTTGAGGAAGAAATTATTCGCCCAACGATTTCTGGAATGTTGAATTTAAGGAGGTGTTGGAGGCAGGTATTCTTGCAACATTAAATAAGTATTTAGATAAGCACTTGAAGCACAATGAATGGCTTTGGGCCAAATGCTAGCGACATGGATTAGTGCAGATACTTCACGGCCGATATTGACACAATCAGCTGAAAGTCTCTTTCCTACTGTATGAATCTCTAACTGTGAGATACCGGCCCAGAGTTCTTACCAACAGGAGCACCAATTATCAAGAAAGAAGAAGGACTTCCATGACATCTGGGCAAATCTTCAAGATACAAGACTTTGCCAAAAATGACAGTTGGGAAGTGGCCTTTTACATACATTGAAGTGGTACTTTACCATTTGGTAAAGCATGCTTCTGCATTCAAGGCACACATTTTTGTAAGAAGTATTTTTCAATGCTGGAAAAAATTAGGAGGAGGCATGGATAATAAGTAGCTAGTGAGAAGCTTTACCACTAAACTGTGTCGCCTATAAACAGAGAGCATAGTATCTAAGGCAATGGTCATGCATTGCACGCAGGTTGGTAACATTTGGTGTAAGTAATCTTCTGTGCACTGTACATAAGCAGGATTGTGTTACAATTTCCCAAAGGATACTCTTAATGACAAGTTACTGGGCACATTGAGTAAAAAGTTCTTACATTTTACAAAACATAATACTTACAATTAATGTGCTGCACAATAATCTTCTGCCTCTCAATTATCACTGCACTACTACTTCTGGCAGATCGTTCCTATTGAGGGCGTGCAGCGTAGGTTTACGAGGTTAATTCCCGGAATGGCGGGACTGTCATATGTTGAAAAACTGGAGCGACAAGGCTTGTATACGCTGGAATTTAGAAGGATGAGATGGGATCTTATCGAAACATATAAGATTATTAAGGGGTTGGACACGTTAGAGGCAGGAAACATGTTCGCAATGTTGGGGGAGTCCAGAACAAGGGGCCACAGTTTAAGAATAAGGGGTAGGCCATTTAGAACGGAGATGAGGAAAAACTTTTTCGGTCAGAGAATTGTGAATCTGTGGAATTCTCTGCCTCAGAAGGCAGTGGAGGCCAATTCTCTGAATGCATTCAAGAGAGAGCTAGATAGAGCTCTTAAGGATAGCGGAAACAGGGGGTATGGGGAGAAGGCAGGAACGGGGTACTGATTGAGAATGATCAGCCATGATCACATTGAATGGCGGTGCTGGCTCAAAGGGCTGAATGGCCTACTCCTGCACCTATTGTCTATTGTCTATTGTTCCATATACCCACCACGTACTGTGTGAAAAGGTTGCCCTTCATATTAAATCTTTCTCCTCTCACTTTAAACCAATGCCTTGTTGTTCTTGCTTCTCCTACTTTGGGCAAAAGACGTTGTGCATTCACCCCATGAATTCCCCTCATAATTTGATACACCTCTATGAGTTCACCCATCAGCCTGCACTTGAAGGAAAAAGGTCAGCCCAACCTTCTCCGACAGTTCGGCTCCTTGAGTCCTGGCAACATCCTTGTAAATCTTCTCTGCATCCTTACCAGCTTAATGGCATCTTTCCAAAGCAGGGTGACCAAAGCAAAACACAATACTTTAAGTGTGGTCTCACCAACATCTTGTACAATTGTAACATTACACTCTAACATCATTCCTCAATTCTTTGACTGATGATGGACAGTGTGCCAAAAGCCTTCCTCATCAACTTATTAATTATCAATGTGTGATGCCACTTTCAGCGAACTATGTACTTTTACTGATAGATCCCTCTGCTCTACAACACTCTGCCAGACCCTTCCATTCAGTGAAGATGCTGCCCTGAATTAACTTCTGAAAATGCAACTTTTGACACGTATCTAAATTAAACTTCATTAGCCATTGTTCAGATCACACTGAAACTATTTATAACTATCTTCTCTGTCTATGACACCATCTATTTCAGCATCATCAGCAACCTCACTAATTATGCCCTGTATATTCGAATCTAAATTGTTAATATGATTAAAATATTTAATGCTCTAATTGCATGTCAGCTTCTACCTCTGAATCCAGAGTAAAACTCAATTTTGACCCTTGGGTGCATTACCAAGAAGTGCAGCATTTCTGATATCAGCTTTTAGACGTTAAACATTCTCAGGTGATTGTAATGGATCCCAGAGCACTACTTCAGAGATGACTGTTGAAGTTAAAAAAATCCCACTTTTTGACACTGCATGAAATGCAATCATCTATTTCTCCCGAATGGCCGAGCTAAGATTTTAAGATGGTGACATCTCATTCTAAGCCACCAGGCTAAGTAATTTCTTCCTATTGACAATGTCAAATCTTCTTAACGTTTTTATTACTTCGTTCAAATCAGCCCTCAATCATACATATTCAATGGAATGTAATCCAAGCTCGTGCAATAGTCTTTTATGCCCCCATATGAATTTGATGAATCTTTGTGCTCTCTCTCCAAGACTTTTCTAAGCTGTGACACTTGGAACTAAATTTAGCTCTTAAGCTAAAGTCTGAATATATTTCTGTGTAAATCAACCCATCTGTGTTTTATCCTGTTTCCATTCCACTAGTTGTATGTGGTGATTTATATAAAAGCTATTTTTTATTGTTGGGTGGTGTGTAATCTTTCTTTTCTTAATCTGACTTGGATATTCCTTGTTGACTCATCTGACTTGTCATTGAGTCATACACCACTGAAACAGGCCCTTCGTCCCTTCGGCTGACCAAGATGCGCCATCAACACTTGTTCCAGTTATTTATTACCACAGTTCCACATGCTCTAAGCCAATTAATCAACCTCCTCTGTGGGACCTTATCAAATGCCTTCTGAAAATTCAGATGTACCACAGTCACATCAATTCTAATAAACACATTTTCAAAGAACTCCAGCAGATTTAATCAAATATGATTTTACTTTCAGAAATGTATACTGACTCTGCTTAATTATTTTATTCTTTTCAAGGTATTCTAATAATACATCTTTCACTTTAGATTCCAGCATTTTCCCTACCACTGATATCAGGTTAACAAATCAGTAATTCAATTATATCTCTCTCTCAAAGGTATCAGCACATTTTCAATCCACAGAAAAATGTCCTGAATCTGTAGGATTTAGGAAGATGATAACCAGAGCATCTGTAATCTCTGCAGGCACCTCTGTTAACACTCTGGGATGTAGATCATCATGTTCATGGGATTGTAAGAAAATAACTGCAGATGCTGGTACAAATCGAAGGTATTTATTTCACAAAATGCTGGAGTAACTCAGCAGGTCAGGCAGCATCTCAGGAGAGAAGGAATAGGTGACGTTTTGGGTCGAGACCCTTCTTCAGACTGATCATGGGATTTATCAGCTTTGAAGCTCACGAACTTCATTAGTACTTTTGTTCTGTTACCTATGCTTGGTTCCTCATTTTCACAAGATCTTTGATTCTTTCAAATATCTGGCACAACCAACATGGAACCAAACCTTGAATCCTTCACTCCACTCACTGCTAGCTTGAGTAAGGCTGAAAACAACACCTAACTACTTCACTTTCCCCAGGTATTTTGACAATCATTGTGAATGTCTTCAGGGGAAGTAGAAGTTCTGCTCCATCCTTTTATTCTATCTTGAAGCCAATGTTGGAATAGCTAAAAATCACATCTTATCAATGATGATGTGCATTCCCACCTACTTGCAATTATTTGTGGCATGTACTTGGGAACTTCCAGTCTTCTTTTTGTCATATCTTCCTAGAATGTTCATTAGATTAATTAACCAAGGCAACACTGGAGATCACCAAAGGTCATTCCCAGTTTAAATGCTCAGTTGTTCATAGTGTTAAAATGCAAACATTTTTATTGGGAAAGTCTTGAATAATATTGATGAATCTTTCTCACTCTTTAATTCAGTCACAAGCTTATTACAAGAACTTGCAGAGAGACGTTAGAAAGTCTAGCATGGGCAGGACCTACACAGTGAATGGTAGGGCTCTGGGGAGTGTTGTAGAGCAGAGGGATCTAGGAGTGCAGGTATATAAATGGTGTCATAGGTAGATAGGGTGGTCAAAAAGACTTTTGGCACATTGGCCTTCATCAGTCAGAGCATTGAGTATAGAAGTTGGGAGGTCATGTTGCAGTTATCTAAGACATTAGTGAGGCTGCATTTAGAGTATTGTGTTCAGTTCTGGGCACCATGATACAGGAAAGATGCTGTCAAGTTGGAAAGGGTCCAGAGATGATTTACGAAGATGTTGCCAGGGGAGTTATAGGGAGAGGTTGAGTAGCTGGGACTCTATTCCTTGGAGTGTAGAAGAATGAGGGGTGATCTTATTGAGTTGTATAAAATCATGACAGGAATAGATTGGGTAGACACACAGAGTGTCCTGCCCAGAGTAGGGGAATCGAGGATGAGATAACATAGGTTTAATGTGAAGTGGGAAATATTTAATAGGAATCTGAGAGGTAACTTTTTCACACAAAGTGTGGTGGGTGCATGGAACGAGCTGCCAGAGGAGGTAGCTGAGGCAGAGACTATTGCAATGTTCAAGAAACAATTAGATAGGTTTAGAGGAATATGTGCCAAATATGTGCCAAATGCAAAACTAGTGTAGATGGGATATGTTGGTCAGAGTGGGCAAGTTGGGCCAAAGGGCTTGTTTCCATGCTGTTTGACTCTATGACTCCATGTTTCAAGGATTCTGTGATACAGTGGGCAAGTGGGCAGTGACACCTCTGACAGCATAAATTGCAATCTGAAACAATCACCAGAGAAATGTTCAATGTAAAGCTTCATTAACTCGGACTGCTCTAGAAACAAGCCCACCCGGTAATCACCCAGCAAAGACAATGGGACCATTAGTAAAAAGTACGTAGCTAGTAATATATATGTAGTTTCCAGTACTTAATCATTTTGCTGCTTAAGTTCAAAATATAACAATGCATAACTGCACTTAAAATTTAATTTCATTGGTCCCAAATGGAACTACAGGAAGAGGCTAATGCCTCTCTGAAAGCAGCAGATATTTTACCAGGCAAGGCTCCTGGTCTCAAATCACATATGATTAGAATGCAGATCATGATGGGACCCAATGATCTGACTGTTGGGTTCTTGGCATGCCTGATTCTAATTAAAATTACAATTAATCATTAGGTAATTGAGAGCACTGTGAATCGACATGCTGATCATTGCAAACGATTCTCTACTCCAACTTTCAGTGAGCAAAGACGTGGACTAGGAAAAGAATCTTGCAATATATTCCTCCCAGCATGAATGCTACTTCTGATTAAGAACCAGACTGAACACAATATGATCGCCCGTTCCAAAAAGTACGTGCATTAGACTCCATGCTGGAAGCACATAGAATATTTCCACTCCAATATTATAAATGTCAGCCCCAGTATAAATGAACCACAAGCTTTGCTCAAAAAGAAGATTAACTGCTCATCAAATAATTGTAATGAGGACCCTGTTCCTGAATGATTGTAGCATGGACTTCAAGGTGTATAGAATGGGAAGTCATTTCAGAAGTACTAACCTTGTTCCAGATTAACGCAAAAATGTGCAAACCAAGTATCAGTGGGCCAGGCAGTATCTCTGGAGAACATGGATAGGTATGTTTCAGGTTAGGACCCTTCTTCAGACAGATTGTAGGGGATGGAGGGAAGAAAGCAGAAAGTGAGGAGGGGCAGGATAAAGCTTGGCAAGTAATAAGTTGATCGAGGTGAGGAGGGGTTTTGATAAGCAAATGGTGGACAAAGACCAGAGATGAAAAGACAGAAGGTGTGAGATAAAAAGATTGAAGAGTTGCAAATTGTGATGCTGGAGGAAGGATTGTCAGTGGAAGGAGATGGGGAGGGGGGAAATAGGAGTGAATCCAAGTGGGTTACAGGGGAGAGAGGCGGCAGGGAAAGAAAGGGGAGGAAGGAACAAATCAGTTGCTGGATATCAAAGAGTCAGCATAGAAATAGTCCATTTGCCTCACCGATCAAGCACTTAGCTACACTAAATACACTGATCTAAATTATTGGTCCTCCTAGATTCTAACTCTCGCCTACACAATAGGGGTAATTTGCAGTGCACAATCAGCAGACCAATCTGCCTGCCTTTGAGAAATGGGAAGAAACCAGAGTACTGAGAGGAAACCCACCGAGTCATAGGCAGAACCTGCAAACTCCACACAGATAGCACTGAGGTCAGGATCAATTCTGGGCCTTTGGAGTTGTGCGGCAGCAACTCCACTAGCCATGCTATTGCACCAAATGTGTTGAAAATATGACATGAAGTAAGATGGAAGGGGACTGCACTGGAGCGCAAATATTAAAAGAAACTAGATGGGCTGAATGGCTTGTTACCGCATCATAACATTTATTACGATCACTGCAGAAAAGATCAAACTGAGCAATCTCGAGTGAGTGGAGTATGAAATCCATGTCAAGGTGAGTACATAGCAGATATGTTCTATAATTGTACTAGTTCAATGACGGCTCGGAAGTTAAATAGTCCAAGGATTTGGACTAACAATCCAAAATCTCCTGTTTAAATACAAATTTGAAGCAAATAAGGACAGACTGTGTACCAAGGCAAAGGATTGCTTACCAGATTTTAGGATGATTGGTAAATGAAACAGAGATGATGATAAGAAGAGTTACTTTGTCTGAATCTGGAACATACTGCCTGTAAGACTGCGGAAGTCGATTTATTTGTAATGTTCAAAAGAGAAGTGCAGGTGGAAGGAATTTACTGGGTGGAAGGAATTTACAAAGTAATGGGGAAAAGGCAGGTCAATGGGATATAAAACAAAGATTTTACAGGAATTATCCATGCAGCTTCACAGGACTCTGACTCTGGATGTTCTCTGTATGGATTTTGCATGCGGTTTTTCCCCCGGATGTCCTAGTTCATTCCCTTATGCCAAAAATGTTTATCTTGTAAGTATAACAACACTGTTTATGGGAGTTTGTGGTGTACAAATTGTCTGACAGATTTCGTACATTTCAGCTCAGCACTTCAAAAATCTCCATGGCTGCAGAGTTGATTAAGGCATACTGCAGTCATGAAAACTGCTCTACAGTCTACCCTTGTAATTGCGGACCTCTTTATAACGATTTTATTTATAGCGGACGGAGCGTCCCCACAGTGATCAGACACCACGGTCTCTATAAGAACACAGTCTAACACAGGCTGCTAGTTACACTGCGGGAGGTTGGTACAATTGACAAGCAATTGCTTAGTTCAACACTTGTGCAATGATACTCAATTAAGCACCATTTAGTATTTTTAGCTTGTAGCAACAGAAATATATATTTTAGCTGTTAAAAAGCACTTTGTGTTTGAAAACAACTCATTGTTTCACAGAGTAAATAACTCCCCCCCCCCCCCCCCCATTGTCCGTAATAATGAGGGTTATCTGTACAAATACAAGCACTTCTCTTTCTTTTAAAATGCATGAACCGATGGAGAAACATGTTTAAAAATACAAATGAAGATACAGAAATATTTCAGTATATGTCTGCTGAGAGCTTGAAACCCCAGACAAGGTAGTAATTAGTTTACAATTATTAAATGTGAGACACTTCAAGCAAAATACTAATGAAAATCTCAGGAGGTCACTAAGAACTCTAACTGAAAATTTATTTTGTGATTCAGGACTATTTAATCTATATATATATATATATATATATATATATATATATATATATATATATATATATATCCATATAGGACTAGGTTAAATTCTAGTTAAGAAGTTAGGGCGGCACAGTGGCGCAGTGGTAGAGACGCTGCCTTCGTCGGCTCGGGCTCGGTGTGCCGAAGAGTCTGTTTCTGTGCTGTCTAATTCTGAAATCCATGCATTAGAGTTTCTATTCCAAGTCATGTGTTTGCAGCAGAAATAAATATATACAAGATTCCAATAATTTTAATTTCATGACACCTATTTTCTTGGCACATCTTCAAACATTATGAAGTGTTATGGAATGTTCTTTAAACTGTTTTTCTCTTGCTTGGCTGAGCATTGCACTGTGCTTAAAGAATTTGTTAATTGACGCTGCTACAGTTTCTAAAGAGTAAATGGGCTGTAAAACTCAAACAGCCTCTCCTGTGAAGCTTCTTGCAAGCACAATCCTCCAAAATGTAAGGTATTTTTGTGCTCCAAACTGCACATTGTGAACATTTGTCACATTCCTGATGAGGTCAATGCTTTTGTGCATATTGTGATGCTTTACTAAATCTGTTGTCCTCTGACCAATTTTCCATAATGGATTTTGCATTTTATGTAAGCTTTTCAAAACTTTCTGAGACATTAGACACCACAGTTTTTTCTCCTGGAACAAAGTCTTCCTTGATAGATGGGAGGCTGAATTGAAGAATTGGAACCTAAAACTTAGCAATATGCAACACTTCCGATTTCACAGTCAATTGTGTTAATGTCAGTGTAATGGGTTGAACATTTGGTACAGAGCTTCTCAGAATTTAGCACAAAAGTATTTTTAATTAACTTTTCTCCCCATTTCATTTAGACTGGCGACCTACAATATAAAGCCTCCACCAGTTAAGTTTAAGTTAATTTTCATGATTTGGAAAACACAAGCAGACTAGGTAGCTTTCAAAAAGGATAGATTACCACCTGGTAAAAACTATACCTTAGGCTTTGAAAACATTAATATGCTTCACGGTGGATTAAACAGTATTTATGTTTTTGAGTGAAACAGTCAATCAAGTAATCCTTGATTTTTTGATCCATAGACCACAATCAGTAAGGATAGGTCTCTTAAACATCACTATCATATTTGCTTCCACCACCACAGCCAACCCCACCCAGCAACACGTTCCAGGCATCTATCACTAATTACAAAACATCCCTTACAGATCTATTGGGTAGGCCATTTAGAACTGAGATGAGGAAAAACTTTTTCAGTCAGAGAGTTGTGAATCTGTGGAATTCTCTGCCTCAGAAAGCAGTGGAGGTCAATTCTCTGAATGCATTCAAGAGAGAGCTAGATAGAGCTCTTACGGATAGCAGAGTCAGGGGGTATGGAGAGAAGACAGGAACGGGGTACTGATTGAGAATGATCAGCCATGATCACATTGAATGGCGGTGCTGGCTCGAAGGGCTGAATGGCCTCCTCCTGCACCTATTGTCTATTGTCTATCTCTAAGCATTCTCTTCTCGCGCCTTAAATCTATCCCCTCTCGTATTTGACATTTCCACCTAGGAGAAAAAAACTCTCCTGTCTATGCCTCTCATAATTTTATAAACTATCAGGTTGCCCGTCAGCCTGATAGAAAACCATCAAAGTTTGTCCAACCTCTCTTTATAGCTAATCACCTCTAATTCAGGCAACTTTCTGATAAACACTTCAACTCCCCTTCCTGTTCCCATACTGACATTTCTGCCCTGGGCCTCCTCCATTGTCAGAGTGAGGACCAAATGCCAATTGGAGGAACAGCACCTCATATTTTGCTTGGGCAGCTTACAACTCTGCGATATGAAAATTGATTTCTCTAACTTCAAGTAATCCTTGCATCCCTTCTCTCTCCATCCCTCCCTCACCCTAGTAATACTAGTTTCACTGTCGTCCTGATGAGTTTAATGGGCAGTATAACTCATTTTCACTAAGCCCATAGCTAGCAATGGGCCGTTTCCTTGATCATCATTACCTTTTTACATATCTTTCATTCATTTGTACTATATCTCTCCATATCATCATCTATATCTCTTGTTTCTTTCCCTGACTCTCAATCTGAAGAAGGGTCTCGACACAAAACGTCACCCATTCCTTTCTCCAAAGACGCTGTCTGACCCAATCAGTTATTTCTGCTTTTTGAGTCAACATTCCGATAAACCTCTTCTGCATTTTCTCCAAAGTCTCCACATCCTTCCTACAATGTAGTGAGCAGAACTGTACACTTATTTTACCTTCAGTGTCCTGTGTCTCGAGTGCTTACCATCTGCAAAATATACTGCAGCAGTCCGTCCAAGCATTTTCAATAGCATCTTTCAGCCCACAGGTGAGCAATTGCAGTGTATTATGTAAATGGCACAATTTGCAGCTATAGTGTCTGGTAGTGCATGAGAAAATGCTTAAAGTGGTGGATAGTGTGCAATCATACCAGATGTGTTAGAACATAGAACATAGAACATAGAAAATAGGTGCACGAGGAGGCCATTTGGCCCTTCGAGCAGCATCGCCATTCATTGTGATCATGGCTGATCATCTACAATCAGTAACCTGTGCCTGCCTTCTCCCCATATCCCTTCATTCCACTAGCCCCCTAGAGCTCTATCTAACTCTCTTTTAAATTCATCCAGTGAATTGACCTCCACTGCCTTCTGTGGCAGAGAATTCCACAAATTCACAACTCTCTGGGTGAAAATGTTTCTGCTCACCTCAGTTTTAAATGGCCTCCCCTTTATTCTTAGACTGTGTCCCCTGATTCTGGACTCCCCCAACATTAGGAAAATTTTCCTGCATCTAGCTTGTCTAGTTCTTTTATGATTTTATACGTCTCTGTAAGATCCCCTCTCATCCTTCTATACTCCAGTGAATACAAGCCTAGTCTTTCCAATCTTTCCTCATATGACTGTCCCTCCATCCCAGGGATTAATCTTGTGAACCTAAACTGCACTGGCTCAATAGCAAGGATCTCAAATTAGGAGACCAAAACTGCACACAATGCTCCAGATGTGGTCTCACCAAGGCCCTATACAACTGCAGAAGAACTTCTTTGCTCCTGTACTCAAATCCTCTCGTTATGAAGGCCAACATGCCATTAACTTTCTTCACTGCCTGCTATACCTGCATGCTTACTTTCAGTGACTGGTGTACAAGGTCTCATTGCACTTCCCCTTTACCTAATCTGACACCATTGAAATAATAATCTGCCTCATTATTTTTGCCGCCAAAGTGGATAACCTCACATTTATCTACGTTATACTGCATCTGCCATGCATCTACCCACCACTCAACCTGTCCAAGTCACTCTGCAACCTCCTAACATTCTCTTCGCAGTTCACACTGCCACCCAGCTTTGTGTCATCCGCAACCTTGCTAGTGTTACTTCTAATTCCATCATTCAAATCATTAATATGGTAAATAGTTGCGGCCCCAGCACCGTGCCTTGGGGCACTCCACTCGCCACTGCCTGGCATTCTGAAAAGGACCCGTTTATTCCTACTCTTTGCTTCCTCATCTTTTCAGCCCGTATTGCCCTTTCTGTAGTGGATGTTTTCCAGTCCACTACATAAACCAACCTCCATCCGTCCCCAGCTTCCATCTACAATTCACGCTGCCTCAAGAAAGCAGCCAACATAATCAAGGACGACACACCCCAGCTATTCCCTTTTCTTTTGTCTCCTGTTGAGAAGAGGATACAATAGCTCATACCAGCAGATTCTGAGGTAGATTCTCATACCACAGGTTGAGTGGTGGGTAGATGCATGGCAGATGCAGTATAACGTAGATACCATCTTCATCCCCACTGTTGTCAGATAATGGAACAGACCTCACATAAGCTAAAGGTGTAGTCCCAATCTCCTAACCCACTTTTGTACGTTTTTTTTATCTGCACTTTCTCTGTAGCTGTAACATTGTTATGATGTAACACTACATTCAGCATACTGGTATTTTTCCCTTTGTACTTGCATATGCTGGGTGTACTCACTTATAATGTGATTTGACAGAATAACATGCGAACAAAGTTTGTATCTTGCTACAAGTGACAATATTCAACCAATACCTAATCATCCTGACTGTTGTTGGAGCTGAGGCAAGTGGGGAGTATTCTGTCATGCTCATGACGTGTTCTGTGGATGGTGGGAACATTTTGGGGGTGTAATGAGATGAGCCACTTGCCATAGATTAATCAGACCTGACTTGTCCTCATAGCCACGATACTTAGAGAGCTAGCCCAATTGATTTTCCATTAATTAAAGACAGCCCATTCAAGAATGGTTGTGGACTTGGTCATAATGCCATTGAATGTCAAGGATAGGTGGTTAATCTCTCCCTTATGGGAGATAGTCTTTGCCAACGTGTTTCTGGTGCATGTTATTTTCTACTTTACTATCCTATCCCTATCTAGGTCAAGGTCTTGCTTCATTTATAGAAAATTATTGATCTGAGGATTATATTTCTTAAGCAAGCCAGCTTAGACTACTTTCTCTGGGAGAAAGTGCCACACTTCAATGATTCTGTGCCTGAAGAAATGTGTTCTAATATCTTTGCTGTGCAGCCTGGTATTGACTTTAACAGTATGTTGCTCATTCCAGTTTCACTCACCTGGAGGAGTAGCTTATTTCTATCATTTCCAGTTTCCTTTGGCTTCCTATTAATTATTTTCAAACTTTTAAAAAACATCAATCAAGTCAACCATTAATCTTATATTTCACAGGGAATGTGTTTCACTGATGTGAAAATTCACCCTGTGCAGCCCTTGGGAAACTGCATTACTTCCAAGGCAAAATTATCCTACCTAAATATTATATCAGCAAGGACAGGTCAGGGCCGGGGCGCCCTAAGGTACAATATTGTTATTTATTCATTGTTTATTCATGCTGACTGGTATTCATTGTCCTCCCTGATTGCACAAGAGAAGCTGCAGTGAGCCATCCTTTTTGCATTGTGGGAGTGACCTTAACACAGGGATCGCACCAGTTCAACTACAGTACTTTAGGATCGGGGCTCCAAAACAAACATAGCGACAGTGAATGAACAGCGATTGATTTCTCCAAGCCTAGATGGTACAAATGCAACTTGGTGAGAAATCTCTTCATGCCTGTCGCTTTTGTCTTTCTTGATGATAGAAGTTATGGGTTTGAGAGATGCTCTCAAAAAAACAAAGCTATGGAACTACAGTGCTTTTTGAAGACAGTGTTGCCTGCAGCTACAATGCACAAGCAAAAAGAGGTGTGGGGGGTAAGAGGGTATTAGTATAGAAGGTAGTATAGAAGGTCTGCACTCATCCAGACAGCGATGCAGTCAGAAAAGCCTAGCTGTGGAGCCACAGTGCATTTTGCAGACAGTGTTGCCTGCATTTGTTCAGCTGTAGTCCAATCATGAAATTAAATGGGCGGAGAAAATCTTTATATATTGCCCTCTTGTTGGAAACGTTAAACTTCTATTTGCATTGTTTTGTTCCCACTACTACATTATCGTGGTCAGTGTATGTATCGGGTGCATCACAGCCGTATGGCAACTGCTCTGCTCAAGACCTGATGAAACCTTGATGAACGTGAGTTGTGGACGCAGCTCCGTCCATCACGCAAACCAGCCTCCCCGCACCCCACCCCTCCTTGTTTACGATGGACTCTATCAATATTTCATGCTGCC
This sequence comes from Rhinoraja longicauda, assembly GCF_053455715.1. Lineage (NCBI taxonomy): Eukaryota > Metazoa > Chordata > Chondrichthyes > Rajiformes > Arhynchobatidae > Rhinoraja > Rhinoraja longicauda. Next base: position 38,583,259 of record NC_135956.1, on the reverse strand, counting down.
TCGGGAAAACAGTCAACATAATTGAGGACCACTCATGCCCTAGTCATTCTCTCTTCTCCTCTCTCCCATCTGCCAGAAGATACAAAAGCTTGAAAGCATGTACCACCAGCTTCCTCCCTGCTGTTCGCAGATTCTTGAATAAATCTCCCCTGTGCTAAGGATAAATTAGCAATCTCCTAATCTGCCTCATTGTGGCCCTAGTACTTTCTTTTTTTATCAAACTGGAAAGGGTGCAGAGAAGATTTATGAGGATGTTGTCAGCAATCATGGGCCTGAGGTCTTGGGAGCAGTTGAGCTGGCTAGGACTCTACTCCTTGGAGCACAGGAGGATGAGGGATGATCATATAGAAGTGCACAAAATTATGAGAGGAATAGATCGGGTAATCACACAGAGTCTTTTGCCCAGAGTAGGGGAAATTGAGAACTAGAGGACATTGGTTTAAGGAGAGTGGGGGGGAGGGGAAGATTTAATAGTAACATGAGGGGTAACTTTTTTACATAAAAGGTGGTGGATATATGGAACGAGTTGCCAGAGAAGGTAGCTGAGGCAGATACTATTGCAACATTTAAGAAACATTTAGACAGGTATATGGATAGGATAGGTTTAGAGGGATATGAGCCAAATGCAGGCAGGTTGGACCTGGCTGATGGAACATGTTGGTCAGTGTTAGAAAATTGGGCCGATGGGCCTGAATCCACACTTTATGACTCTATGACTTTTCTCTACAACACTCTATTCTGGAATCTGTTTATTTTCTCTTTTGCACTACCTGATGTTCTTGCTGAACAAAGAGTTTCACTGTATTTTGCTAAATGTAACAATAATAAACCAAATCCAACCAAACCAAACACTCCCCCGAATTCAATTGTTCTTAGCTTTTCACAATTAGAGTCATATTGTCAAAGAGTGAAACAGTGTGAAAACAGGCCCTGCAGCCCAACTCGCACACACCGGCCAACAATGTCCCAGCTACACTAATCCCACTTCCCAGCCTGAACTATCTCCTCTGGCAGCTTGTTCTATACACCCACCACCCTTTGTGTTAAAAAATTACCCCTCGTATTCCTATTAAATCTTTTCCCCTTCACCTTGAACCTATGTCCTCTGGTCTTCGATTCCCCTACTCTGGGCAAAAGACTCTGTGCATCTACCCGATCTATTCCTCTCATGATTTTGTATACCTCTATAAGATCTCCCCTCATCCTCCTGCACTCCATGGAATAGGGATCCAGTCTACTCAACCTCTCCCTATAGCTCACACCCTCTAGTCCTGGCAACATCCTCGTAAATCTTTTCTGAACCCTTTCAAGCTTGACAATATCTTTCCTATAACATGGTGCCCAGAACTGAACACAATATTCTGAATGCGGTCTCACCAACGTCTTATACACCTGCAACATGACCTCCCAACTTCTATACTCAATACTCTGACTGATGAAGGCCAAAGTGCCTAAAGCCTCTTTGACCACTTTATCTACCTGCGACGCGACCTTCAAGGAACCATGCACCTGTACTCCTAGATCCCTCTGCTCTACAACACTACCCAGATGCCCACCATTCACTGTGTAGGTCCTGCCCTTGTTTGACATCCCAAAATGCAACACCTCACACTTCTCCATATTAAATTCCATCAACCATTCCTCCGCCCACCTGGCCAATCGATCCAGATCCTGCTGCAATCGTTCACAACCATCTTCACCATCTGCAAAACCACCAACTTTTGTATCATCAGCAAACTTGCTAACCTTGCCCTGAATGTTCTCATCCAAATTATTGATGTCTATATCACTCTGGTGTTTTGGGGTTATATTAGATAATCTCAGATTTAATCCCAGAAAAATTGTTTGCTCACACAGCTACTCGGTCAATTAATCTTTCTAATTTCATGCTCCTGTCTGCATTATTTCCTATGCCACCAATCAGGAATCTATGTAAGGATGCTATTCATTGATGACAGCTTAGACTTCAACACCATCATACCAAATAAGCTCATCCCTAACCCTCTGAGCCTTGGCCTTCGGGCTTCCATCAGCAATCGGCTTTTGGACTTCCTAACCAGAAGACCTTAGTCAGTTAGTCATAACATTTCTGCACCTTGACCTTCAACACTGCCCGTCAGGATTGTGTGCTCAATCCATTGTGTGGCCAAGTACAACCCCAACTTGATCATTAATTTTGCCGATGATACCCCTGTTTGCAGCCGGGTCAACTACAGCAATGAGACAAGCACAGGAAAAAGATCAAGAACATACAAAGTCCTGGAGTAATTTAGCAGATCAGGCAGCATCTCTGGAGAACATGGATAGGTGACGTTCTAGGTCGAGATCCCTTCTTCATAATACAGTTTCTTGTTTCTACAAGAGATCAAGAACCTTGTGTCAGGTCATAAAACCGAGCTTTTAACATCAGCAAGACACAAGAGTTGGTTATTCACCTAAGGTAGTGGTAGTGAACATAACCCTGCCCTCATCAATGAAGCTGCTGCAGAGGTGATCAACAGCATCAGGTTACTAACCTCACAGAGCCACCTGTTCCTATCATCCCTCCTGAATTGTCAAGCTACAGTTCCTGTGCCCCCTACTGACACAACAGAGTGCCAGTTCTAGTGCTCCATTTTGATTCACCAGGTTCCTGAATCCCATACACCTTTCCAACTTGCTAAAGCCCCTTGCTGTGCAGGGCACCACAGTGACATAGCAGTAGAGTTGCTGCCTTACAGTGCCAGAGACCTGAGTTCCATCCTGACTATGGATGCTAACTGTACGGCGTTTTTTACGTTCTCCCTGTGACCGCGTGGGTTTTCATTGGATGCTCCGGTTTCCTCCCACACTCCACAGACATGTAGGCTTGTAGGTTAATTGGCTTCTATAAATCGCCTCTAGTGTGTAGGATAGAACTAGTGTAAGGATGATCACTGGTCGGTGCGGACGCGGTGCGCCAAGGGCCTGTTTCCACGGTGCATCGCGAAGCTCTAAACCTCAGATACAGCACTTTACTCCACACAGTGAGATCTTGGTTCCCACATGCTTCTCCACTCACTCGGGTCCTGGTTCGCACATGCCTCTCCACGCACTGGGAATGCTGATTCCCACACTCCACTCCCCTCAGCGAGGTCCTTGTTCCCACACTCCACTCCACGCATTGGGTTCTGGTTCCCACACTCCACTACAACCACTGGGACCCTGGTTCCCTTAATCCCTTCCAGCCTAACAAAGCTCTGATTACCGTGTTCCCTTCTGACTTTCTGGGGCCCCATTTCCCATACTTGCTTTAATCTGACCAAAGTCAGAGAGACAGATTCTTGATTAGTACCAATGGCAGAGGTTGTGGGGAGAAGGCAGGAGAACGCTATTAGGAGGGAGAGGTAGATCAGCCATGATTGAATGGCAGACTTGATGGGCTGAATGGCCTAATTCTACTCCTATTCCTTATGACCTTATGACCTGAAGTTCCAGTTCTTGCACTCCCTTGAAAACGACTGAGCTCTCTCGGAAATTTATTATAATGCGGCGTGATATCTGAAAAGTGAAAGAAAACATCTGTTGGTAATTACAGGAGTAACTTCTAATGGACCAGAAAATCTGCAAGTTCAGCACCATTACATTTCTAAGCATGTCAGATTATCATAATTTTACTGTTTTTTTGCCTGAGTGAGATTAACATCTACCTCCAAGAAGTATCTTTCTTGAGCCTGCTATCTCATGCCTAATTCATTAAGATATGCAAAACAGCTCTCCTGGAAGGTTGTAGATTGCACTGTCTCTTTTTTCCCAGGTCCTAGATCTATCATGTTTTGAGGAATGGTGAGGAATTAATTTCTTAGACTTGAATGAGATTTTTTAAAAAGGTATACATGTTATTTCAGAATCGCATATAAATTTTGTGGTTCTATAAAAAAGATCTTGAAAAATCCTACTCATAGAACAAAAATCCTATCAAGAAGCACTTCAGTATTACATTTTATGGTCTACTGGTCAAAATTATATAACATATCAATTCCTTTCAAAATTTGTTTTAACTCTGTTACTGTATCTATTTCAGTATTGTTTCCCATTGTGTTGGAACCTATCATGCCGAAAGATTTGATGATGTAAATGTGCCGACCCTTTGTTTAGTTCATATTTAAACCAAGAGTAAGTTAATGGATTTTGAAATGAATGAAGAGTTAAACCAGAATTTATTGTTCCAGTGGGTAGAATCTCAACCGAGGGAAAAGCTCTTTTCAAACTGTCATGGGTCTCTTTAAGAAAACAAACCTAAATTCCCTTCAGCATATCTACAGAAGCTCAAAAGTGTTCGATCATCTTTATAACCTCTCTTTAGCAAATTATGCTTCCAGTGATTTTATGTTCAAAACAGCTTGCAGAACATGCAGTAGTTCCCTGTCATTAATAATTAAATTCCATTATTGCAGACTGACTGATAAAAATCTCTTTTGAACTTTACCTGATCAATATCTAATCAAAGCAGAACAGTGAGCCTAGTTCATACTTGATAGGGTCTTAGCATACGGAAACAGGCCGTTTGGCCTTAACGGGTCCATGCAGACTAGATTGTCTACTTTAGCTAGTCCCATTTGGCTGTCTTTGGCCCATATGTCTCTAAACCTTTTCTATCCACGTACCTGTCCAAATGTATTTTTAACATTGCAATTGTATCGGCCTCAACAGCTTTCTCTGGCAGTCAAATGAAAGGGTTTACAAAGAAATACAATCAATCTTTTGATAATCAAGTTGTTTTGGACTGTGGGTTACTAGAGGTATGTAAAAACATGTAGCACAGTTATTACTCATTCATTTTGGTCAGTTTAACCATTTGAAAATTCTTAATCCAATTAAAATAGTCAAGTGAATTTGACAGGTGTTTTAAGTGCAGATTCAAAAATCTTTTCAGCAGTAGTTTCCAGGCTAGAAAAGAAAATTGCTTCTTAGAAAAAAAATGCTTACCTTTGTGATTTTGACTGGAGGAAATTACTTGTTGGGATGGAATCCATTAATGAAAGAGCATGTTTATTTCGCAAGTAAACAGGATATCCCAAAATGATTCACAGCCAATGTTTTTTTTAAACTGTTCTTTGCTGAGGTAAGACACCAAAATTACCATGAAAGTTGCAGATTTTTGTAAAAGTCCAAAAGATATCCCTTTGACTTCGCCTGGTTGAAACTGTATTTCTATGGTATCTTAATGTCTTTGAAACAGCTAGGGATTGATAATGTAAGAAAATGCCTTGCCATTCCTTCAGTACTGATGTGGCACATCTGAACAGTCCAGATAATTAGCTCAGCACATTATGATTTGAATGGAATACGAATCCAAAACCTACCAATACTGAGACTTGTTTACTACCATCCAAAACCTACCGATACTGAGACTTGTGTACTACCATCCAAGCAACCTAACACGTTAACAAAAATCTAAAAGTAAAATTCTGCAAATACTGCAAATCCAAAATATGGAATACAACTATCAATTATGCAGGGGTCACCTGTACCTCTCAAATCAATTGCTGCTTACAAAAGAGAGCGATGAATGCAGAAATGTTATGAGCAAATGGTATAATATATGGAATAATTTCTTTTTTTTTTCCTAAAATAAATAAATGCCTCATTAAGTGACTGCCATTTTAGCAATTAAAATAGATGATTTTTCGACGGATTCAAACCAAAAGCAACTTTTCAATGTTGTTGAAGGCATTGTCAGTGTGAATGCATGTGGGAGTTCAGCAGCAGGTTTCAGAAAATATGCATCATGTTAACTGTCTAATTAATATATCGCATTGTAATGTGTAGCCAGACTTAAGATGAGTGTTTTTTACTTAATTACACTTTAATACTTCAGCATCTCTTTTCAGCTGACAACATTAGCCCTACACTGAGTTTTCCTTTGCAGTGCATGCCCTAAATTCACCATTTCAACAAAACTGCTTTGCCACTGCTGCATTATTTAAAATAAAACTTGCTGTTTGCAGAAGAAGGAACTGTTTCTCTGCGAGAAGCTTTCATTTTGCTCCAGTCAAACCAAAACCCCTGATTTAAGATAAAATTCCAAGGAGGTAGGAGGTGAAATTGGTATTTACCACTAGTATTGCTGATAAAGATTTTACTGACTGAAATAACTTCAATATTACCCATTTGCTCTGCTAGAATCAGAATGAGATAAATGATTATGATCCTTTAAAAAAAAAATCACATCCCTATGATAATAAACATGTTAAATCCCAACATACTTTTCAATAAAATAAATCTATGAGTATTAATTACATAAATTTGGTCTTCAAAGCTAATATCAATATTGCTGACACTATTAGATTGTTATAAAATAATATCTGGTTCACTGTTATTTTATGGGGAAGAAAAATCTGTTATCCTTACCTAATCCAGCTACAATATTATTTCGGACACACAGCAATTTGGTTGACTCTGAACTACGTGCAGAAATAGTCACATGATTAATTAAGTGGGAAATAAATTATGAGCATCGCCCACATCCCAAAAATTATATGTTTTATAAAAATCCATTTCATTTGGCCATGTTTCATACACACTAAATTTGCCACGGTCCTTCTTATATGATATGGCAATTACAGTAGTCAAATATCATCTGGCATCTGTTGTTATTACTTGGCCTTGCTTGCGGCTATGTTCCAGCTAATCATATATTTGAAAGGAATGCTAGTTATAAGGTTCATTTTTGAATTGCCAGCTAGCATGCAAATTATAGCCTTCTCAGACAGTCCGGGACAGTGGGTTGGGTATCCCCACAAGTTAGAGAGTCATACAGCAGGAAAACAGGCTCTTCTGTCCACCAAGTCCACATCAACTATCAGACATCCATTTACAGCACTCCCATTTTATTCTCCCAATATTCCCATTCATTCTGCCCCGATTGTAACACTCACTTGGGGTAATTCACTGAGACCAAATAACTTACCAACCTGCATGTCTGTGGATTGTGGAAGGAAAACAGAGCACCCGAAGGAAACCCAAGTGGTCACAGGAAGAACATGCAAACTACACACAAATAGCACCAGAAGTTGGGATAAAGCATTTGGTTCCTGGAACTGAACCATCCTATCACCAACTAGGGAGCGGTCCTGATATACCATCTACCTTATTGGAAACTCTCAAACTAATCATTAGTCAGACTTTACTTGACTTTATCTTGCACTAAACGTTAATTCCTTTATCCTGTTTCTGTACACTGTGAACTGCTTGATTGTAATCATGTATAGTTTTCCTGCCGACTGGATAGCACGCAACAAGAAAAGCTTTTCATAGTACCCAAATTCATGTGATAATAAATTAAACTAAACTAAACCAAACTAAACTCCAGAACTGTGATTCTGTGCTGCCCATAGCTGACAGATACCTTTCTGAGAATAATGGCAGTAATGTGCATTGCTTAGCAAACCTTTGATGACGCTGTAGCGACCATAGAGAGTGGTCCTAGTTGTCGAACCCTCAGATTGGCCAGCAAGGTCACGTGTGGGTGCGACTGTAGGGATTGGTCCAGAGAGCGACATCGCTGATTGGACAGCGTTGTCATGTGCGCTTTTGGCGCCCGAAAAGAGTCAGTTGGGAGACGTCTTCGAAGAGGACAGTTAGTTTTAATGGTTGTCTGTAATCGTGTTAAGAAAACTTTGTAATCGAATATTGCTGTCGCAATAAACTTCTTCAACAAAGAACAAGTTTCCAGCCTCGCCATATTGGTGACCACGACGTGATCTGGGCGATCACCGACCATGAATGGACACGACGCCCCATTGTTGGCTGCTGCGCCTGGCACACCAGAGCTAAGCGCGGTCAGCGTTCACCTTCCGTCACTTTGGACACATCAACCACAATCTTGGTTTGTCCACACCGAAGACCAGTTTCACTTAAGAAACATCTCGGCAGATGCGACGAAATACTATTACCTCGTCAGCGCTCTATTGCTGGAGACGACCACACGCGTGATGCGGTTCATCGTAAACCCTTCCGCGGAAGACAAGTACGAGGCCATGAAGGCACTGTTACTACGAACCTTCGGGTTCAATAGGCATGACCGAGCTAAAAAACGTTTGCACCTACCGGATCTCGGAGATCGGCTGCCGTCCGTTCTCATGGCTGAGATGCTAATGCTAGCAGGTGAACATACGGATTGCCTCATGTTCGAGCAGGCATTCCGAGAGAAGCTTCCCGAAGATGTCAAACTTATGCTCACGGATTGTTCTTTTAAGGACCCCGTGGCATATGCAGAAAAAGCTGATGCGCTCATGGCGTCCAAATCGAAAGGAAGCGGTTCGATCAACAAGGTCTTGACATCAGTGACCATGCCACAGCGACATCAAGATGGCGCCGCGTCTCCCGCCATTTCTCCAAAAGCCCGCCAAAAGGATCCGCACAAGCGCGGCTGGTGCTATTACCATCTACGATGGGGTGGAGAATCCCGCAACTGCCGTTCACCTTGTACCTTCGTGGGAAATGCCTCGGCCGATCGTACATAGGGGCAGTTGCGATTGGCCAGAACCGACGCCTCTACGTCCGAGACCGATTCACGGACACAGAATTTTTGGTGGACACGGGAGCCATTGTCAGTATAGTGCCGCCGACCGACCTTGAGACCAGATCGGGTAAGACAGGTCCTACCCTCATCGCGGTTAATGGCAGCCCCATCCGCACGTTTGGTACGCGGAAGATGTCCCTGGTTTTAGGCCTCCGCACGTATGAATCGCCATTCATTATAGCAGACGTCAGCCAAGCGATCCTAGGCGCAGATTTTCTCTGGGCCTTTTCATTGGTCCCCGACGTCCGCGGTAACGACCTCCGACCCTCCGCCAGCGATGAGCCCGTTGCTCCGACAACCGCCACCCAGCCCAGCCCAACTGCCCAGGCCATCGTCGCGGCCCCCGACTCGTATGCTGAGGTCCTGGCGGAGTTTCCAGATCTGCTCATCCAGCGTTTTGACGCCCTTTCGGCCAAGCACGGCGTTGTCCACCACATCTACACCGAGGGTCCTCCCGTTTTCGCTCGGGCCCGGAGGCTACCGCCCGACAAGCTGGTGGTGGCGCGAGAGGAATTTAGGAAGATGGAGGAAATGGGAATTGTCCGTCAGTCTGACAGCCCTTGGGCCTCGCCGTTGCATATGGTCTCCAAAGCATCTGGGGGGTGGAGACCATGTGGTGATTATCGGCGTCTCAACGCTGTCACCACGGCTGATCGCTACCCCATACCGCACCTGCAGGATTTCTCGTCTGGGCTGGAAGGTGCGGTGGTGTTCTCCAAGATCGATTTGGTGCGAGGATACCACCAGATCCCTGTGCGTCAGGAGGACATACCAAAAACTGCCACGATCACTCCGTTCGGGTTGTTCGAATGGTTGCGCATGCCTTTCGGTTTAAAGAACGCGGCACAGGCTTTCCAGCGACTGATGGACCGTGTGGGTCGGGGTTTACCCTTTGTGTTTATTTATTTAGACGACATCCTGGTCTCCAGCCCCTCAGTGCAGGAACACCAGGTCCACTTGCGGACTGTATTCCAGCGGCTCCAAGACCACGGGCTCATTATCCAACCCTCCAAGTGTCAATTCGGCCTCCCTTCTCTCGATTTTTTAGGGCACAGAATCACCCCTGCCGGCGCCATCCCTTTGCCCGAGAAGGTGGAGGCTATCCGGGCATTTCCCAGGCCCACCACAGTGAAAGAGCTGCAGGAGTTCGTAGGTATGGTTAACTTCTACCATAGGTTCGTTCCGGCAGCTGCGCGGGTCATGCGCCCGCTCTTCCAGTGCCTTGCGGGTAAACCTGTAGAGTTGATATGGTCCCCGGCCGCGGAGTCGGCTTTTGCAGCAGCTAAGGCAGCTTTGGCAGACGCCACCATGTTGGTCCACCCGAGCCCCTCCGCCCCCACGGCCCTGACGGTTGATGCGTCTGACGTGGCGGTGGGTGGGGTTTTGGAGCAGCAGGTCGGTGGCCGTTGGCAGCCCTTGGCGTTTTTCAGCCGGCAACTGAGTTCGGCTGAGCTGAAGTATAGCGCATTTGACCGAGAGCTTCTGGCTCTCTATTTAGCTGTTCGTCATTTCAGGTATTTCCTTGAAGGCCGACCGTTTGTGGCCTTTATGGACCATAAACCATTAACTTTTGCTTTTTCCAAATTGTCCGACCCATGGTCGGCCCGCCAGGAGCGGCACCTGACTGCCATCTCCGAGTTTACCACCAATGTCCGTCATGTCGCTGGTAAGCTTAATGCCGTTGCTGACGCCCTGTCTCGGCCTGCTTTTCCCCCCATTTCAGCGGTGGACTGCGAGGTGGATCCCCAGGAGCTTGCGGAGGCACAGCTTCTGGCGGATACCACCTCGGTATACCAGTCCACCACTTCGGGGTTGAAGTTGGCTCAGGTAGCCTGCGGGTCGGAAGGCACAAAAGTCTGGTGTGATGTTTCCCTTCCCCGTCCCAGGCCGGTAGTGCCGCCCTCCCTTCAGCGCCGGGTTTTCGATGCCATTCACGGGCTGGCGCACCCGTCCATCCGCTCCACCTCTGCTTTAGTAGCCGCTCGGTTTGTGTGGCATGGCCTGCGTAAACAGGTAGCTGTTTGGGCCCGTTCCTGCGTTCCCTGCCAGACCGCTAAAGTCCAGCGCCATGTCCAGCCCCCGGTACAGGAGTTTGAGGTCCCAGTGGTCCGTTTTTTCCACATTCACGTGGATTTAGTCGGGCCCTTGCCTTCCTCCCGGGGCTACACCCATCTCCTCACGGTGGTGGATCGGTTCACCCGGTGGCCAGAGGCTTTCCCATTGTCAGATACCTCTGCTGCCACTTGTGCCAGGACTTTGGCCCTCCATTGGGTAGCACGTTTCGCGGTTCCTGCTGTTATTACCACCGACAGGGGGCCACAGTTCACTTCGACCCTCTGGGCCACGCTAGCAGAGCTGTACGGTTCCCGGTTACAACACACTACAGCATACCACCCCCAGGCTAATGGGCTTGTGGAGAGGTTCCACCGTCAACTCAAGGCGGCCCTCAGTGCGAGGCTAGAAGGCCCGGACTGGGTAGACCAACTTCCCTGGGTCCTTCTGGGCATCCGAACTGCTCCTAAACAGGATCTCGGTGCTTCGTCCGCGGAGCTAGTGTATGGCTCGCCACTTCGAGTACCCGGGGATTTGCTTCCAGACCCCTCCGGCCAGCTGCCTCCAGTCCCATCAGTCTTAGCATCGCTCCGGGCACGTGTGGGTTCCCTGGCCCCAGTTCCGACTTCACGTCATGGGTGTCCCATGGTACACGAACCACCTGCCCTGAAGGACTGTGAGTTTGTATTTCTGCGTAAGGATGCCCATCGTTCCCCGTTGCAGAGGGTCTATGAAGGGCCGTTCCGGGTTTTGCGTAAGGGGACGGTTACCTTCACCTTAGACGTGGGCGGCAGGAGTGAGCTCGTCTCGGTGTCCAGGCTTAAACCTGCGCACTTGGATCCGGACCGCCCAGTCCTGGTCGGCCAACCACCTCGGAGAGGCCGGCCTCCGGCAGTTCCGATCAGTCCAGGACCCCCCGCTCCGGCAGTTCCACCAAGTCCGGAATCCCCTGCTCCTATGGTTCAGGCTGCCCCTCTCCTTACTCGTTCTGGTCGCGAAATCCGGCTCCCTGCTAGGTTCCGTACCTTGGGTTCTGGGGGGGGGTCATGTAGCGACCATAGAGAGTGGTCCTAGTCGTCGAACCGTCTGATTGGCCAGCAAGGTCACGTGTGGGTGCGACCATAGGGATTGGTCCAGAGAGCGACATCGCTGATTGGACAGTGTTGTCATGTGCGCTTTTGGCGCCCGAAAAGAGTCAGTTGGGAGACGTCTTCGAAGAGGACAGTTAGTTTTAATGGTTGTCTGTAATCTTGTTAAGAAAACTTTGTAATCGAATATTGCTGTCGCAATAAACTTCTTCAACAAAGAACAAGTTTCCAGCCTCGCCATAACGCCTCTGAACAATGGTATTCACAGTCCCTCCCTCTAAGCACAGAAGGTTAAGTGAACTGCCGTCTTACATCGGCAATTAAACTACAACATCAAAACCTGTTTTATTTCAATCTTATGAACAGGGATCGCACCTGAATTCTCTTCATTGTGGGGAATGTGAGAATAAAAACATACTAAGGTTACACAAGGCAAGCGTTTATTTTAGGGGAATGGCTCAATTGTAATCATGTTTTGTCTTTCTGCTGACTGGTTAGCACGCAACAAAAGCTTTTCACTGTCCCTTGGTACACGTGACAATAAACTAAACTAAATTTGAAAACTGAATGCCATCAAATTATATCACAAAAGGTGTGGCAAGGTTGATGCCTTACAGCACTTGATACCCTAGTTCGATCCTGACTACGGTTGCTGTCTGAACGGATTTTGTACGTTAAGACTGCTCCACATTTAACCAGATCATGGCCGGTCTGATTATAACCTCAAATCCATATTCCTGCCTATCTGCAAAAATTCTTCACCTCTTTAATTTAGGTTTAAGTTTATTATTATTGTCATATGTACTGAGGTACAGTGAAAAGCTTCGTTTTACACGCTTTCCAAACAGGTCAGTTATACCATACATAGATACAATCTGTTCAAACTCAAGTACAATAGATGAGGTAAAGGTGAATCAAACAGTACCCTCACTTGTGGAAAGATTATTCAGAAGCCTGATAACAGAGGGGAAGAGGCTATTCCTGAGTCTGGTGGTGGTCACTTTCAAGCTTCTGCTGGACGGGAGCAGGGAGATGAAGGAATGACTGGGATGGGACAAGTCTTTAAATATTTTGCCTGCTTTTCCAAAGCAGCATGAAGTGTGGTGGGAAGGTTGATCTGTGTGATAGACTGGTCTCTGCAATTCTCTGCAATTTCTTGCTGATCCCAAACCAAGCAGTGACGCCAGGCAAAAATCTATCTACAGACTCTGTTTCCACTGCCCTTTGAGAAAGAGTTCTAAACACTTGACAACTTCTGAAAATCAAAACTGTCTCTTCTCTGTCTTAAATGAACGACCCCATACTTGCTTAGGTAGGAACTGCAGATGCTGGTTTACACTGAAGATAGACACAACATACTGGAGTAACTTATCAGGTCAGGCAGCATCTTTGGAGAAAAGGAATAGGTGACGTTTCAGGTTGAGCCCCTTCCTTAGACTTCAGTCTGAAGAAGGGTCTCGACCCGAAACATTACCTGTTCCTTTTCTCCAGAGATGTTGCCTGACCCGCTAAGTTACACCAGTATTTTTTTGTCTATTAGACCCCATATTTGCCACAACTGCTGAACTGTTTTGTGAATCATCACTGGAACATCCAGATCTCTCTGCATATCAGAGCTCAGCAACTTCTCACTAATTAGCTTATATGCTGCTTTTACTTTTCCTGCCAAAATGAATAATTTCACATTTTCTAACGTTATACTACGTTTGCCAAATCATTCCCATTGATTCACCCTCTCCACACTTTCATATGCACTTCACAGCTTTGATGAATCAAGCCATTTGTACAAATTATAAAATATTGATGACCAGCACCAAGAAAAATACCCAGAAAGACACAATGTGCTGGAGTAACTCAATGGGTCAAGCAGCAATATTATCCAGATGAAAAAGCACCAGGTTACCCCAGCATTTTGCATATTTTTTGTAAACTAGATTCTGCAGTTTATTGTTCCCCCAAGTCAAATACCTGTTCAGAAATAGAGCCATCTATGCTTATTCTGTTTTCTCATCAATCTTACAACCTTGCTGACACATTACCTCCTGCATTATAAGCTTTTATTTTCCAAAATAACCTTCAAAACAGCACCTTTCCAAATGCCTTCTTGATATCAGAGTACAGTGTATCATATAACAACACAAATTAGAAGCAGGAGTAGGCCATTCTTGAGTTTGAACACAGGGTCATTCAAAGCAATCCTAGCCAATCTGATTATCACCTCATCTATGCTTTCTGGTGCAGTAAACATTCACGTTTTCATGGTTTATTGTCACATGTACCAATTAAGTACAGTGAAATTCGAATTACCATACAGCCATACTTTAGAAAAAGCAACAAGACACACAAATACATAAATGTTAACATAACTATCCACCACAGAGGATTCCCCACGTTCCTCACTGTGATGGAAGCCAATAAAGTCTAATCCTCTTCCTCGTTATTCCTCTGTGGTCGGGGCAGTCGAACCTTCCGCAGTTGGGGCAATTGAAGGTCCCGCAGCTGGTGATCGAAGCCTCCATGTCGGGGCGATCGAAGCCTCCATGTTGGGGCGATCGAAGCTCCCACGTCGAGGCAGTCGAAGCTCCCGAGTCGGGGCGGTCAAAGCTCCTGTGTCGGGGTGATCAAAGCTCCTGCGTCGGGGTGATCAAAGCTCCTGCGTCGGGGTGATCAAAGCTCCTGCGTCGGGGCGATCGAAGCTCCTGTGTCGAGGCAGTCGAAGCTCCTGCGTCGGGGTGATCAAAGCTCCTGCGTCGGGGTGATCAAAGCTCCTGCGTCGGGGTGATCAAAGCTCCTGCGTCGGGGCGATCGAAGCTCCCGCGTCGGGGCAGTTGATGCTCCTGTGGCTTGGAGTTCGCAAAGTCGGACTCTGACCAGAGACCGCGAGCTCCATGATGTTAAGGTCCGCAGGCTTCCGCGGTAGATCTCAGAGGTCGATTCCTGGCAAAGGGATTGCGGGCTCCGTGATGTTAAGTTCACAGGCTCCCGCGGTGGAGTTCTCAAAGTCCGTCTCTAGCAAAGGCCGCTAACTCCTCGATGTTAGGCCGCAGTGCGAACGGAGATACGATACGGAAAAAAATTGCACCTCCATCGAGGTAAGAGATTAGAAAATGGTTCCTCCAACCCCCACCCCCATCCTCCACATAAGACAAGCTAAAGAACATTAAAAACATGCATTTAACAGATACAAACAACTGACAAAAGAAGGAAGGGCAGACAGACTGTTGGCACTTACTTCTCAAAAGTCCAGCCATCTGTGCCTTAACAATATTCTTAGATTCTGGTTTGACTGCCCTTTTTGACTTCTGGGAGAAAGAATATTTACCCCATCTCTGTTAAGATAAGCAATCCCATTTTTTAAAACTGTCTAAGTATTTGCTGCACAGGTAATCCAACCAACAAAACCAAGGTCAATGCAATGGTGACACAAGATAGAGAGTGAACATATGCTCTCAGTCAATAAAACCACATTTGTTCATTTCATTATGAGGTGGTGAGATGGTCTTTTATCTGGAGTGTCAGACCCGGTAGAAGTTTATAAAATTAGGGGAGGCATTGATAGGGTTAGATAGTCAGAACCTTTTTCCCAGGGTGCAAACATCAAATACAAATGGGGATAGCATTAAGGTGAAAAGGGGATAAGTTTAAAGTGTGGGGAGTGGGGAGATAAGCTTTTTACACAATGAGTGATGGGTGCCCGAAATGTGCGGCCAGGGGTGGTGGTAGTTTCAATTACGATAGGGGTGTAGACAATAGACAATAGACAATAGGTGCAGGAGGAGGCCATTTGCCCCTTCAAGCCAGCACCGCCATTCAATGTGATCATGGCTGATCATTCACAATCAGTACCCCGTTCCTGCCTTCTCCCCATACCCCCTGACTACGCTATCCTTAAGAGCTCTATCTAGCTCTCTCTTGAATGCATTCAGAGAATAGGCAGAGAATTCCACAGATTCACAACTCTCTGACTGAAAAAGTTTTTCCTCATCTCCGTTCTAAATGGCCTACACCTTATTCTTAAACTGTGGCCCCTGGTTCTGGACTCCCCCAACATTGGGAACATGTTTCCTGCCTCTAACGTGTCCAACCCCTTAATAATGAGGCTTTTAGACAGGCACATGGATATACAGAGAATGGAAGGATCAGGATTACGTGCAGGCAGAGGTGATTAATTTAACTTGGAATCATGTTTGACAGAGACATTGTGGGCTAAAGGGCCTGTTCCTGTGCTGTACTGTTCCACATTCTATGTTTATTCATGCTATTTTGGATTTCCTGAGTTTACACACTCAGTTATCCCCTCATTATTTTCCCCATTTAAGCAGGTCGAATTACACCATCCTTGGGCTACTAATTACTTTTAGTCAGAGGAAACTAGCCTTCAGCTTTAAAGAACAGCATAAAATTTACCTTTGTCGTGGGAAATGATTTGGTTATGAAAGTACAAGAATGCTGCTACAAAGACCCAGTTTCTGCATTTATTCACATTTATTTGCAAAAGATGATGCTTTATTGTTAATTTTCCTATCATGTGAATTAACAAACCAGACCTAGTAATAAAGTAATCACCATGAAAACTTTCCAGGTTACAATAGAGTTTCCTTCTCAGACAATATTGATTTCTTTATTAAAATTCAACAAATTATGATGTGGTGCTGTGATTTGTTTGAAATTGCTTTTTTGTTTTTCTAAGACCTGAAGGTTTAATAACAGCCTCTGTCTCTTCATTAATTTTTCAATATTGACTTTTCTGCAAATTAAATTAAGCATTAATTATTAAATCAACATATATTTACCTATCCCTGAATGTTCCAAGTCTGTTGGTTTGCTACAATATTTTTGTTTGGCCACTTGACTTTCTGACCAAAAGAACTTTAATAATTTCCAAATCAAACTGCTCACACGTCCTCATTTTCAAAACTACTTTTTGATACATTACGGGTGCTGCACTGTAAGGAGTTTGTACGTTCTCCCCGTGACCTGCGTGGGTTTTCTCCGAGATCTTCGGTTTCCTCCCACACTCCAAAGACGTACAGGTATGTAGGTTAATTGGCTGGGTAGATGTAAAAAATTGTCCCTAGTGGGTGTAGGATAGTGTTAATGGGGATCACTGGGCGGCACGGACTTGGAGGGCCGAAAAGGCCTGTTTCCGGCTGTATATATATGATATGATATGATGATATGTGTTCTTTTTAGTCTATACCATCGGAATGCTAATATATATCCCTCCATTCAAAATTGTTCCTTCAAACCTTGATCCCATTAGTTTCAAGGCTATATTTTCCAAATCTCATCCAGCTAGTTTACAAATAGATTGTCAGAAACGATCAGTGAATATAGACCAGTGAAATATACAAGGGTCAAGGTTGTTACTGGGATTGAAATAACTAGTAAGCGGTAGATTCAATACACAAGTAGGGGTCAATATTTGTAAACAAATGCAGTCATTTGTTGGAATTTTCTTCTGCATCAATGAAAGCATAAAATGCTGGGGAAAGAACATGGCAGGCAGCATTGATGGAAAGAGAAACAGTTAAAGATTCATGAATGGGGCCCTTCAACAAAACTGATAAAATGTTAACTATTTCCCTTTCCACAGATGCTGTCTGACCCTTTGAGATTCTTCAGCATTCTGATGAGACTTACACCAGTACCACTTTACAATACAGTAATTGTGAATTACACCAATTCTCCAATTATTGGAGAAGGTTCTTAGGAACAGTATTTAGGAAAACAATTGGGAAAAAAAGTAGACAACATGGATTTGTCAACATGGATTTGTAAGGAGAAGGTCATGTGTTAAAAACATAAATGAATTTTTCAAAGAGGGGATGAAGTTGATTGATGAGGAAAGGAGATGTTGTCCACACAGATTTAGTAAAGCATTTGACTGGGCCCCTCATGGTAGGCTGATCCACAATATTAAGGCACATGAGATCCGTGGAGACTTCATAAATTGGATTCAAAGTTGGCTTAACCATAGAAGACAGAAGGTATTATTCAAACTGATTCTATTTTTTGATACCACTGATGCCTTTTGTGTCTAGAAATATCTCTCATCCTTAAATGTTTCAGTCTCTGCCCCCACAGCTTTCTGTGGCTGTTTCATCACCTATGAATGGAGACATTTTTCCTCATCTCAGTCTTAAATGTCTTACTCTATACACTAAGGGTGTCATCCAAAATTCCACAAACCCTCTATCCCCAGGCAGAAGAAACATCCTCCTTGCATCTGCCCCATGAAGCTCTGTTAGAATTTTGTGCCAGTTTCTCTTCTGCTGAGGCTCCAACCAGGTGATCTCAGGTAATCTGTTACCCATGCGCACCTATCTCTCAGCTTCTGATCCATCCAGGTTCTTGCAAGCCCATATTCCACCCCATCACCCAGTTTCATTCCACTGCCCCATCTGGTTTCTGCTACACCTGCCCCCAACTGGTTTCATCTGCGCATCATCTCTTCCATATCTGGTCCAACTTATCAACTTCCTTGTTTATCAGATTCCAGTATTCACAGCCTCCTTTTATAACCTTCCAGCCGCTGTCTTTACCACCACTGTCTTACTCTCCCCCATGGCTCCATCTGCCCCTTTTCTTCTCTCTCCTCCTCTGTTTCACACCTATTGCCCACCAGCCCACCATCCTCATCCTCACCTGGTTCCACCTATCATCTGCCAGACCCAGCTTCAACCCTCCCTCTCACCTTGTTGTACTGGCAATCTATCCTCTACACTTTGAGTCGTGATTCAGGATTTCGGCCCAGAGTGCTAACTACCCCTTTACCTCCACAGATGCTACCTGATCCACTGAGTTCCTCCAGCCATTTGTTGTTTTGTTCCAGATTACAACATCTGCAGAGTCTTGTGACTCTAGTTGTTTCTAAGGTTGAAGAAACTAATAGTCTACTCCAGAACAAGACTGGCAAAAACAAGCATGCGTGAAATGATAAATGGACAGAAAAGATGAAATGATCAACAGAGCATCATAGACCAACACAACAGATCCACAGCTGATGCCATCTTCCCGGCCCTACACTTATCCTGGAACGCATGGATAAGAAGGAGACCAACGTCAGCCTTCTATTCAGACATGAAAAGCTCTGCTTTCAATACCATTATCCCAACCAAAGTCATCTTCAAACTCATGGAACTTGGAAGATAGACACACAATTCTGGAGTAACTCAGCCGGTCAGGCATCATCTCTGGAGAAAAGGAAAAGGTGACGTTTTGGGTCACGACCCTTCTTCAGACTGGAACTCCTATTCCATCACCTAGTCTGCCTGATCCGCTGAGTTACTCTAGCATTGTGAGTCTATCTTCAGTGTATAGCAACATCTGCAGTTCCTTCCTACACATTCGTGGAACTTGGTCCCCCCCATCCCCCGCAACTGGATACTCAACCTCTTGGCGAACGGACACATTCAGTGAGGATAGGTGACACATCATCCTCTATGATAATCCTCAACACTAGTGCCCCACAAGGATGTGCCCTCATCCCCCTTCTATACTCCATATTCACTCATGAATGTGTAGCCAAATACAATCCAACTCCATTTACAAGTTCGCAGACAACACCACTATAGTGGGCTAGATATCAAATAATGATGAGACAGAAAGGAGATTGAGAACCTTGTAACCTGATGCCAAGACAACAACCTTTCCCTCAATGTCAGCAAGACAAAGGAGAGAGCAATTGACTTCAGGAAACAAAACAGTACACACACCCCAGTCTGCATTGATGGTACCAAAAAGAGGTGTGATCGAAAGCTTCAAGTTCCCAGGATTCAATATTACCAGCAATTTGTTCTGGACCAGTCACTTTGAAGCTATGGGCAAGAAAGCGCACCAACCCCTCTACTTCCTTCAAAGGCTTAGTAAGTTTGATATGTTTCCAACACCCCTCACCAACTTGTACAGATGCGCAGCAGAAAGCATTTTATCGGGATACATCACAGCATGGTTTGGGAACAGCTCCATCCAAGATCGCAAGACATTGCAAAGAGTTGTGGATGTAGCCCAAACCATCACGCAAACCAACCTTTCTTCCAATGACCTCCATCTATACTTCACACTACCTCGGCAAGACCACCAGCATAATCAAGGACCATTATGCCCTCTCCCATCAGCCAAGATTACAGAAATTTGAAAACGCACATCTCCAGGTTTAGGGACAGATTCTCCCAACTGTAATCAGACAATTAAATGGTCCTCTCTTCAGTGTGGTCCTGATCTCCTGTCTATTTTGTTGGAGACCATTGGACTATCTTTAATCAAATTTTATCAGACCTATCTTGCAATAGGTGTTGTACCCTTTATCTGTGCACTCTGGATGGCTTGTTTGTAACCATGTATAGTTTTTTCTTTGACTGGATAGCATGCTTTTCACTGTACATCGGCACACATGACAATGATAAACTAAACTAAACCAAAACGTATCTTAGCAACAAAATCATGAAAATGCCACCCATGAAAGCATCTGGCTAATTTGCAACAATTAATTTGTTCTTGAGTCAGCAAAAATAGCCCAAACATCTATGAAAGAATATATGAACACATTTTTATGGAATTTCATGCCAGAAGATGCAAAAATAAGGTTGACGTACGGTGAAGTATTATATTTTCTTAAATATCATTGACTTTCCCAGGACCATGAAATAAAGAAGCGACAGCAGTTGGAAGCAAGGGGCTTGACTCATGACAATTTCACCAGCACCAATATTAACTTCAAACATCATCCCAATCTAGTTTTAATAAGTGTGATAATGAGAACAATAGAACATCAGACAGTAGAAATACAAGGGTCTCAACACGAAACCTCACCTATCCGTGTTCTTCAGAGATACTGTCTGACCTGCTGAGTTACTCCAGTACTTTGTGTACTTTTGCACAATAGAACATCATCGTGTTATAAAATCCACGTTCGTTGTCCCATAAGCCACCCTCTAAGCCTCTGTTCTAAGAAGGAGTGTGAGGAGAATTGGAAGTTCACAGGAAAAGTAATGGCAGAACCGTCATTGACCAGCATTACGCTTATTTGTGTCTTATGATTCTGGTGGTTTGTTGACCACTTACTCACACAGATATTATATATTACCTATGTGTATTATGTTTATAGGCCTGTTTTGCTGATGCACGTAAGAATCTCATTGTTCCATTGTCAGTAAATATGGCAATTAAACACTCTTGACTTATCCTTTTTATTTACATTTGTCAAATAACCAACTCACATCTTCGGGATGCAGAAGGAAATGGGAGCACCCAGGAGAAAGGTACATGTTCACAGAGAGAACATGCAAACTCTACATAGTTAGCACTTGCAGTCAGGATCAAATCCAGTTCCCTGAAGTTGTGAGGCAGCAATACTAACTGCTGCACCACAGTGCCACTACTGTATACTACCAGATGGCTGAACATGAGTTACCAATCCTAGGGATTGGACACACCAAATGGCTTAGGAGAATAAAATAATTGCCTCAAGAAGTTGTTTTACACTGTTATACAAATCTTTCATCCGTTTGTACTTTGTCTATCAGAAGTGGATGCATTCAACAAGTTACCATTAACCCATCATTGGAAAAATGGCAGATAATGATAAGCTGACAAAGGAGAGAGTTGGACAGGTACATGGATAGAAAAGGCTTAGAGGGATTTGGGCTAAATGTGGGCAGCAGGGGTAAGTGTAGATGGGATATCTTGGTCGGCAAGGCCAACTTGTGTCAAAAGGCCTGTTTCCATGCTGTGTGACTCTATGACTCTCTATGGCTCTTTCTTTATGGTGGCGGTTTTATGGATTTCAGAGAAGGAAAATGTTTTTTTTTTCTAAATGGTTATATTGTAGTCCAACATAATTCATCTGACTGCTTGAATCTTGACCTGATTCTCATCAATCAGTTTTTAAAACCACCTAGCCGTTCATTCTTAATGTATGACTCATGGTTAGATCAGATTTTTTGGCTCATTTGGTTTAGCCTTTGGCATGTTTGATTCATGAGTGTGAAGCATGCTGTTGGCAGTCAGAGGATATAAGATATTACATCAAGTCAATAGAAAACATTTCCTCGAACTGAAATGCATCATAGAATTTAATTTCACTCTTTTGAAATTCTAATTAGATTAATTAATTTTATGATTGAAAACAGAAAGCAGAGTTAGGAATTTTTTTTCATGAATTATCATCAATAGAACTGAAAGTTTTTTTTTCAAATTATTATGTTAAAAAATAGGGAATTTGCATGTTCTCCTGTAGTCTCGGTTGTGTTTCAGTCCATGGAACCGGGTAATGCAAGTCTGACGGAGTTACAGCATCAACCATCGTTGGCAAGAGGCTGCAATTACAAAGTGACAAATATGAACATCATGTCATGTCACATCAAAACTGACAATGTGAATAAAAAGTTGGCAAAACTAAATCTGTATACAGACTATGCATGATGTTGGAGGCTGAGAAGACAAAGATTTTCTTCTCTAATTGCATACGACTCCAACTCAATGTGACTGTGTCCGACTCTGGTGTGGGTATTATCTCAGCACTCCCCACTTATTTCCCCACAGTATATTCTCTTATATTCCTAGTAAATCCTCTTCTTATACGAACGGGATCAACTGCACACTGCCTCAGAAGGCAGTGGAGGCCAATTCTCTGAATGCATTCAAGAGAGAGCTAGACAGAGCTCTTAAGGATAGCGGAGTCAGGGGGTATGGGGAGAAGGCAGGAACGGGGTACTGATTGAGAATGATCAGCCATGATCACATTGAATGGTGTTGCTGGCTCGAAGGGCCGAATGGCCTACTCCTGCACCTATTGTCTATTGACCTCTGGTCCTAGACTGACAGACTAGTGAAAACATCCCATCCACATCCACTCTATCCAGGCCTTTCACTATTCGGTAAGTTTCAATGAGGTCCCCCTTCATCCTTATAAACTCCAGTGTGTAGAGGCCCAGTGCTGTCAAACACTCATCATAAGTTAACCCACTCATTTCTGGAAACATTCTCATAAACCTCCTGTGGACCCTCTCAAGTGCCAGCACATCCTTCCTATGATATGAGACCCCAAATTGCTCACAATACTCCAATTGTGGATTGACCAGCACCTTATAAAGTCTCACCATTACATTCTTGTTTTTGTATTCTAGTCCTCTCAAAATAAATGCCAGCAGTTAGCCAATGCAGCTGCATGCTGTCAAGGTGGTGGTGATATTTCTGATCGGAATTAGAGGCTTGAGCCTCTGAGATAGTCCGTATGGGGAAGGATTTGCCAGCTACTGCGGAGCTGCAGGCATAAGGTCATAAGGTCAAAAGGTCATAAGGGATAGTAGAATTCGGCCATTTGGTCCATCAAGTCTACTCCGCCATTCAACCATGGCTGATCTATCTCTCCCTCCTAACCCCATTCTCCTGTGTTCCCCCCATAACCTCTGACACCCATACTAATCAAGAATCTATTTATCTTTGCCTTAAAAATATCCACTGACTTAGCCTCCACAGCCTTCTGTGGCAAAGAATTCCACAGATTCACCATCCATGGCATCTTCTTCCAAGTGGGAAGAGGGTAATTTTAAGTGCCTTCTCTCCATACCCCTGCATCTCGAAGCCACCACAATTGGCGGCTGTGTGGAATAGAATAGAGATGGGAGCGCTGAGTAGATTCACTGGCTCACTCACTGAGTCAGTGAGGCCGGCAGCCATCCACTCTTCCCATGCCTGTTCACTCTCCCAGCACAGCAGTTTCTGTAATCCTGTTCATTTCCAGCTTTAGAAAAAATTGGGTTGCAAACACATCCCAGGAATTCATAGCTTTCATAACTCTGCGACTGCCTGTAATTCCATTTCCGAACAGTTGTTTGCTACAAATGAATGGGACATGAATAATAGTCATTAAACAAAAGCTGGAGGAATAGCAGAAGAAATATAGTGATGAGATCTTCGTCTTTGGCCAACTTTATGCCTCTCATGCTCTAGAGCTCTGCGTAACAGTGTTTTTCCAAAGTTCAGTAACAACACTTCAGTTTGAAAGATGCAGATTGGACTATAATAATTCTTTAGAGTTCCCATCACGGATTTTAATTACAATTTATGCTGTGCCTTTCAGTGCTACTTATTATATCCTATAAATATTCATAGATTAGTAATAGAAATGAACAAGCTTAGAGCCGAGGGTGCAAATAGATTGGAGAAGGACTCAGCTCCAGGCCTGCAAATAATACTGAGTGGACTGGCTTACTTGAACTGCAACAGCTTATTTTCCCATTACATCCGGCCAGGGGCCTCAGAATCTCCAAAACTGCACAATGGTTAGTAAATTAATTTCTGAGCTTCGTTGTCATCTCCAACCAATGCAGATTGTCTAAAAACATTCCTGTGACTTTGTAGGAAGATTGTTTCTGTTGCCTGTGTCACCAACAATGCATCCAATGTCTTAAGATACAGAGGAAACTCCTGTGGTTTTTCTTCACCCTGCTATCCGGAAAGTAAAGTCTCAAATACCTCACTAGAATTGACCTACATTTTAAAACTTACTTCAATTAATGCCAATGTTTCTAACCCTTATTAGAGGAGTTAATAATCAAAGCATAACTACATCTGATCCGCCTTTTATTTAATAGTAACCAGTGGCCATTTTGCTAACAATAATAGTCAGCCCAATCTTAATTGTATCCATATGATTGAGTGTGAACTGTTTGTCCAGGTACAGTAACAAAGCCAGAAATGACTGCCTAATTAATTTCTGTCCCACAGAGAAACAAGAGAGAACTAAATTGCTGGAATAATGTACACAAAAAAACATTTCTTAGTTTCATGATATATAGAACATTCAGTAAGGAAAAAGGTAGTTTGTAATAAAGACTGAGATCTACTAAATCTGATGATCTAACTTAGTAAAACAAGTCTTAATCCCTTTGAATGTTGCTTCTCTGTAAATCACCTCTAGAGTACATGGTGTATTGTTAGGCAGAAAGAGAAATAAACGCCTCAGCATTGTAATGTTACTTTTAGACAATAGACAATAGGTGCAGGAGTAGGCCATTCAGCCCTTCGAGCCAGCACCACCATTCAATGCGATCATGGCTGATCATTCTCAATCAGTACCCCGTTCCTGCCTTCTCCCCATACCCCTGACTCCGCTATCATTAAGAGCTCTGTCTAGCTCTCTCTTGAATGCATTCAGAGAATTGGCCTCCACTGCCTTCTGAGGCAGAGTGTAGTTGATCCCGTTCGTATAGGAAGAGGATTTACTAGGAATATAAGAGAATATACTGTGGGGAAATAAGTGGGGAGTGCTGAGATAATACCCACACCAGAGTCGGACACAGTCACATTGAAGGTTACAAGGGCTCCAAACAGAGATTGCTCTGTGATACTGTAATGCTGCTGAAAATCCAATGACTACTACCAGCTTCTAGAGATGCACCATCATACAAAGGCGGTATTTCGATCCTGATCTTTGGTGCTGTCGGTGAGGAACTTGTATGCTCATCCTGTGACTGTGTGAGGTTACCCAAGAGGAAGCGCTCTTGATTTTCTCACATCCCAAGGACAAGTTGGTTGATAAGTTAAGTGGCGACTGTAAATTGCTCCGAGTGTAGAGGCTTGGCAGAGGTTGAGATGGGAAGCTGATTTAGTCGGAATACAAGAAAGAAACATGTGCCAGGGAAATAAGTGGGAATTGCTGGGATTTCACAGGGAGCAGGCAAGGGCTTAATGCTTTCCATCTATCACAAGGGAACATGAGAAACAACGCACTGTAAATCTGTCGGGTACATTTTGAGCACTATTTAAGTGCTTAATAACATTTAAATCAACTTACTTGTAAGTTTATAATCACTCTTTCCTCCTTTAAAAAGCTCTTGCGACCTTTTTAAAAATATAATTTTGGACACTGACTTAAACATCATTGAATATGGATGGCCCTAAGCCAGCCTTTGTACGATCATACTCCTTCAAAGCACCTTGAGATAATTTACTGCGACAAGATCAAATTGTTATTGTTGTTATTGTCCTATTATTCTTATTTTATCTTCCTTCAAGTTTTTTTCAATAACTTCATTTCTCTCCCACCTGAAATCGCCAGCAGCATTTCAGAGATTCATATCCAAACCTTAAAAAAGCACAATATATTTCTGATTGATGTTACATCAAGGATATTGACTGATGAAAATTTGGTGTGATAAACAGCAGAATAAAGGAAACAAATTATGACAAATTGCTCAAATTATGCACTGAAAGCAAGAAACCATGCCTATTAATCTTCACCTTTAACTGAATTTTTTTTACTCAAGGTCTGAAAATCTTATGTTAATAATTAAGTATGCAATTCATTTTGAGTTTCACAAAGATATCACACCGAAACTGGCATGCAAATAATGTGTTTCAGTCTGAATGAGGCCAATTCCCTCTTTTGATGCTGTTTGATGCAACCACGATATCTGATTTCTACTGAAAGAGGCAATGATTACCATCAAATTGAGACATGAAATCTCATAAGTGTGTATATTAAAAGACAGTGACTGGAAAGAAATATCAATAACCTGTCTTTCCTTATCTGCAAAATGGTTGTGCAATGCTTATTGGTGATAATGCATGAAGTTTTTCAGAGAGTAACGGTACGAAGGATGGAAAACTAGAACCACCGTCCTCCATGTTAATTAGAAGCCAGCTTCTGAGTCAGGGGAAGGGGATGATTGAATTGCAAAACTAAGAAGTCTACTCTCCAACCTAAAAACTTTGATCATAGCAAAATGAAGTGATTAACTTTTTGCCCTTGACAGAATGACCAATATCTCTCACAAATGCATGCACATTTCATTACAACAATGACTAAATGATGAAATGGCTGCATGATTGTCAAAATGCGGACATTGCCACAGTTAAAATACATTCCATTCTTTTGTCTTCCAGGACTTTCTTACGTACTGTGGAAATACGTACGGATGATTCATCAGAGAAAGTGACCCCCTGAAGACTCGCCATCACAGAATGTACTCACACTTTCAGGAAACCACTTCACCATTTACGTTTCCACATAATGATTCATGCTCTTCCAGTGAACAACTGAACTGATGGAGACAACTATTTAGAAAGTACATTGTGCTCTGCTCAGCAGGACGCATACACTGAATCCCAAGTCCATTACAAATAAGGAGATTGCAATAAATGCATTTAACACGATCTGCGGGAAACCTAAAATTAATTTGGAGAATGCTGGAAATACTCAAAAGTTCATTCTGTTTTTAATTTTTCCGTAGATGTTGCCTGGCTGGCTGAGTACTTCCAGAAGTTTCAGTTTTTATTTCCAATTTCCATCATCTGGAGTGCTGTGCTTTTTTGTGGCATCCTGTAACTCACTGTCATTGTCTTCTATTTATTCCTTCTTCTAAGTTTTTGATCAACTCTTTCTACTTAGATAAGTTCCATACAGATGATTTGTGGTTAATAAGCCATCATCATCTTCTCTCAACCAGCACCACCTCCACTTGCCTCATTGAAACTCTCTTTGTTGTTTCCAACCGATGAAAGGTAACCCACCTGAAATATTAGCTATTTTTCTCTCTCTCCACAAATGCCACTAGGTTTGCTGAGTATTTCCAACATTCTCAATTTTTAGTGAGGAATGAAAGACCCCAAAGCCAGCTCACTGTGGAGCAATGTTCCAACAAGTTGTGCTACAACTTTAATAGGCCCACTTGCAAAAGAAAGCTGATATGGCTAAATACCAAATATTTGTTCATTATGAAACTCTACCCAACATCAAAAAGTATGAATAATTTCTAAAATAACTTTATACACAGATGGGCACAGATGCTGGTCCATCCTATCCAGCAAGGTATGGTGGCCACCATCGAGAGCACATTTGTGCACTCAAATTAGTTAAGTATCATATCTTCCCTTGTGCTTTTAGCAGCAACTATCTACAAAGCTGAATCTTCTGATGATGAATGAACTTTCTGAGTTCACCAATAACATGCAGTCAGGAGAAGGCACAGGTTTGTGCTGATGATAAGTCCCCAACTCTGCTCTTGATTATCATGGTGGTTTTTACCAGATCTGGGAGGAAAATACTTGAGAGGAGTTGAAAATTAGTAAGACAAGGGACAGACAATAGAGCAAGAATATTGGAGTGACTGTAGCATTTTGCTTGAATATTAAAAGATCAAAATGTGCTCTCCCTCCCAAC
Source organism: Rhinoraja longicauda (assembly GCF_053455715.1). NCBI lineage: Eukaryota > Metazoa > Chordata > Chondrichthyes > Rajiformes > Arhynchobatidae > Rhinoraja > Rhinoraja longicauda. The sequence goes on along the minus strand of NC_135956.1, from coordinate 38,555,406 downwards.
CTCTCCCTCCGCACACACTCCCCCCCTCCCCCCCTCTGCCCCACCCCCTCCTCATCCCCACCACCTGCCTTAACTTGGCACTTGAAGTTACTACTGATGAACCAAACATTTTGGTACGTGAAGCAGGGCAATCAGATTGAGTACAGATGAGTCAAGAACCATTTAGATACCCATAGGTGAACACTGTTCAAACAACTTCCAAACGGAAAATGCCACAAGTGGCAGTAACCATTGGAAGGCTTTCCGCAGATCCAGTCAAGAGGTGCCGTCAAAGCAGGTTCAATGTCAGGCACCAGGATTAAATCATTTGTTCATCTGTTAAGTGAATGATAACACATTTAATCATTTTAAAGCTCAAAAGCACTGGAAAGGAAAACTGTTATGCTACAATAGATAGAAGAAAATGGGTCAACAAACTTGGGGATAAAAACCTCAGAATTATTTGTATATGGATTGTCATGTAACATTATTAACCAGGGTGATGTACAAAAAGTTGTCTTCCATAAGAAGCATCTGTTGTGAATTCATTGCATTTTGTCTATTGCATAAATAAGCCAATACCACTCTGCAAAGAAGGAATGGGTGATGTTTTGGGTCGAGGTCCTTTTTGGGACTGCGAGTCAGAGTAGAGAGAGACACAGAGATATGGAAGGGTAAGGTGTGAAAACGAGACATCGAAGGGGATGAGATCAAGGAAAATGTAGAATGGATCATTATTAGCTAGGGGAAGGTGATAACGAAGCATACAAAGATAAAATTTAATCAGGGAAACAGACTGGTTAGAGAACTAGGATGGGGGAGGGATGGAGAGAAAGGGAAAGCAAGAGTTACTTGAAGTTACTTGAAGTGACCCTTCCTTCCCCTCTCTCTCTCTCCATTCCTCCCCCATCCTAGTTCTCTGACCAGTCTGACTGTTTTCCTGATTAAATTTTATTTTATAGACAATAAACAATAGGTGAAGGAGTACGCCATTCGGCCCTTCGAGCCAGCACCAACATTCAATGTGATCATGGCTGATCATTCTCAATCAGTATCCCATTAAGAGCTCTATCTGGCTCTCTCTTGAAAACATTCAGAGAACTGGCCCACACTGCCTTCTGAGGCAGAGAATTCCACAGATTTACAACTCTGACTGAAAAAGCTTTTCCTCATCTCTGTTCTAAATGGCCTACCCCTTATTCTTAAACTGTGGCCCCTGGTTCTAGACTCCCCCAACATTGGGAACATGTTTCCTGCCTCTAACTTGTCCAACCCCTTAATAATCATATATTTCAATAAGATCCCCTCTCATTCTTCTAAATTCCAGTGTATATAAGCCTAGTCGCTCCAGTCTTTCAACATACGACAGTCCCGCCATTCCGGGAATTAACCTAGTAAACCTTCGCTGCACGCCCTCAATAGCAAGAATATCCTTCCTCAAATTTAGAGACCAAAACTGCACATAGTACTCCAGGTGCAGTCTCACTAGGGCCCTGTACAACTGTAGAAGGACCTCTTTGCTCCTATACTCAACTCCTCTTGTTATGAAGGCCAACATTCCATTAAGTTTCTTCACTGCCTGCTGTATCTGCATGCTTCCTTTCAGTGACTGATGCACTAGGACACTCAGATCTCGTTGTACGTCCCCTTTTCCTAACTTGACACCATTCAGATAATAATCTGCCTTCCTATTCTTACCACCAAAGTGGATAACCTCACACTTATCCACATTAAACTGCATCTGCCATGCATCTGCCCACTCACACAGCCTGTCCAAGTCACCCTGCAACCTCATAGCATCTTCCTCACAGTTCACACTGCCCCTCAGCTTTGTGTCATCTGCAAATTTGCTAATGTTACTTTTAATCCCTTCATTCAAGTCATTAATGTATATTGTAAATAGCTGCGGTCCCAGCACCGAGCCTTGCGGTACACCAATAGTCACTGCCTGCCATTCTGAAAGGGACCCATTTATCCCCACTCTTTGCTTTCTGTCTGCCAACCAATTTTCTATCCATGTCAGTAGTTTTTGAGTGCTTCGTTGTCACCTTCCCCAGCTAACGATCTATTCTACATTTTCCTTGAACTTCGCCCCCTTTGATGTCTCATTTTCACACCTTACACTTCCATATCTGTGTCTCCCTCTCCCCTGACTCTCAGTCCAAAGAAGGGTCTTGACCCGCAACATCACCCATTCCTTCTATCCAGAGATGCTGTCACTCCCGCTGAGTTACTCCAGCATTTTGTGTCTATCTTCAGTGCAAACCAGCATCTGCAGTTCCTTCCTACACAAGCCAATACCACTCTCCTGCCAATTTCATTGAACCAAGTTTTTTTAGATTTGTTCTTGCAGTAAAAATAATCTAATATCTCCACATGAATTAAATATATATAATCACAGAGATCGCACTCTACATGTTTCCTAAAAATAATCAGATTAATATCTACAAAATATTGCCTGGGGAATTGTGTATATTCCTGTGCTGGCTCACCAGAATCTAAAGTGAAATTCCCCTCGACCAACTCATAACTGGGGCTGAAGTTAATACACTTTTCCAGGTAGGAAAGTATCAATGTCAAGATTAATTGTGCAATGATCTGACCAAGCTGTTTATGTTAACTATAAATAAGCATTGTACCCTCAGGCAACAGGACCCATGGAAATGCAGCTTGCTGTATGAATATTTAATCTGTTCCTCAATAACTGCATCCTCATACCTGCATTAAACCAAAAGGTGACAAGCTGATTATTGCTTCTGAGGTCTGATGTTTATGATGAACTGCAGCAATTATGTTTTAATGTCTGCGAATAAACAACTGTGTTTCCATGCCAGATACAATTTGCTAAATCAAATGTCTTCTGTAAATCACAACTGGCTGAGGAATACATTTCCTTTGCAGGACTTGCATCTAAAAATAACATTATTACTTCACCAGATAGTGAAAAGCACAACCGAGTGATTGGAATAACTGTTCAGTGCAATTGGAAGTGTTTTATGCATTAATGGTCATATTATAAAGAACAATAGGAATACTTACTTAATATTTCTTTTAATTTTTAATTTTTGCAAGTTTAAAAAATAAGGTTAGAGAATCTTCAGAAGAAACAAAACAGGATCGCAAAGAAAAACAATTTATTGGAGAGAAAACAAGCGAACAGCATAAACTTAAATGTACAATATGTTATAGAGTCAGAGTCATAAAGTTATACACCACGCAAACAGGCCCTTCGGCCCAACTTGCTATGCTGACCTAGATGCCCTATCTAAACTAGTCCCACCTCCCCATGTTTGCCCTATATCTTTCTAAACCTTTCCTATCCATATACTTGTACAATGTATTTTTTATAAATGCTGCTATAGTACCTCCTCAACTACCTCCTCTGGCAGCTCGTTCCATATACGCACCACCATCTGTGTGAAGAAATAGCCTTACAGGTTTCGATTAAATCTTTTCTCGCCCATCTTAAATTTTATGTCCTCTGGTTTTCCATTCCCCTACTCTGGTTAAAAGGCTCTGCTCATTCACCCTATCTATCCCCCTCATGATTTTATAAATGTGGTTCTGAACAATCAGACTGGTGCATACTGGCAGCAATCAGGTGGGTCTTTGCAATCGGGTGGGCCCTTGCAATCGGGTGGGCCCTTGCAATCAGGTGGGTCTCAGTTATATTGGGCTAAACACATCTCAATTTGGTTTTCTTGCTCAAGATTGCAACATATTCAGTCTCTTATGTCATATCATATCATATATATACAGCCGGAAACAGGCCTTTTCGGCCCACCAAGTCCGTGCCGCCCAGCGATCCCCGCACACCAACACCATCCTACACCCACTAGGGACAATCTTTACATTTACATTTACATTTACCCAGCCAATTAACCTACATACCTGTACGTCTTTAATGTCCTCAGATATTAACACGTTTTACTGCTAAATATGCAAGTCAGAGGTTCACTGACCTTCAGAGGACAACCATTGAATCCCACACTAAATTCATTGGCAAAGTACAATCTTGCAGTGAACCCCTAGCATTAAGCAGGACCAGTCTGATATCAATGGAAAGATATATAGAGCCATGTAAAAAGGTACATGCCTTCTTTAAAACAATATTTGATGTTTGATTAATTTATGTATTTTACTTGACAATTTGAATAATATCAAAATCCCTTTACATGATTTTTTTTTTTTTTAAACTGTTAAAGTCAGTGACTGCTTTTACAATTTACAAAACCCATACCTTGTCTTGCTAATGATTAAAGATAGTTTTCAGAATAGGATCTCTACTCTACCAAGGGCTATTCACCATCCAGATCACACTGCTGGGATGGATAGGACCATTCTAGGATTCCCAGCGTCAGGTAATCAAGAGCTTGAGACCATAGGTCTGGGATGAGAGATGAATGATTTAATACAAACCTAAGGGGCAATGTTTTCACACAGAGGGTGCTATTGTATGTACACGGAACAAGCTGCCAGAGAGAGCAGTTAAGGCAAGACAGTAACAACATTTAGGAAACATTTGGACGGACACATGGCTTCAAGAGATATGGGCGAACTGTGAGCAAATGGGATGAGCGTAGATGGACATTTTGGTTGGCATGGACGAATTGAGCCGAAGGACCTGCTTGTGTGCTGTATGACCTCATGACCAGAGATCCACATCCAGCCCAGGGAATTATAGGCATTGTCAGAAAATGGCCAGTAATTCTAGGCTAGGGACTGGCCTAATCCAACCCATTTAGGATTCAACTACATAATTGTTTGAGATTATGTGCATGGGATGGTACTGACTAAGGGAAACACACATCATGTTCGGCTTTAAAGAAAAAAAGTAATATGAATGGAACACAAAATTAAAATAATGTATATTTGACAAGGTATTATTTGGGTCCCAGTTTCGTTGTGCAGTTTTAAATTTTATGTAATCCTGCATCACTAAATACAAGCACAGAGGGGTTTTTTCATTGAAATAAAGGGAGCCATTGAACCATTTAATAATTACATATCGAACAGGGAAATTTCAGTCGCTTAAATTTAATTTAGATAAACGCAGGTGTGGCCTCAATTTAGTTTGATCATAAAACAAAGTACTATCATAACACAAATTGAAAGCACATAGATATTATCCAACCTACATCTACAGTATGGGTATTTATAATTTCTCTCGGATGCCAATTGCACTTTGTTAAATAAAAAGACACAAAGTGCTGGAGTAATTCAACAGGTCAGGTAGCATGTCTGGAGAACACAGATAGGTGATGTTTCGGCTCGAGATCCTTCTTCAGCACTTTGATGCATATTTAGATTCAATTTCGATTTAGGGGGACACGGTGGCACAGCAGTAGAGTTGCTGCCTTGCAGCGCCAGAGACCCCTGTTCGATCCTGACTATGGGTACTGTTTGTGTGGAGTTTGTACGTTCTCCCTGTGATCGCATGGGTTTTCTCCGGATGCTCTGGTTTCCTCCCACACTCCAAAGACGTGTAAATTTGTAGGCTATAGGAAGGAAATGCAGAAGCTGGTTTAAACCGAAGAAAGACTCAAAAAGCTGGAGTAATTCAACGGGACAGGCAGCATTTCTGGAGAGAAGGAATGGGTGATGTTTCGGATCTGGACCCTTTTGCTGACTGAGAGTCATGAGAAAGGGATACGACAGATATAGACTATGATGTAGAGAGATATAGAACAATGAATGAAAGATATGTAGGCTAATTGGCTTGGTATAATTATAAATTGTCCCTAGTTTGCGTAGGATAGTGTTAATGTGCGGGGATCGCTGGTCGGCGCAGACTCGGTGGGCCAAAGGGCCTGCTTCGGCACTGTATCTCTAAACTAAACTACACTAAATTCTGTAGCTAATGGGGTTATTTGAAATCAAGAAATGTGCATCTGATTAAAACTATTCCAGTCGTGGCTTGTCAGAGCTCATCTTGCTGAGGAAGAATTTGAAACATTAATCTATGCAACCGATAAAAGTGGAGATCAAGTGTAAGGACAACCCAAGGGAATAAAATGCTCATTACTCAACCACTAAAATCACTGAACCAGCCAAGCATGAATGAACATTTAAATGTAAATTTGGAAGAATACTTTGCCTTGGCATTTGTGTTTCCACACAGATGCTTAATGACACTGCAATCAGGACACTTTAAGACCATATTTTCAATTGCATTTTATATTTGCTTCATTAACATTCACATTGAGAAAAAGGCAAACTGACATAAGTAAAGAAAATAGTGATAAAATTCCATCTTTGTCTCATTTAAAAATACATTATCCATTAATGGTGTCCATTAGTGCAAGGAAAGACCAAAGAGATATGCCAGGCCCATTTCCTTAGAAACTGAGATAACCAAGGCTTCTCTGTGTGCAGGCAGAGCATGCATACATTGTAACCAAGAGAATGTATTTTATAGTTTTAGAGAGCATAATTACAAACTGCTGTGTTTTTATTTCTGCTTATTCTTTTCATTCCTCTGTCTCACATTTGCCCCGGGCGATACTGAACGTTTCAGATGTTTTACTCCTCATAGAGTCATAGAGTCATAGAGTCCTACAGCACAGAATGCTTTTGTTGTTGGACTGTGGGTGACTGAATTTCGTCCAATTTGGATGACAATAAAGCTATCTTGAATCTTGAATCTTGAATCTTGAAGAGGCCCTTCGGCCCATCGTGTCCACGCCGCCCGTTACCAAACACAGTCTAATTTTAATCCAATTTTCCCGCATTTGGACCGTAGCCCTGAATGTTGTAGCATTTCAAGAGCCCATCCAAATGCCTTTTAAACGTTGTGAGTGTTCCCGCCTCCACCACCACCCCAGGCAGTGAGTTCCAGACTCCAACCACCCACTGGGTGAAAAAGTTATTTCTCACATCCCCCCGAAACCTCCCTCCCCTTACCCTGTATCTATGTCCCCTCGTTGTTGAACCTTCCACCAGTGGTAGAAGTTCCCCGCCATCTACCTTATCTATGCCCCTCATGATCTTGTACACCTCAATCATGTCTCCTCTCAGCCTTCTCTGCTCCAGGGAAAACAACCCCAGTCTGCTCAGTCTCTCCTCATAGCCGAGGCCCTTCATCCCTGGCAGTATCCTGGTGAATCTCCTCTGCACCCTCTCCAAAGCTATCACATCCTTTCTATAATGTGGTGACCAGAACTGTACACAATACTCCAGCTGTGGCCTCACCAGTGTTCTGTACAATTCCATCATTACCCCCCTACTTTTATATTCGATGCCCCGGCTAATGAAGGCCAGTAACCCATATGCCTTTTTGACCACCCTGTCCACCTGTCCTGCTGCCTTCAAGGACTTGTGTACCTGTACTCCAAGGTCCCTCTGTACCCCTGTCTTCCCTAGGGTCCTTCCATTCATGGTGTACTCCCTCTCCAAGTTATTTCTGCCAAAGTGCATCACCTCGCACTTTTCAGGATTAAATTCCATCTGCCACTGCTCCGCCCATCTGACCATCTCATCTATATCTTCCTGCAACTTGCAGATCCCTTCCTCGCTATTCAAGGTAAGATAAGGTAAGAGCCCATGGGATCCAGGGCACCTTGGCAAAATGGATAAAAAAACTGGCTTAGTGACAGAAGGCAGAGGGTGATGGTAGAAGGGTGCTTCTGTGACTGGAGGCTGGTGTCCAGTGGGGTGCCGTAGGGATCGGTGTTGGGTCCCTTACTGTTTGTAATCTACATAAATGATCTGGATGTTAATGTACAGGGCATGATCAGCAAGTTTGTGTCATCTTGACTAGTCTCCTGTGTGGGACCTTGTCAAAAGCCTTACTGAAATCCATGTATACCACATCCACTGCACTACCCCCATCTACCTCCTTGGTCACCCCTTCAAAAAATTCAATCAAGTTAGTCAGACACGACCTTCCCTTAACAAAGCCATGTTGACTATCCTTAATTAACCCTCGATCCTCCAAGTGAAGACTGATTCTGTCCCTCAGAATCTTTTCTAGCAGCTTCCCCACCACCGATGTCAGACTCACCGGCCTGTAGTTCCCAGGTTTATCCCTATTGCCCTTTTTAAATAATGGCACCACATTAGCTATCCTCCAGTCCTCCGGTACATCCCCTGTTGCAAGAGAGGCTCTGAAAATTTGTGCCAGAGCCCCCGCAATCTCCTCCCTTGCCTCTCTCAGCATCCTGGGATATATCTCGTCAGGGTCCGGAGACTTATCCACTTTTAAGTCTGCCAGAGCCTCCAGCACCGCCTCCCTGTCAATAGCAATATGCTCAAGAACATCACAACCCTCCATTTCTAAGTCCGCATCGCCCTCCTCCCTCGTAAAAACAGATGCAAAAAATTCATTTAAAACATCTCCTACATCCTCTGGCTCCACACACAGCTTTCCACTATGGTCCCTGATGGGCCTCACTCTTTCCCTCGTTATCCTCTTACCCTTGATATACTTATAGAACACTTTGGGATTTTCTTTTATTTTGCCCGCTAATGCTATCTCATGGCCCCTTTTTGCTCTCCTAATTTCTTTTTTAAGAACCGCCCTACACCTTCTGTATTCCTCTAATGATGTCTGTGCCTTAAGTTCTTTATGCCTTCCAAAAGCCCCCCTTTTTTTCAAATCAATCCTACTATATCGCTCGACATCCAAGGTTCTTTGGACTTGTTTGTCCCACCCTTAAACTTTAGGGGAACATGCTTCCTCTGTACTTTTTCAATTATTCCTTTGAATGACTCCCACTGTTCTGATGCGGTCCACCCCATGAGAAGCTGATCCCAGTCCACCAGGGCCAACTTCTGCCTTATCAAATTAAAATCGGCCTTGCCCCAATTTAGAAATTTTCCTCTTTCCTCTGGTCCCTCTTTATCCTTTTCCATTACCACCTTAAATATCACTGAATTGTGATCACTGTCACCAAAATGCTCTGCCACTGACACTTCAGCCACCTGTCCGGCCTCATTTCCCAAGATGAAGTCCAATACCGCCCCCTCCCTTGTTGGACTTTCAACATATTGGCTCAAAAAGCCCTCCTGGATAACCCTTAGGAACTCTGCACCCTCAGGGCCCTTGACACTTTGGCTATCCCAATCAATATTCGGGAAGTTGAAATCCCCTACTATTACTACCCTGTTGTTTTCACACACCCCCGAGATTTGCCTACAAATATGTTCTTCTATTTCCCTCTGACTGTTTGGGGGTCTGTAGTATACACCCAGTAAGGTGCATGCCCCTTTTCTATTTCTCAATTCCACCCAAATAGCCTCATTTGAGGAACCCGCTAATATGTCATCCCTTCTTACAGCAGAAATAGATTCTTTGGTTAATACTGCAACACCCCCTCCCCTTTTTCCCTGCTCTCTGTCTCTCCTGAAGATTCTATATCCTGGAATATTGAGCTGCCAGTCCTGCCCTTCCTTCAACCATGTTTCTGTAATGGCAACAATGTCGTACTCCCATGAGTTCAGTAACACCTTCAATTCATCCCCCTTGCTTCCAATACTCCTTACATTAAAATAAATGCCGTTCAGACTTGCCCTACCCCATTGTGCTGGGGCATTCTTGTTCTGCCTCCCAATCTGACCAGTTATTTCCTCTATATTTTCCTTCTCCTCACCCCCTATACTAGCTCCATGCTGTATCCCAACCCCCTGCCAAATTAGTTTAAACCCTCCCCAACAGTGCTAGCAAACCTCCCCGCCAGGATATTGGTCCCCCTCTGGTTAAGGTGGAGACCGTCCGGCCTATACAGTTCCCACCTTTCCCAGAAACAGGCCCAATTATCCAGAAAAACGAATCCCTCCCTGTTCGATACTAATCCGGATATCTTGTCCACCGTTTCAGCTCTGACCCTTGCTTCTTTAAGGTTTTAGTTCAAAGTTCGCTCCAGAGCTGGATGCATGAGAATTCAGGTGACCACAACAGCACAGTACTGAGGAAAGTCTGCACTGTCTCATATTGAAGAATATGCTGATCTCTGAATACAAAGCACACACTCACAAGAAGAATACATGGACTAATAGGGTTAAATTATAAGGACAATTTGCACCAACTAGACTTGTGTTCCCTTGCCTATAAAAGAATACTGAGTCACGTAATAGAAGTCCCAAAGATGTTAAAATATTTGATTGGGTAGATTAAGAAAAACAAATTCCTCTATTGAGGGAGCCTAGAAATAACCATAAAAGCAAAACAAAGGCATTTAAGGAAACTCAAACAAACAGTAATTGAAGTTTTAATCTCTCTTTCCACTTCTGAGAGCTAGGTTAAATGAAAATCACAAAACTGCAATTGATGGAGTTTTATTTCAGGATAGGTGAGTTAAAGTGCTTCGCAACCATGGATTAAATGGTAGAGCAGTGTGAAAATCTAAATATTGCTTAGTTTGGAGCCTGCACTGAAATCTAATGGCAATTGTTGTTTTTATTCTCCAAAACAGTCTTTACGTTACAACAAGCAATGGAAAATGATAAAGAGAAGCGGGCAATGGAAGTGAAATTTCTACATGTCTCCTATTATTGCCATGCATATCCTGCTGTACTGACATCGCTTGTTAACCCCCCCTAATTCAAATCATGGGTTTGACCGAGAAAAGCATATCTGGGGAAATAACTGACCAAAAAACCCCCTATAAATTTGAGTGATTGCAAGCAGTTAGGTTTGATTTTTATGGCTAAAGATTTGAGCTTAAAATTGTATTGAAAATCGTTTTATAAAAACACATTTTATACAAAGTAAACAAAAAATTATTTTAATAATTTCTTTTAAATTAGCAGAAACACTCCTGCTGCATCCAATTCCAGACTTGCCATGGTCGACGGTAGCAACAGACATTTTCGAATGGCACGGCCAGCAACTCTTGGTGCTAGTGGACTCATATCCACTGGATAGTGGATCCGGCTGGTTTGAGATCGACCTGCTTCGTGATGCTACTTCAGCAACCGTCATTTTAAAACTCAAGAGACACTTCTCGGTTCATGGAGCAACACACACCCATATATCAGACAATGGCAGGCAGTTCACAAGCCAACGCTTTAAAGACTTTGCTACACAGTGGGACTTTACTCATGTTACCAGCATCCCAGAGTATCTCCAACCTAACGGGTTAGCTGAAAGGGCTGTCCGCAGCACTAAACAACTCATGGAGAAGTCTTACAGAGACAGAGCTGATGTTTTTCTAAACCTCCTCAATCTCAGAAACATGCCACGTGACACAACGCTTGGATCTCCAGCACAAAGACTAATGTCAAGGCAGACACGTACTACTCTCCCAGTCTCAAGGAAGCTGCTTGAACCACATATGCGTAAAACCCAGGAGGTACAAGCCGAGCTTCTAAATAAAAGGCTGTCACAGAAATGGTGCTCTGACCAGTCAAGCCGGCCACTTCAGCCTTTGATGGAAGGACAGGTTGTCAGGCTACAGACCTCACAAGGTTACAACCGGATGGGCATGGTAAAGGAAATATGTCAGGAGCCCAAGTCTTACCTTATCCACTCGGAAGGAAAGTTGTACAGAAGGAATCGCAGACACATGTTGCCTGTAAATGAGCCTGCCCCAGCACAGCCATATCAACCAGCACTGCTAGATCCATGTTGCACTGATACCAATCACCAGAATACTGGACTTGGGCCAAGTGATGATAACGCTCTTACGAGAGACGGACAAGCAATAATGGACACTGAGCAGTTTCAGGTTCAGGTGCCTGTGCCTGTGGCTAAGCTGCCTTTGAACACCACTGAGGGTCTGTACCGAACACACTCAGGTCGTGTCAGCAAGCCAATTCCCAAATACCAAGACTGAATTCACTTCTTTACTGTGCTGTGACTTTAAGTTTGTGTCTTACAGTTCTTTGGCTATAGTGTTTTGCATTTAGTATGTAGTACCTCTTTCTTTGTATGTTGTTTGACTATAGTGTTTAGTATTTAGTATGTAGAACCTCCTACCTTATATGCTTATCATATCATATCATATATATACAGCCGGAAACAGGCCTTTTCGGCCCTCCAAGTCCGTGCCGCCCAGCGATCCCCGTACATTAACACTATCCTACACCCACTAGGGACAATTTTTACATTTACCCAGCCAATTAACCTACATACCTGTAGGTACTTACTTAGTTTAGCAGTACTACATACTTAGTTTAGCAGTAACTGCATTTTGTATACAGCTTGATATATTTACCACTTCGCATGATATTTAGTGTGATAAGGAACAAGAGCTAAGGAAAGGGGATGTCGATCAGTCACTGTATTCATAGTCAGTCCATGTCAGGTTTTAGCATATGCCATTCCTGCAAGATGTTATCTTGCACATGCGCGGTACCCGGGGAAGTCATCTTGTTCGTGAGCTGCCTCTTGACTGTAACCTTGCATCCTCATGCTCATTAAACTTAGCTTGAAGTTAATAACTTGTTTTTCTTGCAACTTCATACACCCTCAAAACCATCTCTATTCCCAGAAGAAAACACCAGTCTATTCCTACAACTAAATTATGTCATCTCTGGAATTTGCTCAGATGCCCCGAAATGAACTCAATACTCCAATTGTAGATATAGCTATGTTTCACAAATGTTTGTCATTAGTTTTTTTGCATTGTATGAAGCCTGTGATCTTATCTGCTTTTTTTAAACCACTTCTTCAACCTATCCTGCCACATTCAATGAAAGATGAATTTACACCTCTCTCCTTGTACCTGTTTTAGTACTGTGTTGTTTTTTTGGCTCTTTTCATTCTTCCTTTCACAAGTTCACAAGTTATAGGAGTAGTATTAGGCCATTTGGCCCATCGAGTCCACACTGCCAATCAATTATGGCTGATCTCTGCCTCCTAATCCCATTTTCTTGCCATCTCCCCATAACCTTTAACACCCGTTCTAATCAAGAATTTGTCTCTCCCTGTCTTAAAAATATCCATGGCCTCCACAGCCCTCCATGGCAATAAGTTCCACAGATTAACTACCCTCTGACTGAAGTTCCTCCTCTCCTCCTTTCTAAAAGAGTGTATTTAATTCTGAGGCTATGACCTCTGGTCCTAGACACTCCCACCAATGGAAACATTCTTTCCACATCCATTCTATCTCTGCCTATAATTATTCTGTAAGTTTCAATGAGGTCCCCCCTCAACCTTCTAAACTCTAAACTCCAGCGAGTAGAGGCCCAGTACCATCAAGCGCTCATCATATGCTAACCCACTCATTCCTGGAATCATTCTTGTAAACCTCCTCTGGACCCTCTCCAGAGCCAGCACATCCTTTCTCAGATGTGGGGCCCAAATTTGCTCACAGTGGATTTCAAAATGGACTACTTTCCAATTCTTAACATTATATTTTACTGTATTTACCGCTTATTCCACCAGCCTGTCTATAACCCCTTATTACTATCCTGAAATACTCAAAAGGAGGCAATTTTATCCTTTGTGGTGCTAATGAAACAACCCATGATCACTTGTTCTTCCCTTGTTGAAGTATAAGTGTTTTGCCTCAACGGCAAATCTAATTAACTTTTGAAGCCAACAATTAATTTGCCGCCTCTGTCAATGGATCACCTTAATAATGCTCTGTGGCTGTGCATTAAAGTCTGTAATGGATTTGAAAAGGATATGTAGTGCAAACGCGAGCTACAATTAGTTTCCTCCAACTAGGACATGAGTGAAATTATTTTCTTTTCTTGAGGTGGTCTTGATTTTTTTTAAAAGCCACACATTTCTAATAAATAGTTCAGGGTAAAATATTGCATTTTTTGGTTTAATAAAACTTACAGCTAGTTTGAATGAATAATTCTAATGTTATTGCAAAAGTAATACCAGGAGTCTCAATTCTATTACATTTCAAACAAAAGTGGCTGCATGGTAACAATCTACAATAAGCTTGTTAAGCAGTTAAAAGCATTTCATTTAATGCAAACCGTCAAACAGAGCACATTTACACACACATAAAGCCAGAAGGCATACACTTTCTTATATAGATCTTAACTGTATCTGGAATTTAAAATTATCAAACAAACTTATTGATAATTGAGTGAATTATAGATAGCAATCTCTCATACTTAGCTGTAGGCTACTGCACTCAAATGTTTTGGCTTATCAGTCTCCTTGGTACGAATTTACTTAGATGGGCTTAATTAATAGACTGCCAAGAAGTTCAACATCACATCAGATTTGAGTTCTACTTCCCCAAGATCTCAGGATGGACTCGTCGCCTTACAGCTGAGTGAGCCAATGGGATTTCAATTCCATGCCACAGTCAAAGGTCACCTGTGGTGCAGTATTCTCTCAATATTGAATATCAGCTTAGCTTTTTGTGTTCAAGTTTCTGGTCTGAGATGTAATAGAGTCATAGAGTCACAGAGTGATACAGTGTGGAAACAGGCCATTCGGCCCAACTCGCCCACACTGGCCAACAATGTCCCAGCTACACCAGTCCCACTTGCCTGTGTTTGGTCTATATCCTTTCAAACCTGTCCTATCCATGCACCTGTCTAACTGTTTCTTAAATGATGGGATAGTCCTAGCCTCAACTACCTCCTCTGGCAGCTTGTTCCATACACCCACCACCCCCTGTGTGAAAGAGTTGCCCCTCGGATTCCTATTGAATCTTTTCCCCTTCACCTTGAACCTATGTCCTCTGGTCCTGGATTCCCTGACTGAGCCAAAGACTCTGTGCATCTACCCGATCTATTCCTCTCATGATTTTGTACCTCTATAAGATCTCCCCTCATCCTCCTGTGCTCCATGGAATAGAGACTCAGCCTACTCAACCTCTGCCTATAGCTCACACCCTCTAGACCTGGCAACATCCTCGTAAATCTTTTCTGAACCCTTTCAAGCTTGACAATATCTTTCCTACAACATGGTGCCCAGAACTGAACACAATATTCTGAATGTGGTCTCACCAACGTCTTATACAACTGCAACATGACCTCCCAACTTCTACACTCAATACTCTGACTGATGAATGCCAAAGTGCCGAAAGCCTTTTTGACCATCTTATCTAGCTGCGACTCAACCTTCAAGGAACCATGTACCTGTACTCCTAGATCCCTCTGCTCTACATTACCCAGAAGCCTACCATTTACTGTGTAGTCCTGCCCTTGTTCGACATCCCAAAATGCAACAACTCACACTTCTCTGTATTCAATTCCATCAACCATTCCTCCGCCCACCTGGCCAATCGATCCAGATCCTGCTGCAATCGTTCACAACCACCTTCACTATCTGCAAAACCACTAATTTTTGTATCATCAGCAATCTTGCCCTGTATGTTCTCATCCAAACCATTGATGTAGATAAGATGACAAACCGTAACGGGCCCAGCATCGAACCCTGAGGCACAACACTAGTCACAGGCATCCAGTCTGAGAAATAATCTTCCACCATCACCATCTGCTTCCTTCCATGGAGCCATTCAGCTATCTCTCCTTGGATCCCATATGATCTAACCTTCCAGGGCAGCCTACCATGCGGAACCTTGTCGAACGCCTTACTGAAATCCATGTATACAACATCTACAGCTCTGCCCTCATCAACCTTTTTGGTTATGTCTTCAAAAAAATCAATCAGATTTGTGAGACACGACCTCCCACATACAAAACCATGCTGACTATCCCTAATCAGTCCTTGCCCATCCAAATGCCTGTATATCCTATCCTTCAGAATACTCTCCAGTAACTTACCAACTACAGATGTTAAGCTCACTGGCCCATAGTTCCCAGCATTTTCCCTGCAGCCCTTCTTGAAAAGAGGTACAACATTTGCCATCCAAAAAAAAAATTGGAGATAAAAATAAACCTCATGTTTGATATTCTATACGCATTAAAGGTAGACACAAAATGCTGGAGTAGTAACTCAACAGGACAGGCAGCATCTCGATAAAAGGAATGGGTGACGTTTTGGGTTGAAACCCTTCTTCAGACTGAGAGTCAGGGGAGAGGGAGACATAGAGATAAAGAAAGGTGAGGTGGTGAAAATGAGACATCAAAGGGGATGCAGTTTGAGGAAATTGTTGCATGGATCATTGATAGCTCGGAGAAGGTGACAATGAAGAATACAGAGATAAAATTTAATCAGGGGACAGTCAGACTGGTCGGAGAACTAGGAAGGGGGAGGGATGGAGAGAGAGGAAAAGCAAGGGTTACTTGAAGTTAGAGATCAATATTCATACGGCTTGGATGTAAGCTGCCCAAACGAAATATGAGGTGCTGTTCCTCCAATTTGTGCTGGGTGAGGCACCAGAGGGAGGCACTTTCTCTGTGACTGCAATGCTCTAATGCTGTACCATTATATTGTGCAACACTATATTCTGCACTCTGGTATTTATTTCTCTGTTACCTGTTGTACTTGTGTATAGATTGATTGTACACATGTCTAGTGTGATTTGACTGGATTGCACTCAAAGTTTATCAGTACATGTGACAATAACAATAAACCAACAAACCCCATCCTAATAGCACTTAATAACACTGTGGCAGCACCCTCACCAAAAGGACTGCACTGATTCAAGAAAGTGGCTCCCTGCTATTTTCTTAAGGTTAGAGGAGGTGGGAAATAAATGCTGCCCACATCTCATGCGTGGAAAATGTGGAGTCTTATTATGTCTATCCGTTATCCTTTCTTCCTCATTACTTATAATATTAACATCTGATATTGGTTGTGTTTCTCTTTAAATAAATGCTTGGGTGAAGGTGTTGATTTTCTTCCCATAATTTCCCCACCATGCAATTTTGGAGGCTTGCACATAATTGGAATTTCATGCTGTTTTGCAGGTTGTAAAACTGAGACACAACACTTTAAACTTGATCATGTTGTGTCTTTATAGAATCTAAAATTGGAATTAGCTAGTTTGGTGGAAGGATTACACTGTCATATGGAATAATCATTCATCACATGGATTAATTATATTGTCATGCAAAATAAGTTAACATTGCAGAGAGGAATTGCTCAATCAAATGGGTTAACATATCTGGTTATAATTATTTAGCATTGTTTGATATCTCAAAAACACCTTATTTATTGCCAGAACAGCTAACAAGATTAAAGATTTAATCCAATATAATTAATCACACTTTTACATGTTTTGCCCTGTTTTCTTTCCTATCTGTATATCTTCCTGGCTGATTATCACTATCCGAGGCTCGTATGGTGTGATTTAAGGCTGATCTGTGGACATGAGTAGGTAGTCTGTGTAAATACCAGTATACAAATGGATGGCAACAAATTCAGTTTCATTTGCTTACAAATGGGATGTTAAGATGAGATCCCAAATGTTAGTCAAGATGCAAAGATTACATGAAATACAACATTTACTATTTGATGGACAATATTCACTTGATAACAAACTGCGGCAAAAGCTTATTTTATTTTGTTTATTTTATTGTCATGTACCGAAGTATAGTGAAAAGCATTTTTGATGCATGCTAACCAGTCAGCAAAAAGATTGGTTAGTCTAGTTAGACTGGTTGGTCATGATTACAATTGAACCATCCACAGTGTGCAGATACAGGATAAAGGGAACAACGTATGGTGCAAGATAAAGTCTAATAAGCTTGGAAATAAAACTGTAAACCGTGTAAATAAAGGGATTATCAGTGGAGAGAGGAACAGAGTGAACATTTCATATCAATAACCTTTCATCAGCACCATCAGAACAAGGTCACTCACGTGAAATAGGAGGTCTCTTTCTCTCTCCATTGTGTTATCTAACCAGCTTGGCCAGTATGTCGTGGTTTATTTCAGTTTAGGAACATCTGCAAAATGTTACTTTCATCTCTGATTTGCTGGGCCTGACCAGGGTAAGATTGACTACTGTGTGTTCCATGCAGTAAGAAAACCAGGATATCTTTTCAGTTTAAAAATAGCCAAGAAGAAACTTCACCGGTCAAACTGACCGGTCAAACTTAATTGCATGCAAAATAAATATTAAGTTAACAATAAATAGACAACTACTGTCTCTCTAGTTCTCCTTTACCTTTTCTGAAAGCAGTGGAAATCAAATCTGCTTTGAGTGTAAAAGAAACACTTTGTAATCGCCTGATCTATCCCCCACCAAACAGTTGATCTGATCATTTGTTTTCACCTACTCAAGATTTCAAATACAATTACTTTGCTGGGGAAGGCAGATACGATTATGGCATTTAATAGGCTTTTGGATAGGCACATGGATATGCAGGAAATGGAGGGATATGGATAATGTGCAGGTAGATAAAAGTTAGTTTTGGCATTATGTTTGCCATGGGCATTGTGGGCCAAAAAGCCGGTTCCTGTGTTGAATTGTTCAATTTTTAGACGCATGGACAGCATGGACATAGTGGGTTAAAATGCTTGTTTCTGTGCCATATAACGGCATAAGTCTCTATGACTCCATTCTCCTCACCTGTCCCAACTGAATAATACCTACCAAAGGTGTTTGAGGGCAGGTTATGCTGAAAAATCATAGCAAGGAAGTGCTGATTTTTGTGTACACAGGGCATATTCACCTTACGAATAAGATGACAAATTATATTGCAAATCATAGCATTTCACTTACATTGAAAAAATAGGCAATGGAAGATCACTTGAGTATTCCGCTCAACATCTGCACGGATCATATCTATGTGATATAATATAATTTAAAAGAGCAAAAGTTCTTTATTCAGGAAAGTGATAGTTTGTTTGATTCTGAAGTCAATTGACCAATTGCTGAGCACAGGAAGTTGGGAAAAGGCCAGAGGTCAAACCCCCAGCTTCCTGTCCAGCAAAAAGATGAAAAATAATATTCCAAGACAGATAGGGAGATATCAAGAAAAGGAGAGGGGGGAAATTTTCAACTTTTATCTTCAGGACTCACTAGTCAGAAAGCATTCTATGAAGAGCCTGCCTTGTTCATTAACATGGGTGAGGTGGTCCAATTTATCATCAGGTGACATAGTGTTACAACATTAAGTTAAATGGTATTTTGCCTTCTCTTATTGTTTCTAAAATAAGGCAATTTCCTGTCCTTGTCTCTTTACTGTATTCATGCATCTATCATATTGTAGACTGAAAAAGTATTATGTTCAGGCATCTCATTTTTACAACATGCAATTTGATTTTTTTACAATATTTGGGATGCATAGAATAATATCCAAAATATAAATAATTGGATTTGCTAGAACTCAATTCCTTGGGAAAATGGTTAAGATAATGAAGGATGTACATGGAGAGAATGCTTCCAATTACAGTAGGAAAAAAACCTGCAGATTCTGGTTTAAATCGAAGGTGGACACAAAACGCTGGAGTAACTCAGCGGGTCAGGCAGCAGCTCAGGAGAGAAGGAATGGGTAATGTTTTGGGTCGAGACCCTTCTTCAGACTGATCTAAGTTTGCTTCTGTCTGAAGAAGGGTCTCAACCCAAAACGTTACCCATTCCTACTCTCCTGAGATGCTGCCTGACCCACTGAGTTACTCCAGCATTTTGTGTCTAGCTTCCAATTACAGGCAGGGTGAAAACAATGGGCAAAACGTGTTACATAATCAATAGCAAATACAACAGAGAATACAGGATAAAACTCTTTACTGAAGTTAGTGGTTTGAATTAAGAACTTGGTCCCACAAAATGTAATTGCACTAAATAACACTATAACATAAGGGGAGGTGAGATAAACATGAGAGATTTAGGAATAAAGTATATGGTGGTGCTCAATGGTGATTGATAAGAGGAGGCTGTGTGAAGTATAAAAATCCAGTTTCTTTTCTGACAATGCCTTGCAATTGTAAAGTTGCATAAGTAGATATGTTATAGTGAAGATAAATCCATAGGGAATAGAACAGGTATTGCATAGAGTATCCAAACTTGGAAAAGATTACTTGTACAGTCTGATGAAAGGTTACTGACTTGAAAGGTTAATTCTGTTTCTCTCTCTTCAGATGCGACCTGATCTGCTGAGTTTTCCAACAATTTCAATTTTTGTGTTATACTTAGATTATGATTGGCTTGGATTCCTCTGAAATCTGCAATATGTTGTATTAATCATTGTAATCAAAATGGTACTAGCATGTTGGTAAGACACATTTGGAAAATCCTTACGATAAATTAACTTCCCTGTTCTAAAATTTCTGCTTTAAAAGTCTTGCACAGCAAGTTACAGGAACACATCCCCTTAAAGATATTCGACTCTTTGTCCTTCAAGGCCAATTATATTGAAGAATGGGGATGAAAGGGAAAATGGATCAGCCATGATCGAATGACGGAGCAGACTCGAGTGCAAGAGACCTTCTGCTGAGAGGTGACTTTATTAAAGTGTATATTAAACCATAAGGAGCACAGGGAAGTTGGGAGGTCAGTCTTTTACGACTGGGAGTCTAAAACCAGAAGGTGTAGATTTAAAGCAAGGGGGGGGGGGAGACTTAAAATGAACTTTTTCACTCAGCGGTTTATTGGTATCTGGAACGAGCTGCCAAAGGAAGTGGTAAAGATCATACAGCACGGACACAGGCCTGTTGGCCCAATTTTGCCATGCCAACCAAGCTGCCCCATCTCTTCTAGTCCCACCTGTCCACATTTGCTCCATATCCCTCTAAGGCAGTCCTATCCATTAAGCTGTCCAAATGTCTTTTAAATGTTGTTATTGTACCTAGCTCAATGACCTCCTCTGGCAGCTCATTCCATAAAGCCCACCACCATTTGTGTGAACAATGACAATGTTTAAAAGACATTTGAACAGGTTCATGGACAGGAATAATTTATAAGGATATGGGCCAAATGCAAGCAAATAGGGATAGCAAAGGAAGCCAACTTGGTCAGCATGGTTGAATTGGGTGGAAGGGCCTGTTTCCGTGTTGTATAACTCTTTGACTCTAAAGTCTAAAGTAAAGACTTACTAATTCTGTGGGAGGAAGTCAGAGCAACCCATTTAAATACCATACAAACAGCAGAGGTGTCAGGTTGTGAGTTGTTGCTCAGGGCCTGTTAGTCTGCATCCCAGAGTACTCAAGGAGGTGGCCCTAGAAATCGTGGATGCATTGGTGATCATTTTCCAAAGTTCTATAGACGCTGGATCAGTTCCTGTGGACTGGAGGGTAGCTAATATAACCCCACTTTTTAAGAAAGGAGGGAGAGAGAAAACGGGGAATTATAGACCGTTAGCCTTACATCGGTAGTGGGGAAGATGCTTGAGTCGATTATTAAAGATGTAATAGCAACGCATTTGAAAAGCAATTACAGGATCAGTCAAAGTCAGCATGGATTTATGAAGGGGAAAACATGCTTGACTCATCTGGAATTTTTTGAGGATGTAACAAGTAGAATGAATAAGGGAGAGCCAGTGGATGTGGTGTATCTGGTCTTTCAAAAAGCCTTTGACAAGGTCCCACACAAGAGATTAGTGTGCAAAATTAGAGCACACGATATTGGGGATAGGGTATTGACATGGATAGACAGCTGGTTGGCAGACAGGAAGCAAAAGGTAGGAATTAACAGGTCCTTTCCAGAATGGCAGGCAGTGACTAGTGGGGTGCCGCAAGACTCAGTGCTCGGACCCCAGTTATTTACAATATATATTGACGATTTAGACAAAGGAATTAAATGTAACATCTCCAGGTTTGCGGATGACACAAAGCTGGGTGGCTGGGTGAGCTGCGACGAAGATGCCATGAGGCTGCAGGGTCAAGTCAAGTCAAGTCAATTTTATTTGTATAGCACATTTAAAAACAACCCACATTGACCAAAGTGCTGTACATCTGATTAGGTACTAAGGAAAAAAATGAAACATACAGTAGCACGCAAACATAACAGCACATACAAAACAGTTCACAGCGCCTCCTCAATGAGCCTCAAACGCTAGGGAGTAGAAATAGGTTTTGAGCCTGGACTTAAAGGAGTCGATGGAGGGGGCAGTTCTGATGGGGAGAGGGATGCTGTTCCACAGTCTAGGAGCTGCAACCGCAAAGGCGCGGTCACCCCTGAGCTTAAGCCTAGACCGCGGGATAGTGAGTAGCCCCAAGTCGGCCGATCTGAGGGACCTGGAGTGACTTGGATAGGTTGGGTGAGTGGGCAGATGCATGGCAGATGCAGTATAATGTGGATAAATGTGAGGTTATCCACTTTGGTGGCAAGAACAAGAAAGCAGATTATTATCTGAATTGTGTCAGATTAGGAAAAGGGGAGGCACAACAAGACTTGGGTGTCCTTGTACATCAGTCACTGAAAATAAGCATGCAGGTGCAGCAGGCAGTGAAGAAAGCAAATGGCATGTTGGCTTCATAGCGATTTGAGTATAGGAGCAGAGAGATCCTTCTGCAGTTGTACAGGGCCCTGGTGAGATCACACCTGGAGTACTGTGTGCAGTTTTGGTCTCCTAATTTGAGGAAGGACATTCTTGCTATTGAGGGAGTGCAGCGTAGGTTCACCAGGTTAATTCCCGGGATAGTGGGACTGACATATGATGAAATAATAGATCAACTGGGCTTATATTCACTGGAATTTAGAAAGATGAGAGGGGATCTTAAACATAGAAACTTAGAAACATAGAAAATAGGTGCAGGAGGAGGCCATTTGGACCTTCAAGGCAGCACCGCCATTCATTGTGATCATGGCTGATCATCCACAATCAGTAACCTGTGCCTGCCTTCTCCCCATATCCCTTGATTCCACTAGCCCCTAGAGCTCTATTTAACTCTCTTTTAAATTCATCCAGGGAATTGGCCTCCACTGCCTTCTGTGGCAGAGAATTCCACAAATTGACAACTCTCTGGGTGAAAAAGATTCTTCGCACCTCAAAGGTATCACAAAATGCTGGAGTAACTCAGCAGGTCAGGCAGCATCTAGGAGAGAGGAAATGGGTGACGTTTCGGGTCGAGACCCTTTTCACCTCAGTTTTAAATGGCCTCCCCTTTATTCTTAGATTCTGTTCCCTGGTTCTGGACTCCCCCAACATTAGGTACATTTTTCCTGCATTTAGCTTATCCAGTCCTTTTATAATTTTATACGTCTCTAAAAGATCTTATGGAAACATATAAAATTCTTAAGGGATTAGACAGGCTAGATGCAGGAGAAATGTTCCCCGTGATGGGGGAGTCCAGAACCAGGGGTCACGGTGTAAGAATAAGGAGTAGGT
Organism: Rhinoraja longicauda; assembly: GCF_053455715.1. NCBI lineage: Eukaryota > Metazoa > Chordata > Chondrichthyes > Rajiformes > Arhynchobatidae > Rhinoraja > Rhinoraja longicauda. Next base: position 38,532,390 of record NC_135956.1, on the reverse strand, counting down.
CATTTCAGACTGAGATGAGGAAAAACCTTTTCACCCAGAGTTGTGAATCTATGGAATTCTGTGCCACAGAAGGCAGTGGAGGCTAATTCACTGGATGTTTTCAAGAGAGAGTTAGATATTGCTCTTTGGGCTAATGGTATCAATGGATATGGGGAGAAAGGAACGTGGTGCTTTTTTGCTTGTGTGTCAGACGACGTTCTACCATCGCTTTACCACAGCCAGTGCCACATCTGTGCCTCTGCGGAGATCGTCCGCAGTGCTTGCCTCTCTGCCACAGGTCAGTAGGTGGGCCATTGTCTGCACTTCTCCACAGTTGCATTCGCCAGAGTCCAAGAAGCCCCACTTCTTCAGGTTGAGTCCGCAACGTCCCACTCCAGTGCAGGGGCGGTTTAGGGCTTTCCAGGTAGTATAAGGCAGGTGGTGGCCTGGTGCCATCTGTTGTTTGGTTTTGGTATCTGGCACGGTTGGCTCTAGTTCCATGAAGCTGTTGCGACTCTTCAAGCGTTTCTTGGTATGTTGGTGATTGTGCAAGGGGTGACAGGGGACTGTGTCCGCATTGAAGCGTTCTACAGTAGCTGCCCGATCACGTCTTCGAGATGGTTCGTCAATGCCAGCCAGCTCGTACAGATGTTCAACCTTTGTCGGCTTCAGGCATCCTGTGATGTTCCTGCAGGCAGTGTTCAATGCAGAGTCCACCTTGCGTGCATGTTGAGAGCGGCTCCAGACGGGGCTTGCATATTCTGCCACTGAGAAACAGAGCGCCAGGGCTGCAGTGCGGATTGTTGTTGGGTCACTTCCAAATGAGCTGTTTGCCAGTTTTTCGATGACATTGTTCTGGGTGTTGACCTTTGCCTTGGTTTTCTCAACATGTTGGCGATGTGATAACGTGCGATCGAGGACCATACCTAGGTACATTGGGGCTTTGCAGTGCTCCAACACTGACCATGATGGATCATGACGGAAGCCTCCTCGTGGCGATCCCCGGAAACAACGACACAATACACTCTGTAACGCGTCGGGCAACCAATCCTGTCAACGTGTTAGACGACGACAAAACGTGGTACTGATTATGGATGATCAGCCATGATCATATTGAATGGCAGTGCTGGCTCGAAGGGCCAAATGACCTACTCCTGCACCTATTTTCTATGTTTCTATGTTGTTTCAGGGAGGAGTGGATGGAAATATTAGGAGAATAAAATTGGATGCTTGAATATCAGAGTGGACCTGTTGGGTTGTTTCTATGCTCCATTAAAAAAGACCAGAGGGGAAATTTCTCCAGCATGCCACTGGGTAATTCCAGTAAGATTAGACGTACATTGGAATCCAGCAACATAGAGCAGTCACAAATGCATCGTCATCTTTCTCTCGGTGTGCAGTGTGTCTCGTATTTCCATGTTGAGCAATGCACCTGCAACAGTTTTTAAGAATAAAAGTCATTCAAAATCATTGACTGCAGCCCTGTAAGATTCAGCCCTCTGTCGTATCAAAAATTGCATAGATCTACACATGTAATGCAACATTTTTGAAGTGATATTGTTTGAATTGCACAGAATGATCATATTAACCTGATTCTGCAAAGAAAATTAAATACAATTACATTTGGTTGGAGAAGAAAAATACCATGGCAACAACATAAAAACGTTAAATTCCTTTTGTCAGTGGAGTCTGAATTCTGCAACGAGCTCTGTGAAGGAGATTGAACAGACTGTGTAAACATGAGGTGTGATATTTAAATTCTGACTACTGTCTTCTGGATCCTACTCAGAATGAAATCCTGAGGAATAAAGAGAAATAATTTTTTTACAATCTGACCGACTCAATTCAATTAAAATCTCTAAATTAGACTGGTTTGATAATGGACGGAGCATATTTCAGGATTCAATGATTACGCCTGATATTGAAGGAAAATTGCAGATATTTGGTGGTCATTGTTTAAAGTGACAAGCTGAGTAGATTGGTGGAATTGGACTGGGAAGTTTGGCAATGCATCTGCAATGCAAGCTGCATCTTAAACCATCAACAGCCACCGTCCAAAAGCTATGTCTATGTCATTGCAGACATCGGACTTTATTTATGGAGCTATTGCACTACTGAGAACTATATATCAGTCTGTATATTTTCCTTTGCTCTACCTATTGTACTTGAGTTTGGCTTCATTCTTTCCATTTATAGTTTTATCTGATTTAATTGGACAGCAGGCAAAACAAAGCTTTTCGCTGTACCACAGTAGATGCGACAATAATAAATCTAAACTTAAACCAAACAGTAATTGTTACAAAACTGGAAGTGGGAAAATGTATACATTTATCATATGATGGTAAAAACAAAAAGCACTAAATAATAAGGAACACTACATTTCATCCAATTGCAATCCACATGACCTATAACCATTTGAGAGCAACACTGGATTCTCAAAGCAGAAGATTGTTGATGCGAGCAAGAAAATCATCAAAACATTTATAAAAGATGAACAAGCTTCTCCAGTTTTGCTCACTAATTCCCCAATTACAGAGACAACTGAAAACTGAGCGAAAGGAGTTGGACATTGATCTTCCACCTCTGGGACCTCAGTTTGAATTAAATTTACAGAACAAGATTAAAGTCTCCTGGAGATAAGGGTTTTACAAGAAATACATTTCAGTCATTTCAGCTCCAAGCAGAAATGAGCTCACAGCAAGTAGCAGCAGCAAATACATGTTAATTGGGACTTCACTGAAGAAAGCTAGTGCAGGAAGAAGCAGAGTGTATCTTCCCAAGTCAAGGCAAGTCAAGTCAAGTCTACTTTATTTGTCACATACACATACAAGATGTGCAGTGAAATGAAAGTGGCAATGCCTGCGGATTGTGCTAAAACCACAAACAGAATAGATTTTTTTTTTTAAAGACACCACACAAAAAATAAATTAATACAGTAAATTAGTCCCTGGTGATATAAGAGTTAACACTCCTGATGGCCTGTGGGAAGAAACTCCATCTCATCCTCTCTGTTTTCACAGCGTGACAGCGGAGGCGTTTGCCTGACCGTAGCAGCTGGAACAGTCCATTGCTGGGGTGGTAGGGGTCCCCCATAATGTTGCTGCCTCTGGATCTGCACCTCCTGATGTATAGGTCCTGCAGGGGGGCGAGTGTAGTTCCCGTAGTGCGTTCAACTGAACGCACTACTCTCCGCAGAGCCTTCCTGTCCTGGGCAGAGCTGTTCCCAAACCAGATTGAGATGTTGCCGGACAAGATCCTTTCTGCAACCCCAGAGTAGAAGCACCGAAGGATCCTCAGAGAGACTCTGAATTTCCTCAGCTGTCTAAGGTGGTAAAGGCGCTGCCTTGCCTTACTCACCAGTGCGGCAATGTGTGTTGTCCATGTCAGATCCTCTGTGATGTGGACTCCCAGGTATTCAAAGCTGCTCACCCTATCCACAATAATCCCATTTATCTCCAGTGGCTTGTACGTCCTCGGATGCTGAGCCCTTCTAATGTCCACAATCAGCTCCTTTGTTTTTGTGACATTCAAGAGGAGGCTGCTGTCCTGACATACTCAAAACAGAAAACAGTACATAGAACTGAACTCAAAACATATTCCTATTTCCCCCTCCTTAGCTCGTCTACAAATGTATGGCCTTCTTCACTACTGCAGATCTCTCAAGATGGTGATGGCAGCAGAAGGAAAATAAAGAATGGTGCCGGTGAGCGGGCTGAGGACTTAACTCCCTTGCCTTTGGTGGTGCTCGGAGGCACTCTGGATCATTTGGAGGAGGCACCCTGGGACAAGGAGGCTAGGCGATGACCTTCAGAGTTAAGGGATGGCGCATTCATGGACCGATGACAAGGTGCCTGAATGGTTGAGTCATAAGATCATAAGGAATAGGAGTAGAATTAGGCCATTCAGCCCATCAAGTCTACTCCACCATTCAATCATGGCTGATCTATCTCTCCCTCCTAACCCCATTCTCCTGCCTTCTCCCCATAACTTCTGATACCTGTACTAATAAAAAATCTATCGATTTCTGCCTTAGAAATATCCACTGACGGTCTCTACAGCCTTCTGTGGCAAAGAATTCCACAGATTCACCACCCTCTGACTAAAAATATTTCTCCTCGTCTCCTTCCTAAAAGAACATCCTTTAATTCTGAGGCTATGACTTCAAGTCCTAGACTCTCCCACTAGTGGAAACATCCTCCCCACATCCACTCTATCCAGCAGAAGCTAGAGGAATCGTGTGGATCAGGCTACACTATCATGTGGTCTAAAATCTTACACTCTTATACTCAGTATGCTTATATACTTATTATGATTGTATGTAATGTATGGTAGGATTGTCACTAAACTTTATGCAAAACGAGAATTTCACTGTACTTCATATATGTGATAGTAAACTACCACTGTCTTCCTGTCTCCTACTACATCCTATCTTTGTCCCGCCCCTCCCCTGACATCAGTCTGAAGAAAGGTCTCGACCCAAAACGTCACCCATTCCTTCTCTCCTAAGATGCTGCCTGACCCGCTGAGTTACTCCAGCATTTTGTGATACCATTGAATAATTTAGATAGCTTTACACGGTAAACATTTTTGTCATTGAATAACTTTGTAGTGTAGTGTAAGATTGAATTGAGATATGATGTGTTGGATGTGCTTGGGCTGAACCAATACTTCTCAAGCTCCCCACGACTGAGAGATTTTCAAACATTAGATATGAGCCACCTTGCAGTTCACACATTAACCCAAAGTTAAAAATAGACACAAAATGCTGGAGTAACTTAGCGGGACTGGCAGCATCTCTGGAGATAAGGAATGGGTGACATTTCGGGTTGAGACCCTTCTTCAGACTAGTCAGGGAAAGGGAAACAAGATATATCACAGTGATGTGGAAAAATATAGAACAAATGAATGAAAGATATTGCACATTCAATTAAAATGATCATCAAGTGCTATAGGTCTTAAAATCAAACCACCATGTTCTATTGACTCCTTCAATAAACATTGTACATCAGTAAAAGTAATGAGGAAAAAAAAGACTCCAGTGCATAGACACAATAAGATTAATGGCATAGAATGAAATAAATAGGAGAAATATGGGCAATGACATTATTAGCAATTAATGGCCTGCAGGCTGCATATTGTGTAAAAAATGGTTTTGTTTCCCATTACTTTTCAGTTGGGTAATTGTATTTATGCTATTAGATTATTAATAATTTATGAATTTACATATTGCAGATGCTAAATTTAAATGTCCATGCAACATATTTGAAAGGGTTCGTGTTAGTGATATGGATGTTACATAACTCCCAGATTTGTTACATTTTGGCATGTTCAAATGAAAAATGATTCAAATTTAAAGTATGGAAACAACCCCATATTACTCAGTTCTGAGTTGGTATTATCACTGGTGTTATTATACAAAGTAATGGAATTCCTTGACTCCTCAATTCCTTAATTATAAGTTACAGACCAACATTTCTACCACTTAGATTTCAAAAAAATAGGAAACAGTCATTACTTAGATGTTGCAGCAAAGATCTGGTTAGTATTTATGCTGCTCATGCACTTTAATCCAAGTTAATTTACCTTACCCTGTCAATATATTTCATTCTCAGTCATGTACTTAATTATAATCCATTACATGTATCTATGTTATTTGTGATCTTATGTGTTATTCGCATATTTACATTCTTTCTCACCTTTTTCTCCTGATTCCCATTCTTGATGTTTTAGAAGCTTCCTTATAAATACAATTGTACGTTTAGAATCATGGGAATTCAAATTGATTGAATATTGTGAAGAGGTAACAAAATGCGTGATGAGGGCACAGTCTTTAGTAAGTCCCTTGATAAGGTTGTATATAGGAAACTACTCCAAAAGGTTAAAGCACATTAGGTCGAAGTGTAGTTAGTAAATTGGATCTGAGGTTGGTTTGGGAATAGGATGGTGACGGTGGAGGGATACTTTTATCTTTGGAAGTCTCTTAACAGTTGTGTTCCACAGTGATCATTGCTGGAATCCTTACTGTTGATTATACACATTGATGATTTGGATATGACTATGGGAAGCATGATTCATAAGCATTAACATTGTTGGTGTTTCTGACAGTTAGGGGGGTTAGTCTGAGATTGATCATTTGAGGAGATAAATGTGAGGTGATGCATTTTGAAAGGACTAGTAAGGTTAAGGATGTGCATCATGTATGGTAGGAATGCAGTATCTGGAGTGCAGAAACAGGGAGTCCTGAGCATATTGGAGAACAGAGGGATGTTGGTGTATCCATTCAAGGATCCCTGAAGATGGAAGTACAATTAGATAGGTGGTGAAGAACTTATATGCTCTACTTGCGTTCACTAGATAGGACATGGAATATAAGAGCAGGGAGGTTATGGTATAATATAAAACATTGCATTAGGCCTCAACTGGAAGACTGTGGCTGGTCACCACACCACAGGAAAGATTTGGTTCCATTGAAGACAGTGCAGAGAAGTGTACAAAATGTTGCCTGGGATGGAGCATTTCATTAATGAGGAGAGACCTGAGAGACTGGATTTGTTTCCATTGGAGTGGAGGAGGTTGAGTGGGATTTTTAGAGGTGTATGAAATCATGAGGCGCACAGATAGATAGTCAACCCATTTTCCCATTAGCTGAGTCTAAAACCAATGTGCATTGATTTAAAGCAGGGCTAAAATGTTGTGCCTCTTTTCAAGAAGGGCTGCAGGGAAAATGCTGGGAACTATAGGCCGGTGAGTTTAACATCTGTAGTTGGAAAGTTACTAGAGAGTATTCTGAGGGTAGGTTATACTGGCATTTGGATGGGCAAGGGCTGATTAGGGATTGTCAGCATGATTTTGTACGTGGGAGGTCGTGTCTCACAAATATAATTGATTTTTTTGAAGACGTGACCAAAATGGACGATGAGGGCAGAGCTGAAGGCATTCGACAAGGTTCTACATGATAGGCTGCTCTGGAAGGTTAGATCGCATGGGATCCAAGGACAGATAGCTGAATGGATAGCAAATTGGCTTCATGGAAGGAAGCTGAGGGTGATGGTGGAAGGTTGCTTCTCAGACTGGAGGCCTGTGATTAGTGGTGTGCCTCAGGGTTTGGTGCTGGGCCCGTTACTGTTTGTCATCTACATCAATGATTTGGATGAGAACATACAGGGCAAGATTAACAAGTTTGCTGATGATACAAAAGTGAGTGGTTTTGCAGATAGTGAAGATGGTTGTGAAAGATTGCAGCAGGATCTGGATCAATTGGCCAGGCGGGAGGAGGAATGGTTGATAGAATTTAATGCAGAGAAGCGTGAGGTGTTGCATTTTGGGACCTACACAGTAAATGGTAGGCTTCTGGGTAGTGTTGTAGAGCAGAGGAATCTAGGTGTACAGGTGCATGGTTCCTTGAAGGTTGAGTCACAGGTAGATAAGGTGGTCGGAAAGGCTTTTGACACTTTGGCCATCATCAGTCAGCGTATTGAGTATAGAAGTTGGGAGGTCATGTTGCAGTTGTATAAGATGTTGGGGAGACCATATGTAGAATATTGTGTTCAGTTCTGGGCACCATGTTATAGGAAAGATATTGTCAAGCTTGAAAGGGTTCAGAAAAGATTTACGAGGATTTTGCCAGGACTAGAGGGTGTGAGCTATAGGGGGAGGATGAGTAGGCTGGGTCTCTATTCCATGGAGTGCAGGAGGATGAGGGGGATCTTATAGAGGTGTACAAAATCAAGAGAGGAATAGATTGGGTAGATGCACAGGGTCTCTTGCCCTGATTAGGGGAACCGAGGACCAGAGGACATATGTTCAAGGTGAAGGGGAAAAGATTTAATATGAATCTGAGGGGTAACTTTTTCACACAAAGTTGCCAGAGGAGGTAGTTGAGGCTGGGACTATCCCGTTGTTTAAGAAACAATGAAACAGTTACATGCATAGGACAAGTTTGGAGGGATATGGACCAAGCACAGGCAAGTGGGACTAGTGTAGCTGGGACATTGTTGGCCAATGTGGGCAAGTTGGACTGAAGGGCCTGTTTCCACACTGTATCACTCTATGACTCTATGACTAAAAGGCTGAGAATGGATCTTAGGAATTTGGCATGGACATGGTAGACTGAAAGTGATGTTTCAGTGTTGTATGAATCACTGATTTTATAGTCACCATATACTCAGGGTGGCACAGTGGTGCAGCAGTAGCGTTGCTGCCTTCCAGCTCCAGAGATTGATCTCTGGATCTCTGATTGATCTCCAGGTTTCGATCCTGACCACGTGTACTGTCTGTCTGTGTCTACTTTCTCCCTTTGATCGTGCGGGTTTTCTCTGAGTGCTCCAGTTTCTTCCCACATTCCAAAAACATGCAAGTTTGCAGGTTAATTGGCTTTTTTCTGTCATTGTAAATTTTCCCCAGTGTGTAGGATAGTGCTAGCTTATGGGTGATCGTAGGTCGGTGCACACTGAGTAATCTGAAGGGCCTATTCCCATGCTATGTCTCTAAAATAAATTAAATTAAAAAGGTAACTAAACTAAAATATCCTTTACATCTACTATGTCAAACACATTTGTAATTTTGAAAACCCCCTTAGATCATCCATTTTATGAAGGAAAGGCTCAGTTCTGTTCAGTCTTCCATGATGATTGCACATTTCAGTTCTCACATCATTCGTTTAGATTTATTTTGCACTGTTCAGTGCTTTTATATTCTCTTTGAGACATGGAGTCCAAACGAGTGCAGCACAATGTACAAGCAGTCTAATTATAATAACTTTAAATTAAATTCTCTGCAAATGAATTCTGTTCTATCAGAAGTGAACCCTGCGAACACCTATTGTAATTTAGATTCTTTTTATAAACTGTGTTTCTACTTTTAATAATTTACTAGACCAAGTGGACCCGTTGGGACCAAACCTTTCCTGCAAAGGTGCAGCAGCCTCTCCTCTCCCCCTCCCCCCTCCATCCCCTCCCCCCTCCCTCCCCTCCTCCCTCCCCCTCCCTCCCCCCTCCTTCCCTAAGAGATAGATTTAAACTTTAAAATATGAATACCTTTAAAAATATAACACCAATTTCAATGAAACTTCTTCCATTAGCACCAAAGGGACAATGATGAGTAAGGTGGGCCTAAAATTGTTGTGCTATCATGTACCGTTTTGGCTGTAGTTCAGGAACAAACAAACAAGAGTTTTAGTATATAGATTACGCTGCACACTCAGATTCTTTCTATACATTTATGCTGAAAAATTCATCCCTGGCCACTAGTTTAGTTTAGTTTAGAGATACAGAATGGAAACAGGCCCTTCAACTCACCGAATCCGCACCAACGAACACTTGTTCTATCCTGCTGTCCAGGAACAATTTAAAGAAGCCAATTAACCTCAAGACCTGCACGCCTTTTAAAGTGGGAGGAAGGCCCATCTGCCTGAATCCACACTGACCAGTGATTATCCCGTATACTAGCACTATTCTATGCACAGGGGAAAATTTACAATTACAGACAGAAGCCAATTAATCTACAAACCTGTACGTTTTTGGAGTGTGGATGGAAAACCGGAGCACCCAGTGAAAACCAACATGGTCACACGGAGAACGTGCAAACTCCGTACAGACAACATGTAAACTCCGTAGTTAGGATCGAACCCGGGACTCTGACACTGCACGGCAGCAACTCTACCATTGTGCCACTCTGCCGACACTGTAGCACTACCTGTTAAGCAGTACCATTGGTCGAGTCATAAACCTCTAAAGCATACAACAGGCCCTTCAGCCCAACTCATCCATGCTGCCCAAGATGCCTACCTGAGCTAATTCCATTTGCCTGTATTTGGTCCCTTTCCCTGTAAACCTTGCTATCCATCTACTTCTTCAAATGTCTTTCTAACATCGTAATTGTACATACATACACCACTTCCTCTGGTATCTTGTTCCATACCTATCACCCTCTGTGTGAAAAAGTTTGCCCCTCAAGTCCACTTTAAATTTTCTCCCCTCGCCTTTCTAGGCAATCTACTAATTTGTCAAAAGGACCTGCTCACCTTCACATGCTTGCACACACATGCACACGTAAATGTGAAAATGTACAGGCAATTCTGCCATAACGTGCATTTTTGTAACGTAAATTGGATGAAATGTGATTAATGCATTAGGGTTCTCTATTTATATTATGTGGACCGAATTGTTTAATATACAAACCACTTGAAAGTTATTTTGGAAATTGACAAATAGGGAAAAAGCCGTCTTTGGGGGTAAAAAAACTCAATGTAATCTCCCTGCAGTAATCAGATACCATTGTCTCATGAGAATACAGTCTGTCAGTTTTAACATGGGTGGCCAATGAAATTAACAAGCAATCTTTTCTATTGACACTTGTGTATTGATACTCTATTAAACAATGTAATATTGATCCTTTAACTAACTGATCCTTAACTGACAAAATTAAGTGATAGACATAAAAAGAACTTTTGAATATCCTGTGGGTAAAAACAACATTGTTATTGCAAGTCTGAAAGTCTGAAGCCCCTAACCTCCCCTTTGCTCATTGATAACTGCTTTTATAACCCGATCTTCCACAACAAGGTTACTACGAAACACACGTATAGCAGAAGTACCTGTAATACAGAACGACATACTTATTCATATCCACATATGGATACACAACCACGTGCGTGAATGTATATACATACCACTCATCCACACAAGGGCCCAGTTACACATTTGTCTTGATTAGCTTTTTCTGTGGATTCAGACTTCTGTGGATTCAGCATCTTTAACTGTGACTGTTTTATTAATTTTCTTCCTAGTATCTGTGATGTATACATGCAACAATATGGTAAAGCTGCGTGTGATGTATACATGCAACAATATGGTAAAGCTGTGCATGCACATTGCGAAATACACTGAGAGTTAAAATGGCGATCTTATGTCCAGACGTGTCCTGTTTTGGTCTCCAACTCAATGCGTGCTTTTGAGAATGATACTGAGAAGAACGTATCACTAATTGGCGACGAGGATAAACTTGTTTTGAAGTTTCACCTGGTGACTTGCTGTTGTGGCTACAATGGCTATTTTTGGCTCAATAGGGGAATTTGATGTTGCACATGGCGACCGGGTGCAGTACGCCGAGCGCATTGAACATTACTTCCTAGCCAACGACATTACAGATGTGGGAAAGAAGAGGGCCATCTTCCTTTCTGTGTGTGGAGGACCAACGTACAGACTCATCTCGAGTTTACTTGCTCCACAGAAACCTGGGCAAGTCGAATATTCTGAGATTGTGTCAACAGTCACGAATCACAAGGTCCCGAAACCGTCGGTCATCGTCCAGCGTTACAAATTCAATTCTCAACATCGTCAACCGGGTGAGTCAGTCGCTGATTATGTGGCCGAGTTACGTCACCTCGCTGAACGTTGTGCTTATGGTTTGAATCTCAATGAAATGTTACGTGATTGTTTGGTGTGTGGGATTGATGATGACCACATTCAGCGACGATTATTGTCGGAAGTTACGTTGGATTTCGACAAGGCACTCGGTATCGCCACCGCTATGGAGGCGGCAGACAGCAACACGGCTGTTCTCCGTGACGGGAAACAAAAGCCAAGCGAAGCGATAAACAAAATCGTGAAATCAAGGGGGCCTCACAGTGGTCAGCCCATGCGGGGAACTGTAAGAGGATCTTTGTGTTATCGCTGTGGTGGCTCTCCCCACGCTGACCCGAACGACTGTCGAGCGAAACAGGTGGATTGTTTCAACTGCGGGAAAAAAGGGCATTTCTCACGGGTGTGCAAGTCGAGTGGGAAAAATGCTCAGATTGGAAGGAAAAAACAGCAGAAAATGCAGTCAGCCGGAAAAATGGAAAAAGGCCACCAACTGACCGAGGAAGGTGATGTGTATGGTCTTTATCATACTAAAAGTGAGAAGAAGAAAGTTACTCCTTTCACTGTGGACATGTGTGTGGGGGGAAAGACTATCCCCATGCAAATCGACACCAGAGCTGGAGTTACGCTTATCAGTGATGAGACGTGGAATGACCAGTGGCGAAAAGATGAAAGGTTACGCCTTCGTGATAGCACCATGGTTCTCCGTACTTACACTGGAGAGAAAGTGGAATTGTTGGGAGAAAGTTCGGTGCCTGTCTCTCACAACCGGCAAACAGCGACGCTCAAGCTGCTGGTAGCAAAGGGGGCGGGGCCAAACCTACTTGGCCGTGATTGGGTGAAAGTTCTGTGACTCAACTGGCAGGAGGTGAACCAGGTCAACGTGAACGACCGCCTGCAGAGCCTCCTCTCCAAATACGGTGACCTCTTCAAAGCGGAACTCAGGATGCTCAAGGGCTTCGAAGTCGACATCGACATCGACCCGGCCGTACCACCGAAATTCAGCAATGCTCGACCAGTGCCGGTGGCCCATCGCGATCGCGTTGATCGCGAATTAGATCGCCTACAGGAAGAGAAAATCATAGAACCCGTTCAACACTCGAAATGGGCGGCACCGATTGTCTCCATTGACAAGGCAGATGGTAGCGCGAGAATCTGGGGAGACTACAGGTTAATGGTGAATACAGCAGCTCGATCTGATACGTATCCGATACCTCGGATTGACGAGTTGTTTACGAAGCTGGTGAAGGGGAAGCAGTTCACCAAACTTGACCTGTCGCACGCTTACCAGCAGTTGGTTTTGTCATCCGGATCCCGTGAACTGGTGACAATAAATTCCCATCGCGGTTTGTTCCAATACACCAGAATGCCGTTTGGCATTTCAACAGCACCGGCTGTATTTCAGCGTACGATGGACAATCTTCTGGCGGGGATTTCTGGAGTTGCTGTGTATCTGGACGATCTGCTCGTCACAGGTAGTTCCGAGGAAGAACACCTCGACAACCTCGAACAAGTCCTCCGCAGGCTCCAAGATGCAGGCCTACGACTGAAACGGGAAAAATGCGCCTTTCTCGTCTATGAAGTCCAATACCTGGGCCATAAGGTTAGTGCTGAAGGGCTGCAGCCAGTGGATGAACGGGTCAAAGCCATCGATGAGCTGGCTGAACCGAAGAACATCAGAGAACTGAAGGCGTTCCTTGGGATGCTGAACTATTACGGCAAATTTCTGCCTAATCTCGCAACCATGCTCGAACCGCTTCATCAACTGCTGCGCAGAACGGTTCGATGACACTGGGGACCAGATCAGCGGAAGGCAATCGCACAAGCTAAGCAAAGCCTGAAGTCGTCCAAAGTTCTGACGCCCTACGACAGCAACAAGCCGCTCGTTCTCTCCTGCGACGCCAGCCCTTACGGAGTAGGGGCAGTGCTGTCACACATCATGGAAGATGGCACGGAAATGTCAATAGGCTACGCTTCACGCAGTATGAATAACGTCGAACGCAATGACTCGCAGCTGGATAAGGAGGGTCTAGCCATAGTCTTCGGCATCAAGAAGTTCCACACATACTTGTACGGACGACGATTCGTAATCAACACCAACCACAAGCCGCTTCTTTTTTTTTTTTTTAATCAAAAATATTTATTCAAATATTAAAATAATATATACAATACAATAAAACCAAAACAGAACCCACCACCAGAATATTATACAAACAAATATACCAATTGAAACTATTATACAATTATATTACAATCCCCATCCAGGATACATCCAATCCCCCGCGGTGCCCAGCGGTCCCGGAAATCCTCCAGGGTACCCGTGGACAGGGTGCCCGTAGTCCCTCTCCAACACCACCCGGGCGCGGGTGTAACCCCGGAAAAGGGGTAGGCAGCTGGCTCGGGCAGAGCCCTCTTCCGCCTGGCGCCGTGAGTCGCGGATGGCCAGCTTGACCAGGCCCAGGAGCAACCCAGCAAGGACATATTCTGCCCTACCCTCCCCCCTACGCACAGTTTGTCCAAAGATGAGGATGGTGGGTGAAAAATGCAGCCAAAAGGCAAGGAGCAGTCCCTTTAGATATTGGAACAGGGGCTGCAACCTCACACACTCCATGTACACGTGGTACACAGACTCTTCCAACCTGCAAAAGTGGCAGGCGGCTGGCGAGTCTGTGAACCGCGCGAGGAACAGGTTGCAGGGGACTCCTCGGTGCAATAACTTCCACCCCAGGTCCCCGATGGAGAGGGGCAGAATCCCTGTGTAGAGCGACCACCACCGCGGGGCCCCCTCGTGACCGGAAAGTAACACCGACCGCCACTTAGTGTCCGGACGGTGGACCAGGGCGAGGAAGTGCAGGGTGTGGAGGAGGAGCCCGTACAGGACACGCCTCCCTGCGTCTCGGAGGGAGATGAAGGGTGTCGAGGAAACACAAGCCGCTTCTTGGGTTGTTCAGTAACGAAAAGGCCATTTGGAAGAAATGGGTACCAGGACGCATCGCAAAGAAGCTATGTTCTGTCTCGTACCAGGTCGAGGTTCACATCAACGGTGTAGAAATCTGGAAACATCACGCAGACCAGATTCTGAAACGCGAAATCGACTCTCCAACAACCGACGAAACGGGAGATTCGATAGATTTCGACATGGGTACGCCCACAGTGCGCGAGGAAGACGTCAACGAAAGAAGCGTTGCACAAGAAAACTTCGACGAAAGCAACCACGATGACACCGTCGAGGACGCGACATCAGAGCGCAACGAGAAAGCAACGAAGGAAGCAGTACACAAAGAGAAATAGAAAGCGACCGGATTACTACGGATTCTGAAAACGTACGATTTGGACAACGGACTTGACTATACGGACTCGGTTACATGGATAATGTAAACGCCATGAAAATTTGGTTATCATTAATGGAAAGGATTGTAGCATGAATACTCTTTCGGCATTACATTGAAGATGATACTCACATTCAAAATAAGAATTGGATATGTAAACTTTGATTTGGATTTAATTGGATACAAAATTATGCATATTTTTGGACTTACTTAAATTGGGTTTTGTTATAGAAAAATACTTTGGAAACTTTGAAAAATATCACAATTCTAAGGGGGGTGATATGAGATGTATAAATGTAACAATATGGTAAAGCTGCGTGTGATGCATACATGCAACAATATGGTAAAGCTGTGCCTGCGTATTTCGAAAATACACAGAGGTAAAAAGAGAGAGCTGGATAGAGCTCTTAAGGATAGCGGAGTGAGGGGGTATGGGGAGAAGGCAGGAACGGGGTACTGATTGAGAGTGATCAGCCATGATCGCATTGAATGGCGGTGCTGGCTCGAAGGGCTGAATGGCCTACTCCTGCACCTATTGTCTATTGTCTATTGTCTATTAAAATGGCGATCTTGTGTCCAGATGTGTCCTGTTTTGGTCTCCCAAATGCGTGCTTTTGAGAATGATACTGAGAAGAACGTATCAGTATCCATTGTCAATATCTTATATCATTCATTCTCTCCCCAAATGTCATCATGACTTTGTAATTTCACTGGTAACAGTTGGAAAAAAAGTTCAATAATTCTGGTGTTTCAACGAGAGTTAATGCTGTGTAAACATTTGTAACTCTATACCATTTATATTTATACTTTGCTTTAAATTGAAACAGTAAAGGTACTTCTGGATTCCATGTGTGTTTTCAGCCATTCTTAGCTCTTGGTTATCATAAATTTAAATGTGTATCCATTCAAAAAAGGAAGGACAGCCATTGACATGGCATCAGAACTTTTGGGAGAGAAAGGATAGAAAATCAGTGGAGGAAATTCAGAACACATCGGCGAATTTTAATTTCTTCAGATTTGAAAGTTCAATGTAAACAGAGACCAGAAAGATGAATTTCTCTTTCTGCAGATGATAAATTGAGTACAGTATCATATTATGAATTATAGAGCATATATTGAGAGAAGGGATTCAAAGAACCAATGCCCATGTGCTTGCTGGAGATATTAGTTGAAAGAGATCTGTAACAGATTATGTCCTACCGGCAGTAACATAATTCAGAACAGAATAAAAATCACTTCACATTGATGAATGGAGCAAGTAAAATCAAATTTAAAATCGTTTCATCTCTGATTACTCTTAAAAAGCTGTTGCTATATTAATATCTGCAAATGCTTTTGATAAGTTATCAATTATTAGTGTAATGGAATCTCTGGTTAGCAGGCTTCCTGATATAGACAATTATATTAAATTACACTTTATAATAATGAATAACTTAAAGTGCATTACACTAACACTATTCAGTGAAATGATAATTTCATTCATTCTAATTTCCTTCTCTTGCAATTCCTTTCACTGCAAAAAAATAAGATTAGATCTTAAAAGTTTTAGCAATAGGTAAATGTGATTTTCATTTTAATCATATTTTTTAACCGCTGTGGCATTTTGTCTGGTTCACAAGAGGCAAAAGCTCATGGTGCAAATCTGATGAGACTAGCTAGCTCCATTTAGTCCCATGAGAAGTCAAAAGAATAGGAATAAGACAGCTGAATAAGTGGAGAAAGGAAGAATGCAAAGTTTGGCAATGGAAAAGGGTTCCCTGGCATATGAGGAGATGCAAGATTAATACATTAAAGTAAGCCAAAGCTATGAAGAAACAAGGATCAGAACAAGGATTTTGTAGTTGGTGTACTGGACTAATGGAGGGTGAATACACACCCGAATATTTGGATCATGAGATATCATACACTATAAGCTAGCACCGAATCAAATCTATTAGAAGTACCGAGTCTTACAAAAGCTTGGTCAGACCTAGTTGAAACACATTCAGTGTTAACAAGAAAATATTACTATTCAAAGGGTGCAACACAGATTCATGATAACTGTGACTTTTTTTTAAATTCCATAAGATTGCTGGCTGATCAATGTGAGGTAATTAAATTCAGAGGGCTTGTTTGATGCAGAGAAATTTTTTCCTCAAATGGAAAAATCTGGAAGAAATTTTGAAGGGAAGCAGAAACCTGGAATTCTCTTCCGTTTCATTAGTTAAAATGTTCAAGTTCGACAGATTCTATAGATTCTTGTTAGACAGCAATATCATGAGAAGTGGAACAAGGCAGCTAAATGGAATCACAGTGTCTATCTTCTTGTGGTTCTGAATACCCCATTCCCATTCCTATATACATTTTATACATTCATGAAACTACTCAGGTACAGATCTCTCCTGTGACACAAAATTTGATAAATAAAAATGTTTAAGGGTATTATAATCAAGTTTACAGATGATACAAAGGTCAGGGGAAAAACTGTTGATAAAGTTACAAAGATCCTCATGGGTTATGGATAGGCTAAGCAAGTAGGTAAGCATTTGGCAAAATGGAGGGTCATGTTGGAAAAAGGGTGATTATCCATTTGGGTAGGAAAAATGGAAAAGAGGGATATTACTTAAATGTAGAGCAACCTCAGAAAACAGCAGCTGAGAGGAATCTGGGTGTCTTCAGGCATGACTTTAATTGCAAAGGAAATGGAGTATAAAATAGAATAGTGTTGTTATGCTCTGTAGTTATGCTGCCTCACAGTGCCAGACACCCAGGTTTGATCCTGACCTCGGGTGCTGTCTGTGTGAAGTTAGCACGATCTCTTTGTGGCTGCGTGGGTTTCCTCCGGATGCTCCGGTGTCCTTCCTTATCCCAAAAACGTGTGGATTGTACGTTGATTGGTTGAGTGCAGTTTGATAATCCCTAATGTGTAGGAAGTAGATACAAAAAAGTGAGATAACATAGAATTAGTGCAAATGGGTGAGCGATGGTCAATGTGGAATTCATAGGCCAAAGGGCCTGTTTCCGAGCGGTACCTCTGAACTAAACATTGGTGAGACTGTGTACAAAGTGCTCCATGATATTTTGATCTTATTTAGGAGTTGTCTCATGAGGAAAGACTGAACAGATTGGACGTATGCTCACAGGAGTATTCGATCTTACAGAAACATATAAGATTCAGAAGGGATAGTTCCCAAGTGTGTGTGCATGGAACTACAGAGCATTGCGTCAGAGAAGCAGATCATGAGGAGGAGTTTCTCTGAACAGTTTGTCATATACTGCAGAAATTCTCTATCGCAGAGAGTTGTCGTAATGGTATAATTGAACATATTCAAAGTTTTTTGGCCTGCGTGGCTATTGACATGAAATAGGGATGAGAGGCCATGGGCCAAATCTATCACCTTTAATCACTGGTGCACCAAATTCAGGGAATATATGACCCATTCTTATTCCTCCAGTGCACATTATACTCAGCTTCAGTATTCAAGGCACCTGTAAACCTTAAGATTTACAATCGTAAGGCTTCTAGATATTGGTTTACCTTTTCATTTTTAAATTGGAAATATGGAGCATTTCCAGCAGAGGGCCCTGGTGCTACGAAGTTGTACTTCCATCAAGAATGCAGACTTGATTCTTCTCTGAAGTGTTTTCTTACCCTTGGCCGTGAGCAGAAATCAAGTCATTTTTCTGTTATGATGGTGCAAATAATTCAATAATCTATTTCAAAGTAATTAAAAATCATCACCTTTTCTTCGATATATGCACTGAGGCTTCATTTATTCAGGGTCCTTTTAAAGTTATTACATTACCTCAGGCATAACTTAAAACTTAAATTACCTCATGGTATTTTCAAAGTAAATATGATTAGTTTAATTGTCTGCGATAATGTCCACAGTTTTTGCCAACCTTTGGCCCTCAGACTGATCCATGTTGGCATTTTTACACATTTCATACCAGTTACATTTTCAAATTAATACGGATAAAAAATGTGTTTTCATATGAGATAGAAAGGACAATTATCAATGTTGTATTTTATTTTCTCAATCTATCTTTAAATAGCTGCCATCTTGGAGAAACGGAGGAAATGCATCCCAAGCTCTTAAAAGGAGCAAGAATATAAATATTAAATGCTCTTTGACAATATGGACAAGAGGAGTGGAAGATTGCTGATGTGGTGCCATTATTTAAAAATGGAGGAAGTTATAGATGAAATAATTACAGGACAAGCCATAACTAGTTGATTTGCTAAGGTAGTAAGTGACATTCAAATTGTTGGAAAAACCTTTATTGAAGATTACATAAATCCGAAGTTAATAACTTCAAGTTATTTAGTCGCCCACTCGTTCAACTTGTCTGATGCTTCTTTACATCCTCCTCACACCCCACAATCAGACCTACTTTGCTGTTGTTGGCAAACTTACAAATATTGCATTCAGATAGCTCGTCCAAAGTATTGATGTGTATTGTGAACAGCTGCGGTCCAGGTGCTGATCCCTATGGTACGCCACTCATCGCCGCCTATCACCCCAGGAAATTTCCATTGAACAGATGAAACAAATGGTAATTAAAAAATGAGAATTGTGAAAATAGAAAAATATAGAAGATGGAATGTCATGATGTTATGATCAGTTATATGTGGCAAGAGAAAGACAAGTATGACTAAAGCCTCTGCAACTCCCTGCCAGTAATTTGGAGACCCAGGTGTTCCCTCGCATGCTAATTACTTATATCTATGAATAGAAATTAGGTTATTAATATAGCAAAATAAAAAAGAAGCAGCTATGTAATGTGTTGTCACAAGGCCCATTTTCAATTGTTCGGCATACTTCTAACTTCTAAATGAGGTACATAATCTCAATGATCCTAACATATGCTGTAAGGTAATTGCTTGAAAATAATGAGCTTGATTTCCATGAAACATCACATTATCAAATGTGCAGTAGATTCCTTCTCATTCCCTTTAAATTATAATCTGTCAGCCCGATTAGTTCATTGAGGAACTCCTTCAATATTATCTATGACGTAAATAACAGAAAAATTCAATTTTGATGCAGTGAGATTATATTCAGATGCTTCATCATACTGTTAAGGTCATTTGGTTCTTCATTAGAGGTGATTAAGCCATTATTTATTATTCAACAGAATCATGTTAATTTAGTTCAATTAGCAAGTATTTTTGCTCATGTACATGAAAAGGCACTCTGCAGCATTTTATCACAATTCTTCAGAAATGTTTTGAACTGCTCCGGTCGATAATTGTGATGAACTATTTGACTATTTACCAGGATATTGCCAAGACTTGAACGCCTATGCTCTAGCAAAAGGTTGAGTTGGCTAGGACGTTATACCTTGGAGCGCAGGAGGATGAGGGGTGCTTTTATGGAGGCATATAAGATCATGAGGGGAATAGATTGGGTAGATGCATGGAGTCTTTTACCCAGAGTCGGAGAATCAAGAACCAGAGGTCATAGGCTTAAGGTGAGAGGGGAAAGATTTAGTTAGAATCTGTGGGGCAACTTTTTCACACAGACATAGGAGGGTATATGAAACGAGCTGCCTGAAGAGGTGGCTGAGGCAGGTACTATAAACAACATTTAAAAGACATTTGGACAGATACATGGATAGGAAAGGTTTAGAGGGATACGGGCCAAACACAGACAGGAGGGACTAATGTAGATGGGGCATCTTGGCTGGTGTGGGCAAGTTGGGACAAATGGCCTGTTTCCATGCTGTATGACTATGATTAAGTTGACCGATTATTACAATTAGACTTTAGTTTAAAGATAGAGTGTAAACAGGTCATTCTGCCCGAGTCCACACTGACAAACGATCACCACGTATGCTAGCACTGGCCTACATACTAGGGAAAATTTACAATGACAGAAAGAAGCCAATTAACCTATAACCCTCTACGTTTTTGGAGTGTGGAAGGAAACTGGAGCACCCAGAGAAAACTCACACTCACACGGAGAAAAATCACCCCTGGTGTGCAGAGAGTGGATGAGAAAGTGGGATTACATAGAATTAATGTGCGCAGATGGTCAATGGCAACGTGGATTCAGTGGGCTGTTGGTCCTATTTCCAAATTCAAAAACCAAAACTAAAAACAAATGCATCATCTTTGCTACCTGCATTGCATCAGGTCAATGCAGTCATTTCCATAAATACCACTTACTTCAAGTCATTCTTCAACTGATTTTCAGTGCAGGCCCTCTGTTCTTCACAAAGTCAATAATTAGATTCAGTTCTAGAACCAACCAGACATGAGCTGAATTTCAAGGGTGGGGACAGGGGGTTGGGGAGGGTGAGGGGGGTGTCAAGGAGGGGGTGGGGGATGGTGATGATATATCCAAAGGCAAGATATAAGATATTGCAGTTGTTGAATATCTGAAATGAGAAAGGAAAACATCAGAGATGCTCGGCAGGCCAAGCAATACCTGCAGAGAAAGAAACAGCATTGACATTTCAGGGCACCATCAGAGCAGAGAAAAGTTAGTTTTAAGTTGCAAAAACAGAAGGAGCAGTC
Organism: Rhinoraja longicauda; assembly: GCF_053455715.1. Lineage (NCBI taxonomy): Eukaryota > Metazoa > Chordata > Chondrichthyes > Rajiformes > Arhynchobatidae > Rhinoraja > Rhinoraja longicauda. Next base: position 38,511,220 of record NC_135956.1, on the reverse strand, counting down.
CTCTGCTTTTTTTTAAAAGAAACATAGATACATTTTGTGTTCAACTATTGAATGCTGGAGATCATTGTAAACGTTATTTTACAGGACTGGGACAATAAACACATCCAGTGCTTCATAACTTTATGAACAAAATTACTTCATATAATTCAAAAAGCAATATTTTGTGGAAGCTGGAAATCTGAAATAAAAACAAAAATAAATGTGCTTTTATTCATAAATGAACAGACAAAAAAAAAACATTTGTTGAGAGGGAGATGGTGTTCATATGAAACCTCTACCCTTTCCATCCTCTTAAACTCTTGCACCATTCCAGCGAAGATCTATGGGCACCTGAGGAACAGTTGCTCATCCTTCAAACTGACACATTATCAAGGTTGTAATGTGCCCAGCTGAACTCATTACCGCCTGAATTCAACAATATTGATTCTGCTGTTCCCATTTGTATCTCCCCTTAAATTTATTCTACTCTAACTTATTTTGCCTGGCATCATCTAATAGAGTCATAGAGTGATACAGTGTGGAAACAGGCCCTTTGGCCCAACTCGCCCACACCGCCAACAATGTCCCAGCTGCACTCGTCCCACTTGCCTGCGCTTGGCCCATATCCCTCCAAACCTGTCTTAGCCATGTGCCTGTCTAACTGTTTCTTAAATGATGGGATAGTCCCAGCCTCAACGACCTCCTCTGGCAGCTTGTTCCATACACCCGCCATACTATGTGTGAAAACGTTACCCCTCGGAATCCTATTAAATCTTTTCCCCTTCACCTTGAACCTATGTCCTCTGGTCATCAATTCCCCTACTCTGGGCAAAAGACTTTGTGCATCTACCCAATCTTTTCCTCTCATGATTTTGTACACCTCTATAAGATCTCCCCTCATTCTCCTGCACTCCGTGGAACAGAGACCCAGCCTATTCAACCTCTCCCTATAGCTCACACCCTCAAGTCCTGGCAATGTCTTTGTAAATCTTTTTGGAACCCTTTCAAGCTTGACAATATCTTTCCTATAATCCCTTCTCTCTTTCATACCCTTTGTAGTGTACCACCTGTAAAAAAAAATGTGTAATCACTTGTTTTTCCAATTCAGATGGAAGTTCATTGACCTATCATATCATATCATATATATACAGCCGGAAACAGGCCTTTTCGGCCCACCAAGTCCGTGCCGCCCAGCGATCCCCGTACATTAACACTATCCTACACCCACTAGGGACAATTTTTACATTTTACCCAGCCAATTAACCTACATACCTGTACGTCTTTGGAGTGTGGGAGGAAACCGAAGATCTCGGAGAAAACCCACGCAGGTCACGGGGAGAACGTACAAACTCCTTACAGTGCAGCACCCGTAGTCAGGATCGAACCTGAGTCTCCGGCGCTGCATTCGCTGTAAAGCAGCAACTCTACCGCTGCGCTACTGTGCCACCCATAATTAACTGAAAAGTTAATCAAGATTTTCACTTCTATGACATGACATGACTTTGTGAACTGATTCTGTTTTTATTAAGTTTTCTTTCCAAAGAATATTCACCAGCAGAGATAAATGACCAAAAAGTAAGAATTGAATACTGATTAGATAATCTGAGAAAAAGGAGTTAGGGGTTATGAGGAGAAGGCAGGAGAATGGAATTAAGAGGGGAAGATAGATCAGTAGACTTGATGGGCCAAATGGCCTAATTCTGCTTCTATCACTTATGAACATATGAAGAAGAATTAGAAAGGGATGAATGATGGCGATAAAGTGGGGAAAATCAATGAGGATGTCGGAACTGAGAATTGCTGAATCTTGTGATTGCTGGAAACCTGAAATTAAAGAGAACACTGGAAATACTGTAGAGAGAGAAAAAAAACTGAATTAATGTCACAAAGGGATAACTTTACATCAAAAATGGTTAGATCGAACACAGACAGGTAAGACTGCTAATCCAAAATTGTTGAATTTAGTCTTGAGTCCCAAAGAGCTGGAAAGTGCTCAGATACATGATGAGATGTCGCTCCTCGATCTTTTGTTGGACTACATAACGATCTTATGGATGACTGCATTGGAAAATGAAGGAGGTCAATGGCAGGGAGATCAGAGTGAGAGTGGGATGAGAATTAAAGTAGCAGTAACAGGAAACTCAGGTTCATTTTTGCAGACTGAATGAAAGTGCCTTCCAAGCAAAGAAGACCAAACTGCTGGTGGAATTCAGCAGCACTGGCAGCAGCAATGGAGAGAAATGGACAGGAACAGAATTAGACACAGTAAGACACAGGAACAGAATTAGGCCATTCAGCCCATCAAGTCTACTCCACCATTTAATCATGTAGCTACAATGCAATATTCTCTCAATGCAATGCTCACTTTTGCACTTCCTGATGTACTTGTGCAGCTTGATCACCCTAGATAACACACAAAACAAAGTTTTTCAATGTATCTTGGTACACATGACAATAATAAGCCAATAACAATATTAATACCCTTGACACATTCCCTTGCAACCACAGAAGGTACAATACTTATATATGCTCCCTCTGCAGCAACCAGGGACGTATGCAGTCCTTCTAAGTGAAGCAAACAGTCACAAACAGACTGGGCACACGTTATGCAGGGCACCTATGCTCTGTCGGCAGTGACCATCCAGAGCTCCCGAGTGCGTGCCATTTCAATTCCTATTCACATTCACATCTGGCTGAGAGTGACGTGGGGAGATTGCCAGTAAAAAGTGAAGAGAGGGAGTGGTGACACAGGAGCCAGGGGTGATTAGTGAATAGAGGAGGGATATGGATGAACTGTCTATCCTTTGCCTCCTCCAGTGACAGAGTGAGGACCAATGCAAACTGGAGGATAAACATCTCATGTTATATCTGGGCAGTCTACAACACAAGTCAATGAACATTGATTTTACTCATTTTAAATAACCCTCCCCTTTGAAGTGTTCCTACCACCCCAACTCACCCCCACCCCCATCATTCTCTTTCTCTTTTAGATCCTCCAGACCCCTTATCATTGACTCCTTTCCCACCCCCTGCCTCTGGTCCCATCTACCATTTTTGTCCCACTCCCCTTTTGGTTCCATCCAGTCATGACAGCCATAGGTTCCCCACTCCCAACCCAACTGAATTTGGTTTCATCTGACATTCACCTCTCCTCCAATGGTTCACATTATCAGCTCTCTTCATCATCAGATTCCATCACTGGTAGTCTTAGTGTCCAGACATCACCCTCCAGCATCTGTTGACACCTTCACCCCAACCCCCTGCCCCGCCCCCACCTGGTTCCATCTGCCTTCCCTTTTCTTGTCTTCCTCTGCCTATTACCCACCTGCCTCTGTCTCCCAACTCCACCCTCTCCCCAACTAGACTCAACCTGCCCACCCTCTCCCCAACTAGACTCAACCTACCCATGTCTCCCAACAACACCTCTCCTCCTGCCCTACCTGACTCAACCTGTCCATTGTCCCTACCCCTCCTCTGTATACCAATCACCTTCGGCTTCTATCCCTCCACCACCCACCACTCCCCCCTCATTTTTATACTGGTGGTCCTGCCTCTACACTTGCAGTTCTGATGCAGAAGTGTGACCATTTCTTCCACCCCCCCCCCCCCCCCCTTCCCCCCCCCCCCACCCCATCTTCACCCAATCACCACAGATGGTATTCAACTCCAGAGTTCCTCCAGTGGATGTATTGTTGCTCCGGATTCCAGCACCTGTGGTCTCTTGTGAATCCACCCTCATCTCTTCACTCACCCCTCTTCGTCTCACACTGTCACCGGGAAGATCCTCCTGGCCTTCTCTGCTGATGTAGCTCCTCATATTCCAATCTATCGATCCATCTCTCACACTCAACTCCATGGAATTTCATGTCTTCTTGATTCTCAAACTTATCAAATAAACCCCATTTATTTTAGTTAACATATGGCACTGCACTCATTATTGCATCTGTTCCATTCTTACTGCCAGGGAGTTGAAATAGAAGGGAGACAGAGACAGAGACAGAGACAGAGACAGAGACAGAGACAGAGACAGAGACAGAGACAGAGACAGAGACAGAGACAGAGACAGAGACAGAGACAGAGACAGAGACAGAGACAGAGACAGAGACAGAGACAGAGACAGAGACAGAGACAGAGACAGAGACAGAGACAGAGACAGAGACAGAGACAGAGACAGAGACAGAGACAGAGACAGAGACAGAGACAGAGACAGAGACAGAGACAGAGACGGAGACGGAGGGAGAGAGAGGGAGAGAGAGGGAGAGACGGAGGGAGAGAGAGGGAGAGAGAGGGAGAGATAGAGAGAGAGAGAGGAATTATAGGGTGGCAATTGTTAATACAAATGAGAACCAGAATTCAAACAATATCAACTGTAACCCATATATGTAACCCATTTGTGCAATAATCAGTTTTGAAATTATATGGAGAGCCTCATAACTACAATTGTCTATGTAGAGAACGGGCTACGAGTTAACAGTCGGAAGCCAATCAAGAGTTTGGAAACTTATATGACTTTGAGATATTCTTATATACCTTGGCCAAATGCATAGGGAAATGTGCTACGTGAATTGGCCCACATCACATTAGGGCAGCACAGCACTGCAACTGGAAGAGCTGATGCCTCACAACACCAGAGACATGGGTTCAATCCTGACCTCGGGTGCTGCCTGTGTGGAGTTTGCACCTTCTCTCTGTGACTGCATGGATTTTCTCTGGGTGCCCTTGTTTCCTCCTACATCCCAAACACGTGTGGGTTTGTAGATTAATTGGCACCTGTAAATTGCCCCGAGTGTATCAGGAATGGATGCAAAAGTGGATGACTAGGATTAGTGTGAATGGTTGATCGATGGTCAGCGTGTACGTGGTGGACCCTGAAGGGCTTGTTTCCTTGCTGTACCACTAAACTGAACTAAACAAAATCAAACATCAAATAGATTACACATGTGTGGAACTGATTAATGTAAGTGCCTGACTGGTAATTTTGTCGCTTAGCATATCAAACATGTTCATACGCAAAAAGCTGGAGTAACCCAGTGGGACAGGCAACATCTCTGGAGAGAAGGCCTGGGGGACGTGTCGGGTCGAGAAATGTCTTCTTTGGGTCTTCTGAAGAAGAAGGGTCTCGACCAGAAACGTCACCCATTCCTTCTCTCCAGAGATGCTGCCTGTCCCACTGAGTTAGTCCCGCTTTTTGTGTCTATCTTCGGTTTAAACCAGCATCTGCAGTTCCTTCTTACACATGTTCATACGCAAATTTATTTTGCCAACCAATACACCTATCCGCGTTTACATCTATGGAGGACTAATTATGTACAAAGGTGTGCTTGGATCGCATAACATGTCAGGATATAACACTGTGTATTTGCTCAGGAGATCAGTCTCAATGTCGTGCCGATTGTACCAGCTTTTTGCTTGAGCAATTCAGAAATAAACAGCTCCCTGTTTGTACATCCAGAGAACCATCCCTTATACAATAAAGGAAGAGTGCTTTGGATTTCCGGATTCCCCACAAAGACTTTGGAATATTCAGAGTCAGTCTTCTCAGTTAAGATGTGCTTCCATTATAAATATACAATTCTCTGGAACCACTAGACTGTATTCAAAACTATTGAAGTAAACTGCAATTATAACTTTGAAATTGTATTCCCTGCCTCAACTATCTCCTCTGGCAGCTTGTTCCATACACCCACCACCCTTTGTGTGAAAAAGTTACCCCTCAGATTCCTATTAAATCTTTTTCCCTTCAACTTGAACCTGTGTCCTCAAGTCCTCAATTCACCTACTCTTGGCAAGAGATGCTGTGCATCTACGCAATCTATTTCTCTCATGATTTTCTACATTGATAGAGAATTGGTTGGCAGACAGGAAGCAAAGAGTAGGAGTAAACGGGTCCTTTTCAGAATGGCAGGCAGTGGCGACTGGAGTGCCACAAGGCTCAGTGTTGGGGCCGCAACTGTTTACCATATATATTAATGATTTGGATGAAGGGATTAGAAGTAACACTAGCAAGTTTGCAGATGACACAAAGCTGGGTGGCAGTGTGAACTGCAAAGAGGATGTTAGGAGGTTGCAGGGTGACCTGGACAGATTGAATGAGTGGGCAGATGCCGGGTAAATGTGAGGTTATCCACTTTGGCGGCAAAAACAAGGAGACAGATTATTATCTCAATGGTGTCAGGTTAGGTGCAGCGAGACCTGGGTGTCCTTGTACACCATCCACTGAAAGTTGGATTTCAGTATAGCAGAAAAGAGGTTCTTCTGCAGTTGTAGAGAGCCCTGGTAAGACCACATCTGGAGTATTGTGTACAGTTTTAGTCTCCTAATTTGAGGAAGGACATCCTTGTAATTGAGGCAGTGCAGCGTAGGTTCACGAGATTGATCCCTGGGATGGCGGGACTGTCATATGAGGAAAGATTGAAAAGATTAGGCTTGTATTCACTGGAGTTTAGAAGGATGAGAGGGGATCTTATAGAGACATATAAAATTATAAAAGGACTGGGCATGCTAGAGGCAGAAAAAATGTTCCCAATGTTGAGCGAGTCCAGAACCAGGGGCCATAGTCTTAGAATAAAGAGGAGGACATTTAAAACTGAGGTGAGAAGGAACCTGAGAGGCAATGTTAAAAGTCTCATTGCAATAAAGTAGTAAGATTAAATGAGAACTTACCAGTTCGAAGTTTGATCTGTATTTTATGAGGAGTTACGATGAGGGATTACGTGAAGACCCCGTCCAGCACGCATGCGCGACATTCTTCAAAGCAGCGGTGTGGATTCACAGAAAAAACACAACGATTGAAATAAATGTAGTAAAGAAAAAATAAGAACTTAATTACCAGTTGATCTGTATAAAAGAGGGTGGGAGCGGAGGGCACGTAATCCCTCATCGTAACTCCTCATAAAATACAGATCAAACTTCGAACTGGTAAGTTCTCATTTAATCTTACTATTTTATTTCGGAGTCACGTGAGTGACTACGTGAAGACTTCAAAGCTCTGTGATTCCGAACCGTGTACCAGCTCATGCTTCACTCACTGTCTGAAGACCTTAGAGGGAGGAAGTATGTTATCGCAATAAAGAGCCTGTTTGTGAACAAAAAAGGTTTATTAATGACAACAAAAAACAGAGAGCTCCCCAGGGCTCAAATTAAATATTATCTGCAGACTGTAAAATTCTGTCTGCAAATGTAGCAGGTTGCGCCAGCGGTTTATTATAAAACCTTTGGAAAGTTCTTTCCGAGGACCATCCTGCTCTGGCCATAATATGGTCCATAGGCACGTCCATTCGACTAGCCGCCGACGTAGATGCAGCCCTGGTGGAGTGAGATTTGTAAACATTGGTATTGACTCCCGCGGACTTAAGCACCTGCTTGAGCCACCTTGAAATGGTTTGGCTCGTCACCTGACCATGTGGCTTCTTGTGGCTTATCCATAAGGCTTTTTCTCTCCCTCTTAAGTTGTATGTTGTGTCTATGTAATTGGCGAGATGGGTCTTGGCACACAGCCGTGGGTCAGATGAATATGCCCAGAACTCTATGACTGGAGGCGTGGTACCTGGTCTAGTTTGTTTGACCAGTCCCTGAATATGGAATGTGAAACAGTCCAATGACTCTGTCATGCTGTCCAGCCTCAGAAGGTGGAGGGATTGTACCCTTTGAGCTGACACTAGTGCCATGAGCATGACTGATTTCAGTGTAAGTTGTTCCAGCGTGAGTGCCCTGGGCGGTGGCCATCCCCTAAGGTACGTCAGCACAATGCTGACATCCCAGATCTGAGTGTACCTTGGTCTGGGGGAGTTAGTGTTAAAAATGCCCCTCATGATTTTGATTACTAGTGGATGGGACCCCAAAGCCAGTTGTCCTGCTGCTGGAACCAAATAAGCTGACAACGCACTCCTGGCTGTATTTATGGCGCTGTAGCTGAGTCCTTCCCGATGTAATCCAACCAGGAACTCCACAACACTGGTGGGTGTTGCTGTAGTGTAGGTAGTTCCTGTTTTGGAGCAATACCGTTCCCATTTTCTTATGTTGGTCAGGTATTGTCTCCTGGTGGACTCCCGGTGGGATGCGGTCATCATGTTGATGGCGTCCTCAGACAGTCCCAGGCCCAGTAGAGGTATTTTTAGAATCTGCAAGCCAGGAGATTGACTCTGTCATGGCACGGGTGACTAATGCCTGACACTGGGTGGATTAATAATTCCGGACTGCTGGGAATTCCAACGGTGTTTCGACAGCCATGTCGAGGGCCACTGGGAACCATGGCTGTGTAGGCCAGTCGGGTGTTATCAAGATTCCTGAAGCGGAATCCAATTGAATCTTGCGTAATACCCGACTGATGAGGCAGAAGGGAGGAAAAGCATAAAAGAACATTTTCCCCCAATGCAGCGTGAATGCATCAACTGCTGCTGCCTCAGGGTCTGGTTCCCAAGCGACATACGTTGGTACCTGGTGATTCAGCCTGGGTGCAAATAGATCGATATCTGGTGTGCCATATTGCTTTGTAATTTCGGCAAATACTTTGGGATTTAACATCCATTCGATGTTATCGTTAAATTTGCGTGACCTGGTGTCTGCCACTGTATTTTGCTTACCTGGTAGGTAAGTTGCTGATAACCAAGTATGTCTTTCGACACACCATTGCCAGATTAGGTTGACCAATTTGTCACACGATATCGACTTTATACCACCCATGTGGTTGATATAAGCCACCACCGTGGTATTATCTAATTGCAACCGGACATGTGCATGATGCGTATTAGATGAATATGCTTTTAAACCATAAAACGCACCCAACATTTCTAAATAGTTGATACCCCGTGTCTGTAGGCAAGATGATTCAGAATTAGTCCATCTGCCCCCTGTGCTGGATTGCATGTTAGTTGCTCCCCAGCCCAAAGCACTGGCATCCGTTTGAATGGTTAATACTGGGTTGGTGATAATTATGGGACTGGAACTGAGCCTAATGTTCCTTGTCCACCATTGTAACTCTGGAATGGATTCAGCAGTTAAATACATAGCTCGGTCAAAGTGACCTGAGTTTTGCTTTAGTGCGTGCACTTTTGCTCTTTGTAAATTTTGGTAGTGCAAAGGCCCAAATTGTACAGCTGGAAAAGCTGCTACCATTTTACCAATAACTCTAGCTACCTGCCGTATGGTTGGCTGACGTTTATGCATTAGTTCGTGGCATGATAGTGCCAATTGTGATGCTTTCCCCTTTGGCAGAGTTACAACCATGCGAACAGTATCAATCGTAAATCCAAGATAGTCCATGGTAGTGGACGTTGTAAAATTGGATTTATCTGGATGTATGACAAACCCCAAAGTTTCAAACAAACGTTTGGTGGCTGCTACTGCCAAAATAGCTGTCTCCAAGGTTTTCCCTACTATTAAAATGTCGTCTAAGTACGCCATGACTATATGCTTTTGTTTTCTCAATAATGCCAAGGCGGGTTTTAAGATTTTAGTGAACAACCTTGGAGCGGAGGTTAGTCCATTTGGTAAGGCTTTAAATTGCCATAGCTGTTTCATCCAGATAAATTTTAAGTATTTACGGTGCTCCTTGTGTATGGGTACTGAGTAGTAGGCATCTTTTAAATCAATGCCTGCTAGAAAGTACCCTGTAGAAATCAAAAGTCTGGCGGTTTCAAAAGTTTCCATCTTAAAATGTGTATACTTAACTGACTCGTTTAACGTAGTTAAGTCAATGATGATGCGACATCCACCATCTTTTTTAGTTTTAGTGAAAATATTAGACACAAATTCCAAAGGTTCATGTTTTGTTCTTTCAATGACACCTTTTGCTAGTAGCCTCACAAGTTCAGCTTGACCCTCTTGTTTCTCTTTGACTGAGAGGGTGAATACCCTTTGGGGTATATGCTGAACTGGCGGAATGTTTTCATGAACAAAGTCAATTTTATAGCCATGAATGCAGCTTAGTATGTACTTGTCATTAGTGATGGTTTCCCATGCATCCAAAAACAAGTGCAATCTCCCCCCTGATAGTATAGAGTCCCTATTGCTCATATGCCGAGAGGTACCAGACCCACCTACCTCCATGGTTACTGGTGTTAATTTTTCTTCCGCCTCTTCGCTGGACGATGAGGTGTCTGCTGGGCTGTAGAGGGCTGCTGTTGACGTTGATGTTGTTGGGGGTGGCGCATTTTCCATGGGGTCCGCTCTGGGCCCTGGCCTAAAAAAGGCTTACGGGGAATGGTTGCGGACCCCGAGCTTTCACCAGTCCCATATGGTGGTCTATGACTGGTGGACGCCGTGAGGTACTGCCGCCTGGGTTTGTTAGGTCTGCTCGGTCCCAAACCTGCCCTCACGAGACCAAAGGTCTTGGATTCTTCCTCTAGGTCTTTCACCTTTTTTGGAAGGTCCTTTCCAAAAAGCAGAATTGGAGGTTCTGAACCCGGTGTTTTGCAAAGTCCTGCAAACTTAGGGTTGAGGGCAGGCTTGATGATTTCCTTCCGTAAAATATTTATCTGGTATTGAGTGGTGCACAACAGAGCTAATGTATCTTGCTGATTTGTGGAGATGTCCACACCATCAATGGACCGAGCATATGATGTCATACCTGCAGTCAGGAGTTTAAGGATTTTCTGGAGCTTCAACTCCAGGTTCCTGATGTTCTGCCCCAAATGTCCCCAAATTTGGCTGTTTACAGCTGGTACATTCAATGATGTACAATTTTCTGGGGCTGTATATAGCTCAAGAGCCTCATTGACCACCCGTTCTTGTAGGGGTTTTGAGGACAGGTGGTCAATGCTGGCTGCAAGTTTCGGCTCTAAAGGCCGACCCCCTCGTGGAATGACCACGTAGCGGTTGACCACACCCAGCAGCTCTTCCTGATCCTGTACACTCTGCGTACTCCGGACATCTTCAGCCAACAACCCCTCTTGTTGACCAGCCCAGACCTGGTCGCCAATGCTGCCTTCAAAAGAAGGTGAGGCAATGGCCAGTGCCGTAAAGGGCACTGCGGGAGTACCTGGGCTCCCTTGGCGAGTCTGCTGCTGCTCTCTCAGCAGATCTCGCTGGAGCATTTGCTCCATAAGCCGTTCCATTCGGCTTAGGCGGCTGCCAGTGCCGCTCTCGAGCGGTGTGGCATCTTCATCCGAATCGTCGGATACTACCGCCCGGTTCTGGCTGCAGGTACCTCCAGCTCGCTGCTCAGGCTGCACTAGCGGTGCTGGGCTCGGCTCGGTAGTTGCTGCCGCCTCTTGCCCCCCCTCCAAAGAACGTTCCTCAACGGAAGACGAACGGGGGCGAGCTGCAAATTTCTTTCCTCTGGTCTTGCTCATCTTGGGACCTAAAGCAGACCACAGAGAAAATACTCACGGCCACGGTAGAACTTACCTGTCGCCCCGACTTTTTAACTTGTAGCGGGAGCACCTTGAACTCCCGTTCGTCGCGGGTGCACTGCATGAACGCTAATGTCGCGCATGCGTGCTGGACGGGGTCTTCACGTAGTCACTCACGTGACTCCGAAATAAAATTGGTGTTTTATCCCCAAGTAGAGACTTAAATGTAATATTTAACCCGACTTCTAAAGAGAAAGAAAAACTGAAACAGCGTAAAGCTGTTTACAATCGCCCTGAGGCTGGTTTTCAAAAAACAGAACGAAATAAAGCATTTCTCCAAGGTGCACAGCAGCTAGAGGATGTAATCTATCAGCGTTACACATGCAGGTTTGACTTAATTCAGTGACTCGAGTGAAGTTTGGATATTTTCATTGCAGCAATGATTTTAATTCGATGAATCCAAGTATTGGGATCCAATGATCGAAGATGTAATTCAAGGATATAAGGATACAAGGATACAATTAGATTTTATTGTTTCGCATTTCATCTTCTCTTGTCGGTAATTTAACTGCTGTATTTCAATTAAGCTGAACCAGAGGCCAGGCAAAATCAGAGCCTTTGGTCATCTTTTTTAACAATCATTCCCAAACAAATTGGGGTAGGAGGCTGGTGAGTGGAGGTGATATTTAGGTGTGAGAATTTGCCTTGGAAACATAGAGGTCCTGGTTCCTTACATGGTGTGAAGTTATGTCATACAGTCATGGAACAATACAGAATGGAAACAAGACTTTCAGCCAAAGAGAAAATGACCACTGCCCTTTAAACCAATACTACGTTAGTCCCATGTCCCATTCCCCTCAACAATCCCATCAACACTAGGTTCTACCACTCACCTTCACACAGGGGTCAATTTACAAGGCCAGTTAACATGGTAGTTTACATATCTTTGGGATGTGGGAGGAAGAAATGTATGTGGTCAGAGGGAGAATGTATGAATTCCACAAAGACAACATGGAGGTCCGAATTGAAGCTGGTGTTACTGAAGCCGTGAGGCAGTAGTTCAACTGCATTCCCTCGGCAGGTACCTTAGCTGGAAACCTGTTTGATTGATAGGCTTAGCTTCCGGCAGTTTTCTGATCCGTGAATTGGATTGAGATGTAGATGGTAAGGATGCTGGGAATTGGAGCATGGCTCAGCTGGTCCCAATCTCCTAATCAGTTCAATCACTGACCAGGGCATACAGAAAACTGTGTCAGTTAGTTAGTAACCAATGTGCCCAGCCATTGGAGATTATTTCTTACAACAAAGAACAAAGTCATTCGGTCTTTGCCAACTCTCAGATAATTCCCATAATTCCCATTCCCCCACTTAATTCCCTGTAACCTATTCTCTTCCCCTCTGATTCTCCTGCCACCTGTCTACACCGGAGGCAACTTACAGTAAGTAATCAATCGCCGCACTGGAATGTCAATGCAGATGGCAACCTGGGTCAGAATAGAGCCTGGAACAATGCAGCAGCAGCACTAAATTACTGTGCATCTATGCTGCCCGATGTGATCTTGACAGCTATTTGGTAACAAATATAGATGTCATCAGTAACATCACGTTTGTACACATATTTGATGACAGCGTCATCAAGGAGGTCAGGACCTCAGGATCATTTAGGAAAAGGAAAGCATCATAGAAAGGAGTTATAGTGAAGTGGTCACTTTGAATGTGCAGGCAGTAGGGTGGTATGATATGGTATGTGTTATAGTAGACAATGAGGTTTAGGTTTATTATTGTCATGTGTACCAATGTAGAGTGAAAATCTTTGTCCTGAATGCCATCCAATCATAGAAAATAGGTGCAGGAGTAGGTCATTCGGCCCTTCGAGCCAGCATCGCCATTCAATATGACCATGGCTGATCATCCAAAATCAGTACCTCGTTCCGGCTTTTTCCCCATATCCCTTGATTCCCTTAGCCCTAAGAGCTAAATCTAACTCTCTCTTGAAAACTGATCAGATATTCAGATAACTACAAATAAATACAATAACATTAAACTCAAGTATAATAAGTGGAGCAAAAGGGAAGATACAGTGTGCAGAATATAGTTATCTGCATTATAGCACACCAGTTCCATAGTCCAATCTCCACAATGGGATAGAGGTGAGTCAGTCAGTACCCCATCTTATGGTGGACCATTCAGAACCCTACGTCTGGTGGTGCACGCTTCCAAGGTTCTGTATCTTCTGCCTGACGAGAGCAGAGAGAAAAAGGAATGACCAGAGTGGGACAAGTTGGGATTCTGTTGGGTGGAAGAATATCCAAGTTCAAGATTAGTTTGAAAAATGAGCCAAGGTATGGTAAGTGGAATTTAATTCTGTTACGTGTGAAGTGTTGCACTTTTGTATGTCGAACCAAGGCTGGGTTTACAAATGAGTAAACGGTAAAGCCCTGGAGAGTGTTGTTGAACAAAGAATGTTGTGCTCGTGCATGGTTCCCTAAAAGTGGCGAGTCAGATGGACAATGTGGTGAACAAGGCCCTTGGCATGCTTGCCTTCATCGAGAAGGATGTTGAGTACAAAAATTGGGACATCAATATTCAGCTGTAGAAATCATTGGCAAGACCACACTTGGAACACTCCATGTAGTTCTGATCTCCAGCTTTGGGAAGAATGTCAGTAAGTTGGAAAGGATGCAGAAAAACTGCAGTGGGTGGTCTATATCTGGAATGAGCTGCCAGAGGAGATATAGAAGCAGACACGATTATGGCTTTTAAAAGACATTTGAACAGATATATGGATAGGAAGGGTTAAGAGGTCTATTGGCGAAATGTAGCCAAATGGGGCTAGGGCTAGCCCAATATGCAAAATTAATCAGTGTGGACGAGGTGGTCTAAAGGGCCTGTTTCCTTGCTGTAGAGTTCTATGACTATTTGTGAAAAAGAAACAGCATACATACAATGACAATGTCGAACTTCCATATAGCAGCAGTACTCATTAATGTTTTTTTCTTCCCTCACATTTCCCGCAGGAGAGAGTAGACCAGCTTCCCACTATCATCTCCTCAGAAAAAAAAATCCCTCCAAGGCACCCGTACGGTCACCAATATGGTCTTTGTTCCAGCTCAATTATTCACACTTTGATGGAACCAGAAAGCCAGTTAATGAGATTTCACCTGGTGAGTCACAGAAGCACAATGCATCTGAAAAGATGGTAGAGGAAGGGGCATCAGGAGGGAGTCTGCCCAGGAGGTGCAAGAACAGTGCTTAGATGGTTGCATGTTCCAGGTTTCAATGACGAGGATATCTCTGTAGCAGCAGAGAAAAGAAACTATTACAAACTAGCGGGAATAAAATGCACCATGAACTCACACAGCTTCTATCTGTAAGCTCAATTAACCACCTGGGGAAAAGCAAGGATTTGTCCTACAACAGGAGCTTCAGAAAAATACGTGTCAAGATTGCAACTGCAATCTCAAGCAAGGAACTGGAAGTTTTATGTTGCCTTCACTATCATGTCATACTAGACCAAGTGGATGCGTCGGGCCCAAACCTGTCCTGCATTGGTGCAGGACCCTCTCCTCCCCCCTCTCCTTGCCCCCCTCCCCTCCTCCCTTCCTCCCTCTCCCTCCCTCCTTCCCTCCCCCCCCCCCTCTCTCCCTAGAAGATAGATTTAAACTTTAAAATGTGCATAACTTTAAAAAATCTAACACCGCTTTCGATGAAACTTCTTCCATTAGCACCAAAGGGACGACGGTGAATAAGGTGGGCCTAAAACTGTTGCGCTATCGTGTACCGTTTTTCTGGAGTTCAGGAACAAACAAACACACGAGAGTTTTAGTATATAGATGGCATATTTCCAAGTGGAAATATTGTTTCCAAGGAACAAAAAAGACTGCTGAATGAACTTCATCAGTCTGAGAAAGGCTCCCTACTCCTCATGTCATCTGTTCATTTCTCTCCCCAGATACTGCCTGACCGCTTGAGTTCCTCCAGCAGATGGTTTTTGTTCAAGATTCCTGCATCTGCAGTCCCTAATTTTTGGGAAGGAACTGCAGGTGCTAGTTTACACCGAATAAATAAAATGCTGGAGCAGCTCAACGCTACAGGCAGGATCTCTGGATAGAAGGAATGGGTGATGTTTTGGGTCGAGACCCTTCTTCAGTGTGTCAGGAGAGAGGGAGACACAGAGATAAAGAAGGGTAAGGTGTGAAAACGAGACATCAAAGGGCATGTGCTGGAGGAAAATGTTGCGTGGATCATTGATAACTAGGAGAAGGTGACAATGAAGCACACAGAGATAAAATTTAATCAGGGGGACAGTCACACTGGTCAGAGAACTAAAAAGGGGGAGGGATAAAAAGAGAGGAAAAGCAAGGGTCACTTGAAGTTAGAGAAGTCAATATTCATACCGCTGGGGTGTAATCTGTCCAAGTGAAATATGAGGTGCTTTAACTCCAATTTGCACTGGCCCTCACTCTGACAATGAGGAAGCTCCGAACAGAAAGGTTAGTGTGGGAATGGGAGGGGGAGTTAAAATGTTTAGCAACTGGGAGATCAGGTAGGCTTAGGCGGACTGAGCGGAGGTGTTCAACGAAACGATCCTGTGCTTGGTCTCGCCAATACATAGGAGTCCACAACAGGAACAATGGATACAATAGATGAGGTTACAGGAGGTGCAAGTGAACCTCTGCCTCACCTGAAAAGATGCTCTTATATTTTCTTGTTTTCAAGAAATGGATTTGAGGCTCTACTTACTCCCTGCCTGAGATTGGTTGATCAGGAACATTTTAGTCGAGTAAAACCACTACACCTTCTCCCCACAATCTTTGGTTGAATTAGCACACAGTTCATGCTGGAAATATCTTGAAAATTGTGCCAACATTTACCACCCATAGATAGACACAAAATGCTGGAGTAACTCAGCAGGACAGGCAGCATTTCTGGAGAGAAGGAGATGCTGCTTGTCCCGCTGAGTTACTCCAGCATTTTGTGTCTATCTTCGATTTAAACCAGCATCTGCAGTTCTTTCTTACACGTGTACCACTCATAGATACCATCTGATGAGCAGCAAAGGTTGCAGTTTGTGGTGCTTGTCCCCTGCCCATGAAGTTCTCTAGCCAACAAATGCCAAGTAAAATTAGCCCGCACAGTGTAAGAAGTATAGTTCATAAGTTCATAAGTGATATGAGCAGAATTAGGCCATTCGGCCCATCAAGTCTACTCCACCATTCAATCATGGTTCCCTTCTTGACCCCATTCTCCTGCCTTCTCCCCATAACCCTTGACACCTGCACTAATCATGAATATATCTATTTCCGCCTTAAAAATATCCATTGACATGGCCTCCACAGCTTTCTGTGGGAATGAATTCCACAGATTCACCACCCTCTGACTAAAGAAATTCCTCTTCATCTCCTTCCTAAAGGAACGTTCTTTTATTCTGAGGCTATGACTTCTGGTCCTAGACTCTCCCACTAGTGGAAACATTCTCTGCACATCCACTCTATCAAGGCCTTACACTATTCTGTAAGTTTCAATGAGGTCCCCTCTCATACTTCTAAACTCCTAAACGGAATTTAGAAGGATGAGAGGGGATCTTATCAAAACATATAAGATTATTAAGGGGTTGGACACGTTAGAGGCAGGAAACATGTTCCCAATGTTGGGGGAGTCCAGAACCAGGGGCCACAGTTTAAGAATAAGGGGTAGGCAGTTTAGAACGGAGATGAGGAAAAACTTTTTCAGAGAGAGTTGTAAATCTGTGGAATTCTCTGCCTCAGAAGGCAGTGGAGGCCAGTTCTCTGAATGCATTCAAGAGAGAGCTAGATAGAGCTCTTAAGGATAGCGGAGTCAGGGGATATGGGGAGAAGGCAGGAACGGGGTACTGATTGAGAATGATCAGCCATGATCACAATGAATGGTGGTGCTGGCTCGATGGGCCGAATGGCCTACTCCTGCACCTATTGTCTATTGTCTATTGTCCAGCGAGTAGAGGCCCAGTGCCGTGAAACGCTCATCATGTTAATAGGGGTCTTTTAAATTAAAAACCCAAAATACTGGCAAAATCTACATGTCAGACAGCATCTGAGCAAAGAAAAAGAGAGTTAATGGCTCAGATCAAAGATTATTCAATGGAACATTATTCTTTTGTTGAGGCCATATCTGTCCTACCTCTGCAGTCTAGTGTAACATAAATAAAATGAAGATACAGCACTTGAAATTAAACTGTTCAAATGGTAGCATTGAAATATACAATGTATCGATATCAATTAAAACATTGCAGGAAAGATGTACACAAATGTGTTCAGCTTTCATAAACCTGTCACTATCCATAATCACTCAGGGCAATGCTGAATTCCAATGTAGCAAAGAATTACAACAAATGATTATATGTCAGTTCTTATAAAAGTTATTTATTTGCTAATACTGTTTTCTGCTTTGTTGCAGTTTGACACATACTTCTTTCCAGCTTTCTTGCACATTCACATCTAGGGCTGCCTGAAACTACAGTTCATTTTGTTTAACTCCAGGCTAAATTTCCCATCTTTCAACATCTTGCGATATCATTAGTTAAGCAGTCTATGACGGCTTCCCTATTTACCAGCAGCTGAATGAATGCCCAAGATTGTTCAGCACATCAGCTAGACTGGAAAGAGCTGTTGAGGCCAATCAATTTATCAAGCTTTCTTTAAGGAAAAACTTTTTTGTTGTTGTGAGACCTAATTTACAATCTGAATCACTACTGAGGGACACTTACTCAGGCACAGAGTTCAAAGCTTCCAAAGAGCTTCTTGCTCCTGTCATTCCTATTGTATTGTGAGGCTGGATTCTCCATGGAGACCAGCAGCAGAGTGCCACCTTTCTGCACTTTCCCAGCAGTTGCACTGGGAAATCAGCTCAATAAACCTGTGCCAGGTTAAACCACATAATGAGAACGAACTGACGAGCAAAATGCGGTTAGGAATGTGATTCTGTGCTTTTATATCAAAAGCCTTAAAACGTAGGGCACAGGAAATGCTGTGTTTGCTAAGAATATCCACAGTTTGATATACTTAGAAAGAATGAGTGAGGGGGAAGGATGTGCATTGATTTGTGATTTTAGATTGTCAAATTTCATTGATGATCTTAAGGGAAATCAACCTACCACTGGTATCTGATCTAGAACTGTGTGACTCTGTTCCAACATCAATAAACAGCGCAGTTTAATCACCAGCTCTTAAGGATAATTAGGCTTAGGTGATGAATACCAATCATGCCTCTGACACAAATTGCCCATTTTTGAGGCTGTAGTATTTTCCTATTGCTATCTGTAGCAAATTGCAAGGTAGCAAATTATCTGTCTCATTGTTCCTAACTATATTATAAATGAATTTTGCAATTTTCATGATGCATTTATTCTATCTCCACATATAGACCCAAAGAATTGTACAGCAAAGAAATTTGCTCTTCAGCCCTTTATGTCTCTATCAATCTTTTTGTGCATTTCCATAAATCCCATTTTCTGTAGATCCACATTCTGTAGATCCATACCTGTAGATCCATATGTTTCCATGTATTGCCTATTAAAATAACTGCTTAAATGTCTCTTAGATGTAGAAAATTTATCTGACTCCACCACTTCCTCTGATCCAAATTTTCAGACTTCAACCACTCTCTGTGTAAAAAAACTATCCCCTCAAATCCCCTTTAAAAACCTCCCCACACCTTAAACCTACTCATTCTGCCATGGGAGAGAAATTCTGAATATCTATCATCTCTATGCCTGTAGTTAATTTAGAAACTTCTATCAGATTACCACTCAGCCTCTTTACTCTGGGAAAATAAACCCAGTCTGCCCAATCTCTCCCCAAAACTAAAGTCCTCCAGTCCAGGTAGTTTTCTGGTGAATCTCCTCTGCACTCTCTCCGGCACAACACATCCTTCATATACTGTAGACACAAAATGCTGGAGTAACTCAGCAGGACAGACAGCATTTCTGGAGAAAAAGGATGGATAATGTCTCGGGTCATAATACTTTTTCAGAATGAAAGTAGAGGGGAGGGAACTATTATGGTCTTTTCTTACTTCCAATTCCTTCCCTTCTACTTTCAGACTGAAGAAGGGTTCCTTTCTGCAACATCACCCATCCTTTTTCTCCTGAGATGCTGCCTGACCCTCTGAGTAACTCCAGCACTTTATGTCCATCTTCGGAATATACCAGCATCTGCAGTTCCTTGCTACATATCTATATAGTAAAACTCTAATTTGTTTGTTTGATTGTTCCTGATCTACAGCCAAAACGGTATACAACAGCGCAACAATTTTAGGCCCCCCCTTACTCACCATCGTCCCTTTGGTGCTAATGGAAGAAGTTTCATAGAAATCGGTGTTATATTTTTTAAGTTATTCACATTTTAAAGCTTAAATCTATCTCCTGGGAGAGAGGTGGAGGGGGGAGGAGGGAGGATAAGGGGGGTTAAGGGGGGAGATGTGGAGGGAGGAAGGGGAGGGGGGATGGGGAGGGGGAGGGTGGAGGGAAGGAGGGGAGGGAGAGGGGAGGGGGGGAGTAGGGGGGAGAGGGGATGTTGGAGTGGGGGGAAGGGAGAAGGGAGGGGGGGAGGGAGGGGGGAGGGTCGGGGAGGGGGGGAAGGGGAGGGGAGGGAGGGGAGAGGGTGGGGAGAGGGAGGGGAGGGGGAGAGGGTAGGGGAGGAGGGAGGGTGGGTGGAAGGGGGTAGAGGGGAGGGGGAGTGGGAGGAGAAGGGAGGGGGAGAGGGGAGGAGGAGTGGGGGGGGGAGGGGGAGTGGGGGTCGAGAGGGTGCTGCACCAATGCAGGAGAGGTTTGGGCCCAATGGGTCCACTTGGTCTAGTGCTTCCTATAGTTTGGCAACCTGAACTGCACACGGTACTCCAACTGCAGTCTAACCAGGGTTTTGCAAAGTTGCAATATAACATCCCAAGTTTTATATTCTACTAGACCAAGTGGACCCGTTGGCCCTAAACCCATCCTGCATTGGTGCAGCACCTTCTCCTCCCCCCCCCCCCCCCCCCCCCCCACCCTCCGCTCTCAACAAAAAAACAAACAAACAAACAAGAGTTTTAGTATATAGATGCCACAACCTATGTAGGCAAGCATACCTTATATACCTTGTTCACCACCCAATCTCCCTGTGTTGTCACTTTCATAAAACCACAAGGTCCCTCTATTCTTCAACATTCTGAGTGCCCTATCATTTACGGTTTATGTGTTAACCCAATTTAACTTCACATTGCAGTGAGAAGATCATTTACATGATAACCTAGTGACTTGCCAGTAGATTTAAAGCATAGCAATGAAAAAATGAAAAGTATTATCTAATTTTATTAAATTACAAATCTTTTATTTAATGTTGGTTCAATAAGCATTTAGAGGCGGCTCAGTAGCGCAGCAGTAGAGTTGCTGCCTTGCAGCACCAGAGACCCAGGTTCGATCCTGACTCCGGGTGTTGTCTGTGTAGAGTTTGTACGTTCTCTCTATGACCATGTGGGTTTTTTCCAGGCATTCTAGTTTCCTCCCACACTCAGATGCAGGTTTGTAGGTTAATTGGCTTCTGTAAATCCTGTACCGGATAGCGGATAGAACTAGTGTATGGGTGATCATTGGTCAGCGTGGACACAGTGGGCCGAACGGCCTGTTTCGCTAAATTAAAGTAAACTAAACAGCTGGGGTGTGTGTGGAAATTTCCAATTGAAACCATTATAACAGGGATCCTCACTACCACTATCTGGAGTAGACAAAGAAATAATAAAAATAAATCAATGAGAAAGATATTATTGACAAATAATAAAATTATGGCTAAAATTTCAGAAGTGGAAGGTCTGAGGCATCTAACACTGTGGTGATGGAAATTACATTCTTGGTGATTGATCAGATGTCAGTGTGGGTTTCAGCTCCATGTCAGACAGGTTTCTAAGTTTTCAAATTAGTGTGAAACTTCCATTATCTGCACATCAAACGTCATTAGAAACAGGGATGGTGCCAGAAGATTGGCGCATTGCGCATGTTGTGCCTTTGTTTAAAAAAGGTTCTAAAAGTAAACCTAGCAATTATAGACCTATTAGTTTGACGTCTGTGGTGGGAAAATTAATGGAAAAGATACTTAGGGACAATATATATAATTATTTGGATAATCAAGGCCTGATTAGAAACAGTCAACATGGATTTGTGCCTGGAAGGTCATGTTTGACTAATCTTCTTGAATTTTTTGAAGAGGTTACCAGGGAAATTGATAAGGGCAAGGCTGTGGATGTTGTCTATATGGACTTCAGTAAGGCATTTGACAAGGTTCCACATGGAAGGTTGATTAAGAAGGTTAAATCGTTGGGTATTAATAGTGAGGTTGCAAGATGGATTCAACAATGGCTGAATGGGAGATACCAGAGGTTGGAGGCCAGTGTCTAGTGGAGTGCCCCAAGGATCTGTGTTGGGTCCACTGTTGTTTGTCATTTACATTAATGATCTGGATGATGGTGTGGCAAATTGGATTAGTAAATATGCAGATGATACTAAGATAGGTGGAGTAGTTGATAGTGAGGTAGATTTTCAAAGTCTACAGAGAGACTTGGGCCTTTTGGAAGGGTGGGCTGAAAGATGGCAGATGGAGTTTAATGCTGATAAGTGTGAGGTGCTGCATTTTGGTAGGACAAATCAAAATAGGACGTACAGGGTAAATGGTAGGGAATTGAGGAATGCAGTGGAACAGAGGGATCTGGGAATAACTGTGCATTGTTCCCTGAAGGTGGAATCTCATGTGGATAGGGTGGTGAAGAAGGCGTTTGGTATGCTTGCCTTTATAAATCAGAGCATCGAATATAGAAGTTGGGATGTAATGTTGAAATTGTACAGGGCATTGGTGAGGCCGAATCTGGAGTATGGTGTGCAGTTCTGGTCGCCAAATTATAGGAAGGATGTCGACAAAATGGAGAGGGTACAGAGGAGATTTACTAGAATGTTGCCTGGGTTTCAGCACTTAGGCTACAGAGAGAGGTTGAACAGGTTGGGTCTTTATTCTTTGGAGCGTAGAAGGTTGAGGGGGGACTTGATAGAGGTTTTTAAAATTTTGAGAGGGACGGACAGAGTTGACGTGGGTAGGCTTTTCCCTTTGAGAGTGGGGAAGATTCCAACAAGGGGACATAGCTTCAGAATTGAGGGACAAAGGTTTAGGGGTAACATGAGGGGGAACTTCTTTACTCAGAGGGTTGTGGCTGTATGGAATGGGCTTCCGGTGGAAGTGGTGGAGGCTGGCTCGATTTTATTATTTAAGAGTAAATTGGATAGGTATATGGATAGGAGGGGATTGGAGGGTTATGGTCTGAGTGCAGGTAGATGAGACTAGGTCAGGGAGAATGGTCGGCGTGGACTGGTAGGGCCGGACAGGCCTGTTTCCATGCTGTAGTTGTTATATGTTATATGTTATATCTGTTAACTGTCACCTTTATGACCTCCAGAATCTTTCCTGGACAAAAGCGCATGCGAACTATAGTTGCCTTTTGAAGCTTATGCTGCAATTATATTTTATTCTCACCCATCGTAAATAAACCTACAGAAAGTTTCTTCTGTACTGATTTTCTGTACTGATCTTCTTTCCCAAGTGCTGCAAGATTTAGATTTAGATTTAGCGATACAACGCGGAAACAGGCCCTTCGGCCCACCGGGTCCGCGCCACCCAGCGATCCCTGCACATTAACACTATCCTACACACACTAGGGACAATTTTTTTTTTGTGACACTTGCCCAGCCAATTAACCTACATACCTGTACGTCTTTGGAATGTGGGAGGAAACCGAAGATCTCGGAGAAAACCCACGCAGGTCACGCGGAGAACGTACAAACTCCGTACAGACGGCGCCCGTAGTCAGGATCGAACCTGAGTCACCGGCGCTGCATTCGCTGTAAGGCAGCAACTCTACCGCTGCGCCACCATGCCGCAGATGATGATGTGTGGGTGAGCAAAATTTGGGAAACATCTCAACTATCATATCATATCATATATATACAGCCGGAAACAGGCCTTTTCGGCCCTCCAAGTCCGTGCCGCCCAGCGATCCCCGTACATTAACACTATCCTACACCCACTAGGGACAATTTTTACATTTACCCAGCCAATTAACCTACATACCTGTACGTCTTTGGAGTGTGGGAGGAAACCGAAGATCTCGGAGAAAACCCACGCAGGTCACGGGGAGAACGTACAAACTCCTTACAGTACAGCACCCGTAGTCAGGATCGAACCTGAGTCTCGGGCGCTGCATTCGCTGTAAAGCAGCAACTCTACCGCTGCGCTACCATGCCCCCAGAGCATTATCTCCTGGTTTGAGTTATCCGAAAAGAGAATTTGTCCCATGGTGCAAGGCAGTGGCAATTCACATGTGAAGAATGGGCTCATAACACTAATTCAGCACTAATTGGCAATCTCAGTCAAAGAGGTCACAGAATGACTTGCTGTAGAGATGTAAGATATCATTCTGGTACAATAATGAGAGCTGTTCTGATGTTGTTGCTGAGGTACACCGCTGAGACAGAGTAAACAGAGCATTAGTCTGAGTATAACTATACTATGCCAGCCTTGGAAATACTTACTGTGTCACCAAGTGACTGAAATAGAAGCATTCTGCCCACCAGATCTTAAATCACTCATCTCTTGATGATTAAAAAAAACAAAGGAACTATATTGAAGAAAGAACTGTGCTTACATTTCATGACACAATGATGAATGGAATGCATAAACACAAAATAGTGATGTACAAGAATAACAAGCTCCAGAACACAATATGTGCCTTTTGGGGGCTGGATTTTCTGAATCAAATTTGATCAAAACCAAGCAATGTAACTCAAAATCCCACTCCAAAACTCTTTTATTGATCTGATACACTCATCAGTCAGTTGTCAAAAAGTTTTAACTGTTTCCTTCATTGCTCAGAGAGAATGTAATATGTTTGCCTCCTTTTGGACAACTGTCACCATGGTAATGGTACCTTGGTGAATGAGAACGTTAACTTTGCATGTAATAGTCACTTGTTGCATGGTTACTTTAAGAGAACAAATGATGACACAATTCCCAACGTGGTCTAAAAATGGAGGATTAAATGAAAGGCAATGTCTGTCATTATTTTGAATTGATTCATAACATTAAGTAGCTACAATCCTGAAATGTGTAAATAACGCATGTGTCTGTGGCTGATTAATTTTTCTGAATTACAACATTCCTCTATTTTCCTTTTATTTGGGTGTGTGAGCAAGGGGGAAAAGTAAGGGCAAATGTGATTAGTATAGGTAGGTACAATGGCCGGCATGGACATTATGGGCCAAAGGCTCCATGTCTATGCTGCACAACTCTATGACACTATCCCATCTTTCTTATTTTAGCAACACACTCAACAAACTTGTTTCTTCCATTTATATAAGAAACAGGTAATATTTTGCCTTTTCATCAGCAGCACTTCTTGCAGATTCAGATTCTTATTGGTGACAATTTTGATTGGAGTGGGCAAAAGAAATATCAAGTTCAAATAAAGGTCACTGGCCTAGTTTCAGCTGAACGGTGAGCCACCAGAGCATGAACGCAGCTGATCAGGTTGCCTTTACAGCCCATTTAGCTGTGGAGCACCTTCAGCAACAGACTGGTTCCACCAGGATGCAGCACAGAACGCCACAGGAGATCCCTTTTCCCTCTGGCTATCAAACTGTGCAACTCCTCCCCCTTCTGTTGCGGGGTAGACTGACTCCCATCTCCCCCCCCCCCCTCCTCCCCCCTCCCCAATCCTTGCACATCCCCAATCCTGGACTTTCCACTCGACATTTTAATTTCATGTTTCATGTATCTTGTTGTGTTTCATGACTGTTGGCAGACCAATTTCCCTCTTGGGATAAATAAAGTTCTATCGTTTTGTATCGTATCGTATATCGTATATGCTTACAGGGTCAAAAATCTGACTTTCATACCTGTCAATCTGGTCTAAGTGTAACTCAGGACCTACAACAATGTAGTTGACTTTTAACGGTCTACTAAAATGCAGCACAGTGGTGTAGTTCAGTGGCACGGCTGTAGAGTTGTACAGGTTCGATCCTGACTACAGGTGCTGTCTGTATGGAGCTTGTATGTTCTCCCAGTGGCCGCATGGGCTCTCCAGGTGCTCCAGTTTCCTCCCACATTCTTAACACATGCAGGCTTGTCGGTTAATTTGGCCTGCAAAAATGGTCCCTAAGATTCATATAGATAGGCATGATGGTTGGCACAGACACAATGAGCTGAAGGGGTTGTTTCTGAGCTTTTATACTCTATGACTCTAATGGACTAATAATCCAAAGGTCTGGACTAACTATCGTGAGACCTGAGTTCAAGTTGCAGGAGTTCAAGGCATCTACAAACTTTAAATGCATTTAATTAAGTAACATCGAATTTCATTAGTGACCATAAAACTAACAGTTTGCCATGAAAGCTCATCCGGTTCACTAATGCCCTTCAGAGCAGAAAATCTTACCTTCCTTAGCCCACACATGATGCCAGACCTACAATGTTGCTGTTGATTCCTAAACTCCTTCTGAAATGGTCAAACATTCTGTTGTGTCCGAACACGATGAATATTCTAACACTGTAACTGATGGCTTTGTCAGTGATCTTAAAATTAAATCAAAGGAAGTTACCTAGCAGTTATCTTTCACCTTGGATGACTAAATGGAAAGAAATCTCTGGATGTTTGTATTCCACGAGTGTAAAAGATTGGTGATCAATAATGGATTTCTGCCGAAAACCTTCAAAAATTTCAGTTTATACACGGAGGGTTCAGGCCAACACATCAAAAGCACATCATGGACAGGATTTGTCAATCTGCAGCCTGCCCTTTTCTGTATCTGCCTTGAATTGAGTATTGATTCAGAGGACTGACAATGCCGCAATGCAAGTATGTTCAGAGGGCGTACATTTTAAGTCCCTGGGGTTTCATTTAGCTCACATTTTTGCTGCACAGTAGGACTCATATTTTGGACAGGAAGTTTTGGATCCGTTTTGTTTGCACAAAAGTTGGACACTTCTGGTATTGAAAGGCTGCCTCAAAATGATGTCAAAATCATCAGAGACCTACATCAATCTGGCCAAGCTTTCATTTTTCTCTTGCCATGAGGAAGAAGCTAAAGGAGCTTGAACACTGTGACACCCGGTTCAAGAAAAGAGAAAAAAGGAACTGCAGATGCTGGAATCCAGAGCAATGCACAAAATGCTGCAGTAACTCAGCAGATCTGGTGTCTGTGTCTGAAAAAGGGTCCATGCCTGAAGAAGGGTCCCGAGCCAAAACGATGCCTATCCATGCCCTCCAGGGATGTTGTTCGATCTGCTGACGTTCAAGAAAAGCTTCTTCCCAACAACCATTAGGCTCTTGAATGCCACACAACACTAACCTCAGTCACTATGAACATTTGTTACAGAGTTCTTACATAGCTTCAATTTTTAAAGAGAGAAAATAAAAAATAAAGAAGAAAGGAAAAAAAAACAAAAAACTATAAACTATTGGGAAGAGAGAATAAGAGGATTAAAAAAAAGATATAACTATAAAAATTAAAGGGGGTAGATCTGGGAGACAATAACCACAGTTGTACATCCAATCCTTAACTCAAGTTTCAACTTTTAATTTAAAATTTTTATTTTAGTCCTGTGCCAAACCCATTTATTTTTCTAAAAATTCAATAAATGGAGACCATATTTTAAAAAATAACTCAGGTTTGTCAATTAAGGCAAATGCAGGGTCTCTGTCATTTCCGTAGTCCACATTTTAATTGTGGGGGTTATTGGTTTTTTCCAAAATTTAAGTATTAATTTTTTCGCAGTTATTAGACTGTAATCAAGAAAATGTACCTGACTTGTTGTAAAGTTTGTAGTATGTTCTGATAATCCTAATATAAAGGTGAACTTCTATGGACTGTCTTTGGTTGCGCTAGTTTGGTTTGGGGGGTTTTTGCACTAGCATTGCAGTTATTAATTTATTTAATTAAAAAAATTATTATGTAATTTATGGAAAGGGGGCCTATGCAAGAATTTCGTTTGTGGACTTTAGCTCGGCATTTAACAGCATTGTGCCAGAGCTACTACACTCCAAACTCTCCCAGTTGACTGTGACTGAACCCCTCTGTCAGTAGATCATCAACTTCCTGACAGACAGGAAGCAGCATGTGAGGCTGGGAAAGGACATAGACAATAGACAATAGGTGCAGGAGGAGGCCATTCGGCCCTTCGAGCTGCAGACCCGCAGACCCTCAGCATAGGAGCACTGCAACACTGCGTATTCTTCCCTCTCCTTTACTCTCTCTACACCAATGACTGCACCTCCACAGACTCCTCTGTCAAGCTTCTCAAGTTTCAACCCTGATTAGACTGATCCAGGATGGGGAGGAATCTGCCTACAGACAGGATGTGACACAGCTGGCATCCTGGTGCCTTCATAACAACCTGGAGCTCAATGCTCTTAAAACAGTAGAACTGATTGTAGACTTTAGGAGAGCTCCCCCTCCCTTCCCCCCACTCACCATCAACAACACCACAGTCACATCTGTGGAGTCCTTGGAACCATCATAAATGGGGGGCCACCATCGACTCCACAATCAAAAAGCCCAACAGAGGATGTACTTCCTGCGGCAGCTGAGGAAACACAATCTGCCACAGGCAATGATGGTCCAGTTTTATACTGCCATGATAGAGTCAGTCCTTACCTTCTCCATCATGGTCTGGTTTGGCTCAGCCACCAAGCACGACATCCGGAGGCTGCAACGAATCAGTCGATCAGCTGAGAAGGTTTTTGGCTGCAACCTTCCCCCCATTGATGAACTGTACACTGCAAGGGCCAGGAAGCGAGCAGGCAAGATCATTTCTGACCCCTTTCACCCTGGCCACAAACTCTTTGAAGCACTTCCCTCTGGAAGGCGACTCTGGACTGTCAAAGCAGCCACAGCCAGACACAAAATCAGCTTTTTTTCCACGAGTAGTAGCTCTACTCAATAACCAAAAGTCTGTAGTCTCTTTTTGTTCTGGTTTATTTCACTCACATGTTTAAACTGTAATGTTGTATTCTTAATGTTTTAATGTTTTTTGCTTTATTCTTAATTGTTTACTGTATGTTCGTGTTGTTACTTGTGAGCGGGGCACCAAGACACATTCCTTGTATGTGTACATACTTGGCCAATAAACTTATTCATTCATTCATTCATTCATTCATTCATTCATTCATTCATATCTGTCAGATTGTGAACCAAAATTAGAGCTTTGTCTTGTGGAGTCTATTTAATTTCATCCCTCTTCTCTGAAGGAAGAATATGGTTTTATGCAGGGGAGGGGTTAATTGGCAGGGCATTCATTCCAGTTTGCTTTTATGTTCTCCCACTCATTGCATAAACAGCAGGACTGATAGGTGATGCCTCCTCTCTTAAACTGGAATAAATGTGTGTAACCAACAGAATCTGTAAAGGTGAATAACTTCTGTGTAACTAAGAAAAAAGGACAGAAATAAATAGAAGTCGAGTGTGAAAGACAATTACACATAAAATATTCATGTTCTTGCATGGCATGATTGAGATTAATTTAAGGAATCTTTCAATTCACCATTTTCAATTTGTAAGCTTTGAGTAGTGAAATCAATCGACAATTGTCACATCTCTTATGACTATTTTCCAACTCTTCGGAGATACCTGGGATGTTATGTTAGGACTTTGGACTTGGTGGCTTGCAGGTTATAGATGCCCTCACCAATTTCAATGATTTCTCATTCACTTTTTGGTGGAATAGCCTTCAATGCCAATCCCACCGTTATCCTTCTTCATTGGAAAGTATTCACATTTTCTGGAGTGGAGACTAAATATTTATCAAAAAACTTCAATCAAATTATAAAAATATTAGGTGGTACGCCACTCACATAGCATTGCTCTGAAATCAATAAAAAAATAAATAAATAAATATAACAGATGCTTTTTACTCCCAGAATATTAAATATCTTTACTAATCTGCCAAGTAAGGAAATGAATGGATAAAAATTCATGTTATTCAAAATAGTATTAAATACATAATAAAAGACTCATTACATTATAGTGATGTTTCAATGAGTCAAATGCCTTTCTTCACCTCTAGCACTGATTATGAACACTGAAAACCTCCAAGAGTAAGTTATAATAATAATAATAATAATGTATTTTATTTATATAGCGCTTTTCATATACTCAAAGATGCTTTACAGAGATTTAGAGAACATAGGGAAATTAATAAATAGATAAATAAGTAAATAAATAAACGAACAGAGAAAGGAGACAGAAGGTGAGGTGACCTTCAGTGGTTGAAGGCAGTACTGAACAGGTGAGACTTCAGCGATGTTTTGAATGTGGTGAGTGTGGAGGAGTCTCTAACGTTTTGGGGTAGTGAGTTCCATAGGGTGGGAGCAGCGATGGAGAAAGCCCTGTCCCCCCAGGATCTGAGTTTGGTCCGGATGTGGGGGGATAGGAGATTGGCAGCAGCAGAGCGGAGGGTGCAGGTGGGAGTGTGCCTGTGGAGGAGGTCGGTCAGGTAGGATGGGGCCAGGTTATGGAGGGCTTTGTAGGTTATGAGGAGGATTTTGTACTGGATTCTCTGGGGGATGGGGAGCCAGTGGAGTTTATAAAGGACGGGGGTGATATGGTCACGGATCGGGATGTGGGTGAGTAGACGGGCAGCGGAGTTTTGAATGTATTGAAGTTTACTGATGATTTTTGAGGGTGCGCCATAGAAGAGGCTGTTGCAGTAGTCCAGACGGGAGGTGATGAAGGCGTGGATGAGAGTTTCTGCAGCTGTGGAGGAGAGGGATGGACGGAGACGGGCAATGTTTTTGAGGTGGAAGAAGGCTGTCTTTGTGATGTGTTTGATGTGTTTGTCGAAGGAGAGGGCTTGATCAAAGATGATTCCAAGATTCCGGATGTGAGGTGAGGTGGATACTGGGAGACCATCAATGTTGAGGATGAAGTTTTGGGTGGATTTGGTGAGCGTTTTTGGACCAATGATGATGATTTCAGATTTGTTGCAATTGAGTTTGAAGAAATTTGATTGAAGCCAAGATTTTATTTCAGTGATGCAGTTTGTCAGTGTAGAGTGTGTGGTGGGGGAGATTGACTTGGTGGAGATGAGGAGCTGGATATCATCGGCGAAGCAGTGGAAGTTGAGACCATGACGGCGGATTAATTGACCAAGGGGGAACAGGTAGAGGATGAAGTGGAGGGGGCCAAGGACTGAGCCTTGGGGGACACCGTGGGGGAGGGGAGCGGTGGGGGATTTACAGTTGTTAATGGAGATGAACTGGTGTCTGTCAGAGAGGTAAGATTTGAACCAGGATAGGGCTGTGCCGGTGATGTTAAGGGAGGTTTCAAGTCGGGTGAGGAGAATGGAGTGATTTATGGTGTCAAAGACGGCGCTGAGGTCAAGTAGGATGAGGATGTTGAGGTTGCCAGCGTCGGAGGAGAGGAGACTGTCGTTTGTGATTTTGAGGAGCGCAGTTTCAGTACAGTGGTTTGAGCGGAATCCGGATTGGAAAGTTTCATACAGGTTATTGGTAGAGAGGTGGTATTTGAGTTAGGAAGCTACAGCACGTTCCAAAACTTTGGACAGAAAGGGTAGGTTGGAGATTGGTCTGAAGTTGTTTGGGGTGTCAGGGTTTAGACCAGGTTTTTTCAGAATGGGGGTGACAGCAGCGATTTTGAGGGATGGCGGGACGATGCCAGTGGACAGGGAGGAGTTTATTGTTGCAGTGATAAGTGGAGAGAGAACAGGAAGGCAGGCCTTGACAAAGCTGGAGGGGATGGGGTCCAGAGAGCAGGTGGCAGTTTTTATTCCTGTGAAGAGGTTATGGGTTTATATCCAGTTGAAGAGATGTGAATATAAAAATATTGGTGGATTCTCTGTGGGAATCCTAAAGCAACACTGCACTCTGCAAGGTGCAATCTTTTAAATGAAACATCAAATCAAAATCCATTTACTTCCATGCACAGACATAAAAGATCTTGATGTTATTCCAAAGTTATCTCAGGTGTTTTAATCAATATTTATTCCCCAATCCTCACCTCAGTAAAATAATGATCAGATAACTATTAGAGGGAGCTTTCTCTGTGGAAATTGTTATTGCCTTCCCTACTCTTCAAAATGACTTTAAAAATGGTACTGTGTTGTTTAATATATTACGATGGGAAATGACAGTTTTGGGAGGAGGGGGGGGGGGGGGTGGATTTATTACAGTATGGCTCCTAACTATGAACAAATAAAACATAACTGACAATCATCAAATCTTTTGGTTGTCATAAAGATGTTATTTGACAGACTAGAATATCAATAATGCTAGATGATATTGGCTTAAGAAAATGCAATATTCCTGAATAAGAGGAGCAGAAGGAAATGCAGCTTTTTGAGTTTGCTCTTTAATTCAGTATGATCATAAATGTCCCTGTCACATACCCACTTTTCACCAGTCTCCATTTCATTTGATTCCAACTTACACATAACAATACAATAGAAGGCCATTCAGCCTTTCATGTCTGTGTCTGCTCCAGGGAAACCATCTCACTTCACATCTCCTTCTTGGCCTATGTCACTGCAACCTACTCTCTCTCATTTACTCCTTCAATTCCTATTTGGATCATTTGTCAATTAACATACTGGCACTATTTCGGGATATGGAAGGAAACCAGCAGATCCAGATTCAAGTGCTTACAAAGAATGTGTATAAACTCCACGTGGACCATCTCCAAGGTTTGGATCAAAGGCTGCTTCCTGGAGCTTTGAGACAAGAACACCACTTTGTCATCTAGTTGAGGCAGGGACTATCCCAACATTTAAGAAACAGTTAGACAGGTTCATGGACAGGTTCGGAGGGATATGAACCAAATGCGGGCAGGTGGGACTAGTGTAGCTGGAACCCATTGGCCAGTGTGGGCAAGTTGGGCCAAAGAACCTGTTTCCACACTGTATCACTCTATGATTCTATGGCTCCATGAACTCTTGTCCAAAAGTCTGTTCAGCATCTGCAAACACCAAGGGTAGATAATTCCACAGAATAACAACCCTCTGAAAGCAGAAATTTATTTTCAACCCCAAGAAGTTGACCCCTTATTCTGAGATGATACTCCTGGAGGGATAGCATTGAACTAGTGTGAACGGGTGATCAATAGTCAGCATGGACATGGTGGGACAAAGGACCTTTTTCCAAGCCGTATCGCTAAACAAAACCATCTGACTCATGGTTTATGCAGTTTAATAAAACAAACACATATGGTGAGTCGTAAGGCGATGTGCGTTGAGGTAGACGTTTATTAGAAGGCTAACAACCGTGACAAAACCAACGCTGTAAACGACAAACAACCATAAATCTTACTGTCTCTCTTGGAGTTCTAAACCAGACTGCCTGGTTCCTTTACCTGCGCACCACCTCACCTCTTCTACCAATCAGAGGGTTCGATGGTCTGGACCAATCCCTGTGCCCCTACATGACCCCCCCCCAGAACCCTCTGTGCGGTACCGGGCAGGTGCCCGGACCACCCGACCGGAGCGGGTGCAGAGAGGAGAGGGAGGCCCAACCGGGGGTGGGGACGGGGAAGCCGGCACCGCGGGAGGAGGGGAAACTGACGGAGCCGGAGGCGGCAGTGTCAAGGCGACCGGGGGAAGAGGAGTCCCGAACGGGGGCAGCGAGGGGGGAAACTGCTGTACGGGAGCCGCGGCCGGAAGTCGGCCCCGGCGAGGAGGTTGAGCCGCTGTGACGGGCTGGTCTGGGTCCAAATAGGCAGGCTTAAGGCGGGACACCGAGACGACCTCCTGTCGTGTGCCCACTTCCAACGTGAAGGTGACTGTGCCTTTCTTCACTACCCTGAACGGACCCTGGTAAACCGGCCGGAACGGGGGACGGTGGGCATCGATGCGTCGGAACACAAACTCACAGTCGCCCAAGGCCGGCGGGACGTGTGAAGGGGGATCCCCGTGACGAGAAGCAGGGACCGGTGCCACGGACCCCACCCGCGCTCGGAGTGAAGCTAAGAGTGCTGGCATGGAGGGAGGGAGGGTAGAACATTGAGGGAGAACGTCGCCTGGTACCCGCAGGGGCGAGCCATAGACCAGTTCTGCCGAGGAAGCTCCGAGATCGTGCTTCGGAGCCGTGCGGATACCCAGGAGAACCCATGGGAGCTGGTCGGCCCAGTCGGGGCCGGACAGGCGGGCAGTGAGGGACGCTTTAAGCTGCCTGTGGAACCGCTCTACCATCACGTTGGCCTGGGGGTGATAGGCGGTGGTTTGCTGTAATCGGTGTTCGTGAGCCGACCGACTTGCTACGAGAATATCGTCCAGATAGATGAACACAAAAGGCATACCCCGACCCACATGATCCATGAGGCGTTGAAACGCCTGGGCAGCGTTTTTGAGGCCGAAAGGCATCCGCAGCCACTCAAAAAGCCC
This sequence comes from Rhinoraja longicauda, assembly GCF_053455715.1. Classification (NCBI taxonomy): domain Eukaryota; kingdom Metazoa; phylum Chordata; class Chondrichthyes; order Rajiformes; family Arhynchobatidae; genus Rhinoraja; species Rhinoraja longicauda. The sequence goes on along the minus strand of NC_135956.1, from coordinate 38,477,514 downwards.
GAACGGGGTGATCGTGGTGGTCTTAGGGATGTCTGCAGGGCGAACCGGGATCTGGTGATACCCTCGGACTAAGTCCAGTTTTGAGAATACCGTGGCAACCCCCAGGCTGGCGGAAAAATCTTGAATATGCGGGATCGGGTATCGGTCAGCCGTGGTGATGGCGTTCAGACGTCGGTAAACGCCACACGGTCTCCACCCCCAGATGCTTTTGGGACCATGTGTAACGGTGAGGCCCACGGGCTGTCCGACGGGCGCACAATCCCCAGCCGTTCCAAAGTGAGGAACTCTTCGCGAGCGACTGCCAGCTTATCAGGGGGTAGGCGTCGGGCTCGGGCGAAAACAGGCGGTCCCTCTGTGGGGATGAAGTGCACGACTCCATGCTTGGCGGCAGGTGTGTCGAAACGCTGGACTAGGAGCTCCGGGAATTCAGCGAGTATCGCAGCAAACGGGTCGGAGGTCGTGGTGACGGCCTGGATGGTCGGGCTGGATGACATGGAAACCGAAGGAGCGGGGGGGTCAACGCTACTGGACGACGGTTGCAGGCTCTTCCCGCGGACGTCAGGGATCAATGAGAAAGCCCAAAGGAAATCTGCTCCCAGGATTGCCTGGCCTACATCCGCGATAATGAAAGTCCAGTTGTAGGTCCTGGGACCAAAGGATAGGGACATGTCCCGTGTTCCGAAGGTACGGACAGGGCTGCCATTCACCGCAATGAGTGGGGGGGCCGGTCTTACCTGATCGCGCTTCCTGGCAGGATGGAGGCACAATGCTGACGATCGCCCCGGTGTCCACGAGGAAAACGGTACCGGTATGTTGCTCAGCAAGGTAGAGGCGATGGTTCGGGCCGATCGAGATTGCCTCTACATTTGATCGGCCGAGGCATTTCCCGAGAACGTGCAGGGGCTTCTACAGTTGCGTGCCGCTGCTCCCCACCGTTTATGAAAGAAACACCAGCCGCGCTGGTGTGTTTCTACGTCGCGGGCCTGTTTCAAAATGGCCGCCGTCGACGTACCAGTTTGGCGGGTTTTTTGAAAAGTGGCGGGCGGATGGGCGCCATCTTGGCCGCGCGGTCGGTCGCTCACCGGTGTGGAAACCCGATTTACTGAGTCGGGGCGCCTCGTCTTTGCCGCGACCAGTGCGTCCGCCTTTTCTGCGAAATCCATCGGGTCCCCGAAAGTAACGTCTGCTAGGACTACGCGGACGTTCTCTGGCAGCTTCTCACGGAATGCCTCCTCGAACATGAGGCATTTGGTGTGCTCTCCCGCTAGAGTCATCATCTCCGTCATGAGGACCGACGGCGGTCGGTCCCCGAGCTCAGGTAAGTGCAGGAGTGTGCTGGCCCGCTGTTGTTGGCTGCGGCCGAAGGTTTTCAGCAGCAGCGACTTGAGGCCCGCATACTTGCCGGTTTCTGGCGGGTCGGTGACGTACTGCGCGACCCGTGCGGACGTCTCCGACGGCAGGACGCTCAATAGATGGTAGAACCTGGTTTCGTCCTCATGTATGCCCCGGAGGTGGAACTGTGCCTCCGCTTGGGCGAACCACAGGCGTGGTTAGTGGGCCCAGAACGGGGGCAGATGAACGCCGACTGCGTTCGGTGTCGATGCCTCCCAATGGGACATCTTGGTGATCTGTGATCACGTCGGGGTCACCACTATGGTGAGTCGTAAGGCGATGTGCGTTGAGGTAGACGTTTATTAGAAGGCTAACAACCGTGACAAAACCAACGCTGTAAACGACAAACAACCATAAATCTTACTGTCTCTCTTGGAGTTCTAAACCAGACTGCCTGGTTCCTTTACCTGCGCACCACCTCACCTCTTCTACCAATCAGAGGGTTCGATGGTCTGGACCAATCCCTGTGCCCCTACACACATATCATTCTCACCCTGGCACTCTTTATTCCAATTTTAAACAAGTTAGTGAAGATTTGTCATCACCTTTCATTTCATTTCATTTCATTTTATTTTATTTCGAACATGTTAAAAGACATCAATTAAAAAACAAAATAAACAAAAAAAAACAGAAGAAATACAAGGAATTTCATCCATTACTTAACATGTGCGAAAAGGAGTAGGAAGAAGTGTGAACTTATTTAATCCTACCCCCATTCCCTAATCAATATTTATCAAGTATCAGATATTAATACAAAAATACTCATACACCCTTATATGTTCATATAGATATACTTATTTAAATAATGATGTGTTATTATATGTAGACCCCTGGTGACTGTTAATCCCCCTCCTCACTGTACCTAGAAAAAATCATGTGTTTATATTTGTTTTTAAACTGGATGATGTTTGAACATTGTTTTAATTCCGCATTCATTCTGTTCCATAGCTTTATTCCACTGATTGATATAAAAAATCTTTTCATTGTTGTTCGAGTATTGCGAATCTTGAAATTTAATGTTCCCCTTAAATTATACCCCCCCCCCCCCCCTCTTTCATAAAACATTTCCTGTAAGTTACTTGGTAGCAAATTGTTTCTCACTTTGTACATGAATTGAGCTGTTTGATATTCCACAATGTCATAACATTTGATTATTTTAGACTTTATAAATAATGAGTTGGTGTGTTCACAAAAACCGACATTATGAATTATTCTAATGGCTCTTTTTTGCAGTATGAATAGTGGTTGTAGTGAACTTATATATGTACTTCCCCACACCTCTATACAGTAACTTAAATAAGGTGAAACTAGTGAACAGAACAGAATGCAAAGTGATTTGTTATCTAGGAAATGTTTTGCTTTGGCCAGAACTGAAATGCTTCTAGATACTTTACTGTGGATATGTTTAATGTGCACCTTTCTGCCTCAGGTGACAACATATCATGCAATGCTGGACATAACTACCCTCTTAGTTTTTCTATAACTGGTGCAAAAGGCAAGACTAAAACCTGACCATACTGCTTTTGTTCCTGAGGTGATGAACACTTTGGCTAGACTTATGACCTGAAGTCCTGACAGCAAAGTTCAAATTCCCCCGTGAGCATCCCCAAATGAAGATCTCACTAATGTGTTTTACAAGCCGATGCCAGAGCTGTCCATGGCATCTTCCCCAGTAGATTAAACTTAAGTTTGAGTCACATTTAGCTCAAGGCACCAGGTCAATAAAGAAATTGAAGCTTTTGCTACAAACCTCTTCAAAGGGTCATTGGATACTTGATTATTTATTCACAAAATGCTGGAGTAACTCAGCGGGTCAGGCAGCATCTCAGAAGAGAAGGAATGGGCGACGTTTCGGGTTGAGACCCTTCTTCAGACTTGATTAAGGATACTTGATTATCACTTAAATTGCATGCTCATTTCTAAGAAATATGTAATGTTACTGAGAGGTTGTGGTTCCAGACTGTTGCTTAGATGATCTGCTTCTCCTGGGAACAGCCAAGTAGTCTTGGGTAGGCTCCAATCCAGCATTACTCTGACCTGTATCCACTCACTGTGTATCACTGTGCACTCACAGGGAGAATGATAAGAACACAATTTGCATATTCAGAAGTCTATGTGATATGTAGGTGGCTCATACTTGAACCACCACTCCCTCTTTGCTGCAAACAGTTGGATAGGAAATATACGTGATGTTGCAAAGATTTCTGCAAAAATTTATCAACATTTATAGATGGATATTTAAGAAAGACATTATAAACAGTGGAAGACGTATTGGGGAATTCTATCAAAGCTTACTCTGAGAATTCTCTCTGAACTACAACCAACAAGAGTAACTCTATCTAACTGAATTGCTGAGAAGATTCACAAGGAGAGAGGGATTAAAATCTTGCTTGAAGCAGAGGAGTGGAGATTGACATAAAGGTAAATAGGGCAGCAGTTGTTTCAACAGGAGAACAGGACTTGGGAGAGAGGAATGTGGCAGATGGTCAAGTCCAGGTGAGCAAGCAGTGGAAGAGATATGGAACTCCATAAGCCCCCGCTTCTGCATCATCTCCATCTGGATATACAGCAGCAGCACCTCTAGGGACGTAAGAACCATTTAGCAACATATGTGATGCATCATGAGACCTACACCTTAATGTCAGCCACTAAACACCTTCAGTAGCATTGAAGTAGTGGCGGCCACATGCACTGCTCTGCCTTTATTGGAGCTGACAGCTGGATAGGAGTTCCATAACGATATGCCAGCCAGCTGCAATATGCATGTCACCCTGATGCAGACTTCTGCACTTGAACATCACATCATAGAAGTCATGAACACTGTTAAGATATTTCATATGCGATCATTCATCTTCCATCTATAGCTCTGTATCCAACCATCAAAGACATTAGAAAAGAGTGGAAATGCTGCAATAGGCTTGAGCCCAATTTGTGCCTGCGTCACATTTCATTTCACACTGTGATTGTGGTAGTGAAGCCTCGCATTGGTTTGGTTTAGTTTATGTTTAGATATTGAAATAGGCCCTTCAGCCCATCGACGCCACGCCAACCATCGGCTTTTCAAGAACTGGATTTAAATCTGGGGCAGCACAGTGATGCAGTAGTAGAGTTGCTGCCTTACAGCGCCAGAGACCCGGGTTCGGTCCTGACTATGGACACTGTCTGTAAGGGGTTTGTACATTCTCCCCATGACCCTGTGGGTTTTCCCCGGATGCTCCGGTTTCCTCCCACTCTCCTCAGCCGTACAGTTTTGTTGGTTAATTGACTTTCGTAAAGATTGTAAATCATCCCAAGGATAGTGCTAGTATAGGGAGATCACTGGTCGACGTGGATACGGTGGGCTGAAGGGCTTGTTTCTGTGCTGTATATCTAAACAAAACTAAAGAAGACTAAATCAACTCCTTCTACATCCTGTTTATGTGAGGAACAAAAGTAATGTGCAAATATACTGGTATTCCAAATAGGAGAAAGACAGGATTCAAAGGACAATTGTGGGGACTGAAAACACCACCAATAAAGTGCAATAGGAGAAGAGTTGATTGCTCGTGAAATTTCAGGCAGAGATACCACAGTTTGGTATCGACCTCAATAATGGTATACTCTCTGATCTGTGGAAAAGATCAGACCCAACCAATATTTACCATCAAACAGCATCATTAAAATAAAAGCATTATCTGCTCATTTATTCCAGATGCAGAGATCGCCACATTCCACTTGGCTGTAAAATGCTTTGATACATTATTTGCTTGTTAAGAGAAAATCTTAAAACACAAGGTAGACAACCTTTCTTTCCTTCAGTTTAATGAGGACGCCAAATCTGAGGAAAAGAACTCTGTGTTAACCAAAGGCACAAGTAGAAGTCGAGGCCAGAAGCAAGCTCTCCTGCAAAAGATGGTGGGGCATTTTAGTACCCAGGCTATCATTTCCATTAAAGGACACAAATTGCTGGAGTATGTGTAGGAAGGCACTGCAGATGCAGGTCTCCCAGTTGCTAAACACTTTAATTCCCCCTCCCGTTACCACGCTGACCTTTCTGTCCTGGGCCTCCTCCACTGTCAGAGTGAGGGCCCAGCGGAAATTGGAGGAACAGCACCTCACATGTCACGAGGGCAGCTTACACCCTGTGATATGAATATTGACTTCTTTAACATCAAGTAACCCTTGCTTTCCCTCTCTCTCTCCATCCCTCCCCCTTCCTAGTTCTCCAATGAGTCTGACTGTCCCCATGATTAAATTTTATCTCTATACGCTTCGGTCTCATCTCCTAGCTAATAATGATCTATTCAACATTTTCCTTGACACCATCACTTTTGATGTCTCGTTTCACACCTTACCCTTCCTTATCTCTGTGCCTCCCTCTCCCTTTATCTGAAGAAGGGTCTCATCCCAAAACGTCACCCATTCCTTCTATCCACAGATCCATCAATTTTGTGTCTAAATTGCTGGAGTAACTCAACGGGTCAGGCAGCATCTTTGCAGAACATAAATAGGTATGTTTTGGGTTGGGACACTTCTTCAAACCATTCTTTCACTTCCATTTCCTACCCCCTGAACTGGGCAGGAAACAACACCAAGAAATGACAGGGGGATAAAAAGTCATTCTGAGCTTTGATTATAATGCTAGAGGCCAGTCTGCATTTTTAAGGAGGATCAAAGATAAACGTAAAACGCTGGAGTAACTCAGACACCATTTCTGGAGAGAAGGAATGGGCGACGTTTCAGGTCAAGACGCTGCCTGTCCCACTGTTACTCCAGCATTTTGTGCCTGTCTTCGGTGTAAACCAACATCTGCAGATCCTTCCTACACATTCAAGTAGGACAATACAGGTTTGGGACTCCTGTCCATGCTCTTGTTATTCAACATTACAATTAGCCAGCTCCATATGAGCTCCATATGAGCTCCATGGGCATTGACACAGCTGATAGAGCCCCAGCCTCACAGCACAAGAGACCCAGGATTAATCCTGACCTCAGGTGCTCTCTGTGTTGAGCTTGCTCATTCTGCCTGTGACCCTGTAGGTGTTTTTGCGTGCTCCGTATTTTTTTCCACATTCCAAAGACGTGCAGGTTTGTGGGTTATTTGGCTTCTGTAAATTGCCACAAATATTTAGGGAGGGGATGAGAAAGAGGAATAACTTAGAGCTAGTGTGAACGGGTGAACGGGTTGCTGGCATGGACTCAGTGGGCAGCATGTCCTATTTCAATGCTGTATCTTTAAAACAAAGACCAGTGCTTGTAATGCTGATATCTTACTCACTACCTCAGCCCACTTCATCACAGAGGATGGCTGTAGTGGTGAAACCTTGGAGAAACTGCGAGACACAAGATTAATGCACTTGGTGGAAAATAAAGAAAAGGGTATTAGTTTCACATGGGTAGGCAGGATTGCAGAGTTAAGATTGCAGTCAGGTCAATCATGATCTTATTAAATGGAGGAGAAGGTTTGAGAGATTGAGTGGCCGACTCCTGTTCCTAATGCGACATGTTTGTGTGCTCCACTGCCTAGTTTCCTCATGCAAGGAGAGTTAGAAGTGGGACCAATAACCCGTTAAATGTCCTCAATTTCCACAGCATGACTGTAAGAAATAAAAATATCTCATAAAAGCAGAGAGTTGCTCTGTTATTTTCTCATCTTATTTAGTCGAGAGGAGAGAGAGGAGAGAAAGGAGAGAGAGGAGAACGGAGAGAGAGAGGATAGAAAGGAGAGGAGAGGGGAGGGGAGGGGAGGGGAGGGGAGGGGAGGGGAGGGGAGGGGAGGGGAGGGGAGGGGAGGGGAGGGGAGAGGAGAGGAGAGGAGAGGAGAGGAGAGGAGAGGAGAGGAGAGGAGAGGAGAGGAGAGGAGAGGAGAGGAGAGGAGAGGAGAGGAGAGGAGAGGAGAGGAGAGGAGAGGAGAGGAGAGGAGAGGAGAGGAGAGGAGAGGAGAGAGGGAGAGAGGGCTAGAGGGAGGGGGGGAAGGAGGGAGGGAGGGGAGAGGGGAGAGGGGAGAGGGGAGAGGGGAGAGGGGAGAGGGGAGAGGGGAGAGGGGAGAGGGGAGAGGGGAGAGGGGAGAGGGGAGAGGGGAGAGGGGAGAGGGGAGAGGGGAGAGGGGAGAGGGGAGAGGGGAGAGGGGAGAGGGGAGAGGGGAGAGGGGAGAGGGGAGAGGGGAGAGGGGAGAGGGGAGAGGGGAGAGGGGAGAGGGGAGAGGGGAGAGGGGGGAGGAGAGAGGGGAGAGGAGAGAGGAGAGAGAGAGAGAATCAGAATTGAGTGAGTGAGTGAGTGAGTGAGTGAGTGAGTGAGTGAGTGAGTGAGTGAGTGAGTGAGTGAGTGAGTGAGTGAGTGAGTGAGTGAGTGAGTGAGTGAGTGAGTGAGTGAGGTACTGTGCAGAAATGGTACAAGACTAACATGGAGAAACCTCTGACTCATGCAACGTGTGAATATGGGATTTCTGCTGGTTAAGGTAATGAAGATTATCTTTGACAGATCCTAAGCATTCAGATTGATCTATACCACCTCAAGTGGCTGACTCGTTGCATATTTCATGACATATTATACAATACTGATGGAGGTGATGATGATATTGAAACTATTAACATCTTCTAACAATGGGGATTCTGTCTGTACTTTACTTAAAAGAACAGCAGTTGAATAAAGTGAATAAGAAATGTCACAGGAAGCGGAGAATTCAATTAATTTTAATAACCCACCTACATATTGATCTTGTAGATGTGCTGGAGGAGTAAAATTCACAATGCTCTTCAGTTTCTCCTCTGTGAGCTGTTTAATCTGGTAAATGCATATGCATCAATGATGGAGAAAGATGATTTAAAATATGCGTTCATAAATACACCAGCAGTGTCAGTTTAAAAAAATCATTTCAGAAGGTGCTCAGAAAAGGTTTGTGTGCTTTTTTCACAGAGTAGTCGGAAGATCATCTGGCAAGTCACCTTGGGCTATCTTTCATAGACATCTTAATATTGAGATGCATTGCTGCTACCTCACAGCCTCAGTGACCTGGGTTTGACTCTGATCCTCAGTGCTCTCCATGTGGAGTTTGCACATTCCTGTTACTGTGTAGATTTCCACTCGGTCCTCTTGGGTTTTTTCCCCCTACGTCCCAAAGACAAGCAGGTTAGTAGATCAATTGGCTCCAGTAAATTATCCCTCGTTCAGATGGGAGAATCAGGCAGGTTCTGACGGGCAGCTGAGTTGCAGGGAAATAAGTGAGGGAACAAAATTGCTCTGAGAGCCAGCATTGGCTCGATGGGTCAAATGGCCACGATGTTCTGAAAATATGATATGAATATAAGGGAGAATGTAATAAATGACATACATCTAAAAATGGGAACAACGTGTTTTGCAGAAAAATCTCTCTAAACCTTTTCTATTCATCTAAGTGCCCAAATGTCTTTCAAACATTGTATTCGTACCTGCTTTCACAGCTTCCATTGGAAACATGTTGCATATGTCCACCATCTTTTGTGAAAAAGTTGCCCCTCAGGTCCCTTTTAAATCTGTCCCCTCTCACCCTAAATGTATCCCTCTAATTTTACTTGCCGCTACCTGACTGTGGTAGGGGCAAAAAGACTGTGACCTTCCACCTTATCTATGCCCCTCATGATTTTATATACCTGTAATTAAATATATGCAGGATTCAAGGATTAGGATCAATGAATGGAGGAAGCGCGTGGTGAAGACCACAGATAACTATTTATTAAAGCAAACACAAGTAAACCACAGAAAAACTATCAACTATCAATAAAGTAACAATACAAAACAACAGGTCTCAAGCCCCTTTGTGTAGTCGAGTCTCTTGTCTGCACTGGCTGGCACTGGCACACACCACGGTCCAAGCTTTCCCTCTCCCTCTCCCTCCTTGGTGAAGCTCTTTTCTCTCCCCAAAGATGAAGCTCTCATGGTAGAAGCATGTATTTATATAATAATTTTTATCTCTCAGAACAACAGGTGATTATGTGTCAAACTAGCTATCCTCCTTGGTACCATAATGGCGTGAGTTATGTGTCCTCTAAGACACTGAGCTAGTCTCGGATGTCTCTCAGAAAGCAAAGCTTATCCTTATCTCGCAGATGCCCTCTTGATCTACTGGTCTCTTTGAATTAGCCCAAGCATTTTTCAAAAACATCTACTTGTTATTCTAAGCAGGGTTTGAAATGTGGTGCTGCTAATTTTTAGCTCACATTGTCTGTTTAACCCTTACATTATAATACCTCTACAAGTTCACCCTGCCAAAGTCCCAGTCTATCCAGGTTCTCCTTTTAACTCAGGCCGTACAGTCCCAGTAACAACCACGTGAATCCTTTTTGCATCCTTTCCCGCTTTGGGATATTCTTCCTGCAGTTAGTTGACCAGAAATGTGCGCAATACTCAAAGTGTGGTCCCATTTCAGTTGTTCAGTTGCAATCCGATGCTCCCACTCATGTACTCTATTCCCTGACTGATGAAGGCAAGCATACCAAATGACGTCTTCACCACCCTATCTATCTGTGTTGCCACTTTTAGGGAACTATGTACATTTACCCCCCGTTCTCCCCATTTTACAACACTCTCCAGGGACCAACCATTTACTAATTAGGTCATATGTAAGATAATTACAAGGCAACTTATGTGGGAAGGTAACAATTCAACACTTGAACAATTTGTTACTTCATATATTTCTAGGATTTTGGACATGCACAGTCCAGCATCGGTCGTCCTTGGTATAGGCCTTTGTTTAGGAAGAGAAATAGGGATACCTGAGATTATTGGCCAGTGAACCTCACAAAATTGGTAGTGAAGCTATTGGAGAGAATTCTTGAGGACAGGATGCAACCACATTTGGTAGAGAATGGGCTGATTAGGGACAGGTCATGTCTTAAAAACTTGGTTTAAGATGCATTGGATCCACTGTGACTTGATAATTTGGATTCAGAACTGGCTTACCAATAGAAGACAAAGGGTAGTGATGGAAGGTGTTATTCTGGCTAGAGGCCTGTGGCCAATGGTGTTCTGCAAGGATCACTAATGGTATCTCTGTTGTTTGTACATAATTTGGATGTAAATGTAGATGGGTTGATCAGATGTTTGCAGATGACACAAAATTTGGTGGAGTTGTGGGCAATGAAGAAGGCTGTCAAAACATATAGCAGGATTATAGATCAGTTACAGATACGGGCAGAGAAACGACAGATGGAGTTTAATCCAAGCAATTTTAAGGCATTGCACTTCGGGAAGTCAACAGTAAGGGAAACATATTCAGGACCTTAAACAGCATTAATGAACAGAGGGTTCTTGAGGTCGAAGTTCAATAGCACCACAAGTAGATAGTGGTAAAGAACCTATGTGGTATGCTTACCTTCATCGGTCAGGGCATTGAGTAAAAGAGTCAGGAAGTCATCTTGAAGCTTTGTAAAACTTTGGTAAGGCCGCATTTGGAATACAGTATTGTGTGCAGTTCGAGTCACCCCATGACAGCAAAAATGTGAAAGCTTTAGGGGCCTGTCCCAGTTACACGAATTTTAAGGCGACTGCCGGCGACTGTCAAAGTCGTAGCAGATCGCCAAAATTTTATTTTACCCTACGACAATGACCACGACAATGCTGAGTCAGGACGATACAAGTTACTTTTTTTTGTGAAACTAGCACCTGGCTAAGAGATTACACCGTCTTCGGAAACATTGCGAAATTCCCACGCTTACCTGACCGTCAAACTGTCACCTCCAATCTACCTGTCAAATGTCCTGGGTAAATAAATTGGTTAAACAAAACTATCTTCTGGTATCTTCAAATGCCTTTTCTTAACTTAATATTACGTGCTTCTAAATGCATCTGCGACAACCTAGCAAACCTGGGGACAGCATGCGACAGCGCCCGCAATAAGCTACGATACCTGGCGACAAGCCAGCTGTCGCCGAGAAATTTCTATCTGGAAATTATTTCCGCGACGCGCCGAGATTCGTTACGATTCATTGAAGACTCCTCACGATCATGCCCGCGACACCCCGACGAACGTTCGGCGACAGCCTAGTCACCGGCAGTCGCCTTAAAATCGCTTAAGTGGGACAGAGAGGGCGCATGAAAGGTATATTGGGATGCTTCTGGGATTAGAGGTTATTTGTTATAAGCAGAGGTTGGGGAAACTTGGATGGGTCTCTCTGGAGCATCAGAGGTTGAGGGGATACCTGATAGAAGCTTATAAAATGATGTGAGGCGTAAAGAGGGTTGATACCTTTGTCCAAGTTAGCAAATTTCAAATACTACAGGCCATAGATTTAAGGAGAGAGGGGGAAAATTTTACGGGGAGATGCAGTGCGAGTTTGTTTACACAGAGTATAGTAGGTGCCTGGAGCACGTTGTCTTGGGTGGTGGTGCAAGCAGAACTGATAGTGGTGTTTAAAAAGGTTCTCGATATGGATCGCAGAAGCGATTCATTTAATTTGGCATTGTGTTAGGCACTGACTTTGTTCTATGTTCTAACACCTAAATTGTATGACTATGTCTGTAAATTGTGGTTTTGAGTCCTGATAGCTGCAGGGGGAAAAAATCATCTCAATGTTACATATACATTTGTTGTGCCTGCAAGACACAATCTTTCACAATGGGAGCATACTATTCCTATGAAAATACTGAGGGGCAGTTTTTTTTCTCTCTGTGCTGCAGCAAGTTAATTGGAACCCTGTTCTTTGAGCCCCATCATTTATATTTCCCCTGGATCCCTTCATATGCTTATTCAAAAAATTGTATCAATCCTATTCTTCCGAACATAGAACATAGAATAGTACAGGAAAATCCCCTTCAATGTTTGTGCCAAACATGATGCCAAGACCATCTCTTATCTGCCTGCATATAATCCATATCCCTCCATTCCCTGCACACCCACGTGCCTATTTGAAAGTCTCTTAAACGCCACAATCATATCTGCCTCAACCCCCAGAGCGCATTCCAGGCACTCACTTTCCTCTGTGTAAAAAGACTTACTTACACATTCCTTTAAACTTTGCCTCCCTCTAGGTAGATTGTCGACCCTATCTGTGCCTATCATAATTTGATGTGATTCTGTCAGGTCTCCCCACAACCTCCAGCATTCTTTAAAATATTACTTGACTTGATATCAATAGCCTTTTGGGGGCAGATGCCCAGATTTCTACAACCTGCACTGTGAAGTGAATCCTGATTTCAGTTCTGAATTCCCCAGGCAAAGGAAATAGTTTCTATTTATCCACCTTATCAAAATCACTTCATTGTGTTGAATATTTCACTTAGATTACTGCTCATCTTTAATTCTCAAGAGATTACAGAAGAGTGAACTAAACTAATCTTATTGGAAAAAAACCAAGAGAAGTTACTAACAGTATCAAACAATGTTTTTCTCTATCAGGATGTGACATAATAAATTAATAATGAAGTTGATCCTATTTAGTCTGAGAATTCTTCACACTACTTACTATCTCCGTAACAATAGGCATGCTTACCTAAAATTTGAATCAAATACAAATGCTTTTAAAAAATAGTCCAAATAAAATTAGCACAAACCAAAACAATTTTGATTGTCATCTACAGCACTAGTGGGCGTATTTAAAACCCAAGGACAATCTATGAGGATAAAGGTGATATTACTCAGTAATTTTCTGCTAAAAAGAGATGCTTTGGACAGGAGGGCATAAATGCCAATCTGAACATCACATCAGTGTAATCTGAATAATTTCTGTAATTACGTATAATTTCTACACATTTGAAGATACAATTATTTTCCCAAAAATATTAAGCCAATACTCACGGTAAAATATTTATTTAAAAAATATCACACAAGACAATATAAAAGAAAAGGAAAAACTGATATTAGAAAAATAATCTTCGCCAAGCACTAAGGCCAAACAAGCCCAGCAGGTCAGCATGGTGGCGCAGCAATAGAGTTGCAGCCTGACAGCGCCAGAGACCCAGGTTCAATCCTGACTACTGGTGCTTGTCTGTACAGGGTTTGTATGTTCTCCCCGTGACCTGCACGGGTTTTCTCCAGGAGCTCCGGTTTCCTCCCACACTCCAAAGATGTACAGGTTTGTAATCTAATTGGCTTGGTATAATTGTAAATTGTCTCTAGTGTGTGTAGGATAGTGTTCATGTGCGGGGACTCGGTGGGCTGAAGGGCATGGACTCGGTGGGCCGAAGGGCTTATTTCCATGCTGTATCTCTAATCTAAACGAAACACTGTTGAGCTGCAAAGGACCAAAGCTTAGGTCATGCAGACAGACTATGCTGTGAAAGTGCCAACCTTGCCAAAATCTTGGATGGACTGGAAGAAAGGACTGAAACAGATTGCAAAGCCATAGTGAGAACTTGAATGGGGATTTGAAAACAAGAATCTAAGTTTTTTAGTTGTGGTGTACTCAGGAGTTAGTATAGATCAGTGGGCAGAAGAATGACCTTGACCTGATGCATGCTAAGGGAAGGAGTATTTAGATATATACATCAAAGAAAGATTATAGTCCGGAGTATGCTATTTGGTTTATAGATGTATGCATCAAATAACATGTATTACAAAATTGCATACTATGTACCAATGGCTGCACATCATTCTCCACTTTTACATTTTAGGTTTTGTAGAAGTCAAAAGGGCCATGTAAAAGCAAATATTGCTTTGTTATTACTGTGCATCTCCAATACACCTCTAATGACAATTACACTGCATTAATTTGATATTGTAGTAACGTACTACTTAAGAAGCCAAATGTGTAAAGAGTTGTATACCGGACAAAGGAGCTAAAGGAGCATGTTGCACACGATGTTGCAAAGCTCATGCAAAGTCCAGTGGCCCAAGCAAACAAATAAGATAGATCTGGCTCTGCGTTCCTCATCTCCACAATTCCACGTAGCATAGACGACACTGTTCTTTATTCATGGTTAAATCTTTGAAAGTTTTTACACATTGTTCAACTCTAAACTGACGGATAAATTGGTTACATTGAAGAACATAGTATGTGACTTGATCCAGTATTTTTCCCCAAAGTAATAGATTTGAAAGTGACAGCATAGTGGCTCGGCACTTTAGTGTAATAGTGGTTCATTGAGTGGCAATCTGTCTGCACCTGCTCTTGTGAATTGAGTCACTTTTGCAATATTACCTGCGGCTGTGAACAAACAACTGCTTTCAGAGCTTAACATTTGCCCTTGAGGCAGTGATGAAGTTGTCCCTGCAACAATCGCAGTCACAATCGAGCTTTAGATAATCTTAATCACAATCACAACACTGGCTGTGGCAGTGAACTTCATTAGCTGTGATTTAGGATCCTGAAATTCACGCAACTACCAATACAGCAGGCCGTGGGCCTCAGTCAAAATAAACGAACTGTCTACTTGACCAACTGGAATAAGTCATTAGGTCAGGATACTGATGCCTGCCAGAACAATTCAGCATCACATGTCCCTGATCTAACATTGTGATGCGTATTCACCCACTGGCACTCCAAACAGGATGTCTGAAGACTCTCCCAAAGAATTGGCTGCACAATTGCAAATCTTTAAATACAAGAATCATCATCAACAGGCAGATAAAATATAATCAGGTTTTTTCTGAGGATTTCTTACCTTAATCAAAGTAGGCATTGTAGGATTTCACTAGCCCTCAGAGGGACTTATTCCAGTTCTCAGATTGCTGAAATTCCACTGAAGCATTATGACAGGGTCCATCTGTTTCGTTTAGTTTATTCTCACGTATACCGAGGTACAGTGAAAAGCTTTTATTGTTGCTTGCTATCCAGTCAGCGGAAAAACTATACATGATTAAAGTCAAGCCGTCCACAGTGTTGGGATACAGTATAAAGGGAATAACATTTAGTGCAAAATAACGTCTAATAAAGTCTGATTAATAATAGTCCGAGGGCCTCCAATGAGGTAGATGGTAGGTCAGGATTGCTCTCTAGTTGGTGTTAGGATGGTTCAGTTGCCTGATAGCAGCAGGAAAGAAACTGTCCCTGAATCTGGAGGGATGCATTTCACCCTTTTGTCCCTCTTGCCTGATGGGAGAGGGGAGAAGAACGTGGTGAGACTCATTCTTGATTATGCTGGTGGCTTTGCCGAGGCAGCATGAAGTGTAATCAATAGAAGGGAGGTTGGTTTGTGTATTGGTCTGGGTGGCATCCACAATTCTCTGCAATTTCTTGGTCTTGGATGAAGCATTTCCCAAACCATGAAGTGATGCATCCCGATAAAATGCTTTCTACAACACATCTGTAGAAGTTGGGGACATGCCAAACTTTCTAAACCTTCTGCGGAAGAAGAGGCTTTCTTGGTCGTCATTTCGATATGGCTGGTCGAGGACAAGCTGGTGGTGATATTTACTCCTCAGAACTTTCAACCATCTCTACTTCTATGTGTACCACTTCGTCTCCTGAAACCTCCTTTGTCTTGCTGAAGGTCTGCTTGAAGATTTGCCTGAAGGTTTATCATGGGTATATCAATAGGTTATTTCATACTGCAACAGGAATCAACGCATTATTGATCAAATAGTAATGTCCTAGTCTCTGACTCTTACTATATGAAAAAGTTAATATTAATTACCCTGGATGGAACTTTCACAATGGACAGAGTGTAATAAATGAGAAGCAAGTATCCACCCCACAGCGAATCATACACTTGGGCACCAAACTGTACCTCATGCAGCTAAATGTCATCACAGATCTTTGTAGTGTGAAGTGATATGATAATTTTATGATAAGAATCTGTAAGAATTTTAGAGACACATTTTGTCCAAAATGTATGCTCTTCAAATGTATTGTTGGAACAAGCTGCTTCTCCTCTGTTATATTAGCATAACATTGGTTGTGATTTATTTTGATTGTAAAAATTGCAACATAAATGTGTGTTTTTCTTTCTTTGATATTAACAAATGGAGGAAACGCATGGCTCCAGTCAGAATTTGAAGAGTTCTCCCTTCACCAGGGAGAAGGATGTGGAGGATGAACAATTAAGGCATACGCACACTGATATTCTTGAGCATGAGTTGAGTATGAGCAAATATGGCACAGTGGCATAGTGGTAGAGTTGCTGCCTCACAGCGCCAGACACCCGGGTTCGATCCTGACTGCGGGTGCTGCCTGTACGGAGTTTGTACTTTCTCCCTGTGACCACATGGGTTTTTTTCCCCACACTCCAAAGACGTGCAGGTTTGTAGGTTAATTGGCTGGCAAAATTGTAAATTGTCCCCAGTGTGTAGGATAGTGTTAGTGTATAAGATGATTGCTGGTCTGTAGTGTTAGTGTATGCAGTGATTGCTCATCTGTGGGGTCTCGGTGGGCTGTAGGGCCTGTTATTGTGCTTTATCTCTAAAGTCTAAGATCTAAACGACTGTAGGAGGATAGAGAAAGTGTTAGAAATATTGATGCCCGCCAGAGTGGATAAAACTCCAGGACCTGATGGGATCTATCCCAGGATGCAAGAGAAGCAAGGGAGGAGATTGTTGGGACTCAAAATTAGATTTTAAAAACCTTTATTAGGCATAGGCAAGATATCACAAGACTAAAGAATAATTAGATTAGTAGACATGCATCATTATTGGCGTGGACCAGGTGAGCTGAAAAGGCACTGTGCTGTACAATCCTATGATTCTATGATTTTAACTCCAAGCAATCCTGGGGTCAACGGGATAGATGAAACTTAAAAACTCCAGATGCTGGAAGCCTGAAGTAAAAACAGGATACGTTGGAAGCACTCAGTGGGGTAGACGACGTGTGTGGAAAGAGAAACAGAGCTGATGTTTCAATTCCAAGACTCATCCATCTAACAAATCTGAGAAAGCTCCCTGCACTGAAACAGAATACAGAATACAGAATAGCTTTATTGTCATTCGTTTTACCGAACGAGATTAATTTGCCAGCAGTACAAAAAAAACAAAAAACACAAGACACACAACCCCAACACAAACATCCATCACAGTGACTCCAAACACCCCCTCACTGTGATGGAGGCAAAAAAAACTTCCTCTCTCTTCCCCCATGCCCCTCCCACGGACAGACAGCTCGACCCCTACCGAGGCGACCGACCCGCACAGCCCCCGCAAGGAGATGGAAAGTCCCCGCGGCCGAGCCGCACCGAGCGATGGAAGGCCACGTGGCCAGGCCGCACCGGCGATGGTAAGTCCCGCGGCCGTACCGGGCGATGGAAGGCCCAGTGGCCGAGCAGCACCGACGATGGAAAGTCCCGTGGCCGAGCCGCACCGGCGATGGAAAGTCCCGCGGCCGAGCCACGCCGCGCTGGAAAGTCCTACGGCCGTACCGGGCGATGGAAAATCCCGCGGCCGAGCCGCGCCGGGCGATGGAAGGCCCCGCGGCCGAGCCGCACCGGGCGCTGTTAAGTCCTGCGGCCGAGCCGCACTGGGCGCTGTTAAGTCCCGCGGCCGAGCCGCACCGGGCGATGGAAGGCCCCGCGGCCGAGCCGCACTGGGCGATGAAAGGCCCCACGGCCGAGCCGCACCGAGCGCTGTTAAGTCCCGCGGCCGAGCCTCGCCCCGAGGAAGAGACCTAAAAAAGGAAAGATTTCCCCCCCCCCACCCCCCCCCCCACATACACAACCAAAAACAAAACACCCCAACACCAACACCCAAACAAAAAAGGACAAAGGACAAACAGACTGCCAGCGAGCCGCAGCCATTAGGCGCCGCCACACGTGACCACGGAAGAACATTGAATCTGTTCCCCGTTCCACACATGCTGCCCGAACTGCTGAACCTTTCCAGCATTTTTCCTCTTTATTTCAACAGTATAAGTGGCAGGGTTTCCAGAGCATTGTGACTCCTGAGCTTCATTTCAATAAACATTGTAAAGCACCTATCTGATCTCAGCATGAATTAGGCAGCTTACAGGCCTCCCTTATTATTTCTATATACTTTTGTTAAATGTTGCTTAAATGAGGGAATCATCATTAAACTATCTTTGTTTCCGGTTTCTACTCTGCACTTTAATTTGATAGGGTCTGGAGTAAGGAGAGATGAATGAGAAGCAGGGCTTTGGTGATATGTCTATCCAACACATTGGATCTGTCACACTGACCCAGTAGCAGTCAGGGCAGTAAGGGCAGCCTGTCTCTAGGTTTTAGGCAATGGACCTCAGTCTTTCATCACCTTTTATCAGTCACGCAGCCTACACTTCATGTGATTACCAGAGATAGAAAACTTGCATCAAGAAAAGCAGACGCAAGGAACTGCAGATGTTGGTTTAGCATCTCTTGCGCATCCCTCTGCAATTGGATCCTCGACTTCCTCATCCACAGACCACAGTCTGTTTGAATTGGCAGAAATATTTCTTCCGCATTAACAATCAGTACGGGAGCACCTCAAGGCTGCGTGCTCAGCCCCCTGCTCTACTCACTCTATACTCATGACTGTGTAGCCGGACACAGTGCCAACTCCATCTTCAAGTTCACCGACGACACCACCGTTGTTGGACGAATTACAGATGGTGATGAGTCAGAGTAAAGAAGTGAGATCGCCCGATTGATCAAATGGTGCCAGCACAACAACATGGCTCTCAATATCAGTAAAACCAATGAACTGATTGTGGGCTTTGGAAGGGGAAAGATAAGGACCCACAATCCTGTTTATATCAACCGGACAATGATGGAGAGAATTCCTAGCCGTGCATATTTCCGAAGATCTTTCCTGGACCCAGCACACTGATGCATTATAAAAAAAGCACATCAACGCTTCTACTTCTTGAGAAGATTACGGAGATTCGGTATGTCAGAGAGGATTCTCTTGAACTTCTACAGGGGTACGGTAGAGAGAATATTGACTGGTTGCATGACGTCCTGGTTCGGCAATTTGAACGCCCAGGAGCGGAAAAGACTGCATAAGTTTTGAACACTGCCCATTCCATCACCGGCTCTGACCTCCCCACCATCGAAGGGATTTATTGAAGTTGCTGCCTCAAAAAGGCAGCCAGCATTATCAAAGGACTACACCATCCTGGCCATGCACTCATTTCACCCCTGCCATCGGGAAGAAGGTACAGGAGCCTGAAAACTGTAATGTCCAGGTTCAGGAACAGCTTCTTCCCGACAGCAATCAGGCTATTAAACACTACAACCTCAAATAAGCTCTGAACTACAATAGACTATTATTATTATTATCATTATTATTATTATTATTGCACTACTATTGTTTGTTTTTGAGTATGTGTATATGTGTATATATTATTTATATATCTACAGTGTATATATATATGTGTGTGTGTGTGTGTGTGTGTGTGTGTGTGTGTGTGTGTGTGTGTGTGTGTGTGTGTGTGTACGTGAATATATACACACTGAACTTTTTTTTCTCTCGTTTATCATATTGTTTACAGTGTACTATGTTTACATATTCTGTTGTGCTGCAGCAGGTAAGAATTTCATTGTTCTATCTGGGACATATGACAATAAACCACTCTTGATTCTTGACTCTTGACAACAACAAAAAGACACAAAGTTCTGGAGTAACCCAGTAGGTCAGGCAATATCTGTGGAGGACTTGGATAGACAATGTTTTGGGTCGGATCCCTTCGTGTTTTGATACTTAGACGAGAAATAAAAAGATGGGAATGTTAAAAAAATTGCAAATGTTGGAAATCTGATATAAACCAGAAAATTACCAAATTATTCAACAAATCAGGCAGACTCCATGCAGTGTAAAATAAAGCTTGTGGGCGAAATTGGGTGCTTTTCATGAGAACAAATGTCCCTTTCTCACAGAATATCGAATGAAATATCATTAGCTTAAAAAATGAATATAGTTTCTCGCCCCACGAAATGCTGCTGAGTCTTTCCGGCAATCGCTGTTTCTCCTCTATGAAAAGATCTCTTCAGAGATGAGACGACTGTCTTTGAACATTTCAAACATGGATCTCACATGCAGAAGCAATTCTGTTAAATTAATTCCCAATACTTGCACCTTGAATGCTTAATGAATTCTCATTCTAGCCCCAGGGTATTTTGCAGTCATTGTTTGGTCAATGGAATTATTACATATAAGAATCAGAACAATTCTCACACAGCAGATGCCCTTAAGGTGTTGTTGCTTCCACAGAAACGAGGTTAAGATAATCGAGGCAGCTTTGCAAAACTGTAACTCTAGTGTATGCTTCTAAAAAGAATCAGTAGACAGGGCATTAATATCAGTTTTTGAAAGCCACAACACAGAGGGAAGTCACAACCACAATTCGAGACAAAATCAGTATTGAAAGTACTAGATAATTTCTTATTGAAGCAGCTGGCGAAGTGCAACGTTTCATCTCATCCATTAAAATGGAGTATGGTAACAGCTCAGTAATTCATTCCTTAAATTGGTTGGGGAGCTGGCTGACCTATGAGCAACAGGTCAAATTCCTTGAAGAAGATCCAAAGATTTATTTCTACATGAAGATCACCTCTGTTTGGGCTGCTTAAATTATCACAAAATACATGTGTCACGGAAAGTGAAGATCTTAATTTAAATCAATATAAACAGTCAAAGAATATTGCCCTTCCAATTCTTTATCAAAACAAAATACTATCATTCACAATTATAAGATCCCCCCCCCCTCCTCCCTTATTCTAATGTCACTAATATTCCATTAAAATCTACTTGCCTGGTTTGCAGCTAAAGCCAGGAAGCATTGAGTGGCTTTCTCTTGGGTTCTTCTAAGCCTTGGTGTATTCTGCTGCTGGTGAGATGCCAACCTTGCTGAAAACCTGATTAAATTGTGTGGGGGATTCAAATTAGTCACCAGGCCTCAATGTTGCATTTTAATTAGGTCATCATCAGCCTGGGACAAAGGGCTCGTCAGGCTGCCTCAAAACATGCAGTGAATGGTGTAGTCAGTGTAGATTAAAAAATATCCACGTTCTGGTAATTTTAGCCCACCGTGTGTTCTGTTCTCACAAAGGACTATGGGTTGAATATGGTCCATTAGTGACAAGCCAACTTAGACGATAGTTACACTCACCATTAGCCGTATAATTTCAAACTGAAACCATTTTCTTAATTTTATGTTCTCATTTCTGAGTAGAGGAGCTACATTAAATCTGTTGAAACAGCTTTAGCCAGGCACATTTGACTGTGAGAGATGCAATTTAGATGACCGTAGGGCAAATGTTCATGTCCTCATATTCCTTGTACTGCATCAATAATCATGGATATCTTTCCATTCATTTCACATTGTTTTAATAAAGTACAATCTTTAAAACCTTTTTCTAATCACATAAGTATTGAGCCTTATTTGCCTTCTGGAATTGCTGCAATATCGACTTTCTCTCCCTAAATGTGTGACCTTACAGCGATTAGCAAATTTCATGGAAGGAGCTTTTACTGAATGTCTGATCAGGATTACTCTGGGAGACTTAAGGCTGGCTGTGTTAAATGAGCAGTGCAAGTTAGCACAAAAATGTTCTCGTTTATATCTGTGCACATTGCAGAAATCATACCCCAGAGTGGCAAAAAATACAGGGCCACAAACATCAACATATGTTGAAGCACATAAAATGCATTGTTTAGACATGGGGTTCTTTTCACTTCATGTAATAAACATCAGCTGCCTTTATTTCTTGCAAACAAATCAATACCACAGCAACTAAAAGACAAAGCAAACAAGGCAACAGAATGAAAATCATTCAAAGAATGTATGCCCATTCCCTGCCATGACAATGCCATGCAAGCTGAGAAAATTAACGGCAATAGTAAATGGCCCCGTTCTGGTTTAGTAATGAGACTTTAGAAAATGAAGGTATATGGCTCCATCAGCCAACAGCAAATTCTGCTTGATCATCATTGCCAGTTGAAGGCCTGCACAATCCAAAAGGTCATGACACCTCAGGGAGAAGGCTAATCCTCGTTTGATGGATGTAAGTTATTTAACTTTTTGTTTTGAAAAAAAGAGAGTGCAAATGCCAGGTTTGATCTGGCATTGCAGGGCTATTTATAGCCAGCTTATTTTCTCATCAAATAGAGACGCTCAGTAGTTATTTCGCATGATGCACAATTCCCAATATTGAGAAGAGCAACGGCTTTTGAATTGACAGAACATGCCTGCAGCACAGGAAACATTTGTGATTATGCCAACAGGGGAGATGATGGAAACAATGCACTGAAAAGCATTTGAAAACGCACGTAGTATTTAGTAGCTTTTGAAGCCAGTGGAAAATAAATGTTTTAAACCCCAATTTAGCAAACAAGTGATTCTCTCAACTATGTGCTAAACACTCTGCACAGTTTGAAGACGAGTCTCAACTCCAAACGTCACCTATTCCTTTTCTCCAGAGATGCTGCCTGACCTGCCGGGTTACTCCATCTTTTTGTGTCTATTCTGCACAATAATCCTTAAAGACTGACTGACCTGATCTCCCGGTGGCTCAGCACTTCAACTCCCCCTCCCACTCGCAGGCTGACCTTTCTGTCATGGACCTCCTCCATTGTCATAATAAGGCCCACCGCAAATTAGAGGAACAGCATCTCATATTTCGCTTGAGCAGCTTACACCCCAGCGGTATGAACATTGATTTCTCTAACTTCAGATAGTTCCTCTGTCCCTCCCTTTCCCCTCCCCCTTCCTAGTTCTCCCACTGTCTTCCTGTCTCCCACTACATCCTATCTTTGTCCCACCCCTTCCCCTGACATCAGTCTGAAGAAGGGTCCCAACCCGAAATGTCACTCATTCCTTCTCTCCTGAGATGCTGCCTGACCCGCTGAGTTACTCCAGCATTTTGTGATACCTTCGACTGTTATCTTCAAATGCTGTAGAACTGTAATGATATGTTGCAGGGGCACCTCACAGTGCTGATCAATTTAAGTTTACTACAGTCCAGAGATCACTTGGAAATGTCTGTGGTCCTGCATCAAACTGCAGCTACTGTATTTATCCTTCACGCTGCTTCATAAGGGACAGGAGGTTTGGGACTCCCACACTAAAATGTAAGTCCCAAAATATGCTGGCTGTGTTCTGAGCTGCATACCACCATTGTTTACCACATGGAGTCTAGTAGCAGAACATGACATTGTTGAATTATCTGGCTCTTTCCCTCTTGAATCAATCTGTTAAACTTGTACCAGGTCAGATCACTGAACTGGCAATAATATTTTGTGTATTAAAGAGCTGCAGGTGCTGGTTTAAATCGAAGGTAGATACAACATGCTGGAGTAACTGAGCAGGACAGGCAGCATCTCTGGAGAGAAGGAATGGGTAACATTTCGGGTTGAGACAGTAATATCTTTCTGCCTAAGCAGTAACTTCTCTACCACTGTGGATGCTCCATGTATTGTCTTCTAAATGCACTGTAGTCACTCACCCAGTCTTCTTCATAGAGTCGTAGAATCGTATAGCAGGGAAACAGGACCTTTATCCATGCTAGCCAGGTTTTAATAACTGAGGAATGTAGAAACGATGAACTGCAGATGCTGGTTTACAAAGAATGACACAAAGCTCTGGTGTAACTCAGTGAGTCTGGCAGCATTCCATTATGACTGAGCTAATCCCACTTCCATGCATTTATCCTTCTAAATCATCTATGAACCTACCCAAATGAATTTTAAAAGTCACCATTGTACTCACCTTTAATAACTTGTTCCACATACACATCACACTTTGTATGAAGAAATTGCTCTCTGGCTTCATTTCAATCTTTCCCCTCTCACCTTAATTCTATGCCCTCTTATCCTGGACTCCTTTACCCTGAATAAAGACCATAATCATCCACCTTCTTTATGCCGTCCATGATTTTGTACACCTCCAAAAGGTCGCAGCTCAGCCCCCTACACTCCAAGGAAAAATGTCCCAGCCTATCCAGCCACTATTTATAACTAGAGCCAGGATTCTGCCATGTGCCATAAGTGCCTTTTCATGCCTTATTTGATGATTTCAGCAAGATAATGCCGTTTTCATGATTGAGTGCTTAGATCAGCCTTTTTTTGCCACGTTAACGTAACTTAGAAGAACATTTCCACCACCGGGGCGAAACCGTGGGCGCCACCGTCGGTCGTTCATACGTGGGTAGTGGACGAGGCTATAGTCTTTTGCAGTCAGGCTGTAAGTGGGTGTTAAGTGGTGATTGGAGAGGGATCGCTGGGGAAGGGTCCAGTCTTTTCAAACTGGAGTCAGGCTGTGAGTAGTTGTGAAGTGTTGGTTGGGGAGGGGGGGGGGGGAGGGGGTACCAGGGTTAAGTTTCTGTTTTTCGAACCTGATGTAGAACTCATTCAGGTCGTTGGTCAGCTGACAATTATCCAAGTTTTCCTCTTGTTGTTTGTGATTTCTTGCAAGCCCTTCCAAACTGAAGAGTCATTAACTGAGAACTTGCTCCTCAACTTCTCAGAGTACCTTTCCATGGCAGCTTTGATTCCTCTTCTCAGCTTTTACTTGGCCTGCCAGTGGAGGTCTGCATCCCCGCTCCTGTAGGATCTACTTCTGCAAGCGTCAAAATGCCTAAAGTCAAGTCAACGCCTTGTAAAAAACTGAATGTTATGGTGTGAGTGCACGGGAGTGATATATTCTCTACAGACAACTGTGTGCTGTTTTGCAAAGCATGTGAGAAAGCAGTGAATCATGAGAAACATTTCATCTCCCAGCATGTACAGACAGCTAAACACAAGTCGGCGACAGAGAAACTGAAGACGGGAAATACACACGCTTGTCTCCTCACTACATTTACTGCTGGCTCCAGTCGCAAATCTGAGTTTTCGAATGATCTGTACAAGGCATTCATTGATGCTGGAATTTCACTGTGGAAATTGGAAAACAAATCTCTCAGAGAACAGAGCTAGTCATCATTACGGAAAAATTATGTTAACAACAACTTCAACATTGTTGTGCAGAAAATTCGAGATGAAGTTGCTTGCAACAAAATATGGATCTCAATAGACAAGACGACCAATGAATGCTGTGGGGAGATATGTTGCCAATGTGGTCATCGATACACTGGAGGCAGGTCAACCATCCAAGGAGTATTTCTTGACATTGGAAGTATTGGAGAAGTCAAACAGCTCAACTATTGCTCAGTTGTTTACATCTTCACATGCTATACTTTAGCCAGAAGGTATAAAACACAAGAATGTTCTTCTGTTTGTGACTGATGCAGCTACGTACATGAAAAAAGCTGCTCGTGCTCTTAAAGTTTTATTCCCCAAAATGTTGCATTTAGCATGCTTAGCTCACGGACTCCAAAGAATTGCCGAGCACATACGTAGCTTGTTTCCAAATGTCGATCGCCTAGTTTCCAATGTCAAGGCAATCTTCCTCAAAGCACTGTCACGTGTGCAGTTGTTCAAGGAAATGGCAGCCGAGATTCCTCTACCTCCTCAGACCATTTTGACTAGGTGGGGTACATGGCTCTCTGCTGTACTCTACAAAGGTGCAAATTTTGAAAAGATAAAAGAAATCATCAATTGTTTTGAAGAAGAATCTGCTGCAGTCAGGATCGTCAGTGAAATCATGCAGAAAAAGTCCCTCCACCGCGATCTTGTGTTTATTGCTTCCAATTTTGCAAACTTCCCACAAGCTATCACTTCCCTTGAGAAACGTAGCAAAGCATTGGTGAATAACTTGCTAAAGATAAAGTTTTTTTTTTCCCTAGCTTCCCACAATATCTGAGAATACACTTGGTAAGGCCATTTGGGATTTTTCCACCTTAATATTTCTTAAGACTGCTAGCATCTTGTACTTTGTCATTTGGATCTGGTCCAAGACATCATTACTCATTCTCCTCAATTCCTTTGCTTCAGCAGCACCTTTCAACCATTAAGGGGAAGGCCAGCTGACGCATGGGAATGCCACAATCTGCAAGGATCCCTTATAAAGGTATCACTGTCTCTTCATCACCGCTGGGTATAGTGAAATTAACTACACAATGCAACAATAAGATCAGACGATTGCAGTGATTCAAGAAAGCAGCTTGCTGCTGCTACCTACCTAAGGATGATAGGATAGGGGTGTTAAATGCTGGGCTTATCAGTGATACCTTTATCAGAAAAATTGATTAAAATATCTCAGCAAGCTTTACTATTCATAATTACTATTCTAGAACCTCTCTTGGAAAGAACATGTATGAACATTTGGCATGAAGATTGGGTTTATTTTTTTAGAAGGTAGGGGATTGAGACAATGATTAAAACTAATTATAGACAAGGTAAGGTACAACAACTGAAGATGAGATAGTGACTAGAGCATTTATAGAGTAAGTCATACAGCATGGAAACAGGCCCTCTGGCACAACTTGCCCATGGCGACCAAGCTGCCTCATCTGCACTAGTCCCACCTGCCCGTGCTTGCCCCACATCTCTCTAAACCTTTCCTGTCCATGCACATGTCCAAATGTATTTTAAATATTGTTATAGTATATGCCTCAACTACCTCCTCTGGCAGCTCTGAACATTTTTTCAAAGAAAGGCCTAGATAGAGTGGACGTGGAGAGGATGTTTCCACTAGTGGGAGAGTTTAGGACCAGAGGCCACAGTCTCAGAATAAAAGGACGTACCTTTAGAAAGGAGATGCAAAGGAATTTCTTTAGTCAGAGGTTGGAGAATCTGTGGAATTCATTGCATCAAAAAGTTGTGGAGGCCAAGTCAATGGATATATTTAAGGTAGAGATAGATATATTCTTGATTAGTATTGGTGTCGTGGGTTATGGGGAGAAGGCAGGTGACTGGATTTGAGAGGGAAAGATAGATCAGCCATGATTGAATGGCAGAGTAGACTTGATAGGCTGAGTGGCCTAATTCTGCTCCTATCACTTATGAACTTATGAAGAATCAAATGTAATTTTGAGAGCAATTACAATCTTAGCAACAATGGCAATACACCCTTAATAATTGCTTAATTGAGAGACATTGTCGACTTTTAGTATAAAGTGGCAGATCCTAGCCATCTGTCTCATTTCATGATTCTCTGATTCTTTTACCAAAAGGATAGACAATAGACAATAGGTGCAGGAGTAGGCCATTCGGCCCTTCGAGTCAGCACCATCATTCAATGTGATCATGGCTGATCATTCTCAATCAGTACCCCATTCCTGCCTTCTCCCCATACCCCCTGACTCCGCTATCCCTAAGAGCTCTATCTAGCTCCCTCTTGAATGCATTCAGAGAATTGGCCTCCACTGCCTTCTGAGGCAGTGAATTCCACAGATTTACAACTCTCTGACTGAAAAAGTTTTTCCTCATCTCCATTTCCGGATTTGGAGGAAAACTGTTTAATTTGAAGCTGGAAGCACTCATCAAGCACATCTCTGGAGTGGGCAAGCCACTTGGTGTTATTGGTATAGACTCTTGTTCATATCTGCTTTGAAGAACCCCCTTCCAGTTTATTACTGTCTTATTCTTTCAATCCACTGTACCTTCAGCATTTCAGATTTTACTTTTTGATTTCTGGCATCTGCTGCTTCTTTAATGATTATTTTTGGTGTACATTTGGGCAACATATTAAATCCATACAACAGGATTTTTAGTTTGTATAAAGGGCTCAGAAAAAATGTGTTTAAAAGACCAACGAGCTAAGCCTTGCGATGGCCCCAAAACAGTAAATGACTGGCAATTAATCTGTTGTTAAAAGACAAAACCTGTTACCTTGAGAGGGCTCTTAAGATCGGCAGAAGAGAACCGCCTCATGCCTACTTCAGATTAAAAACAGAATTGCGGAAAACATGAATACAGGTAGTCCTATTATTCTACTCCAGTTATAAATCTTGCCTGAGATGTTACTGCAAGATTTTTCATTCTGAAAGGTCCCGACCCAAAACGTCACCTATCCATGTTCTCCAGAGATGCTGCCTGACATGCTGAGTTACTCTTGCACATTATACCTTTTATTGTAAACCAGCATCCGCAGTTCCTTGTTTCTACATCTTTCATTGTACCCGTTTCTCACCTTAATTGTGCAAACTCAACTTGAACTTGAACCAGATAGCTGCATTCCTAAGAAATCTTGTGTTGTAGAAAATTGCACTTTTAAGACAATTGTATCGACAAGGGAAAGGGGTTAATTGGTTAGAGAATTTCACACTCAAAGTAACAAAGCTATTTTTCCTGCTGGATTTTCAAAATAAAGGTCTTTTGAATAGAAAAATGTTTTAGTTACTGAAAACTAAAAATACCAAAAGCTGTGTGTCACATTGTGTAAGAGAATATTGTTGCACAATTGCCAATAGAAGCAATTATTTGTCAATTTCAGAGGCCACCCACGGTTAAAGTAACAGCTGTGTTCTTAAAGAGACAATGGTATCTGATTACTGCAGTGAAGTTACAAGGAAACAGGTTTTTCCTCCCTATATTTTTAAATCAAGAACAGTTTTTTTCTGCTTGTCTAAATTTTTTGTGGTTCTCTCATTCCTAATCAAAATAGTGTCATCGCCAATTTAATGCAAATCATGTTTCCGAATCCCGAAACTTGCATACATCCAATTCATATTATGGAAACACATGTTACAGCAGAAAGACCATATGTCCCATTTGGCTCTTTTTAAGAACAATTGTCAAGTCTTTCAGCTCAACTATTTTTAAAGATCCCTCTAATAATCCCTTGATCAAATATTTGTCCAGTACAAACGATCCTCGCATTACAACTGAAGATAGACACAAATTGATGGAATAACTCAGTGGGACTGGCAGCATCTGTGGAGAGAATGGGTGACGTTTTGGGTGGAGACCTTTCTTCAGACCCTTCTCCTCCTCGCATTATAACTGTTTGATTTATGGACATTTGCCCCTACATAATCCACAAATCACTACCCAAAAATTTGAGATACGGAATAAAATTCAGTCTCATAAAATTTACGTGAAAAAGAGGTAATCGTATCAAAACTATTTATTTTCACATTTCTTGACAAATGCGCAGATGATATGGCTTCATGTTACAGAAAATCAGGATACAACCTATTTTCTAGGAATTCAGTCTCCCTGCCCCCATAATGTGGGGGGTCACCTGTACTTCTTTAAAGGCTGGGACTGAATTTATATCCATTACCTAGTCAAAGGCATTCCAAATCCCAACCATCAGCTGAATAAAAAAAATACCCTCATGTTCTCCCAGGTTCTAATAACAATTAACTTAAATTTGTGCTCATGGAAGCATCAACTTTACTTACCCGAAGGGGCTAAAATCATAGGGAATGGTTGGTAGACACGAGGAATAATGAAAGGACTTTGGGTTGATGATCAGACCCTTCTTCATCCTAATTCTAAGCTAGGTTAATCAACTGGCTATCAAGACGTTATCCCCCCTGTGTGTATGGAAATTATATCAGATCCAAAAAGTTGGCAAAAAGTATTCAGCTGAATTTCCAGAATTGTTAAATTTTACGCAAATTGATTTTCAGACTGAAGAACTGAAGAAATGCAGTAAACATTTGAATGTTTGGTGCAGACATTCCAGTTTCTACAGAGAAACCTGAAGGAACAACTCACGTGTGTGATTACCTACAGGCTTTGTGGACAGGGCAGGAAATCATAGATAAATCTCTGCTTACATTCACAGCATGAATCAGGGCATAATGATCCTTGACTGTTTCACTTGTTTCTTTCTTGTAAGAAACCATTAGATTGCATTTCAGTTTCCATGGAGAATGGTCAAGTCAGCATCATAAAGAAATTGAAGCTCAATATCTCATAAGACAAAGGAGGGGGACCTTTTTGCCCATCATGCCCATGTAACTTATAGAACAATCCTATTCCTACCTAATTTGCCCTGTAATCTATTCTCCCTTTGGTCCACCAACTCCCTTCAGAATCTACCATTCACCTGATAGTAAAGGGCAATTTATTATGAGGGCAATTTACAATGAACAATTATTCCACCTGCCTGCACATATTTGGGATATGGAAGGAAACCGGAGTACTGGCAGAAACAGTGTGCAAATTCCATGAAGACAACACAAGAGTTCAGGATTGAACTTGAGTTGCTAGAATAGTGATGCAGCCGGTGTTAAACCACTTTGCCACTGTGCTTCCTTCTGCCTCAAACCTTTATGTACAATTCCTGACACACTGTATGAAGCAGTCCGTGGTATGGTCCAGTAAAAACTATGGCAAGTGCTTTTGACAATATATATGAAAGTAGCATTATTAAAAACACTCATTGCTTTCAGATATCAATTGATACCAAGGAAATAGGACGAGGTGAATCATTCTTTCAGAGAAGTAAAAAAATGATGAGAGGCATAGATATGGTAGATGGTCAGAACCATTTTCCCAACTTAGAAATGGAGGACATGGCTATAATGTGTGAGGGGGAAAGTTTAATGGAGATGTGCGGGGCAGGTATTTTGCAGACAATAGTGGGGGCCTGAAACGCATTTACCAGGGGTGGTGGTGAAGGTAGATACAATAGTGGTGTTTAAGAAGCTTTTAGGTAGGCACATGGAAATGTAGGGTATAGAGGGAGATGGATCATGTTCAGGCAGATGCAATCAGTTTAACTTGGTATTATGTTCGGCATAAATATTATGGACCAAAGGACCCATTCCTTTGCTGTACAGTTCTATGTTCAATGGCCTGTGGGCCATAATGCGAGATAATGTGGGAATCCAGATTCTTTTGGCAAACGATGATTCCTCAATCAATCATTTCTGAAAGCAATCACAAAGTAAGTTTATCCTCTTAGCATTCTCATTTTCAGATTAACTCAAATTTTTCCTGGCTCTTTGTAATGAGGTTTAATAAGTACACTGTTTATAGTTTACATTTTTATTAGAAAGGACACATTCATTTTGTGCTCTGAAAACTGTACAGAAAACTGACAAACATGGATATAGGAAACCAGAACCAGTTTAACCAACCATAAAAGTAGAATCTTGTAGATCAACGATTATTAAACACATGGCATAACATTAGCTTTACTCTGTCATTGTACATAACACTGTTAAAGTTTGTTAACTTAACAGGAAAATTAAACACAGTAGAAAGATATTTAAGCTAAAAGTCAATAGGTGTAATAATTACATATTATACAGCAGGGCAGACAAGGCCTTGTGCTTTCAATTTATATATCTAAAATCTTGACAGGTACATCACAGTTTTTAAGTATGTTCATTGTATTTACTGTTCGAAATTTCATTTTTTTATATAGTACACAATATGACAAGAAAATGCCATTAAATTCTGATGCAAAAAATGCTTGCATATCAAGCAATCAACACTAAACTGGTTACTTGTTTTTTAAATATATTTATATATATATATATATATATATATATATATATATATACACACATACATATATATATATATATACATTTGCCCATTACTGTCTTTGATAAGAGTTTTTGGACTACGAGTACTGTGTTCGCTAGCGTGTTTTCTCACCGCAGTGAGATAACACAACGCTGACTGCATCACAAGGTTTAAAACAATATCTCTCTGAGAACAAGATATCTGTACTGTATAAGGTTTCAAAAGAAACCAATCTGTTTTAAAATTTAAAAAAAGGTCGCTCCTCAGGTCAGACTTCAGTCTGAAGGTCAATGATGTCCTGTCCACCAAGTGGTATCGTGGCTCCTGTTTTCTCCCATTCCACTGTTCTCATTTCTAAGGGAGAGTGTTGAGTGGGATCCAGTTCCTTTTTTATCCATGTAGGTGGAGACTGTATTTTTCGGATCCCTTCCCAAGGCCGCTTGATTGGAGTCTGTTTCTCTGGCTGCTATTGTAAGGAGAAGCTTATTAATTACAGTCAAGACCAGGGAACCCGAGTCCAGAATTGGAAATAATGGTCTGCCTATTGATTCTAATCCCATAAACTAAATGCACCCAAGGACTGAGG
Source organism: Rhinoraja longicauda (assembly GCF_053455715.1). Lineage (NCBI taxonomy): Eukaryota > Metazoa > Chordata > Chondrichthyes > Rajiformes > Arhynchobatidae > Rhinoraja > Rhinoraja longicauda. Next base: position 38,445,418 of record NC_135956.1, on the reverse strand, counting down.
TCAATGCACAAAGCTTTGGAAGCATACAGTATGTTAATCAACATCTGAAGCGGAAAGATTATACTTTCAGCTGGGAAGCTTCATCAGAACTCAATGCTATCTTTCTTTCTCAAGCCGCTTTCACATTGCATGAGAATGTGCTCATGGCGTCAGTTCCTGCAACGGGTAAACAGAGATAATCAAATGCTCCTCAGAGCATAATGGCTGCTGTGTGGCCATGACTAAGTAATTACCTTCCCAGCTGAGAGATGGAAGTGAGGTCAGTGCAACACAATCACTTGGACAGAAGGTTTATTGGACAACCATAACGGAAAAAAGCGAGGAAAATCTGGTGCATTGTGGCTGTGACCTTACTGACAGACAGAATTCTGCCATCGTTTAAGCCATCTAATTGCTTTGCGCACAGAATATGTTAACATCTGACAGCAAGTGTAACCAAAAACTCCAGGCTACCATTGCTGAAATCACTCTGGGAGGTGGGGGGGAGGGGGGGGGGGGGAGAGGGGAGGGGGGCCTTGATGGGCCCATAGAGACTAATTTCTCATGAAATTTGTTCACCTTACAATCTTAGCGTAGATCAATTTCTGACAGCTGGCATGATATGACATAGAAATTGGGTTGAGAGAGTTGGCCTACAAGGACGGCTCACAGATTGGGAGGGGAAAAAAACAATGGAGGACCAGGAGTGAAGGAGGTTGGGGGAGAACAATGGACAAGGCGGGGGGGAGAACAAAGGACAATGGAGGACCCGGCGTGGAGGAACTGTTGGGGAGGGAGTGGGGGACAAAAGGGGAGCCGGCGTGCTTTGTAACTTTGTCAGCGCCATAGGTGGCTGCTATTTGTATATATTGTGTATGCAAGCAAAGAATTTCACTGTGCCTCGTCACATGTGACAATAAAGTATTCCTTCCTTCCTGTATTCTTCAGTATCTCAAAAAAAGAAGGGAGATCTTACAGAGAAATAAGATCCTAAAAGGATATATCAATGTGAACGTTGGGGATTTCCACTTGAGGGAGAGTCTTTACCAAGGTGAAGGGGGTGGGAGAAACACCATTGCAAGATCAAGTGATAGTCATTTAAAATTGAGCAGTGCAGTAAATTCTTCTTCCAGGGTCCCTGGAATTCCCTACCGTGAAGGGTTGTAGAGGCTGGATCATTTTAGAAATTTAAACAGGCAGAATTTGATTTTGAAAGATTGGGAAATTCATGGTTATGAGAGGCAACATAAAAGTGGGATTGAGGCCTGGGGCAGATCAGTCAAGGTTATATTGATCGGCAGGACAGGTTTGAGGGGCAGGTCTTACACCTGCTTTCTTGTCTTAACTTCAAAACTAGTATTAATAAATCTCAGATGCAGCTTTGCTAGCCATACCTGACTCTTATGAAAAATGGCTTAATTAATTAAACAAAGCTTCCCAGGTGCTTAATAATACATGATGCAAACTACAACTCTTGATGTTCCTGAGTTTCATCGGTGGAAAGCAGTGTGAAGTAACATAATCTGTCCATTTGCGCATTCTAAAAGGATTTCACTTACTTACCTCTGCAGGTCATTGTTTTATGAAACTTCTCTCAGCAAGACAAAGTAATGCCTTTGAACAATTCACAAAGCATGCAGAAAAGGGACACAAACACAAAACCCGAGTAGTTACAAATTTTTTGTGTCAATCACAAAGAGTGTCTCATGACAATTTTACGTTAAGCTGAACTCTCTATCATCATGTCTCTCAGACACATCTTTTCACACAAGCTATTATCTCTGCATTTATTTTATGAGCATAGAAAATATATTGTAACATTTTGGGTTTCAGGGCTTTCATTAACCATCCCATCCAATTGAGCACAGTGTGTAGGGCAACCAAACAATATAGAATTGTTAAAAATTCAGTTAAAAAGTCATCATACTTACATTGACACTAGCTTTATCACTTCCTGCTGATGAAACACTCCATCGTTTCACTGCCTATTAAAAATGAAAACAATTTAAAAAAATAATAGTGACGCACGACATTAGCAAGCATATTACTACAACATTGGAATTAGCACCTGTATACAATAACCTGTAACAGCTGTAAAGGGCAGCAAAGTGGTTTAGTTGGTGGAGCTGCTGCCAGAGGTTTCGATCCTGACCTCGGGTGCTGTCTGTGTGGAGTTTGCACATACTTGCTGTGACCTCATAGGTTTCCTCGGATGCTCCAGTTCCCTCCCACATCCAAAAGACGTGCAGGTGTGTAGGGTAATTGGCGTGGGTAAATTGCCCCTAAAGTGTTTTCCTTGGAGAACGTAGAATAGCTGAATTTCAGAGGTGGGATGAGAGTCAGCAGCAACCAGCATGGAGCCATGACTAATTGTGCATCAAGGAGCTTCAGCAACATTGAAGTCAATGAGGATCTGGCAAAAAAAACTTCATTGAATAGAGCCACATTGAAGATAGAGACAGAAGGTAATGCCTCTGGATGCCAGCCACAGATTATCACCTCAGGGTGGTGCCCAAGGCTAATCATGGCCAAAGATAGATACAAAAAGCTGGAGTAACACCTGTAGTCTGAAGAAGGGTCTCAACCCAAAACGTCACCTATTCCTTTTCTTCAGAGATGCGCTCTGACCTGTTGAGTTATTCCAGCCTTTTGTGTCTATCTTCAGTTTAAACCTGCATCTGCAGTTCCTTCCTACACGCTAATCATAACCAGCTGCTTTATCAAAGACTAACCCTCCATCATGAGGGAAGAAGTCCAGGATGCTCACAAATGTTGACAAATGCCATTGCTTTTTTTGATTTATGGTAAGAACCTCTACTTGGGATTGACGGCCACTATTTCTAAATCTGAGGGGCACATGAAACTTGGCAGTATCACAAATTGCAAAGATAGTGATAAATTAGAGCAGGATATAAATGGGCTGATGAAAAGGAAAAGTGACAGGCACAATTTAATGCGGCGACATGTGAGGTTATGCATTTTGGTCTGAAAAATGGAGGATATTGAGGCAACATAGTGGAATCTGTTCTAAAAATCGGTCGATGAACAAGGACACAATTTATTAATAGTGGCAGAGTAGGTTGACAGAGAACTGATGGGCTGAAAGGCCTTCTTCAATCCTCTTATTCTAGGTTCAAGTAAATTTGCAAATCATCAGAAAATGAGTGAGCTGCACAACAATCAGGCATATGCTGAGACATGGCAATTAACAGCTGGAGGGTCATTGATTCAAAACTTAACTGGATTAGCCACAATAATGTGGTGGCTGTAAAAACATGTCACAGGGCAATTTGCGATGAACGGCTCACCTTCTGGTTCCCCAAAGCCCTTCTGCCATTTAGTAGGCATGTTAGGAAGGCATGAATAGTGAAAGGCTTGGATAGAGTGGGTGTGGGGAGGATGTTTCCACAAGTGGGATAGTCTAGGATGAGAGGTCATACCCTCAGATTTAAAGGATGTTCTTTTAGGAAGGAGATGAGAAGAAATGTCTTTAGTCATTGGGTGGTGAATCTGTGGAATTCTTTGCCACAGAAGGCTGTGGAGGCAAAGTCAGTGGATATTTTACGGCAGAGATAGACAGATTCATGATTAGTACAAGTGTCAGAGGTAATGGAGAGAAGGCAGGAGAATGGGGTTAGGAGGGAGAGATAGATCAGCCGTGATTGAATGGCATAGTAGACTTGATGGGCCAAATGACTAATTCTACTCCTATTCCTTATGACCTTATGAATACCCTTCATGTTTCCACACAAGTGCAACTGCAGCAACATTCAGGAAGCTTATTACCAATCAAGACAGATCAGGTGGTTGAATCGTACACCATCCACTGGGCCGTCCCTCGGGATCAAGAGCGATGTGTTTCCATTCCAGTTCTATGAGTATCCTCTTCCCATGTGTGGTGGCTGTTGCACATCAACTATCCATCAGTCTTGACACAGGATACTATCGGCCCAATGGCTAGGAAGTTCAAGACAAATGGGCCCCAGCAGCTCTGTCCCCATCCCTCCCCTCTATCTACCTACCTGCTATCTTTAATCAGACTTTACTGGACGTTATCTTGCACGAAACTTTACGCACATGATCATGCATCTGTACACTATGGATTGTTTGAGTGTAATCATGTATAGTCTTTCCGCTGACTAGTTAGCACGCAACAAAAACTTTTCATTGTACCTTGTTACACGTGACAATAAACTAAACTAGATCATGAATGATGGCCATAAAACAACCGCACTATTAAAAAAAACATATGTTTTACGAATATCCTTCAAGGAACAAAACCTCTTATTAGTACCTGGTCTGGCGTGTATGGGACTCCAGCTCCACTAAAGGCCTGAGGTTTACCTGTTCACTTGGTTCACAGTAGTTATGAATTGACAATAAATACTGGCCTTGCCAACAATTGCCATATCCCTTGAATCCATCAATACTATTAGCACCTTCATTGCCAGTAATGCAAAGACTGCATAAATAAACGTTCAAGTATTAGGACAGTCTCAGCAGGATCAGATAATCCACACAGCAGCTGGCAATTTTGGGACAGAAAACTGGCAGAAACAATTCCTGTCTAAATTTGTTAACCAGGCAACATCAGTTAATGTTCTGATAATAAACAGGCCCAACCTGACATTATTGTTAATCCCAGATCAGAAGCAGTTTCCAAAGCCCGTACAAACATGCAGAAATGTTGATATGCTGAAGACGAAACACAGAAATGGTACATTACATTTGTAATCTAGCCTGTAAACCTGAGGCAATTTGATATTATGTCCCTTGACCCCTTGTCGAAACATGACTGATTCAGGTTGGGGGGGATATAAACTGAGATCTGAGTACAATGTGCATTTCTGTTCATTACACTGATGGGAAGGATATGATTGCACTGAAGAAGGTGCAAAGGAGTGCTTCAGTTGGTAAAGGTTGGATTGGGTGGGTTTGTTTTTAAAGTAAGCTGAGGGGAGAAGGACATCGATAGGGTAGATATAGAGAACCCTTTCTCCACAGTAAAGAAGTCAAATGTTAGAGGCTACATGTTTAAGGTGAGGGGGGTGGGGGGGGGCGGTGTGGTTTAGAGAGGATCCGAGGAAGAGTGTTTTTACCCAAAGGGATAATTGGAATGTGGAATGCATTGCTTGAAAGGATGGTAGAGGCAGAGACACTCGCAACATTTAAGAAATATCGAGATGAGCACTTGAAATACCAAGGTTTATAAGGTCACAGCACAAGTTGAGGTAAATAGGATTAGTATAGTTGGATACTTGATGGACATGGTGGGCCTCTTTTAGTGCTGACTAGCGAAGAAGTCCTTTGAGAGGATGGTTATGGCACATATCAACCCCGACCTGAGCAAGAACATGGACCCACTATAATTTGTCTTCTGCCACAATAGATCTACAGAGGATGTTGACTGGTTGCATAACAGCCTGGCTCGGCAACTAGAACGCCCAAAAATGAAGGAGATTACAAAAAGTGGTGGACACTATTTGGTCCATCATGGGCATTGTCCTTCTCTCCATTAAAAGGATCTCTAGGAGATGCTGCCTCAAAAAGGCAGCCAGCATCATCAATAACCCATGCCACCATGGCCACACTCCCATTTCATTGATGCCTTTGGGGAGGTAGCATCAGAGTCTGAAAACCATTACCTCCAGGTTCAAGAACAGCTTTTTCCTCACAGCCAACAGGCTCTTGAACCCTACAAGTACTAACTAAACTATGAACTATGAATGATCTTGGTTGCACTAAGGACTTTGAACTTTTTGCAATAATCTATATTTTTAATTTATTGATTTTTTTGTTTACTCTGTCATCAATTAGTATTATGTTTACAGGCCTGGCTTGCTGCTGCAAGTAAGGACTTAATTGTTCTATTTTAAAACTCTTAACTTGTATCACTCTATCTCCTCTCAGATTTTTACCTGCTTGCAATTCCATGAATGCATTGCTCAATTTTATGCTGTTAAGTTTGCAACACTCGTCTTCAAGTCAGCAGCTTATGAGTTTATTTCCCACTCTTGGCCTCAGTCTAATTCATTGTACATTATTGAGTGCTGTGCTAATAGGAGGAGTTGACTTTCAGATGAAATATTAAATGGAAGTCCTGTAATTAATCCTCAGACTTGATAAGTAATCTAGGGAGATTTCCTGCTGTTCATCACATTATTTATCCTTCAGCCAATGCAACAAAATGATTAACATCATCTAATTTATTGTCCATGAGTTAGTGCCTGTTCCAAACTGTTTGCAGGACCATCAATTATTGCACTTCAAAAGTAATTAGTGACTAAAAGGTTGTTATACTAATGCAAGTGATTTTTTAATTATTATCCATCGCCACTCCAACTGAGTTCAGGTGCATGTGTGGAATTTAATGATCGTAATTTTTTTTCATATTCCTTTTGTATCATTAAATTTGGAGATGGTCTATGGGTGAAAACAGCTTTTTGACGAATAAACACCCTATCAAGACAATGGGAGGTCAAAGTCGGTCAAGAATCCTAAATTGAATAGGCTGGGTTGTCTTTTGTCTCCCTGCATTTATTATAAAGAGGGAAAAATTCCCCCTCAGAGTTAAAAGTTAAATTTTTACACATCTGAGATGGCAGGCAGATTAATACATCACCAGAGAGGATCTCTGAAGGTACGGCACTCCCCCAGCACAAGGCTGAAATGTCAGTTTAGGTTCTGTGTGGAAGTCTCTGCAGTGAGCCTTCAACTCGAAGGGATTAAAAGTACCATTAGCAAATTTGCAGATGATACTAAGTTGGGGGGTAGTGTGAATTGTGAGGAAGATGCAATAAGGCTGCAGGGTGACTTGGACAGGTTGTGTGAGTGGGCGGATACATGGCAGATGCAGTTTAATGTAGATAAGTGTGAGGTTATTCACTTTGGAAGTAAGAATAGAAAGGCAGATTATTATCTGAATGGTGTCAAGTTAGGAGGAGGGGGAGTTCAACGAGATCTGGGTGTCCTAGTGCATCAGTCAATGAAAGGAAGCATGCAGGTTCAGCAGGCAGTGAAGAAAGCCAATGGAATGTTGGCCTTCGTAACAAGAGGGGTTGAGTATAGGAGCAAAGAGGTCCTTCTACAGTTGTACCGGGCCCTGGTGAGACCGCACCTGGAGTACTGTGTGCAGTTTTGGTCTCCAAATTTGAGGAAGGATGTTCTTGCTATGGAGGGCGTGCAGCGTAGGTTCACTAGGTTAATTCCCGGAATGGCGGGACTGTCGTATGTTGAAAGGCTGGAGCGATTGGGCTTGTATACACTGGAATTTAGAAGGATGAGGGGGGATCTTATTGAAACATATAAGATAATTAGGGGATTGGACACATTAGAGGCAGATAACATGTTCCCAATGTTGGGGGAGTCCAGAACAAGGGGCCACAGTTTGAGAATAAGGGGTAGGCCATTTAGAACGGAGATGAGGAAGAACTTTTTCAGTCAGAGAGTGGTGAAGGTGTGGAATTCTCTGCCTCAGAGGGCAGTGGAGGCCAGTTCGTTGGATGCTTTCAAGAGAGAGCTGGATAGAGCTCTTAAGGATAGCGGAGTGAGGGGGTATGGGGAGAAGGCAGGAACGGGGTACTGATTGAGAGTGATCAGCCATGATCGCATTGAATGGCGGTGCTGGCTCGAAGGGCTGAATGGCCTACTCCTGCACCTATTGTCTATTGTCTATTGTCTATTAACTCATGACCTTTTAATTCAGAAGTGTGCATACTGCTGTGAAGTCAAGGCTGCCATCTCAAATTTCACACCCAGAAAATCCTCAGCAGGCAATTAATTAGTTGCTGTCGACATGACCTTATTATAGTAAATATATTCTGAAGGAAATGCACCACGAGCAAGTGCATTAATTATGTAGACTGAAGACAACAGTGTTGGCAAGTTTGACTCTCCCTTGGCCAAAGGGAGCTGACAATTTCCAGTTACTCTCTTTCAAAAGCAATCCAGTTAACACAGCCTCTATGAGGCTGCTTCCTTCCATAAATATTTATGATTTGGAGGAGGGAATCAGATATAGTATTTCTAAATTTGCTGATGGCACAAAACTGGGTGGGATTGTGAATTGTGAGGAGGATGCAAAGTGGTTCAAATCAATTTGGACAAGTTGACTGATCATAGATATGCCTACAATAGACATTGTATTTGACCACTGAATAGGGTTGTAATGGACATGTATTGGATACACATATATCCAATGTAGCCAATATATTGGGCATACCTATCTGACGCACTGCGATATGATTTTTAGACAGACCAGGCATGAAGGGGTGTGGGAAGATGGAGTTCAGATAAAGGATCAGAGGCAATCACATTAAATGGTAGAACAGTCTCGAAGGGCCAAATGGCCTATTTCCACTTTTGATGTTTCGATGAGTTTGAGTTGTATCACTGGGGAATGAGAATGTGATCCTCAATCCATCCCTTGTTATTCAACATCATAAATCATCATTATGACTATTGCATGCAGTATGATTTGGAGTATTGTGTTCAGTCTTGGTCACCCTGCTATAAAGTAGGAAGGATGTTGTTAAGCTGGAAAGAGTGTGAGAGAAGAATGATGCCAGGACTCCAGGGCCTGAGCTACAGGGAGAGGTTGGGCAAGCTAGGACTTTATTAGGGTCTAGCATAGATGGGGCATCTTGGTCGAGATGGGCAAGTTGGGCCAAAAGGCCTGTTTCCGTGCTAACTGAAAGCATGTCTTTTGCTTGGAAGAAGCTGTAACAACAAGGTAAGGCTATTAGACTACACCAATACCGTAGAAAGGGTGTATTAGGATCGTATAACACTTAGGCCGTATTATACACGACTGAGCCCTCTTGGATCCAAATACTTTTTCTTACTTTATTGTCTATTGTGGGAGATTCTCTGTCTTTCTCCGCATGTTGAAGTTTCCTGTTTAGATCCTGAAACATGTCTTGATGCCGTTTTCTTGTGTGCATTATTTTCTAGAGATAGACAGCAAGACATTTGTGTTAATGTAGCTGAGGGCATCTGGTACAGAATACACACTTAAACCCATGAATCCGGCAGAAAGGTCTCACCTCGAAGTCTAATTCAGCATATCTAGATTTTCTTCTCTGGAAAACAAATTAAACAATTAGTAGCATCCATTCAGAAAAAAAACCGAATTATGACTGGATGGGGCAGCGCATATTTCACTCAATTAAATTATAGCAAACAAAACTTTACTTCACCATTTACAGTTTTATGTTTTTGAGTCTTCATCATTGAGTTTTACCATGATGTGATGATCCAGGGAAGTTCTGGACAAAGTCACGGGAAAGATAATATTTTCTAAACCTGCAACCCCAAAAACATCCAGCCTGGATCGATAAAGAAATTATGCCTTTTCAACTGGCTAATGGGTATGGCACTATGCTACACCACTTCAGTCTCAACTCAGTTCCATGAGTTTATGTGAACCACAGTACACGCTAATTTGACAGTCACTTTTAGACCTGCCAGAGGATAGCTGATGTGGGAAGTTGAATAATATTACACTGCTGCAGTATGAGACGTTCTTATGAGGTTAAGCAGAGATGTTCTGCTGATAGAGAACTTCACTTTGCAACTAATGGAGTTATACCTGTCTTGAGAATGCTTCATGCTGACACTTTGACATAGAAGGCGCTGAATTTACTTTTTTGATAAACACAGCAAAAGAAAAACTCAGATGGAAAAGTTTTTGAAGAAGCTTTTCTTAAAATGAGAAAACATTACAAACACTTTTCATTTGTTCAGTAACATGACACAAAGACATAAATCATTCTGAATTGCTGGTCATATCACTTGAAGCAGATGTCACTTTCACTATAATGGTACTCCATACAAAAAAAAAAGATTTATCAAGCACTTATTTAGGGAGATGGTGGTTTGGGGTCAAAGCACAATGATAGATGTGAAGGGATTATATTATTTAAAGCAGATCAGGGTTTGGATGGGGACGAATGAGCACTGTAAAGTAGCAGCTTCAAAATGATATTGAGGTTGATGGATAGGAAGCTTCCATCGCTACTCATTTGCCTCTGCTTTACTCTGCATGAGATGACTCAAGTATATTTAACAATTGTTCAAAGTTTCTTAAGACTTGAGGTTTGCTGATACAACCAGCTGAATGGCTTTCTGGCAGCAATCAACATTTTGTATTTAAGGGGAAACTCTAGTTAAACAGTAAAGACATTCTCTTATTTGGCACAGCCAAGCAAAATTACATCCAAAGGTACACTAATCTTTCAATAGAGGACAACAGTTACTCAAAATTTCTGATGAAGAGTCACTGACTTGAATCATTAACTTTGTTTTTCCCTTTATTCATGCAGCCTGACCTGCTGCACATTTCTGGCACTTTCTTGTTTTGTTTCAGATTTCCAACATTTGCTATTGTTTTGTTTGTTTTTAAGTTACTTAAGTTATTATGAAAGATTTGGCTCCAGTGTACAATGCAAAATAAGTGACAACATAGAGACCAATTCTAGTCAAGACCACAAGAATGCTGGTAATGGACATACATTTTGCTTTAGAAATGACAGTTATCATGTTCTTCTTGGAAAATGTCTTGGAATTCTTTAAATGTTTTGAAATTTATGCCTATCGTTCCTGCAAAGCCCTGTTTCAAATTCTCCAAATTGTTTTTTTTACCTCATATTAGCATTGAAATTGTTGTGTATAAATCCACAGTGGCCATCTTTTATGACCATACCAATGAAGCACGATCCCTCCAGTCGGCAACCCTTGATATGGTTGAATACATCAATTTTATTCTAACGCTACATGACCATTGGTCAATTGAGCAACCTACCCATCCTGATTTAATGGTTACCCATTGCATTAAAAGATTCAAACCAGATAATCTCCTCCAATAGCTTCTATTCTTGTCCCTTTACTTACCCCTCTGGCCTCCAAACGCTTCAAAGGTCAATTCTTATACCATTCTTTTTATCAGTGTTGCCCTTCAGCAGAATTGAACAAAAATCTGAAATTATGTTCCACGTGTTTACTAACACCGAACTCCACCTCAGGAAAGCCACTCTCAACTCTTCCCAGTGTCCACTAAACTGGTCAAGATCAGAGGCATGTTCTACAAAACAAAGACTAGGGACACCATCTTTGGCATCATCCTTAAATTCTAATCCTCCAACTCAGATTCCATCTGATTTATGGTTACTATTTCAGGTTGAGCAAACCCATTTGCAAATGTTGCATCTTGTTTTACCCTGAATTAAGCTTCAGGCACCATGGTGAATCTATCATAAAGATAATCTATTTCTACCAATCTAACATCAGTCATTTTTGTTTTTGTTTCTGGTCAGAAAACATTTACATTTCTTTGTTCGGTGATTATTCCACCAATATCTGGGTCAGCCACAACCTTCATGAAGTTGAAGTCATAAGTTCATACGTTACAGGAGCCGAATTCGGCCATTCAGCCCATCAAGTCTACTCCACCATTCAATCATGGCTGATCTATCTTTCCCTCTCAACACCATTCTCCTGCCTTCTCCCCATAACCCCTGACACTCTTACTAATCAAGAATCTGTCAATCTCAGCTTTAGAAATATCTATTGACTTGGCCTCCACTGCCAACTGTGGCAATGAATTCCACAGATTCAGTACCCACCCTCTGACTAAAGAAATTCCTCCTCATCTCCGTTCCAAAGGTATGTCCTTTTATTCTGAGGCTATGGCCTCTGCTCCTAGACTATACCACTAGTGGAAACATCCTCTGCACATTCACTCTATCCAGGCCTTTCACTATTCTGCAAGTTTCAATGAGGTTCCCCCTCATCCTTCTATAAACTCCAGCGAGTACAGGCCCAATGCCTTCAAATGCTCATCATAGATTAACCTAATGGTTCCTTAGATCATTCTTGTAAACTTCCTCTGGACCGTCTCCAACGCCAGCCCGTCCTTCCTTAGACATGAAGCCCAGAACTACTCGCAATATGATTTTTAAAATTCTTACCCGCATGGATTCCTCCCGCCTGTACTACAATCCTTTGCACAGCCACAATTGTACTGTTGGGGAAGTCCAGAACCAGGATAAGCGGTAGGCCATTTAGGACTGAGATGAGGAAAAACTTCTTCACCCAGATAGTTGTGAATCTGTGGAATTATCTGCCACAGAAGGCAGTGGAGGTCAATTCACTGGATGTTTTCAAGAGAGAGTTAGATTTAGTTCTTTGGGCTAAAGAAATCAACGGATATGAGGAAAAAGCAGGAACACGGTACTAATTTTAGATGATCAGCCATGATCATATTAAATGGCGGTGCTGGCTCGAAAGGCCGAATGCCCTACTCCTGCACCTATTTTTAAAAATGTTTTCTATGTTTCAATTTATCATTTTAGGAGAGTGATGGAACATACATTTTTGACTTATCTACACCTGCTTTCCAATCAATATTTAATGCACTGTCCAATTACAATCATCTGGGATGTAGCTGCAACGTTAATGCAAGTTCTTGTAGTATTAGAAACTATGCATATTTATTTCAGAACAATCTATCTTTCAATTCAGGGAATTGTTACTCAATCAAATAAAATCGCAGATTTTGGATCCTGTCACGTACTCTTGTGCTGTTATTATTTCCAAAATTGGGGGGGGGGGGGGCAGAGCAGATCAGTCTGATTATGAAAAGTAAAACGGTTGAAACTGAAACAGAACTCAGTATCAGAATGATGATAATAAGTTCATCCAAAATATTAACATAACTTTCAGATAATGACTGATTACCTACTGTGCACTTCCAACAGTGTTTGTTATTGTTCACAAAACAGATAGGAGGCTCAGCATTAACCGTGAATTCAACACTTAATCAAAATTAAACCATTTATTAAGCACATAGTGGGGTGACAATGCCAAGTAGATCAAGGAGAAATCTGTCTCCATAACTTTGCCACAAAAAGGATGCGATTTACATTGGAATCATGGGGGGGGGGGGGGGAGAATATACTTTCATGCGGTGTTGACAGTTGTTGTCATTCTCAGCTACTCTTTCGGAATATGTTTCTAGTTTCACCAGAAGTGCTTCCACTCGAATATGTTCTCAAGTGTGGTTGAATCTAACAGAAATGCAAATCTCCCAAACCAACACTTGGAATACAGCGTTTAGGTGTTCCAACAATTATGCTTTTACTTCAGGATTCTGAGCATTGGAGAGATAAAAAATCTCTGCAGCAGGGAGTTGGATAAGGACTCATTCATAATTCATGTTTTTTTAAGGAGCAGATTATTCAATTTATCAATGTTCATATGGGGTACCACAGTATAATGTTATTGAGATAATGATCAAAAAACCTGCACTAATAAACCAGGGACATGTTCAAATCTCACCATATCATTTGAGGAACTTACATTCAATCAATCAAGAAATTTGAATGTAAGGAACTTAAATTCAATCTTTCAAGAAATATTACAAAATAATATTTTTTTGATCATGTGAAATATTGCCATGAAATATCATCTAGTCACAAGGGAAGATATTCTACGAGAAAATAACTGCAGATGCTGGTACAAATCGAAGGTATTTATTCACAAAATGCTGGAGTAACTCAGCAAGTCAGGCAGCATCTCGGGAGAGAAGGAATGGGTGACGTTTCGGGTCGAGACCCTTCTTCAGACTGTCTCGTCCCGAAACGTCACCCATTCCTTCTCTCCCGAGATGCTGCCTGACCTGCTGAGTTACTCCAGCATTTTGTGAATAAATACCTTTGGAAGATATTCTACTGTCATTATATGCAACTCCAAATCCAAAGCAGCATGTTTTATAACTGACCTCTGAAATAGCCCAGCAGACACCCACTCCAAGGGCAGAGAGGACAGGGGCATGAATGTTGGCCTTGCCAGTGATGCCCATTTAATGCGAAGAAGAGTGACTGAGAAGTGATATTAAAGAGGAATGTAAGTGGAATAGAAATGGTGACTATTTCACTTTAAATTCCAAAGAAAGCCTAGGTACCAAGCAGTGAAATGCATATTTAGAACTGATGGCAGGAAACACTTCTCCAAAATAAGTTAAAGTCTGAAACAGCCTTCGGAAAAAGGAACACAGGAAAAATCTTTGGAATCACTCAAAAGCCAGATAGATGTTTTACAAAGCCCTGGATTTCCTTCGATGGCTCCAAAACGGGATCAAATTAGCACAGAATTACAATCAGAATTGGGCTTCATGGGAGAACTTAATTAAATGGAATTGTTCAATGAGATTCCAAATTATTATGATATTTAGAATTTGATTATGAGCAGCACTTTCAAAATAAAACCCTTTTCTGTCAAAGCTGCAGGCATGTGATATTAGTGCATTAGGATAAGAGAGATGGCCGCAGGACAGAAGGATTAGAGGATGCAGTCATATTCAATATGGTATGTCTGTTTTCAATTCAAGTAAAGGATCAGGAGAGAAGTATAAGAGGAACCAAAACTGGTCTTAATTTTACATGAAATGGCATTGTAACTTGTGAAAGATTTAAAGAAAAACATTCATACTACACCTCTCAAATTCCAAGAATATTCACAGGCAATGAATTGTTTACTATTTTGTTGTCAAATATAATGGTAAGATAGTGCACGTCATAAATTGTACGGCCAGTCAGTTATTCTGTCTTGATTGAAGAATCTGTGAATTCTCCCTGAAACTGGTGCTCTGAGATGGGGGACTCAAATACAGTGGGAGGGAGGAGCACAATCAGAGGTACACTGACTGAGGTCCACAGGAGGCCTGAAGTGATGTTTTCTTTGGGGGGGGGGGGGGGGGGTCAGCGGTAAGACCAAGTAGATTACAAAAGATCTTAACATTTGCTGAGCTGGTAGAGGATCCATGAACCCAGACTTGAGGATCACCTGCCTCGTATAAATCTGGTGCCACATCATTGGTCCCATTCACAGGTCAAACCCGTGCATAGGAAGTTTGAAAAGCTGACCTCAAAATATGTAGGAGGCAATGTTTAAAGCTATTGTGCAGTGGAGCATCTCTGTGCATAATCATGTAATATGGAGCACCCCAAACCATACTGACAAATTACAAGAACTGCATAATTCAGTTAGCAATAACCTACTAATTAAATTCCTTGGTAGACACAAAATGCTGGAGTAACTCAGCGGGACAGGCCGAGCATCTCTGGAAAGAAGGAATGGGTGATGTTTCGGGTCGAGACACTTTTTCAGACTAAAAATAAATCCCTTTATTTTTGCACTATCTAAAGAAGTGCTATGTAAAACATCTATAAGGCTCCAAAGCCTTTGAATCTTAAAAGCAGACATTTGGAGAAGAGTTAACAGAGATAGATACAGTGTTTAGACTTAAAGGGGAAAGATACGTGTAAACTGTGATTCCGAACTTTAAACACAGGTGAACTGTATGTAAAAACATCAGAGAATAGTGGGACTGAATTTGTATAGCACGTTGTTGAAATACCATTAAAAAATTGTGCAGAGTCCCTGGAACCCCTTTATAGGAAGCATTAAACAAAATATCACGCAAGGCAGATATTTCCTTAAACTGTCTCATTATATGATTACCCGGAGCTCTTTTCAGTGGAGCAGAGAATGTTAAGGAGGGATGGAAAGCATTCCAAATAAAGAAAGATGAACAGATGTAAAATACATAAAGATCATTTCCACTCGTCAAATCAGCACTGGTGGAGAATGAATGATGAATGTTCTCCAAAGGATTACAGGGAGAATTAAGATACTTTGTGAGAAATCAAATCCCTTTCACAAGTTTTTTTTCATTAGCATGCAATTGAACATTGATTTTTCCCGGGGTAAAATGGAACTCCATCTTCTAGGTCATTTAACATCATTCTGGAGATGTAACCAGGCCTTTCAAACATAAGCCACGTCCGAACTACTGGCACAATTTCCCCTTCAGTTGCAGATGGGATGCAATCTTCCTGCCAACACTGTAGGGAAAATTAGACTAAGTTGGCCCCATTGTGGACATTACTGAGGGCTTCTCAATTCACTGGATGGACCAAAAGGTGTCCTTGGGCAAGGTACCAGGCAAAAGGGCTGTTTACTAATCAACACCTGGTGGTGCTCGGATGTGGTGGTCTTGGTGACCTACTAAGGATCTGGAATATCTAAATGTGAAGTGCCTTCAGTACTACCTGTTGCGGAATGCGCTTCAACTATCCTGACGCGCTATCATGCCACCCACATCTGGTACAAATAGCCGTATTGTGCTAGTCTGCTGCAATTAGTGGATTGGTCCAGAAATGTCACTGAAGAAGGGTCCTGACCTGGAACGTCATCTATCCATTTTCTCCAGAGATGCTGCCAGACCCGCTGAGTTACTCCAGCATTTTGTGTCTATCTTTAGTCCATTTTCAAGGATTTAGCAGCCAACTGAAATGAGTATACCACTGCTGTCACAGACTTCATCAATAAAAGTGTTGAGGACATCATGCCAAAGAAGTCAATCTGGCATCTCTCCAACCGCTAACCATCGATAAACCAAGAAATCCATTCCCTAGTGAAGACTAAGTCTGAAGTGCTCAAGTTTCCAAAATGGGGATGGGAAATGGCACAGTAGACATCTTTATGAGTGTGCAACAGTGGTCAAGAGTGCTTGGGCTTCTGATGGGACTGGACACATGTAGCTGGTATTTTGATAGCAATTTCTTGACGTTGGCCTGTTGAAGTCCTCAGCTACGAGGAACATAGTCTACACCTGTATAGGAAATTCACTCACATACAACCTTTGCAAAGCTTTTAGGGGCACCAAGAAAGAGTTGCAGACCAAGTTAGAATCCCAGTTTAACCACATAGACACTTGTCAGCTTGCATGCTGTAACAGGCCACAAAGCGAATTTGGGCAGAATTGTTCCTTGCTGATGAGCTCAATATTTGGTTTGAATAGAAGATCAATAGTGTGACGTCACCCACTCTGACAGCCTCTGATGTACTTGCAGCCAAATGTCATCATCATAGATGTCGGATCTGATTTCTTGAGAGTGAACCTACAGAAAGTAACTGGCCCAGATGGAGTGCCCAGACATGTTCTCAGGACCCGTGGGGACCATCTGGCAGGATTATTCATGGACATCTTTACGCTCTCACGTCTCCAAAGTGAGATTCCCACCTGCTTCGGAAAACCACCAAAGAGAAACACGGTAGCATGCCTTAGTGACTGCTCTGACATCCACCATCATGAAGTGCTTCGTAAGGCTAGTCATGGCACACTTCAATTCCAGACAGCCTTGATCAACTGAAATTCCCGTTCTACTGCAAAAGATCCACAGCAGACACCACCTCTCTGGCCTGCACTCATCGCTGGAATATCTGAATAACAAAGACTCCTTCATAACAAAGACTCCACTTTGGCGGCAAAAACAAGGAGACAGATTATTATCTCAATGGGGTCAGGTTAGGTAAGGGGGAAGTGCAGCGAGTCCTGGGTGTCCTTGTACACCAGTCACTAAAAGTTGGTGTGCAGGTACAGCAGGCAGTGAAGAAAGCTAATGTCATGTTGTCCTTCATAACGAGAGGATTTCAGTATAGGAGTAAAGAGGTTCTTCTGCAGTTGTATAGGGTCCTGGTAAGACCACATCTGGAGTATTGTGTAGAGTTTTGGTCTCCTAATTTGAGGAAGGACATCCTTGTAATTGAGGCAGTGCAGCGTAGGTTCAGGAGATTGATCCCTGGGATGGTGGGACTGTCATATGAGGAAAGATTGAAATGACTAGGCTTGTATTCACTGGAGTTTAGAAGGATGAGAGGGGATCTTATAGAGACATATAAAATTATAAAAGGACTGGACAAGCTAGATGCAGGAAAAATGTTCCCAATGTTGGGGGAGTCCGGAACTGGGGGCAACAGTCTTAGAATAAAGGGGAGGCCAAGTCACCCAGAGAGTTGTGAATTTGTGGAATTCTCTGCCACGGAGGGCAGTGGAGGCCAGGTCACTGGAAGAATTTAAGAGAGAGTTAGATAGAGCTAGTGGAATCAAGGAATATGGGTAGAAGTTGGGCACATCAGCCATGATCACAATGAATGGCCGTGCTGGCTTGAAGGGCCGAATGGCCTCCTCCTGCACCTATTTTCTATGTTTCTATGTTTCTATAGGACTCCCGTTTATTGGTTATAGCTACATCTTCAACCCCATAATTTCATCAAATTCATGTCCAATATCCTGGACCTACAACTCAGTACTCCCCTCTGCAACTGGATCTTCTGACTTTCTGTTTCATAGACTGCAATCAGCAGTGAATGATAGGGTACAGGGAGGAGATAGCATAGTGTCAAGACACCAACCTCTCCATCAATGTCAGAGAAATGAAGGAGCTGGTCATTGACTTCAGGAAGCAGGATAGAGGTACATGCCCCAGACTCTAATCAATGGTGCTTGTGATGATGATCAAAATCTTCAGGCTCCCAGATGTAACATCAACAATAATTTGTCCAAACACATTAACACTATGGCTAAGAAAGCATTCCTACATTTGTACTTCCTCGAAGACAAAATAAATTCAGCATGTCTCCAATGAGAACATTTTGCTCATCTCAACGTTGCAAAAAGCATTAAAAGATATGGAACGGTCGGTGTGGTTTTGAAGTCAAGAGGTAATGCTTCAAAAATCTACAAATATTGTTTGCGGAGTTAACAATTAAAACTGGAGCAGTTTGGTGGAAGTAAATCATTTGCATTAGAAGAAATCAGTTGATAAAGTCCAATACTTGTCGGGTCTTTAAGGAATTAACCAATTACACAAAACATAGGTTTGGAAATAGAGAGTAAAATGTATGAAAGGCCATAAACCCTGACTAGCAGGCAATAACGTATAGTTTCATGAGAAGTGTGCTTTGTCTCTTAACATTCTCAATATTCATAAGAGTTGCAAGAAAAACTACTGGAATATAACATTTACAAAGCCATATAGATAGTTATCAGAATGATTTGTAGCCTTCAAGACATTTGAATTAATTAAGTGAATGAATAAGGGATGAAACATAATTTTTAATTCAGTAATGAATATGAAATTATACACACATTTGGGTCAACACACACAGAGTGGGGTGACTGTTGTCACAGGACTTGCAAAACTCACGATTAAACACCACATTTAAGGGTAATTTTCTTAATTCTGCTCCCAGTATGAAGTTTTGCCTGCTGGGAATGTGCGTCACCACTGACATACTCCAAAGTATTCTGCCCATCATATCAATTTTAGTGGGTGGAAATTCATAACTTCATAATGTGACCTTTCAGCAAAATCAAACCAGGAGCACAAGGTCATAAAATCAGCCCTTTAGACTTCCATGTACATTTTCCATTATCCTACCTTCAATGGTACACTGACACATTGGAGAGAGTTCAGGGAGGAGCGACTAGGATTATTCTGGGATTTAGGGCTCTATAGATTAAAAAAAAGACACCAAGATCTGAACTTATTTTTGCTGAATAACAGTCAATTAAGGGACATACAGACAGAAACAGAATATTCACATTAGATTTCAATTATGAAACTGGAGGACACAAATACAAAATTAGCCAGGTCGACCACAGGTGTGGAGATTCAAAGGTTTTCTCTGAGACACACTTATTGTATATTTATTTGTTGTGTTATTGTGTTGATGTGCCTGAGAAGTTGCAGCAAGTAAGAATCTAATTGTTCTGTCCCTTGTGCATATAGCTATTAAAGACTCTGGACTTTATATCACTTGATTAAGACACAATCTACAGTAAAATAAAACCTGCAGGATCTGGAGAGGAAATACACAAATTTGGATTTCTGGATTCTCTGCTGTTGGAAATGAAGACTCCAAAATATATTAACAATTTAAATTCTTATGTTGAACATCAGAAACCCCTAGAAAAAGATACAGTGCTAGATTAATTTAGTGGGACAGGCAGGATCTCTGGAGAACGACCCAAAATGTCACCTACCCATGTTCTCCAGAGATGCTGTCTGACGTGCTATGTTACTCCAGCATTTTGTGTCATATTTTGTAAACCAGCATCTGCAGTTCCTTGCACTCTTATCAGAAAGGCTACATTGATTTCTATTTTTAAATAGATGCATAGGAAAATGGAGACTTAACATGATAGATCTCTTGCACATTGCAGTTTCCAACAGCAGAGAAATAACATAAATTCCACTTTAGTGAAAAGTCTAGTGCAAAACAAAAGTTACCCAAATTCACTTCTTATAGTTGTACTTCCTATGTAATTTCCTGGAAAAACCACTGCCAAAATTGCTCTAACTATATATTCCAATTGCGGAGAGCCCATGCCTGTGGCAAGACCTTCAAAAATGTTATATAAATTGTGCTTTTTATTTCTTACTTATTTCAAAGATTAGAAGATGGCTTTAAAAACAATGCATTAATCTGCAAGAAATTTGGGCTGCTCACCATATAAGTTTGCAAAATTTCTATTTGTGTCCTTTTTCTCAATTACATAAAAAATATTTCTCAATAATTATTTTGGTTAACTTCTAATTCATACTAATCCTTGTGTGAAAATACAGAAAACAAGTTGCCAGGAAATTTGGTTACACTGGCAACATAACCAATTCCATTCCACTGCTTGTTCGACAAGCAAATTTTTCACCAATGGAAAGAATTAAAACCGTGCAGCACCCTTGGTTCTTATTTTTTCGACAGACTCTGAGCATGAGAGTCATTTGAGGTATTCCAAGTTCCACCATGATAAAATATCACTATTCCAGCTACTACAATGTCAGCAAAGGCCAAAGTTAATAGTGCACTGTTGGTAATAATACACAAAGCTTCACCCACAATTGTTAAAAGCATCCTTGACGTTTTTTTTCCTGGATTTGTCTATTAATCTTCCAGCAAGGTTAAGGTGAGAGATTAGAAAACTGTCATGGAAATTCAGCCCTGGGCTATTTTGTTCAGTGTGATTGAACACTTCTGGAGATTGTAGTCTTTACTAAAATTGGGAGGTTCTGCTGGTTCCTGTTAACATTGAACTCCAGTGGAGATTTAGCACCTGTAACTGTAAGATAAACTACAGTAACTACTCTCTTTGGACACCATTAACAAGCAATGCATTCTCCCATGTTTCTTTCAAATTAATGAAACCACCTCCACGTCAAAGATATGGAAACATTTGTCCTTCAAGTGATTGTACCTACACACTAATATGGGAAAGGAAACAATATTGAATATCAAATATTTTTAATTGTTATAAAAATTCAATCACCTATATATTTATCTGTGATGCTCAAATATTCCATCTTAATTTATTTAATATTCTAAAACTGGATCCCAGAGACAAACAAGGGGGAAAAATGTTCCATAGCTTTTACATAGGCATCAGTGTACACATGGTTAACACGGGAAGGTACTCAGTGGTCAGCATGCATCAGTTTGGCTGTATGGCCTGTTTCCATGCTGTATGATTCTATAACTCTAAACACAAATCCTCCATCATTATATTTGATATTCTGAAGCACTACTCTGCCCCTTTTATGAGCAACAAATCTCTTTGAGGTAAATTAGAAAATACTGGAAATAATTAGCAGATCAGGCATTAATGGAGAAATATTTATGTCGATGACCTTTCATTAGAACCTGAACAAAATGTCATCAAACTGAATCTTTTATGTTTCTCTCCAGACTGAACTCATGAGTATTTCCAGCATGCATGGTCCTATTCAAATCTTCAGCATCTTAGTACTTTTAGATTTTCTGTACCATTTTAGTTCAATTTATTATGTGAACAGTAACCTGGCATAGGCTTTATCTTAATTGTGGCCACAACTTGTGTTCTTTACCATTATGGTTTGGATTGTCTCAGTAGCTCAGCATTGCCCAGAAATACACTGTATGGATGCAACATTCGAAAAAGTAATTCCTCATGCTGATCAGAGTTTCAGAGTCAGTGAAGGCATAGCGACAAGTCTGGAGACTGCAAGCTGTGCCTTTTAGCAAACAAAGCCTGGTGTGTTGTACAGTTACAAACTTAGGGCCATAAATATATCAATGAGAAAGTTTAAGAATGAAAAAATACACCAATGTGAAACACTTTAAAATGGAGGTCAAGCATCTTGGATAGGACCAACATAAAAAAAAATTATGGTTAAGATTGAAAACTTCCTCGAGGTCTCAGATCACTATTCCATCTTTAAACTGGGACAAAGTTAGAACAGAGGATACCAAGATTCCAATAACATGCTGTCAGTGAATTACAACATAATTGAGAGGAGACTATTGGAGGAATTCAGCAGGTTGAGCAGCAACTGTGGAGGGGAAGTTACTGCCAACATTTCAGGTCAAAAACCTGCATCGTTGCTCCAGATAACTGCTTCTAAATCCTCTGTGGTTCCAGCAAACTTTACCCTACTGGATTTAGAAAATTTGACCCAATGAAGAGAGGAGAGGGGAGATCTTGTTTCAGCAGTCAGCCAGATGAAGGTTTGTAACAGATACCAGCATCAACAAGTGTTTATAGGATCTTTTTTTGATGCAACCAATCGCCAGGTTCAGGAGGACATGTGTTTCCCATTCATGGGTCTGCAGTAAACTATATCAAGCAGGCTTTGGGTGTCCACGAGGAATCTGAAGTGACTGCCAACCACCCATTATAATTTTCAGCTGTTTGTTGCTGATTTTACTGGTTGAAAATCATCCTCTACGGAACCTCCATTACACCCCCTGAAAACATGATCTTGTAATTATGCCATGGATACGAATTTACACTTGGTTAATCTGTTTTATTAAAAATTCTTCTCTCAGCAGGTCTTAAATTTAAAAGCACCAACATTTCAGGACATTTCCCTTCACTGCGCTTTGGAGGAACTATTAAACTCCTTAAAATTAAAAGGTTAACCCCTGTTAATGTACGAGAGACATACGAGAAGGAGGTTGTTCATTCACACTGCTGAAGGTATGGATGGTGGAGAAATCACAGACTTGTTGTATGTTCTGCCATGGCCAATTACAGTGAGTTAGAGGAAAACTGTGTGTTCAGTGTAATCACATTTGCTCTCAGAAATCAAGATAAATTTTGCATGGATTTACGAAGGGGAAATCATGCTCGACAAATCTACTGGAATTTTTTGAGGATGTAACTAGGAAAATTGACAGGGGAGAGTCAGTGGATGTGGTGTACCTCGACTTTCAGAAAGCCTTCGACAAGGTCCCACATAGGAGATTAGTGGGCAAAATTAGGGCACATGGTATTGGGGGTAGGGTACTGACATGGATAGAAAATTGGTTGACAGACAGAAAGCAAAGAGTGGGGATAAATGGGTCCCTTTCGGAATGGCAGGCAGTGACCAGTGGGGTACCGCAAGGTTCGGTGCTGGGACCCCAGCTATTTACGATATACATTAATGACTTAGACGAAGGGATTAAAAGTACCATTAGCAAATTTGCAGATGATACTAAGCTGGGGGGTAGTGTGAATTGTGAGGAAGATGCAATAAGGCTGCAGGGTGACTTGGACAGGTTGTGTGAGTGGACGGATACATGGCAGATGCAGTTTAATGTAGATAAGTGTGAGGTTATTCACTTTGGAAGTAAGAATAGAAAGGCAGATTATTATCTGAATGGTGTCAAGTTAGGAGGAGGGGGAGTTCAACGAGATCTGGATGTCCTAGTGCATCAGTCAATGAAAGGAAGCATGCAGGTACAGCAGGCAGTGAAGAAAGCCAATGGAATGTTGGCCTTCATAACAAGAGGAGTTGAGTATAGGAGCAAAGAGGTCCTTCTACAGTTGTAACGGGCCCTGGTGAGACCGCACTTGGAGTACTGTGTGCAGTTTTGGTCTCCAAATTTGAGGAAGGATATTCTTGCTATGGAGGGCGTGCAGTGTAGGTTCACTAGGTTAAATCCCGGAATGGCGGGACTGTCGTATGTTGAAAGGCTGGAGCGATTGGGCTTGTATACACTGGAATTTAGAAGGATGAGGGGGGATCTTATTGAAACATATAAGATAATTAGGGGATTGGACACATTAGAGGCAGGAAACATGTTCCCAATGTTGGGGGAGTCCAGAACAAGGGGCCACAGTTTAAGAATAAGGGGTAGGCCATTTAGAACGGAGATGAGGAAGAACTTTTTCAGTCAGAGAGTGGTGAAGGTGTGGAATTCTCTGCCTCAGAAGGCAGTGGAGGCCAGTTTGTTGGATGCTTTCAAGAGAGAGCTGGATAGAGCTCTTAAGGATAGCGGAGTGAGGGGGTATGGGGAGAAAGCAGGAACGGGGTACTGATTGAGAGTGATCAGCCATGATCGCATTGAATGGCGGTGCTGGCTCGAAGGGCTGAATGGCCTACTCCTGCACCTATTGTCTATTGTCTATTGAAGAGGCTACAAGATGGAAGAGGATTTTGAATATTTCAACAGTCCGAAGCTGATATTGCACATTCTGTTTTAGTATAATTCTCCCAGCATAATCTGTACAGAGGGAAAGAAAAATGAAGGAGTGGATTATTCTGCTGTTGTTGATAATTGATTGTTGAAATGGCTGACAGTGAAATAAGATACTTTGTCTTTAGACTTTAGAAAAACAGTGTGGAAACAGGCCCTTCAGCCCACCGAGTCCTAACCGACTAGTAATCACCCCGTATGCTAGCACTATCCTACACATTAGGGACAATTTACAATCACAGAAGCCAATTAACCTACAAACCTGCACGTCTTTGGGATGTGGGAGGGAACCGGAGCCCCCAGAGAAAACCCACGCGGTCACAGTGAGAATGTACAAACTCTGTACAGACAGCACCCGTGGTCAGGATCAAACCCGGGTTTCTGGCGCTGTAACGCAGCAACTATCGCGGCGCCACTTCTTGAGATGATTGGCAAAATCAGGAGGAAAGTTAGGGTGAGGACAGGACTGATACCGCAGCAGATCTATGGTAGATCTGGGTTAAACAAACACATTTCTGTCCTTGAGAGCTATTTTGCTTCACTCAAATTATTGTTTTTTTCTTCCTAGCAGGCAACACTCAGCACCTCCCTCACATCACTCACCCTCACCCACCCACCACAACCATCTGTCACAATCCCCTTAACATACAGAATGGGTGAGCCAAGTGAACAGATTGTCAATCTTTTTATTTGGCACTTCTTGAGAACACTCCAGGAGAGCTTAGCCTGGGGTGACACACATTCTTCCTTCCTGCAAAGAATCAGAGTTTTTCTCTCACAAATATTAGACTTAGAAAGGAGAATGTAGGGACGTTGTGTAGACAAACGTGTCCTTTTGCATTTATTCAAGGTGATGGGTGACGCTTGCTTGAGATTTATATATTCCATGCAGTATTTTCAGCAAATGGCAGTACATTTTGATAATGTATGAATTGGGTGGAAACTTTTAACTGGATGGCTTTGCCAGATATCTTTTACTGTTGCCATTTTGACATCCTAGCTGAAGAAGCCTTTCTGTGTTTGAGTAATAGAATTAATGGACAGTGGGCATTGCAGCCATGGTGTAAAGGTGAAGGGGAATGGACACGTCCAGGATAGTTGACAGGATGCACAATGTTGTTCTGGTATGAAGAGTGTTGATCTAGTGATGATTTTTGGAATCTAGTAGCTGGTAGTGCTCCATTATGGTTCTAACTAGCGTCCTATGCATAGTGGAAGGAATTTGGGAAGACAGGAAACATCATCTATCCTTTTCCTTCACAGATGCTGCCTGACATGCTGAGTTACTCCAGCACTTTGTATCTATCTTTGGTATAAATCAGCATCTGCCGTTCTTTGTTTTTTGCAGTTCTTTGTTTCTACTGTATACCCTATGTCTGATCTATTCCTGTAGTCACAGTATCTATGTGGCTGGTCCAGATAAGTTTGGTTATCTTTTTTGAGTATTTATGGTAGAACACATGGTTACTTGAATGAATGAAAAACAGTGGTAGTTAAATTCTTGGCTTTTAGAGACGCTCAAAGGTTGTATAGTGGTGAGTGAGCATTGCCGTTGCCTCACAGTTGTAATTGTGACTTCAGTGCTGTTGTGTGGAGTCTGCACGTTCTCGCAGTGACTGTGTGGGCTTTCCGAGATGCTCTAGTTGTCTCCCATATCTCAAGGATTTTCTCGTTGGTAGACATATTGACTAAATCATGCCGATGAGAGAATTAGGATATACCTGATGGGCATGTGAAAGGGAATAGGTCACAAGGAAACAGCTAAGAGAATGGGATCATTATCATTCCTCTGGTAGGCAGCGCACACTCAATGGAACAAATAAACTCCTTGTGTATCACAAGTAAAAAATGAGAAATGTGGTGGCATATATACTAGTTATGAACATTAATTGTGGCTCTGAAGCTCCAATTATTTTAAGTTAGTGTCACCAAGTTTAGTTTAGTATAGAGAAACAGGCCCTATGGCCAGCGAATCCGTGCCGACCAACAATCACTCAATACACTAGTTCTATCCTATACTCTAGAGACAATTTACAGAAGCCAATTAAGCTACAAACATACGTCTTTGGAATGTGGGAGGAAGCCGGAGCACCCGTAGAAAACACGCAGTCACAGGGAGAACGTGCAAACTCAATACAGACAGTACCTGTAGTCAGAATCAAACCCAGATCTCTTGTGCTCTAAGGCAGCAACTCCATTGCTGTGCCACCCATAAGTACTCCATAGTCTATAAATTCGTATGTAGAAAGTACCAGACAGTATGTTAGGAACACTTGAATGAACAATACACATGTATGGTCAATATCCTTAGTGGAACAGCATCTGAAAATATCTAATGGAAAACATATTGTTAATCTGAAATAATAAAATGGTACTGCATATGCATCACACTTTTCACCCAGATACCTTCTACATATTAAACTTTATGCTTCTCTGACAGAGTTCACTGAAACTTGATGCCAAATGTTCCCATTTGTATGTATATCTGCCCACTCTATAATAGAGCTCAGGAGGGAACAAGAACACAATGAGCAAACACAGTTTATAGTCATAGTCTGGTCCAACCCTGAGTGCTGTCCACGTCTTGCTATACAAGGTCACAGACTTTTTGACATCTCGACAGCTGCAAACAGAACTGAACATTAATACTACATCTTAACACTGCCATGCATGACACACTGAAGCTACTGTAATATTTAACATAGACAAAATCACCAAATTTAAATAAAATTCAAAACAGAGGTCTGACACAGGTACTTGAAGCTTTCAATTATCATTATTCCTTTGGGTGCTTCTGCCAATTATACACACAAAAGTTAAAACAAAGTCTTTAATTGGCTAATTGAAAGACATTCTGTTTTATTTCCTTACCTCCAATGAACTTGTTGATAGTGTAGAAACTGTCTCACTTTTGGACACCATCCCAGAGTTCCCTGAATCACCTGCATCGCACAGGTTATTGGGAGATTGGGCTTCATTTGCAGCACTCTGTGTCTGGTGGCCAGGAGAAGCCCTTTCATTGCAAGAAATATTGATGCGATCCATTGGGGAGTTTTTTGCACAAAACCCACTGTCTGCATTGAGATGAATAAGTCTAGTCTGGGGCAGCTGACTAATGTTAATATTATATTTGCTATCGTCTTTTGGTTTAGCCCTCAAAGTTGAGGTATTGGTGGGCAGAATAACATAGTTAGCATCTATCACTGGTTCCTGTGCTCGTGCTAGTTCTGAGTCTAACTGCTTGAAAATGTCACCGTCACATATATATATTGATTTTGGCTGTTCACTCTTATTTATTTTCAAGGTGCGATCGCTAAACTCATTCATGTTTAATGATCCTGGATAGTTCATTGATCCCTGGAGGTGCATTTTCGATACGTTTGCTGGAAGACTTGAGAAGCCAGATAACTTCTGATGGTTGAACTTCATTTTCATCTCCTCCTCATGGACCATCGAGCGTTTCAACGTTCCTGTGAGTGTTCCTGTTCTGACCGCATTGATGTCCTTGTTTAAAACTGCAACATTGAAAATAACAAGTGGTTTATATTTCTTCAAAGGAATTGGCAAATGCTGCAAATCATTCAACACATCTTTCTGGCTGGGTCTGTTTCTGCTTAATGGCTAGCAACATGTGGCAAAGTGTAACATGAACAGGAAACCACCAACAGGACCACCAGATGTTCATAGCTGTTTTACTGAACCTCTTAAAGGGCTCTATTTACATAAATATGATTGCATTCTATGGTTTCATTGGATGAGTGGGTTTGTTAATTTGTGCATAAAGCAATAATATTATAGCAATGAAGATATTTGAATCAAGGAATAATTCCATTGCTATAAATTAACAAAAAGATCATCAAACTATATATTTAAGGATAATTGTTTTATATACAACATAAAGTCGATTTGGCCTTGTTCTGTTTAATGCTTTGTCATGACTCTCTCATTCTCAATTGTTTTAAGTGAATCTCTAATTTACATACTTTTTAAATTGAAAGAAACAATATGTGCAAATTAGTCTATTAGTACATGAATGGTGCATCTTTCTACAGCAGCTAAATAAACCTCACGAAAACACATATTTAAAAACCTGCAATCACAAAATGGCATGGATTTTGCATCAGACTTTTCACCCAGAATATCCTCTGTATGTTAATAAAAATTGTACAATTTCCCAATTAGCTTTTAGCGTTATTGAGATTATCTGCTTTTTTAAAACATTTTCTTTTTTTCTACTATTCAAAAGAAAACATTCTCTGAATTCTGATTTTTGTTTTGTTTAATTAAGTTTAATATGTAAATGTTCTCAACTCAATTTTTTGTGATGATCCTACTATACACGTCAACACTTAAATGGCATTTTCTCACAGAGGATGGGTGTTATTAATAAATTTTGCGTTAGTATTGTTAGGGATGGTCTACTGTGACTGGGATTCAAGGCAATCTGTTGGTGTAGAGGGAGCTTTATTCAGAATCTAGCCCATGCTATTCCTAACCTGGGAGTGCTTGATCCTGACACTGTTTTCTCAAAGTAGAAAAGTGATCCACTCCCCAGCGCTGACATCCTTCACCTTGATAAACTAAAAAGAATATGAATTTAAAGAAAGAATAACTAAAACTGTGTCTCAAGTAGTGTTGCAATACAATCCATCAGCAGCCACACTCAGCTCTCCTCGAGGAACGAGAAAAACAACTCAAATGTGCAGTTTATAAATACATATTTCAACAAGAACAGCCAGCTGTATCTTTAAGTACAGCTGTTTCAGAGACAACTAATCAGAAAATTGATAATCACTCTTCAGAGGATCTTGGAAATTAATTATTTACCATGGCAAACAAAAATACATCACACAATGTTACTTTCAATGTTTTATTAGCTATATGTGTATGCTTGATCAGCACTCCAAGTGGAGTGTCAGCATTGACCATGAGCTTTTAACAAGTCCTCCAGATCAACATCAGATTGTAATATAGCAACAAAGATGAAGTGGGTGAGTTTTCTCTGAGTATCTCATGCTAATCATTGAAATATCACTGGAAACTCTTTAAAATGTGTAAACAGAGTTTTCAATTCTGCGGAATCAAGGAAATCTCAAAGAAAACTTACCCCAAAATCATCAAATTAACAATAATAGTTCTTAAAATACGTAGTAAAAGATCACAACAAGTATTCATCCCATTCAACATCAGCAGTAACACTTAAAGTACACTTGAGTTGAGCCATTGATTACCAAAGGAGGGAAAGGAAGGAAACATCAATTGCATCTCCTGATAGCATCCACAAACCACATACTGAGAGTGTGCAAGGGCATCACTGGGTAATATGGTGGGGTTCAGGAGACCAATGCCACCAATGGCCAAAGATCACTGGGAATAATCACTATTGTGAGTACCCTCGCATAAACGTGGGTTCCTGTGTCAAAGCAGTAGAAGGTTCCTGCAGAATAATTCCACAGTAAGAATTGGAAACAAAAACAAGAATGATTATATCACTTACCTGATCTACATGCCATATCTACATCCTTTTCAAAGTCAGTCTATAAAAGTTAGGAAAAATAGTTTAGAAGGGATGACAAATATTGTTACTGAATGTCTTTTTCCTGACATTTCATGTTCCTTTCTTGTTATAGCAATAAAAGTGACATTGACTGCAATCTGCGCCCATTTGGGTGGAAGTATGCTGAATTACTCTTCAATCTCAATAGAGTTTTGAAATTGATGCTTCTCAATACCTATTTGCTGAGTGGCACACACCGCTGGGAAGATTCGGCTGTGAGATACATTGAAGAGAAGATCACACAGAATACTTTGCAAGACAAGTCACCATTTGAAAGCCTCATTGAAAAGGAACACTTACTTGACAACGAGACATGGTTTTAGTCACTGGACAATTGGAAACAGCGTCATTTGAGTATACTGACCTTAGTGCCCAATTCTCCGATCCTCACTGTAGCCACACAGGGCATTGTTCTTTCCTGTAGTGTAGGATTTAGTGGAGCTCACAAAATATGACTCGTATATCACTTGATCCCACAAAAATATGACTCGTACATCTCTGGAGCCCACAAAAATATGACTCGTATATCTGCTGGGTCTATTCAGTTCCATCACTCACTGAATACTCGCCAGAGTGCAACCTAAAGTTTTCCGCCGATTCTGATTTAAAATATCTGTCACGGGCTTATATGCATTAAATAACTCGTATTTCCACATGTAAAAAGTGTTTTAAACAGATGGGCAATTTCCACTGGTTCCAAAAGTAGTTAATCTGTTAGTAAAAGAACACAGAACAGTATAGCACAGGAACAGGCCCTTCACCTCACAATGTCCATGCCGAACATGGTTAAACTTATTTCCTCCACATGCCTGTGACCCATATTCCTCCACTCCCTGCACATCCATGTTCTTATCTAAAAGCGTTTTTAATGTCCCTATCATATCTGCTTCCAACATCTGGCAGTGAGTCCAGGCATCCACCCCTTTCAGTGTAAAAAAACGTACGCTGCATGTCTCCTTTAAACTCACCTTAAAGCTGTGTTATCTAGTCTTTGCCAATTCCACCCTGGACAAAGGTTCTGGCTGTCTACGCCTCTCATAATTTTATATACTTTTATTTGCTCTCAGCCTCCAACACTCCAAAGTAAACAATCCAAGTTTGTCCAACCTTGTCTTCTAGTTAATACCCACTCATCAAGGCAACATTTGACAGACCTCTTCTATGTCTTCTCCAAATCCTTCCTACAATTGGAAATGCAATTGCACTGCACGCAATACTTCAAATGCGGCTCTATGATGATTGTAGATGTACATGTTTCCTATTCAATAGACAAGTTCCAGGAGAGGCAGGTCTGGCACATGAAGAAAGCTTAAGTTGAGTCGATTTCTATTCTTTCAGGATGAGGAGCAATTCCATGCAAAGTTCAGCACAGCAAGGAAACCAGAGGATGCTTCCCCCTGGCTGAGGGTTTCAGAACCTCGAAGGGATCAGAATCTCGAAGGAAGTGGTCACTTAGGACTGAACTGAGTCTTTAGAATTATTCACAAAATGCTGGAGTAACTCAGCAGGTCAGGCAGCATCTCGGGAGAGATGCTGCCTGACCTGCTGAGTTACTCCAGCATTTTGTGAATAAATTGATTTGTACCAGCATCTGCAGTTATTTTCTTATACTTATGAGTCTTTAGAATTCCTTACCCTGAAGGACTGTGGAAGCACAGTCATTGATATCATTCAAAACTATGATCAACAGATTTCTGAACAAGGGAATAGGAACATATAACAGGAAAATGGTATTTAGGGAGAAAATCAGCCATGATCCAGTTGAATGGTGAAAGAGACTCGAGGGGATGAATGGTCAACACTCATTCAAATATCTTATGGTATTATGTCCGAAATTGTAGTAGTGACTGCATTTCTGAACTACATTATTGATGAGTGTGTGCTTTGAACTACCCAACACCTGGTCCACATAATCTTTCTTTCAAGATTCTTAAAGGGATGGATCATGAGACGTTGGCTCAGATTGTTTCCCTTCGGATCAAGCGCAAAATGGTTGAACAGGATCTGAAGGGCGCTGGTATTGTTCTTATCCTAAATCTGGCAATCCTTCTATGGTAAACAAAGTAAGCAAAGGTTCCAAAATGCCCTATTTAGTTGAGTTTTTCTGCCTTTCAGTTTCAGCGTGGCAGGCATGCACCACATATTGTTCAGCTGCACAAAAGCTTCACTTTTCACTCACTGCACGAGAGCATGATGTCCAAGTCACTAGTTTGCACCCCCTCCAACCTCTCTTCTCTGTGCACCACCTGGACTCACACCCATCTCACCACTCCCCTTCCCCCTACATACTTTCCTCTGGCTTCACAATTCGCAACTCTTCTATCCTTATCTCACACTATTTGTTTTTTTGCCTCTAACCTTTGTCCAACCATCTGCCTATCAAACCCCCCAACACCTGTACCCCTTGTCACTTCCGGCTTTCTCCATTCCCCCTTTCCCCCACAGTCAGTTTAAAGAGAGGTTCCAACCTGAAATGTCAACTATTCATATTCTCCAGAGATGATGCCTGACCCGCTGAGTTATTCCAGCACTCTGCGTCTTTTTTTTGTAAACTTGCATCTGCAATTCCTTGTTTCTCCTTTAGCAGTCCAGCTATCTGGAGATAAGAGTTCAAACTCCCATAGAATTCAGTCAATTAAATAACATTTTCAAAAAAATTACCAACAAAGGTGGAATTAAGATATAGGATCCCTGCATAAACCCTGCATAAACTCCTCGCATTTACAAATAAATGCATAAGTGACTCTAAACCGATAACTGAGAGATTGATTCTTTTACCGTTCGAGTTGATAAACCACTTAGTTTGCAGGCAAAAGATTCTGCCTTTACCAGTGACATCCATAGCCCATGAGAGAATTTAAAAATAACCAAAGGATAAGTTCACTGGAGCAATGAAATCTTGCCGACTGTTCACCTCCTTTGCCTTAAAGAACATTTAGTTATGGACACACGTGTTATGAAAATGAGAAAAGAGTTGAACATATACTATCTAACACTCATCCTGCACAGGGAATGTGAAGACAGAGGCATCATTTTTTTGAGGAAATTACCTGACACACAGGACTGTCCCACTCTCTTACGCGATTTCTCAATTTACAGATGCTCGATTTACAAATGTTCATAGCATAAATCATCAGCTCTTTAGCGTCCTTGCCTTCGGTTTACAAAGACACTTTTTGGTACAGTGAATTGCCTGCAATTCTCCAGGCAACAGGAATGTATTGTGCTGAAATTCTAATAATACATTTCACCCAGACTTCCTGATTTTCAAAATTTCCCTTCATGAAATATTTTTCAGAAACTTTCTCAAACATAGAACAAAGAAAGACCGATTTTGTATGTAATTGTAAATCTTTTACGCTGCAAGCATTTCCTGGATCGTATCAGGATCAACTGGCGACATTTTACGTAAATGTGATTACAATGCAAGTCAAATGCTCATTAACAATCCTCAGTAAATTCAGTGTCATGATGCAGTTAATATAGTCAGTTAAACTATTCTAATAATATATTAGTGTTGGGAATTAGAATACAGAGGATGCCATATGCCTCTCTAGTTGAAGGATAGAAATATTGAGGATATATTGCAGTTGACAGAAATCGACAATCAATATGAGGATATCGCAATATCTTCTCTGTCATCTCTTATTTTAAATGTCAAATATGGTTGACACCACACAAAAATTTAAAGCAGAGTAATATATTGTTTGGCACAACTGGTCAATGCTAGGTTTATTGTCCTGCTATTCTGCTCCTCCCCACTTGAACTTGATCCCACCAAGCAGGTCACCAATGTAAAACCAGGATTCCAAACTTCAGGTAATAGCTGAAAGTTGATCAATTACTCCGCTGACAAAATCAATACAAAATCAGTCCAATTTTCATTTCTCCAAGTTTTTCTCCTTTAGTTATGATCAGCCCATCGATATTTTAGAATTTCCCAAATTTTAATAAACCTTGAAAGAATCTACCTGTTTTTGTAGCAATTATTCACTTCCAATTTTACCTGCCACCCTCCCTTCAGCTCCCAAATCCAGGGCAAAACTTTGAAGCTGGAAACTTGGCCATGACAACGAAGCACAAGCCTTGAAGCATTGAAATCTACTGGAGAAATCAACTAGATTCAAACCACAATAATTTTGTTATTTCACACTTATTATACAAGTTCATCACATTGTTTGATCCTGAGCCATGTTGAAAATTCCTAGTTTCATTCTGTGCTATCAACTGTGCAAACCAACCATATTTCTCACTACATTGAGAAATAGATTCACAAAGGAATACACTGTACCAATGTAACCATAACACACTTCTCAAAGCCTTTCCAACTTAGATAATCTTGTTTAATTTTTATCCCAGAAATAGATCCCTTTCACAAATTATTACTGGCAATGGTAAATTTTGCATGTGAATATAGACAAACAACCAGCAGAAAAAGACTGTCAGGATGCAACAGCCCTTTGCATACATGGCACTCGAGCAACATAATCACAGACAGCCTGCACTAAACATCAATTACATTATCCGTGAACATAATAAAGTCTAGCTTCAAAATTCCATGCAGGCAGGTCAAAATGTGTTTATCTTCTTACCAGCACTCATTCAAAGAAAGCAGGAAATCATTCAGGGTATAGTATTTTTAATAAAGAAGTCCATACCATTAATTGCGCATGTCCATTTTGAAATGATCCCCCAGAGTCTCCATTCACCTCTTCTTGACGATCTACAACTCTACACTTCACTGCATCCTGAACCTGTGAAGGGAAATGAGAACTGGTTACATTAATGTTAATAAAAGCTTATAGGAAAAGAAGATCAAATAGGACAAGTTTGAAGTTTATTCACTTTTTCTAAAGAAAGATTCTTGGTGGGGAAAGAAGAAAAGTTGTTCCTCAACACAGCCAAGGTGAAGTACTTGGAATATAAACCTCATCATCAGTACCCATCAATCTTAACGTCTAATTATATCCTTCTAATTTCCTGAACATTTTCATTAAGATTGCATGTTTCCCATGTCATGCTGGCCATCTAACAAAAGGGACATTTTGGTTTGCAAATTTTCATCCGTACTTTTATCTAAGTAGCAAGTGCTATTAAACGTTGCCTGAAGATGTTACTGAGACCAACAATTACAATTTTAATTCAGTGTGGTTCAGTCACTTTGACATTTGAACTCAGAGTAAGAAAACATTAAACTTTGCAAATAATAGCGGAAGTATAACATGCAACTGAAATTAAGAGTCACTCCAGCAATGTTCTTAAGTAGAGAATGAAGTCTACATCAAAGTTGAGCTAGGAACATGATCCAACTGAACAGTGAAGTAATCTTTGAGCTGAATGATCCATCATTTTCCTGTGGTTCAGACTTGAACTTATTCAAATGGTTTCAACTTAGCAATTCACACCCTTTTCCATATTTCCACTCAATTCCAGCTGAAGTCAAGTTAAAAGTGAAAATTGGTAGAATGCCAGTACATCTTCTCAAAGTGCCAATTTTGACAATTTTAGATTTACGGAGATTAAAGCTGAAGAAAATGTCAAAATGATAGGCACTGTAATATTACAAATCTGTACTCAGTTGCTGGTACGAATCACTCTTAAAGTAATTTGTTTCTGCAGCACCATTCTGTTGCCTTTTATGAAATTGAATTTCATAAGTATGTGTAACATGTAAAAGCTTCTCATCAGTGGTCCTTTCCTCCTTCCATTTTCTGCTACGTTCCGAGTTGAAAGAGCATGACATTCATTTTAAATGTGAAGCAATGAGAAAAACTCTTAAAAACTGTTTTTTTAACGCTTCCCATGTAGGAAAAGTGAGTTTAAAGGGAATGCATGTCTCAGTGAGGTGATTGCTTTGCAAAAGAAAAAATGATTTCTACATTTCCACCTGTCAACGTGCCCTGTAGCTTCTTACTCAAGATTTTTCAATAAAGGATAACTAGCAGGGAAGCACAGCAGGGTGGCTGCATATGGTAACAGTACTCAAGACTAGTAATGATAGTTGTTTATTGTCATGGGTACCAAGATACAGCAAAAAGCATTGCTTTGTATGCTAGAGAGACAATTCATACAATACATGAGTAGATCAGGCAATATAATAGAGAAAATAAACAAGATGCAGAATATCATGTTGCAGCTGCAGAGAAAGTGCAGATTAAAAAAAGTGCAAGGGTCGCAAGGAGGTAGATTGGCAGATCGGGATTTCATCCTTTGCACGTCTGTTCAAGAATCTGATAACAGCAGGGAAGAAATGGTTCTTGGATCTGGTGTTATATGCTTTCTGGTGGTATGTCTATCTTCTGCCTGACAGGAGAGTGGAGAAGAGGAAATGAGCATTGTTTGAGTGGTCCCTGATTATGTTGGACAGAAACAGAATGAGGCTTCTCAACCCATCAAGATGCTCTGCCATTCAATAATGTTGCAATTTTAACAGAACTCCATTTGTGCTGTTTCTCACAACCCTTAATTACCCTATTCTCCAAGGCTCTATCTTTCTGCCGAAATGTATTCGATGACTCGGCATCTATAGACACTCTCTAAATATACAAAGATTCACCTCAACCTTTTCTTATGTGGCTGAATTTTGAAATTATCACAACTTCTAGAATCTCTAAACATAGAGCTCAGCCACAGGTTATAAACATAGGTCCAGTTAATGGAATGAGATGTTAATAATGTTAGTTCAGTATAGAAAGTTGCCCAAGATAGTGAGGGAACACAGAACCAATATGAAATAAACTGTCTTGCCAAATATAAAAGCATGAACGTCCCTCAAAGAACTTGACTCTTAAATCTCGATCCAACTGTCCCTTAAATATTTCTATATTATTTGTTTCAATCTCTCCCTGGTCAGTCCATTGCTCATAGATTTCTCTGTCTAACTGAGGAGGAAAATGAGTCAATATTTCATCGTAGCAAAATGGGTCGGAGCATCACTGGAAGAGCAAAGTTTCCTTAAAATCAGTGAAGAGCAAAGGAATGTGTATATGACCATAAAGGACAAGAATTCAGAGTACGATATGGACAAAATCTTGCAGCTGAAAGGAAGACCTGGCGGACTGTGGCCTACAGGGAGAAGTCGCCAAGTCGGCCCTGCACATCCTCCAAAGACCGGAGACCAGGAAGATGGAGCCAATGATGACGACAGGCAAGGAGCGAGGTAGGAGAGGGAACCAGGGTCTGGCCTACCACGCCCGTAAGGTTGGCTGCGGGAGGCACCCCTGGGGCACAAGGAGGCAAGGAGGTGAGAAGTCGCATCCAAGGAAGGTGATAGCTGGAGACCTGCAGCAGCCTGGGGCTTGCCTGGATTGGGCACCGCTCATAAGAACTAGAGCGAGGAATGGATTTTGAAAATAGTGCCGAACATTCCGTACACTTGCCAATCGACGATGTGCTTGGATATGGGAATTCTGTACCGGACTGTAAGAA
The DNA here is from genome assembly GCF_053455715.1 of Rhinoraja longicauda. Lineage (NCBI taxonomy): Eukaryota > Metazoa > Chordata > Chondrichthyes > Rajiformes > Arhynchobatidae > Rhinoraja > Rhinoraja longicauda. The sequence goes on along the minus strand of NC_135956.1, from coordinate 38,408,115 downwards.
TAAGAGTTTCATTGTACATTTGCACATGTGACAATAAAAACACCATTGAACCATTGAAATTACAGATATGGTTACTGGTGGCTGAGGTTGAATAGGATACTTAGGAGGCCAACAGACTGGCTCAGCCTACAAAGGATACAGAATTCGTAATGGGAGCTGAATCTACTGGGTTCAGACTTCCTGATCTGAACTCCAAAAAATATGCAAACACATGATTTGCTTTTCTTTCAAGAGAATGGACTAACTCCCTGAATGTCAAAGATAACTGGTACATTCAAAATAAAACAAAGCTTGCTATTAGATTTCAAGTAATTCATTTATTCATAGAAGACAGCCATACTATTCTGATTATTATGTAATATTCAGAATAGAAAAGGTACAGAACATCATTTCTATAATGCAATATGATGGAAAGAAACATGCATCAAAATCCATAAAGGACTCTCAGTATCCAGAAAATATTTCTATTTCAAATCTTTATGAATTCCCTTACTTACATTCACACCATTCTGCCTTACTGCCATTTTGATCAGAATGTTTGGTACTTGAATTACCAGTATTCAGATGGTGATTCAAATGACACAAGTTCAATATGTAGTCAAACTCTTCAAAATAACTAGGTTATAGTTTTGTGCTTTTAATTTCAAACAAATGAGGAACAGAAGGAAAGACACAAAATGTTGGAGTCATCCAGTGTGCAGGCAGCATCCCTGTCTGAAGTAGAATTCTGATCCTATCCATATCCTCCAGGGATGCTGCCTGACCCGCTGAGTTACTCTAGCATTTTGTGACTTTTCTTGGTACACCAGCATCGTCAGTTCCTCGTTTCCAAACTGAGGAACATAATTTATGCAGATTTGCACACCCCTGCAATGATTTGATGCACTGGGAATACAATATCATAACTTTCTGAACAGGGATACAAAACCGAGATCATCCTAGACATAGAAAACATAGAAAATAGGTGCAGGAGTAGGCCATTCGGCCCTTCGAGCCTGCACCGCCATTCAATATGATTATGGCTGATCATCCAACTCAGTATCCCGTACCTGCCTTCTCTCCATACCCCTTGATCCCTTTAGCCACAAGGGCCACATCTAACTCCCTCTTAAATATAGCCAATGAACTGGCCTCAACTACCTTCTGTGGCAGAGAATCCCACAGATTCACCACTCTCTGTGTGAAAAAAAACTTTCTCATCTCGGTCCTAAAAGACTTCCCCCTTATCCTTAAACTGTGACCCCTTGTTCTGTCATCTAACAAGGAATATCACTATATCGCTTACTCATTGGTCCCAGAATTACTTATATCAACATACTACCAGTAATTATATTCAGTGTGAAATCTACCTTAGGTTTATACCGAGACACTGCAATATGAGAGGGAGCAACTAGTTAACAAGTCTCATGACAAAATAGTCTTTTACAAATGGACATTGACACCAGCTTACCTTACCAGTTACAATAGCACTTTCACTAAATTTATAGCTAACACATCACATTTATTGATGCATTATAGCAATATGTTGTACATAGTATATGTGGCATTGAGAATGGCTTGCATTTATGCTCCACACAAACTTTCCTACTTATTTTATACTGCACTATCAGTATAGCCCCTCCTTACTTTACCCTCTCACAAACTTATTTAGTTTCTCCTTAAAATGTGACAATGCTATTCAGCCCAGCCACTCCATGTGGAAGGCAGTTCCAGGTTCTCATCTACTAAACCAAACCAAGTTGTTCTTAAATTGTTTATTGCATTTTATATTGATAATCTTCTAATATTGGCCAAAATGAAGATATAGTATTGTTCTGGAGAATTCAGAGGTACTATTAGTCAACGGACTGCTAACACTCCAAAAAATGTATTATTTAAGAATGTTTTCAATTTAGGTACACATTCATGTATAAATAACATACACACACACCCACTCACAGACATACAATATATTATAAAATGCCTTTGAGAAGTATAATTAACTTATTTTCATATCAAATTAATACAACTAAAATATATAAAATTATCTTAAGCTTAGATAACAATTCACATCTCATAATTTTACCCATTTAATATTTTGACTTTAACATAACTTTATTGGATATTTCAATTAACTCCCTCCTTTCTAGCCCCAAGGACTGTTGCTTAATTTGTCTTTGGTGGCAGCATTTAGTCAGGAAGTGGGACCAATTTATTAAAAAACCCGAGAAATTCATTCTCAGATGCAAGCAAGCACTGAAACAAGCTTCATAATCGTGATAGAACAAGATATGTGACACATGTCCATACTCAATGGTGCTTTTATTGTCACATTTGCATACTGATTGTTATACATTTTGGAGAATACTATTCACTGATGCTAGTATATAGCATGTTTAAGCTCAAGAATGGGAATTAATTTCTAGAAACTACCTCAGAATAGTTCAGGCTATGAAAGTCATGCAATAGATTTGAGCAAGCAGCAATTAAGAGTTATTCAACTGAGAGTTCCCACAATGGAATGAAATAACCTTTCCTGTGCTGAATAGATTTTTATTTTGATTCAAGTAACCCGTTTCCCCTCAAACTTTGAGTTTAAATGTTATAAACCTCCTTAGTATTAAAAACATAACATCAAAAACCATGATTACCATTATAATTACTGGCAGGAATCTTTGATCTGTTTCGATATTTCTGAAGCACATAAAACAGATATCACAACCAGATTTAAAGAGGAAATACATGCAAACTGAACACAGTTTTGACATTAATCATTTTGCACCATTTTTATTCCCTTTCCCTGCTGTTTTTTAAAAAATATGAAAACAGATTTCTGCAGTTTCCCTCCTGTAAACTTCAATCCTCTCACCCAACAAATCATTTAATCCCTACCCCTTAATTTCACATGTATTTCCATGTGACATACCTCTCTTCTCAAAATGCAGTGGACCATTACAATGACAAAGCCTTCCAAAGAGTCAAAGACAGCAAAGAGGATTTGAAAGAGGGCTGATCTTCGATCTGTGATGGCCAAGACGGCAGACATCCAAGTCAGAGCTAAAAGTGGCAGAACAACACAAGAACTCCAAAGAGATGCCCTGGTAAAAGAGAGAGAGAAAATGTTAGGGAGAAAATGTAAACTGACCTCTAAATATCAGATCAACATTATTCACTAAGAACTTGGTTTTACATGAAATCCAAATACAACAAAGAACTGCTAAACAATCCTTATTTACAATCTCAGTAAAATCCCCAATTTAGTGAGCTATTAACAAGGATCATGCAAGTATGTAAAATAGTGAAAAGGCCACACTTGACTTTGAAGGTTTACATTTATCCCATTAACATTAACAATAAATAGATTTCCTTGCACAAGTTTTGTACACAAATACTTAATGAGAATGGCCATTTCTCATTTGCAATATTACACATTTAAAATGCATATTAATGGTTTGGTTAAGCTAATTGGTCAAATGTCATCTACAGCTTCATAAAGCTGCATTCTCATTTTGCACGTAATTTTGAGAAGAAAATAATAATGTCATTACCAGCAATGAGATGTAATGCAAATAATGAAAGGACATGGGAGAAGATGTGATCCATCAAATCTACCCCTTCCACATGCAACATGCTCAGCTCCAAGCTTATTTTACCTGCTGAAAAATGGTCCTGACACCTACCTTATTAACCCTAAAAATATATGGTTCTCTTTCTGTTCGATTGGAAAAAATGTTGAATTCTGCTCTGTTAACTGCAAGTTCACAATAAAGGAACGACTAACAAGTTTCAGGTGCAACTTAATAAAACTGTGAATTTTGTATTAAGGAGCCACATAACCCAATTGGCACATGCAAACATACAAATAATTAGAATTTAGGTGATTGGTAACAAAGTAACAGATTTGTGGTGCTCAACCTTTTTTTTTTGAATTCAGGTAGAAAGATTGTCTGATCATAAAGCTAATCTGTCATTAATTAAGCTGCCATATGTAACACTAAATTTTTGTTTCAATATTTTTAGAACATAGAACAGTACAGCGACAGGCCCTTTGGTCCACCATGCCCGTGCCGAATATACCAGGTTAAACTAATCTCCTTTGCCTCCATGTGATTCATAAGTTCATAATTATAGGAGCAGAGCTAGGCCATTTGGCCCATCACGTCTACTATGCCATTCAATTATGGCTGATCCATCCTTCCCTCTCAATCCCATTCTTCTGCATTCTCCCAATAACTCTTGGCACTCATACTGATCAAGAATCTGTCAACCTCTGCCATAAAAATGTCCATTGACTTGGCTTCCACAGCCTTCTGTGGCAATGAATTCCACAGATTCACCACCCTATGACTAGAAACATAGAAAATAGGCGCTGGAGGAGGCCATTATGCCCTTTGAGCCAGCACCGCCATTCATTGTGATCATGGCTGATCATCCACAATCAGTAATCTGTGCCTGCCTTCTCCCCATATCCCTTGATTCCACTGGCCCCAAGAGCTCTATCTAACTCTCTCTTGAATTCATCCAGTGAATTGGCCTCCACTGCCTTCTGTGGCAGAGAATTCCACAAATTCACACCTCTGGGTGAAAAAGTTTCTTCTCATCTCAGTTTTAATTGGCCTCCCCTTTATTCTTACACTGTGACCCCTGGTTCTGGACCCCCCAACACTGGGAACATTTTTCCTGCATCTAGCTTGTCCAGTCATTTATAATTTTATACGTCTTTATAAGATCCCCTCTCATCTTTCTAAACTCCATTGAATACAAGCCCAGTCTTTCCAATCTTTCCTCATACGACAGTCCTGCCATCCCAAGAAATTCCTCCTCATTTCCTTTCTAAAGGTACGTCCTTTTATTCTGAGGCTATAGCCTCCGATCCTAGACTCTCACACCAGTGGAAACTTCCTCTCCACAACCACTCTATCCAGGCATTTCACTATTCAGTAATATTCAATGAGGTCCCCCCTCATCTTTCTAAACTCGTATCCATGTGCCTCTCTAAAAAACTCACAAATGCCACTATCATATCTGCCTTCATCACCGCCTCTGGCAGCTCCATGTGATTCATAATGCACTTGCCATAGTGCACCTGCCACTCTCTGTGTAAAAAAAACTTGTCTCACACATCTCCTTTAAACTTTGTCCATCTCACCTTAAAGCTAAGTCCTCCAGTCTTTGACATTTCCAACCTGGGGAAAAGGTTTTGATTGTCTACGCTAGCTGTACCTTTCATAAATTTATATACTTCTATCTGGTCTTCCCGCAGTCTTTGCGCTCCAGAAAAAACTATTCAAGTTTGTCCGATTTCTTCTTCTAGCTTGGATCCTCTAATCCTGGTAGCATACTGGTAAACCTCTTTTACTCTTTCACCAAAGCCTTCATGTATTTTCTGTAATGTGGTGATCAGAGCTGCACACATACTCCAAAGTCTGTAGTGGAGGAAAATAACTGCAGATGCTGGTACAAATCGAAGGTATCACAAAATGCTGGAGTAACTCAGCAGGTCAGGCAGCATCTCAGGAGAGAAGGAATGGGTGACGTTTCTGGTCGAGACCCATCTTCAGACTGATGTCAGGGGGGCGGGACAAAGGAAGGATATAGGTGGAGACAGGAAGATAGAGGGAGAACTGGGAAGGGGGAGGGGAAGAGAGGGACAGAGGAACTATCTAAAGTTGGAGAAGTTTAGTTATACTTTGAGGAATACTTTGAGGTTATACTTTGAGAAATTATAGGAAGAAACCCGGCAAATACAGATTTTTCTTCTTCTGAATTGAATGCAAATACTGAAGAAGGGTCTCAACCCGAAACATCACCTATTCCTTTCCTCCAGAGATGCTGTCTGACCCGCTAAGTTATTCCAGCTTTTTGTGCCTATCTTGGGCAAATACCAACAGTGTCCTCACATAATTTTTCTCCGACAAGAAGATAACCCAAATAACCAGAAATCTATTACTTAAAAATTGCCAGGTCAAAACTTGGGAAAGCCAACAATCTCCACAGTATATTCACAGTATTAATTAAACACACTTTGTCCTTGCATTTAATCAACAAATTATTCACTAAGATGGTTGAGAATTTATCTATTCAATATCTTGAGGCCATTTCTGTGATGTATAACTCTGAGTCAACCATACCAAATCAGACACAGAAAGAGAGATAGAAAGAAAGACCACACTTAAAGAGAAGATGACATAATGGGGAAACATTATCTATTTAAAATTTGAAATTGGGTGCACAGACCCAGGTTCGATCCTGACTATGGGTACTGTCTTAACGGAGTTTGTACGTTCTCCCTGTGAGTTCGTGGGTATTCTCTGGGTGCTCCAGTTTCCTCCCACATTCCAAAGACGTGTAGGTTTGTAGATTAATTGGCTTTGGTAAAATTATACATTGTCACTCGTGTGTTGGATACTGCTAATGTACGGTGTTAATGCTAGTCGGTGCTGACTCGGTAGATCTGTTTCCGCACTGTATCCAGAAGAGGGGAAGGGAGTTCAGCTCTGGTATTAACTTGCCATTGATGAGCCAGTGTATGTTTTGCTGCAGAACACAGATGCACATTTCAATCCAGCAATGTAGAGAAAGCAGCTGATGGGTATGTCTATTGCATTGGAAGGTCTTAGCTGAAAGCCAGCAGGCATGGTCATCAAGAACTCCAAAATCAACATTCCTTTGCTGCATTAAAGTGGTGGGAAAATCCATGGGGGTCCCAAAGTACCAAACAACAATGCTATCTGAATTAGGGTCCACCCCAAAACCTCACATATCAAATCTGAAGAAGGGTTCCAACACAAATTGTCACCTCTCTATGTTCTCCAGAGATGCTGCCAGACCCAGTGAGTTATTCCAGAACTTTGTGTCTTTTTACTGTACACCAGCGTCTGCAATTCCTGCTGTCTACATCTCACCTGCTATTTGCAGGATTTGGCAAACGTCAGCCTGCAGTAGTGCAAGCTCAGAATTTCTCTCTTGCAAACTTTCATCACAATTGCGGAATGCAATAATCATAAGGGTCTGCATCTTGTTAACAGTGCACCAATCTGTCCTTCCATTTGCTGTGTGGCTCAATAGTAACTGGTATAAAAGGCACAACAGATTGAAAATGCCACAACTATTTAAAAGACATATACCAAACGTATCCTGCCAGTGAACTGTGTCAGGCCACACCTACAGTGCACTCAGAAAGTATTCAGAGCCCTTCACTTTTTCCACATTTTGTTACATTACAGCCTTATTTTTAAATGGATTTTTAAAAAAATCATCAATCTACACACAATACCCCATAATAAAAAAGAGAAAACAGGTGTTTAGAAATTTTTGCAAAGTAATTATCACATTTACATAAGTATTCAGACCCTTTACTCAGTACTTTGTTGAGGCACCTTTGGCAGCGATTACAGCCTCAAGTCTTCTTGGGTATGACGCTACAAGCTTGGCACACCTGTATTTGGGTAATTTCTCCCATTCTTCTCTGCAGATCCTCTCAAGCCCTGTCAGGTTGGATGGGGAGCGTCGATGCACAGCTATTTTCAGGTCCCTCCAGAGATGTTCGATCGGGTTCAAGCCCAGGCTCTGGCTGGGCCACTCAAGGACATTCACCGACTTGACACGAAGCCTATCCTGCGTTGTCTTGGCTGTGTGCTTAGGGTCGTTTTCCAGTTGGAAGATGAACCTCCACCCCAGTCTGAGGTCCAGAACGCTCTGGAGCAGGTTTTCATCAAGGATCTCTCTGCACTAGATAGATAGAGCTCTTAATGATAGCGGAGTCAGGGGGTATGGGGAGAAGGCAGGAACGGGGTACTGATTGAGAATGATCAGCCATGATCACATTGAATGGTGGTGCTGGCTCGAAGGGCCGAATGGCCTACTCCTGCACCTATTGTCTATTGTCTACTTGGCTCCGTTCATCTTTCCGTCGATCCTGACTAGTCTCCCAGTTCCTGCCGCTGAAAAACATCCCCACAGCATGATGCTGCCACCACCATGCTTCACCATAGGTATGGTATTGGCCAGGTGATAAGCGGTGCCGTTTGGCATTCAGGCTAAAGAGTTCAATCTTGGTTTCATCACACCAAAGAATCTTGTTTCTCATGGTCTGGGAGTCCTTTAGGTGCCTTTTGGCAAACTCCAAGCGGGCTGTCATGTGCCTTTTACTGAGGAGTGGCTTCCGTCTGGCCACTCTACCATAAAGGCCTGATTGGTGGAGTGCTGCAGATATAATTGTCCTTCTGGAAGGTTCTCCCATCTTCTCAGAGGAACTCTGGAGCTCTATCAGAGTGACCATCAGATTCTTGGTCACCTCCCTGACCAAAGCCCTTCTCCCCCGATTGCTCAGTTTGGCCTGGCAGCCTGCTTTATGAAGAGTTCTGGTGGTTCCAATGTTTTTCCATTTAAGAATGACGGAGGCCACTGTGCTCGTCGGGACCTGCAATGTTGCAGAAATTGTTTTATACCCTTCCCCAGATCTGTGTCTCGACATAATCCTGTCTCGGAAGTCTACGGACAATTCCTTAGTCTTCATGGCTTGGTTTTTGCTCTGATGTGCACTGTGGGACCTTATATAGATGTGTGCCTTTCCAAATCACGTCCAATCAATTTAATTTACCACTGGTGGACTCCAATCAAGTTGTAGAAACATCTGAAGGATAATCAATGGAAACAGGATGAACAAGCTGAATTTTGAGTGTCATAGCAAATGGTCTGAATATTTACGTAAATGTGATATTTCAGTTATTTCTTTAAAATTACTTTGCGAAAATTTCTAAACACCTGTTTCGCTTTTTCATTTTGGGGTATTTTGTGTAGTTTGATGATTAAAAAAAAAGAATTTAATCCATTTTAAAATAAGGCTGTAATGTAACAAAATGTAGAAAAAATGAAGGGTCTGAATACTTTCTGAATGCACTGTTTTTGGATGCTGGTGAAGCATATTCCTTTCTTGTGCATTAATCCTCCATGTTTTCAGGTAATGCACACAAATGAGCATGAATGGGGTCAGTGGCACCCTGCACCAGATGAAGCACATCATTCTTGGAGAGCAAGGTGCTCATTTCAACTCTCCATAAAATACATGTTGCAAATCTCTCCCACACTATCGTGAAAGGAGTCCGACATATAGACTTTCATGGCTGCAGTGGATTTCAAATCCAAAGGTAAAGCAGTACTGTCCTAACCTGTTGATGGTATAATGTGGCGCATTTCAATAAACTTGATTTTACTCAAGAGCTGTTCATTACAGAGGTCCAGGTAAAGCTTAGAGATCCTTAAATCCCTTAGAGATCCATAAGTGGCCCTCTTCTCCCTCTTGCAGAGCAGTTTGTGTGCCCTTTGCTTATTTTCCCAGTGGCACTACACTCGAATGGGAATATCACCTAATTCAGCCATGTCTTGTGAAAAAAAACGTGGATTCAAGACAAAATCTTTTAGCCAAGTACACAATGCCCTCAACAGATGCTAAGTAGATCACAGTCAACAAACAAGTATCTCTAAAATAGTCCTCAAAAATAAAGAATTCCAAAGTTTACATATCTTTGGAAAAAAAACCTCTTCCTCCGAGTTCTGCTGCAGGTAACTCAAAGAAATATCAACGGTATCATTACCTTTCTGGATGATGGATTAACTTTATCAGCAGTGAAAAGATACGATGGGATCACTTGCACAGTCAAAAACATTAACAGCAGAAGACAACAAATTGATTGATTAGTAGGACTCGATGTTACAATCCCTAAAGTTTGCACTACAATTGACTGGTGTTGTTCTTGGGGGTGACCACTAGGTGATGTTGCTACCATACAGACACATCTTCAGTTGTGTACCTCAACGTCACTGGGTGTTTCGGCCTTTTATCACAAGACACCCTCAGTCGAGGCAGGCCCACCACAGGGTGATCAGCCCTGGGTGTGTGTCTTATGGTTAGCCTCTAGATGGTCACGTGGCAGCCCAGACAGTATATTTTCTTTTCAGCCACAGTCAGTGACTGCTCCGTTCGGCGGCATTTGCAAGTTCTTTGATTGCCCTCCTTTGGGCCTGCCCTCTGACTCCAACTTCCCTCAGGAGCCTTGCAGTGGAACTGGCTACAAAGCCCCTGCACCCCACCTCCACTGGACACACTCTTACACTCCAACCTCACTCCTCTGCCTCTACTGCAAGGTTGGAATATCTCAGCCTTTTCCTTTCAAATGCCTCGTCCACAGCCTCCTCCCAAGGCACCGTCAGCTCAATGATGAAAACACGCCGACAGGAGCTGGACCAGAGGACGAGGTCTGGTCGCAGTTTGGTAGCTGCGATTTCAACTGGGAAGGAAAGCCTCAGGCTTAGGTCAACCCGCATTTCCCAGTCTCTGGCTGCGCTCAGTGGGCATGAGTTGAGAGGCGAGGTGGTAGTCTTCCGTTTCTCTCTTTCCCGGATGAACGATTGGATTTGCGGGAAAGTTAGCTGTGCATTGATAGGCATGGCGTAGGTGGTAACTCTCTTGCACTCGAGTGCAGCTGCCAAACACCTCAGCACCTGGTTATGTCGCCAGGTGTATCTGCCTTGTGTTAGGCTGGTCTTACAACCGACCAGGATGTGCTTGAGGTTTGCTGGAACTGCACACAGGGGGCAGGCTGGATCCTCTCCCAGCCAAAGATTTAGGTTTGTGGGAGAGGGAAGGACATCATATGTGGCTCTGATAATAAAGCTCAACATAATTGACTCCATGTTCCACAGCTCACTCCATGTGATCTTCCTCCTCTCAATGCTATCCCACCTCATCCAGCGGCCTTGCTTGGCTTGAGATATAGCTTTGGCACACCTGGCTGCTTCTTCTTGGCGGCGCACCTCCTCCACCACCAGGTACCGACGTTCAGCTGGAGTAGCCTTTTGCCAGGTAGGTTTCATTACTCCCAGGCCAAAGCCCCCTCGGCCTTGTTGGACATGGCCCACTATGTCCCGGTGTCGGAGGGCAGATTTTGCGTCTTGTACCACTGCTGCTGGAGTCCATTTGTTCCCTGTTGCTGGGGTTGGAGCGACACCTCTAACTATTGGGTCCCGGGATTCTGTTAGTGTCATGTCCAGCCTTGCTTTGGCGCATTTGAATTCCTCCACCAGGCTTGAGACTGGCAGTGAGAGGGCTCCATTCCCATAGAGTCCTATGCTCCTAAGGCATCTCGGTAGCCCAAGCCATTTCCTCACTTGTGAATTCACAAGTCTCTCCAGCTGGTTAATATGGGATAAAGTGACCTCGTAGATGGTAATTGGCCATATGAGCCGGGGCAGCAGACCGAATTGAAGGCACCAAAGCTTCAGCTTCCCTGGGAGAGCAGTGTTGTTGATTTGCTTGAGGCCACTGATTGTATCCTGCCTGAGTTGTTCCACCTGCTCTGCGTCCTTGAGGTGTGCAGTGTACCATCACCCGAGGCTTTTGACAGGCTTCTCCAGGACAGTTGGAATTGTCTCGTTGTTGATGCGGAACCTTTCGTCAGTCAGCCGGCCTTTGACGATGGAAATACTGCAGGATTTGCTGGGTTTAATCTCCATTCGTGCCCATTTGATGTTTTCCTGGAGTTTATCCAGCAGGCGTTTGGTGCATGTTTTTGTTGTTGTTATAGTGGTCATGTCATCCATGTACGCCCTGATTGAGGGAAGACGCAGCCCACTCTTCAAGCGTTCCCCTCCGACTACCCATCGTGATGCTCGAATGATTAGCTCCATTGCCATGGTAAACATCAGAGGAGAGATGGTACAGTCTGCCATTATGCCTATATCAAGGTGCTGCCAGGCTGTAGTGTTGTCCTGTGTTGTGATGCAGAACTGGAGGTCCTGGAAGTAAGCTTTTACCAGCTTCGTGGTGACCTCTGGGACCTGGAAGAAGTTAAAAGCTGCCCAAAGAGTCTCATGGGGCTTTGGCAAGATCTAAGAAAGCCACGTGCAGATCTCTCTTTTCTTTCTTGGCAGTTTGTATCTGGTGCCAGATGACATTTGCATGTTCCAGACATCCTTAGAAACCACGTACCCCTGCTTTCTGCACTGACGTGTCATTGAAGTTGTTGCTCTGCAAAAACGCTGAGAGTCTTTGGGCCACAATACCAAAGAAGATCTTTCCTTCCACGTTCAGAAGGCTGATCTGGCGGAATTGGCTAATGGTTGAAGAGTTCTTTTCTTTGGGAATTAGGATCCCTCCTGCCCTTCGCCATGCCTTAGGTACGATTCCTTTCCCCCACGCCACTTTCATTAACTTCCAGAGGTATTCAGGACACCAGGGGTGTTCTTATAGAGCCTGTATGGAATGCCATTGGGCCCTGGGGCTGATGCTGATCTTGCTCGTTTAACTGTGTTTTCCACCTCCTTCCATGTAGGAGGTCTTGTGTCCATCTGGTGCTCAGGTGGGTGAATAGGTGGCATGTCGTCTGGAATGGTGACTGGCTCATGCCTCAGGTTGTCGGAGTACGTCTTCCTCAGATGCTCCTCTAGTTCCCTTACAGGTACTTTCAGGATCCCACTCTTCTCCTTGGCAAAGAGGCTTTTGACAAACTTATATGGATCTCTGTAAAAGCCTGTCCTCGCCCGTTCTTTCTTCTTGTGTTGCTTTCTCAAGCATTCTGCTCTTCGCAGGATTGCCAGGCGCTGCTTTACTTCTACCTGCAGTGCCTCGAGTCCTTTCCTTTCTGCCTCTGTGGCCTTCCTCCACTGTTTTCTCAGCTGCCTCCTTTCCTTCACCAGTCTTTTTATCTCCTGCTGCCTCCTGGAATTGTACTGGAGTGATAATTCCTTCTGTGTCCTCTGTTTCTTGACCTTCACCCCAAATCTCTCCGCCCCATAGTTGTATATGATGTCTCCCATCTTCTCCAGTTTTCTTTCTACACATCCCTTCAATCCTTCCAGAAGATGGACGGGGTCAGTGTTAATGGTCTCCCACTGTTTCCTCAGGCAGGATTTAGGCCACAAGATTTGAGGTTTTCTTCCTTCCTTCCTGAGGAGGCGCTGTGAACTGTTTGCGTGCTACTGTATGTTTCATTTTTTTCCTTCGTACCTAATCAGATGTACAGCACTTTGGTCAACGTGGGTTGTTTTTAAATGTGCTATACAAATAAAATTGACTTGACTTGACTTGACTTCCATCTTCCTCTCTACCGCAGACTGTGGCTGGTTGGGCTCTGGACTCATGTCCGTTGGTGGGACTATACTTGGTTGAGCTTCGCCTGGGGTGCTGATACCCTGTGGACTGTGGTGATTATCCTGCCACTGGGCTTCACTCGACTGATTTGACCGACCTCTTAGGAAGTAATGGTCAATGCGAGACCCCTCACCAAGCTCTCTCAAGCACTTTTTCCTGCCCTGGTGGATCTTGAGACCCTTCTCTGATGTTATCTTTTCCCAGCCACAGATGCAGCTTCGTAGCTTGTGTCCTGCCGGCACTGCTGCTCTGTCAATTTCTGTGCTAGTTGTTTGATTCATAGTCGATTTCGTTCCTGGGTCTGTTGCCGTGTGGTCTGTCGATGAGTCATCTTACGCCCCCGCTCTCGCAGGCTCAAGGGGTATTCTTTTTCTTGACTTTTTCGTGGCAATATATGGGTGGAACCAAAACGCTGACTAGCGATGGATCCTGCCAGCATGGGGAGCTAGCCCATGCCAGCCCCAGTGGGGTCTATTCCCTCCAGTCAGCAGTCTCTCCAGGCCGTCACTAGGTCTTTCCCTGGTTGTCAGCTGCCCTTTCGCAGCGGTCACTGGATGATCCTTTCTGGATGATGGATTAACTTTATCGGCAGTGAAAAGATACGATGGGATCACTTGCACACTCAAAAACATTAACAGCAGAAGACAACAAATGAAGCCCTTTCCATTGGATTTAAGCAGCTGGAGGAATCAACAATCTTTACAGAAGAAGAATTTAAGCACCTTATTACTAAGACTCCAGCTCTTAATTTTCTGCCAACCACTCTGCTTCAAAGTGTGTTCAGAGGTCATACAGCTGCAATGCTAATAAGCTCCTGTATACAGATACTTACATCCACAGGGAAGGCCTGCTCTGACAGAATCCATTCAAGCAACTAACTCGGTTGTCAAATAACTCTGAAAATTACACTAGTTAAGCTGAACAACCCATGTAAGGTGTCGTGAAGCCCAATTTAAGAAATGGTATAAATGAGCCAAGTGCAGGAAATGATTACATTTTTTGTAACGCAAATAATTAGGTCTCTCCCTGCACATTTTTAAAGAAAAGTTTCATTAGAACCTGTAAAAAGTGAAAAGGTTAGACAAACTTGAATTGTTTTCTCTTGGGCATCAGAAGTGAGACCTGATAGAAGTTTATAAAATTATGGGAGGGCCACCAGCATGATCAAGGACAAGTCCCGCCCCACGTCTACCCCTCTTCTCCCCTCTCCCATCAGGCAAGAGGTACAGAAGTATGAAAACACACAACTCCAGACTCTGGGACAGTTTCTTCCCAGCTGTTATCAAGCTACTGAACCATCCTATCAGCAACTAGCGAGCGCTCTTAACCTACCATCTATCTCATTGGAGACCTTCGAACTATTTTTAATCGTACTTTATCACTTTATCTTGCACTGAACGTTATTCCCTATATCCTGTATCTGTAAACTGTGGACAGCTTGATTCTAATCATGTACAGTCTTTCTGTTGACTGGATAGCATGCAACATAAAAGCTTTTCACTGTAACACTAAACTAAAAAAAAGTAAAGAGTCAGAATCTTTATCACAGGGAGGATATGTGGTCAAATTGAAATTCTTGCTCATTCTCCTGCATAGGGTGTTGTAAAACATGCTGCCAATTCACCATAATGTTTTAGGTTTAAGTTTAGTATTTTCAAGTGTACTGGGTTACAGTGATAAGTTTAAGCTCTTTTTAAGTGTAAAACAATTGTTGTCTTTCACTTAAAAATGTTAAAAGTACTGTCCAGCAGGTGCAATTCTCATTGAAACAACACTTATCTAATTAATCATCTAATCATGGAAAATGAGTTGGTGAGTTTCAACCAGCAGCCATTTTACTCCTCACTTCCTCTTGCATAATCCTGTTCATATGTTCTAGGAGCAGAATTAATCCATTAGGCCCATCAAGTCAAATCTGCCATTCAATCATGGCTGATCTATCTTTCCCTCACAACCCATTCTCTTGCTTTCTCCCCATATACCCTGACACCCTTACTAATCAAGAATATCAATCTTGGCCTCCACAGCCATCTGTGGCATTAGATTCTAGATTCACCACCATCTGACTAAAGAAATTCACCCATGTCTCCTTTCTAAAGGTAGCTCATTTTATTCTGAGACTATGTTCAACCTGTCAGGTGCCACAGCTGGAGAACAGGAAACTACTGTCAACATCAAATGTCACAACAGTCAAAACCTCAACAAAATGATCAGACTTCAGCTTAAAGACTATTCGATTGTGAGACCCCCCCCCCTCTCTTCGAGAGAGGTCAAAGCCAGGTGATTATGTCAAAGCAACATACAGGAATAGGGCCCAAGGATAAGGGAATTGAGTTTTGTGAACAGATTGGACAAAATGCCCGTTCTCCTTAAAGATGGTTTGGGAACCCAATATATGTTAAACATGTGATTGTAATAGCAGGCTATTATTCTATGTAATTTGCATTAATTATCCAGTCCTTCGCATTTTCAAAACATAATTATTCTCTATACAATCTTTAGCTTTGGACTCATTCATAAGTTATAGGAGCCGAATTATGCCACTCAGCCCATCAAGTCTACTCCGCCATTCAATCATGGCTGATCAATCTTTCCCTCTCAACCCCATTCCTCTACCTCCCCGTAGAATGATCAGCCATGATCACATTGAATGGCGGTGCTGGCTCGAAGGGCCAAATGGCCTACTCCTGCATCTATTGTCTATTGTAACCTTTGACACCCTTACTAATCAAGAATCTGCCAACCTCCACTTTGAAAATATGCAAAGGCTGGCCTTCACTGCTGTCTGTAGCAATGAATTCCACAGATACACTACCCTCTGGCTGAAGGCATTCTTCCTCACTTCCATTCTAACGGGTCATCCTTTTATTCTGAGGCTGTGCCCTCTGGTCCTCTCCCACTAGTGGAAACATCCTCTCTACATCCACTCTATCCAGGCCTTTCATTATTTATTGTTACACAAGTCATAGACAGGTTTTGGATCCTACATGCATGGTCTATCTTTAAAGTCACCTCCTTAGACCACACATTAATACAGCCTCCCTTTACCCTTTCTGAACCTGGTCTGAGAAGAGTAAAATAAGACATGTCCTTGAACTGGAGGGATATATGAATTTACCGTTCTCTGTTCACAGAGCCGGCCCAATGTAAAGGCTCATTAGCTGCCCTTTAAAAAGAACATGAACCTAGGTGTATGCTCAAGGCCTTTTGTTACAAGTGTATATTTAGAATTTCCATGCACTTTGAGGTTTGGCCCGAAGGAGGTGATTCACGGGGAAATGTTACAGTCCATTTTAATCATCTCCATAAAACTACTTGGGAAAGGGAAAGTGACAGAATTCTGGAGGCCACGAGTGATTATGGAGGATTAGTCTGTACATGAGGAATTAATGGTTTCTTGCCATTTTTTAATATAAAATTGAAAATTGACAATTTCGGTTATAAATTAAGAATGCGCATGAAAGATGTCTGCATTCATTCTTGTAAACATGGTGACAGTACAACACATCCATTGGCTGGTTTTTTAAAGCAAAATTTATCCCTCACATTCCTTTATTCCCAGATTTGTTCAGTCACTGTCACCAATATTCGCTGTTCATCAACATTTTGTGACATACATCACTCTCTATTTCTTCCTGCCCAAAGGATCAACATTATTTCATCCAAAATGGCTCAAGATTATCAAAATTGTCAAAAATACTTTTTTGTTATATTTTCCCTTCCAAACTTTCTGCTGAGATATTGTTTTCTTTTACTTAAAAGGCAAAAATATTTCTTTTCAGGGATTAAGATGGCGGTGGAATAAGCAATTGTTTTGCTTTGAAGAATTGGGAATGCAGAAAATTATAGGATTGTTTGTGGAGAAAAGTATAGGAATTATTGACTTGCGGCAACGGGGCTGCAGTACTGTAAAACCTAGAACATCGTTAAGTCACAATTATCTCGACATACATCTCCCTGAAACGGAGAGGAGGAAGAAAATAAAATTTAACAGAATGCACTTTCATTTTTACAAATATCCCCAATTAAGAGTTACTCATTTGACTTCAACCATTCTAAGATCTTGCCACAATACAACATGTTCACAATATCAATGACCTGCTGTAATATAGAAATCACAGTCCTTGGACAAGCCCACTGCTTGACAACACCAGCCGAAGCAATCGCAAGTTCAACACTACATCATTTTGGTAATGATTTTGCTTCCACACCACTTTTCTCAATGCCTCTACTCTACCTGTATTGTCAGATTGTTTGAACATTCTCAAGGCTGAACCCATTCTCTAAGGAGTATCCCAAATTCGGTTCCCTTGTCACTGTTTCTCAGTCATTGTCTGGTTGTTTGCATTCTCCCCATCTTAACAGAACCTGAGCACAGCTTGCACAATGGTACTTTTTAACAGAAGCCAATGACTTTTATCTCTGTAATATTACTAAACTCTGCCCATACTTTAGACCACTGGGTGGCGCCCGCAATGGCCGCCTCACCAACAATCTGTCGCGTCTCTTCCTTCTTTGTTGTTTTTTAGTATGTGTTAAATGTATGTTTTAGTGTTAGTTAGCTTGTTTTATGTGGGGGGGGTTTGGGGGAAACTTTTTTAAATCTCTTACCTCGACGGAGATGCTATTTTTTTTTCTGTATCGTATCTCCGACGGCACTGTGGCCTAACATCGAGGAGCTGGTGGCCTCTGCTGGAGACAGACTTCAGAAGCTCCAACCACAGGAGCCTGAGGACTTAACATCGTGGAGCTGGCGATCCCTGTCGGGGATCGACCTTGGAACTCCAACTATAGGGGGCCTGCGGATTTTAACATCGTGGAGCTTGCTGTCCCTGGTTAGAGACCGACTTCGGGAGCTCCAAGCCACAGGAGCTTCAACCGCCCGACGCAGGAGCTTCGATTACCAGCTGCGGGAGCTTCGATCACCCCGACTGCGGATGGTTCGACTGCCCCGACCGCGGGAGAAAAAAGATTAGACTTTATTGCCTTCCATCACAGTGAGGAATCCGCTGTGGTGGATGTTTATGTTAACATTTATGTAGTTGTGTGGCTTGTTGCTTTTGTTTAGAATGACTGCATGGTAATTTGAGTTTCACTATATCTTAATTGGAACACGTGGCGATAAACTGACCTTTGAACCTTGCTAACTCATATTTTCCATGGTTTTATTCAGTGCCGGATTAACATAGTAGCAAAAGCAGCATTTGCTATGGGCCCCGCACTTTCGAGGGCCCCGCACTAAATGCTTGCAAGCTAAATGCTTGAAATCGGTATCCCACTGAGAGGCGTTGTGTTGCACGTGCCGCTCCCCAACCGCCGCAGTTTGAATGTGTTGGCGGGGCCGTGCGTCACTGCCCAACCGCCCAGTTTCCTGCCCTCTTACTCCCCACCCCTCCGGCCTCACCCAAACACCTCACTCCTCCGGCCCTCTCTGCTCGAATATTGGCCTTGTCTCCCCACACATCCAGGCTCTCTCACTCCTTGCTCATCGGATTTTTCTCTCAAGTCCCCGGGCCACTTTCACGACCTCATCAACCCCCCCCCCCCCCCAATCTCTCCCACTCCTCCGGCCCTCTTGCTCCTTACTCCTCCGACACTCTCTCTCCACTCCTCTGGCACTTGCTCCCCTGAATCCTCCGCTGCTCACTCTTCCACATACTTCCCGCCTGTTCTTTCCCTACCCCTCTGCCCCTCTCTCTCCTTGCAAGGGCCTTCTCTCTCTCTCTCTTCACTCCTGTGGTCTTCTCCCTCTCCTCCGGCTCTCTCCTTCTCCCCACTCAACTGGGCGTCTCTCTCCCCAATCTCCCTTCCCTCTCGCCTCCCAGACTTTTGTCCCTCCAAATAGCTACTGTTCCAGTCCTCTCTTCCGCCAATCAACCTCCCCCCTTTATTTCCAGTCTTCTGTCCCACTGCGCATCTCCATTACGCTCTCCCCGTTTCCTCCAAACTTCTTTCCCCCACACCTCCCTCCATGCCCCCCCCCCCCCCCCCCGGCCTTTACTTTCCATTTCCATAGGCACTTTCTCTCACACTTTCTCAGCCCCTACCCGTCCGTACCTCTCTCTCTCTCTCTACTCTTCTGGCTCATACTCCCAAAATCCTGTGACTCCCTCTTACCCATCCCAAAAGCTCGGCCCCTCTTTCTCACCTATCCCACGGCCTTCTCTCCTCACTTCCCAGGCCTTGTCTCCTCCTCTACTATTCTACCACCTCCTCTGCCCACACCTTGTATGCCTCTCAGCATCCCCTGCTCCAGCACTCCCTACCCCTACTCCGTCCCTCTCACCCCTCTACCTCCAGTCCTGTCTCTATTCACTTTTCCGGCCCTACCTTGTCCACATTCCTCCGACCCTCCCTGTCTCTACTTCTCTGGCTCCCACTCCCACTGCCCTCTTCTTGCAATCCTCCATCAGTCTCTCCACGGTGGCGCAGCGGTAGAGTTGCTGCCTTACAGCGCTTGCAGCATCGGAGACCCGGGTTCGATCACAACCACGGGTGCTGTCTGTATGGAGTTTGTACGTTCTCCCCGTGACCGCGTGGATTTTCTCCTAGATCTTCGGTTTCCTCCCACACTCCAAAGACGTACAGGTTTGTAAGTTAATTGGCTTGGTGTATGTGTAAAATTGTCCCTAGTGTGTGCGGGGATCGTTGGTTGGTTCGGACAGTGGGCCGAAGGGCCTGTTTTCACGCTGTGTCTCTAAATTAAACCCCTCCATCACACACTCTTTAAGAGTCCCCTATTAGGCCTGTGGGCCGCTGCAGGCCCCGACACTGTAAGCCCGGACAGTGTAGGCTAATGGAGCTCGTTAACATTAATGGAGTTCGGGAAGTGGGGCCTAGTGTGCTCGGGGAGCGGGGCCGAGTGTGTTGGGGGAGAGGGGCCGAATATGTTCACGGAGCGGAGCCGAGTGGGCTCGCCGAACGGAGGTGGCAACCTGCCTCCTGGCCCGGGCGGCCGTCATTGGTGGAGCAGGAGCACGTGGCCGCTGGCTGGCTGAGGTCACGTGGGGCACGGGCGGTGACATTGGCTTGTCCTGTATTTAAGGCCTTTTTACAACATATGCTACGGGCCCCACACTAGCTTAATCCGGGCCTGGTTTTATTGTCTTTAAACCTGATATTCTTTCCTGGTGGACTTCTGATCTCCCATCCTCCATAAAGGTGATTTTGATTATATTCTTCTGCCCACATCCCAACTCTCCTCACCTCATAGAGAGTAGAAGAGTACAGTGCTGGATCAGGCTCTTCAGCCCACAATGTCTGTGCTAACCATAATGCAAAATTAATTGAACCACAACTGCCTTCACATGATCCATACCCCTCCATTCCCTGCACCTCTCTAAATGTCTCTAAACTGCGACATTGAGCCTGTTTCAACTACTCAGCATGTTCTAGGTACCTACCACTTTCTGTGGTAAAAATAAATGTTCCTGCACATTTCCTTTAAACTTACCCCCTTTCACCTTACAGCTAAGCCCTCTACTATTCAACAGTTCCACCCAGGAAAAAATGTTCTGACTATCTACCAATCTACCCCTCTGAAAATGTTATAAACTTTTATGACTCCTCTCACCCTCTGAAATCTATTACTCCAGTCCTCTTGGAATTATATAAACACCCAGCCAATTCAGAAGCAAAAATGATCTTTCTCCTATCCTAGTAGTCTTGCCCCATCACTGTGACCTCCATTGGTCTGACAACACCCCAAAATTTAGGTTTCTCATTCTGGTCCTGTACATAACCCTCCACCACTTGTGTGCATCTACTCTCCAGATGCCAAATAGTGACATTCCCTGCACAATATTTCTCTACCTCTATTTTCACTTTAGATTTTTGCTTAATATTCATATGGTTGCTGTTGAATGTTCGTCAAGTTACACCCATGTACAGTAGTCTGATATCCTGCTAGGTTACGGGCACAACATAAAATGAGAGCTGTGGATACCCAATTCAAGCATTCAATGGTGGAAGCAAACATGATCAAAAACCAGAGGTATGTAGACACCCTAGCCAAATCTGGAGGTCTTAGGTCTAAGAATGCAAGTAAGATGGGTTTAAGATGGAGATTCATTGATACAGAAATCCAACATAATGCAATGCTGTAACATGGAAATCTACAATGCGGTGAAACTGTTTGGATTAAAATAAGTTGATAGCAATGCAAGTCTTGAGAATTATTCTCTTTAAAAAAAAATTGGATTGTGTGCATACTGTATACATATGAGCAAAGTTAACATTTCATCACTGCATAATAATTAGCTCATCAGATTCAACCTCATTTCGTAGATTAGTGCCTGCCCCCACATTGGGAAGGGAAATGGAAAGCAAGCTAGAGTGATGGTATGTATGGCAGGCTGAAAGCTGTTACGCTTTGATACACTTAAAGCAATCATGTGTGATGAGAGGCAAATCCGAGCTCACACGACTGTTAAAGTAAAATATAATTTCATTTTCTGCATAAGGTTAATTTATTTTTAAATTTAAGACATAAACAACCCACGCATGCAATGTGCTCAGTAAACTGACAATTAACTGCTGGTATGTCCTTCAGTAGACAGAATTAAAATCAAGTATTGAAATTACAGGAACTAACATGGCATTACTGGTGACTGTAGCCGATACTTCAGCTGAAGATATAACTCCACACTTGGAACATTTGAGCGCCATACCGTAAAGGGGAACTGTCATCTGACTGGAATTAAAATTAAAAGACTGAAACAAAAATTGAACTTTAACACAAAAATCAGAGACAAATAATACGCATCCAGAAAATAAAGCTTCATAAGAATCTTCATTTTGTCAGTAACTTAAAAAAAAATTTACACACGCAAATACACATATGTCCAGAAATTTAAAATGACAACCAATATTCCATATTTCCTTGATAGGAAGTGAAGCTTCATTGGCAGGCAATGAAGTTCTGAAGTTAAACCATTCCCAAACTTAAATTTTGAATATATTTCTCGTACAATTAATATGATTTTTTCCCCTCAAAATTTCAATTTAGCATGATTTTTCATAAATAAATTCAACATGTAATTGTATGAATATTCCTTTTGTTTGACTTGTAAAAAGTTTTGTACGACAACATCCTTTTTATTTGCCACACTTTAAATCCGATTGTACTTTTAAACTATTGAATTGTTAGTTTAGGTTATTCTCCCTCAACAAGATAACAGACAGTATGCACCAATGTGCATTTGCTTTGTGCTTAGCCCTGGGTGACATTTAACTCTGCATTGTTTCACCTGAAGGGTTCAAACATCAGCAAATGTTAATGCTTCATTAAAAAGCTGTCATTATCCTTCTAGCTTTACCATGATGATGGTCTGACTGATGCTTAATACGTTCCTGTATTTCCCATTCTTTGTTATATGGGACAAAACTCAAAAGGTACAAGGAATCCATCGATAAATGGAATTAAATCCTTAAAGGAAGAGTTGTTGCGGTTTTGTTGGACGTCACTTAAGAAGTATAAATTACCACGGTCAAGATCTGGTTTTCCATGATCCAGGCAAAATAGATCATTTTAATCCAGATCATAATCAAAATGATCAGCCATCTGGGTAAGCATCAACTAATCAAGATAAAACAGGGTGAATTTGTTAAAGGGAAATCTCGAAAGCATGTGTATAACAAAATAAGTCTTTTTGAAGTCCACATAGTTATAATATAGAAAATACAACAAGAATATACGTGGCATGTTTCAACAAACAGCAAAGTTTTGATGGTTGTTATGGGTTTTAAAAACGCTGATTGACAAATAAATATATTGGACAAAGAATGGAATAACTTCCAATTTTTGCCGCAGTGCAAAAAGATCTTTTACATCTACTCAAGAGAGTTGATAAAGTCATAGTTTAATGTCTCAGTTAAAGATTGGGAGCTCATAACACGTATTTCAAAGGTTGCAAGTAACACAGTGTTTGGAAGTGGAGTGAACATTGAGGAAGGCAGCAATAGATCAAGTGGGCACAAACAAGCCAGGCAAATGAACTTCAACACAAAGAGGAAGGCAGTATGATTTGATAGAAAGAACTAAACTAGGGAAAACAAGTTACTATTTTGAAGATGGTGACAAAATAGAGAAAGCCTGGCAGCTATGCACGAATTTCATGGAAATAGCAGGATAGATTACCAATGTAAACAGAGAAAAATAAATCTGGGCTTTAAAAGAGCTCAGTGGTTGATAAGGTTTGTCCGACAAATATAGAACAAAGGGTATAACATTTTTTGGAAATGCACAAATTAGATTTGTGAGTGGAAGGAATTTGTTTTATGGAGTGGCCACAGAAGTCGGGATTCTTCTCTTTACAGAAGGTTAGAAGGGAATTTGATAGAGGAGTTTAAAATTATGAAGGATTTACAATAAATGCAGGGAAACTATTTACCTCGGTTGAAAGCTGGGTTGGTGAAGGGCATTTATTGTAAATCCTTCATAAATTTGAAACACCTCATATCAAAAGGATCAGAAGCGAAATGTGGATATTTTTTTGGAATTAGAATATCATACCTGAAAGGGAATTAGATGCAGAATTAATATAAATGTCCAAAGGGAATGAATTTCATAGTTGAATGATATAGGAGAATGGAAGGAGAGTAGAATTAACTAAAGTGCTCTTCGGAAAAGTTGGCCGAAACTCAATGGATGAAATGACCTCCCTTCTGCACAGCACTATTTTATAATTTAGTTCTTAATCTATGCACATGCGATTTTCTTTTGGGCTAATTTTACTGCTGTCGTCCGGAGATTTGTGGGGAAGGAATTAAAAGGAAGCATTTTAAATTTAATGGTTGACAGTGTCCATAAAGATGTTTTTCACTTAACCGATTTCCTAAATTAATGGAATTTGTCTTTTTTTTTTTTAAAGTGCTAAAATATAGAAACGAAGAGGTGAGGAAGCAATGAATCGAGCTTAACATGGGTTTAAAAAAAGATCAGTCATAATACACTGAGATTAGGAAGAATTCATTTCATTCTAAGATTAAAAGTGACAAACTCTGAGCTGCAAGATGCCATCCGCGAGGGCTGCCCAAACCGTTGCACGCTGACATTCAGCAGATTCTTCAGGCTTTGGGAGAAAAGGAAACTGTATTCCCTTGTGTGATTTCTGCTAAATATTAGTCTCAATACCGCTGCAAGTTCACAAATTAAGTTTGTAAATCCGTATTTACAGAGAAATTATGAAAACCTTTCCAACTTGACAGCATGGTGGCGCAGGGTAAAGTTGCTGCCTTGCAGCGCCAGACACCCGAGTTCGATCCTGACTTTGGATGCTGCCCAGTAGAGAGTTTGTACATTCTCCCCGTGAGTGCCTGGGTTTTTCACGGATGTTCCGGTTTCCTCCCACACACCAAAGACGCACAGGTCTGTAGGTTAATTGGCTTCGGAAAAAATTGTAAATTTCCCTAGCGTGCAGTGTGAGATAGTGTAATGGGGATGGAGTGATGGCGCAGATTCAGTAGGCTGAAAGGCCTGTTTCCATGCTGTATCTCTAAACTAAATCCAGAGCTTCCTAAACCTCTGTGGATCAACTGAGTACTCTGTGGATCAACTGAGTACTCTGTGGTTTAGAGCGAAGATACAATTTTGTGGCAGAGGCAGGATAGAATTCCCTGACAGCTGCTACGGTCTCCAGTGAAACTGCTAGATTAGTTCTGGTGAGTGACAAACTCTGAGCTGCAAGATGCCATCCGCGAGGGCTGCCCAAACCGTTGCACGCTGACATTCAGCAGATTCTTCAGGCTTTGGGAGAAAAGGAAACTGTATTCCCTTGTGTGATTTCTGCTAAATATTAGTCTCAATACCGCTGCAAGTTCACAAATTAAGTTTGTAAATCCGTATTCATTCACGAACATAAAAAATTTGATTCCGAAATTTGAAACAAATAATATTTAATTTTCTTTTTCTTATTAATTAATCGGGCCACACAGTGGCGCAGCAGTAGAGTCACTGCATTACAGCGCCAGAGGGTCGGGTTCGGTCCAGACTACGGGTACTGTCTGTACGGAATTTGTACGTTCTTGCTTTGACTGCGTGGGTTTCCTCCAGATGTTCCAGTTTCCTCCCACACTCCAAAGACGTAGCTTAATTGGCTTCTGTAAAATTGGAAATTGTTGCTAGTGTGTGTGGGATAGTGCTAGTGTGCGGGGTGATTGCTGGTTGGCATGGACTGGGAGGGCCAAAGGGCCTGTTTCCATGCTATATCTCTAGTAATCATTTAGCATTATAACTAGGAGAAACAAGGAAATACAGATGTTGGTTTACACAGAAGAATGAACAGTGCTGGAGTAACTCAGAGATCACATGGTCTCCCACTAAGGGACTTTCATTGTTGTCTGATCTGCCAAATTATTCCAGCACTTTGTCTCCATTATAACTAGTTGAATGAAATATTGCAATTTCAGATATGATTTTTTTTTTTTAAAGTGTTTAATTCTCTATTGCGTTTGATTAAGCTGGAATAAGAAATTGTTTATTTAGTCTTGAGAACCTGTAATGGCAGTCTGGTGCAGAGATCCACTAGAGTGCTATCAAGTGATAATTCACTATCATAAAAGAGCATAGATTTAAACACCAGTCCAGCAGGATGCAAGATAAAGATAAAACTCTAGGGGCTAGCGGAATCAGGGGATATGGGGGGAAGGCAGGCAGGGGTTACTGATTGTTGATGATCAGCCATGATCACATTGAATGGCGGTGCTGGCTCGAAGGGCCAAATGGTCTCCTCCTGCACCTATTTTCTATGTTCCTATATTCTGGGTTGTGAGGGTTAAAAATAGGGAGTGAAACAAACAAAAAACGCTGAAAGATGAGCAGAACCCAGTGCCAATTTGGAAGTGTTCATGATCAGGTCATCTCCCAGTCAGGAACTTTCATTGTTGTCTTCCCACCAACAAATAGTTTAGGCTGGATGCAATTGATCAGAGGAGCAATGAGCTCAGTTTCATGAGAAATCCATTCATTAATATTATATATTTTCATTAATTGTTTACTATCCTGCTTTAGAATGTCCGAGAAATTTTGCTGCTAAAGCATTTGTCCATCTTACTATTCTATTCTAAAGGGTAACAAAAAATGTTACTGATAAATTGTTTCTGTACTCTGAGTTGGTCTCTATTTTGCTCCTACCAACTGTGAGAAAAAGGGTTGCTAAGCTACTATTGTTGTTGCTTTACTATGAAGACCTTGAATTAAAATGCAAGGTTTAGTGGTTTCAAGGACACAACTCTCTTCACAAATGCTTCTCACACATTATGTAACAACTAATTTCAGTTTCTACAGCATGAAAGAATGAATGCCAATCTGCTACAGTTACTTAACAGTGTTCTGCTATCACGATGGAAATCAAGTATAGAAGGCCAGTCACAAGTTGTAGCCTAGCTTAGTTTAGTTTATACGGCGTGGAAACAGGTCATTCGGCCGATTGAGTCCACGCTGACCAGCAATCACCTGTACACTAATTCTATTCTACCCGCTGGAGCCAATTTGCAGAATCCAATTAACCTACAACCGGAACGTCTTTAAGGTGTGGGATCGAAACTGGAGCACCCGGAGAGAACCCACGAAGTCAAAGGGAGAACGTGCTGACTCCATACAGACAGCACACATAATCAGATTCAAACACTGATCTCTGATGCTGTAAGGCAGCAACTCCACTGCTGCGCCAATGTGCAGTCTTTCAGCAATTATAAAGGAAATGAAGCAGACTTTGAATAAGAATCTGTTTAGAATTTCATCCATTTGCCAAATGGAACTGAACTTTGGAGATGTGATCAGTGTGAATGACCAGCTTTGAATTGCTGTACTAAAGCAAATATGTGTGTATGTAAAAGATTCATAATACTACTCAGTAGAAATACTGAAATATTGATGGCTTTCAGTTAAAAAAAAAGAAAAAATGCAATTTAAAATATGTCTGTATTTAGTTTAGTTTAGTTTAGTTTAGAGATACAGCACGGAAACAGGCACTTTGGCCCACCAAGTCCACGCCAACCAGTGATCCCCGCATATCAACACTGCCCTTCACACACCAGGGACAATTTTTACATTTTATAGAAAGCCAATTAACTGCCAAACTGGTACGTCTCTGGCGAAACATAGATACTTAGAAAATAGGTGCAGGAGTAGGCCATTCAGCCCTTCGAGCCAGCACAGCCATTCAATGTGATTGTGGCTGATCATCCACAATCAGTACCCCATATCCCTTGATTCCGCTAGCCCAGAGCTCTATCTAACTCTCTTTTGAATGCATCCAGTGAATCGGCCTCCACATTATACTGCCTCTGCCATGCATCTGCCCACTCACCCAACCTATCCAAGTTACCAAGAACCGAAGATCTCAGAGAAAAACCACGCGGTCACGGGGAGAATTTACAAACTCTGTACAGACAGGACCTGTAGTCGGGATCGATACCCATTACACTGTTCGCATCATTTTATCCTTCTCATTAGCACACCTTCCCCAGCCGACAATGGGCAATTATGGACTCCACACTTCCTGAGGTCATCTGTTGCCGGCCCTAATTTGTTCTGGCCTTTCCTCGCCTCCAGTACCCCCACCCGCCGACCTATATCTTTCAGTCTGAGGAAGGGTTCCGACTTGAAATGTCACCTAGTCTTCATGTTTTTCTCCACAGTAAAAACAAAGAAGAAATACTCATTGAGATAACTTCTGAAGTTGTAATGAGTACCTATGGTGGAATTTTATAACAGAAATCAGTTTGTTGGGGTTATATCAAAGGGCATCCCATAGCCAGCAGGAATTAGAGGGACAAATCTGCAAGAGCAATGATGTTACAACTGTAGGGAATTTAAACTTTCCTAATATAGACTGCCTTAGTACAAGGGGCTTAGATGGGGCAGCAAGAATGCTTTTTGAGACAATATATTCTAATTCTGAGACAATATTCCTAATAGAGATGGGGCACTACTCAACTTTATTTTAGGAAATGGAACTGGTCATGAGAAGGAACTACTGTCCCTGTGGGTACACTTTGGTAACAGTGCCCATAATTCTGTAAGTTTCAAGATGGTTATGGAAAGGGATGTGGTTGATCCTCAAGTTAAGAAACCGATTTTGGAGAAGGATGATTTACCTTACCTTACCTTAAGAGAGGACATGGTGAGAGTAGATCGGGAGCAGATGCTGGTTGGTAAAATGACAGCTGACAAGTGGGAGTCCTTTAAAAGACAGAAAGAGTTCAGGGCCAGCATGTTGAAGTAAGGGTGAAAGACGTAGGTGGCAAGATTAGGGAATCGTGGAAGAACAAACATTATTGGACGTCTGATCATGAAAAAAAGAAAACATTCGCCAGTATATGCAAATAGGATCGAGCAGAATATAGAGTATGCATATAGTGCCCTATATGGTGGAATATAGAGTGTGCAGAAGAAGTAGGAAATTAGGTAGGAATAAAGAGGCCATTATATATCATTGGCAAGTAAGATTAAGGAGAATCCCAAGTCATTTTATAATGGCATCATGAGCTAGAGGGTAGTCAGGGAAAGTGTCAGTCCCCTTAGGGACTGGCGAGGCTAATCTATGTGTGGAACCAGGTAAAACAAGACAGGTCCAAAATTAGTACCACACAATTTTCACCAAGGAGAAGGACGTATAAGATAATGGATACACAGAGAGTACTCTGGAGCAGGTCAGTATTAAGAAAGAGGAATTGTTAGATGTCATGGGAGGTACAGGAGTTATCAAATCTCCAGGCCTGTCACAGGTACCTACAGTAAGTGAGGAGACAGCTATTGCCCTGATGGAGTATTTATATCTTTGTGATCCACACGTGAGAAGACTGGAGGATAGCTAATATTCTTTTGTTAAAGAAGGGCAGCAGGGATACAGCAGGAACAACAGCCTCATGAGCTTTGCACACACTTGGAAAGGAAGGGGCAGGTTAGAAGTAGTCAACAGCATGTTTTGCAGGGGAAAAACCTGCCTCGCTAACTTGAGTGAGCTTTTTGAAGAGGTAGCTAGGACTGATGATGGAAGGGTGGTAGATGTCAATTTTGACTTCAGTGAGGCATTTTGCAAGGGACTGATTGGTAAGATGGTTTGGAAGATTAAGACATATGGCATCCAAGGATCTGAAATTGGCTGGGTGATAGGAGGCCAAGAATGGTGCTGAAAAGATGCATGGAACATAAGGTTTCGGACATTATGCTGCAACTTTGCCAAACACTGGTTAAACTATGAATATATGATTAGAGCCTTTGGGAATTAATGCAGCACAATTTTTCAATTCATTTAAATTCATTTAAATGTTGCTGAGCATTATTTTTTTTAAATGTTTAAATTGTCAAAGTATGCACTGTGAAGATTGGTGTTTATTCCCTCATTAGAAAGTTGCAATTATGAATTTGATGTTCAAATACATGAAGGTATGATTTTTTCATTTCAAGCCAGCATTCTAGTATAGCCTTTCCAGAGCATTCACGGATTGGCAACTCTAACTTATTGGCTAAGTAAATTATTAAAACTATTTATTGACCAACAAAAAGGATGCTGTTTCATTCAATTCAGTACACTCTCAAGCATAACAAAACCATGACCCATTCAAAAGTAAATTTCAACACAAGCCAAGAAGATGGAATTATTATCAATTTAGAGTATACCAATGGCTTGCTAAATATGGTAAAATCATAATTTAACATTTTAAGGTTACTCTTTGCAAGCAGGTTGTGGGTTAGTAAACACTGGAGGAATAATAGACCCTATTAATTATTTTTAAATCAAGGAAATATGGTGAGCATCTTTCAAATTATAATAAAATGCTAGATGATGTATTTATAATCATACCCTGCCCGTTCCTTCAGTTTCTTATCTGTTATTCCATCTTTCGATACAAGTTTGTTAAATACCAGAATGCCAATAACCATGTTCACCTGTTGAAATAAAAATGTACAAAACATAAAATATATTTTTAAAGGCAACAATCAAAGCTCCAAAATGTAACTTTCTCTCATTATTTTATGACCAGTACAGTTATCAATGGTAAATGAAATGAGACTCAAAATGTGATACCAAAACAACAACGGCTGCAGGTCCAACAAAGGCATAGAGGAGACCACCTTCCAAGGAAAGCCAGCAACTGCAATATAAGAAAACAGCACAAAGGCACAGGGTTAGATGTAGGGCATGCTACCAATTGAAAAATACAGGATGCTTTATAGCTAATCTACCTAATCATGAATGGGACTGTCTAAACATTTCAACAACGTTAAACTGATATTAAAGATCAGTTTCTTTAAAGAGCATTATTTCTTTTATCATCCCCTTTTACTGTAACAATTCATAATGTAAAGGTGGCCAATATCAGGGTCTCCAATTAACTTCAAAAGAAATCATTACATCTCGATCCAATTTCCCCCCCTCATTCTATTTTCAACCCAGTCAAATTTTGAATTCAGCATATGTCAGCAACTCTTTAAAGAGAGCAAAATTTTGGCACCTTCTGGAGATGCACGTCCAAAGGACAAACGCATCATCAACACACCAATAGCTTCAAAAAGGGTTAACTTAGTTTCCAAAACATGATAAATCAGACAAAACTAACTTTAAGATCAAAACACCCAGCTATATGCATATCAGTAATAATACATTTTCTCAGTTACAATTGAATGGGCGGGGGTTTTAAGCTCAATATAAAGGAGAGGTGGAATAACATGGGATTTTCAGCAACTACTGTCACATCCCAAAAACTACTTAAATTGTCACTCAACTTCCTCCAATCTTTTTCGTCTCATGTTAACATTCGTCTTGTCTTTTAATACTACTGCATGCTGCCTGCAAATTCGAAGATTACATCACTGTGGTTGACCGAATTATCACCGGTGGTGATGAGTCAGCATGCAGGTGAAAGACAGAACACCTAGTTGAGGGGTGCCACAACAACAACCTCTCCCTCAACGTCAACAAGACCAAGGAACTGATCGCTGACTTCAGAAAAGGAAATCCAGAGACCAGGTACCAATTTTTGTCACCTGGTTGTTGGTGGGGAGTTATCATCTTCAAATTCGTTGGGCTTTAACATCTCGGGTGACCTGTCCTGGGCCAAGCACATAGATGTAATCACGAAGTAGATGCACCGGTGCCTCTACTTTACAACTCAATTGTAATCTCTCCGCTGACTGGACAGCAAACCAACATAAAGGTTTTTCATTGTACCTCAGTACAGGTGGCAACAAACTAATTAACTAAACTAACTAACTTTGGTATGTCTTCAAACACCGAAGCAAACTATTACAGATATACTGCAGAAATTATCCTGACTGATTACATGGTATGGTAATTCCAATGTACAGGAATGCAAGAGGCTGCAGAAGTGGTGGACTCAGCCAGTCCATCATGAGCATACCCTCGCCCCTTTCATCAAAATAATCTATGCGGTGCTGCTCATCATCAAGGATCACCACCATCCAGGCCATGCCCTCTTCTCACTGCTACCATTGGGCAGGACATACAGGAGCCTGAAACCCTACAGCCCCAGCCTCATGAACAGCTACTTTCATACAATTATCAGATTCTTGAAACAACCTGCACAACCCTCATCCTACCGAGACAATGGGACTCTTAAGTCCATCTATTGCACTATCATGGTCTTGATTTTCTTTCTGATTATGCTTTTGCATGATGTCATGTTTTTTTGTGCAGTCTTCTTTCTCTTGGAAATTCTACATGCGATTTATGGTGTTTTGTACCTGTCTATGTGCCCGTGATGTTGCTGTGAGCAAGATTTTCAGTGTACCTGTACCTTACCGTGCACATGACAATAAATTTATTCAGCATGACTAATACTCAATTAGTCTGGCACATCTTCCACTCTCCTTTCAATTCAACCTGTTTGACATGGAATTGTCCTTCCCCATTAACTACTTTACTCAACTCCATTCCATGCCAACATTGTTCTTCCTGTGCTGTTCCTTTATTGTTCACGTCAACAATGTCCTCCTCCAGTTCACTTTCTTTAATGCTGGAACTGCCCTGTTCCACCTTCACAGTGATTGCTTTTACGTCACACACTCTTAACACTAGTAAATCAATAGGCTTTCTTCTGCTCTTCCTCTCAATGAATGCACAATTCTTTCTCGTGCATGCGAAGCACTGGTTCTCATTTAATGGCAAGGGTCTTATTCCTCTTTATTGTTCCCTTTCCCTCTCTATGAACCTGACCATTCTGCACTGACTTTGCTTCCTCCCCCTTTTTATCTTCACCCGTCTCTCATTCCCCCAGTCAATTCTTTCCTAACCCTAAGACCAAACCTACCCAAGCTGTATCTCCATGGAATGCTTTAGTTGTAGAATCAAAAGGTGATAATACCTTAAACTAGAAGGGAAATGAGTAGGAGAGAACATGTCATCCCATTCAACAAACACAAAATTATGGATCGATGCACAATTACGATGTGACCAAAACTTTCTTTCATGCCCAAAGTAGGCAAATGTCAGCAGCACAAACGAAGACCAGCACCACCCTACTACCCCTTTTAAATTTAATCACTGGCTACTTGATTAATGTTACTACAATAGGTGACCAGCAGCTAAAAACCCAACTTCATTTTTTAAAGTCACATATTAAGTGTTCCTGTAGGCAAAGAAACTGGCGGTTTGCCAGACTGCCTGGAAATAAATCCAAGGGTCGGAAAGAAACAAGTGAAATTTAGAGGCAAAAGTGTTAAATGTATCGCTTTATAATCTGAAGCAGCCACAATGTTTAATGTACCAATTCTAATCAATTTAACATGACATTGTTTAAATGCATTACACTTCATAAAGTTACGTCAAACTACGATCTCCCTCGCTCTGGTAACTGAATACACTTACCATTTCAATCAGTAACAGTTTGATATTTTTAACAAAGATTAAAGGAGAGCACCTTCCATGAATAATGTTTGTTTATTAATTGGGTATAGGCTGTAAAGCAACCGATGCCAAGTATGATCAAGAAACTCATTACTCAACTTCACGAGTTGTGAGCTGTGGGAAGAATGATGTATGATCCTCTCTTTGTCAATAAAGCTCAGAGATTTCAGCCAGCCTATAAAAAAATCCTTGAATAATAAATAAATTGCACGAGACTGAGAACATCGACTAGTTTCTGGTAAAAATATAAAGAATTGGTAATCCGTGATAATTTGTTCATATTTATGCTTTAAAAAAAAAAGTTCTCAGGAGGGTCTCTTTACCTAACAAGGATCTGGGAGATGAAAGTAGTAAATTATATCTAACCTGTGTGCGTGGAAACCAATATATTTAAGCCATACAAAATTAATCACATTGGACACTTTTCATATGTAATTACAAAATAACATTATTTATGCATATGACAAGTGGACTTAAAATCTCTTATCACGATGTTGAAATGACTCCCTTTCTCTCTTGTTTTCTGAACCATACATTACAGAGTTCTAGTGCAAAGCGGCCTGGAAACATGCCCTTCGGCCTAACCTCTTCATGCCAACCAAAGTGCCCAATTAAGCGTCCCATTTGTTCGCCTTTGCCCCTTAACTCACGAAAACATTCCTTTAAAAAAATCCTTGAATTGTTGTTATTGCATTTCCACCGCATGAAGCAGCTTGTTCCATGTACTTACCACCTTCTATATGAAAAAGTTGCCTCTCAGGTTCCTATTAAACCTTTCCCCATTCATCTTAAAACTCTGCCCTCTGGTTCTTGATTCCCCATGTCTGAGAAAAACAAGGTGCAAATTCACCCCATCTAAACCCCTTGTGATGTTATACATCTCTACAAGATCACCTCGTAGTCTCTTATGGTCCAAGGAATAAAATCCAATCATTTCAACCTATCCCTATAACTTGCACCTGAGCCCTGTCAATGTCCTTGTAAATCTTTTCTGCATTCTTTCCAGCTTAAAAGCATCTTTCCTGCAGCAGGGTGACCAAAACTGAACATAATACTCCCGACGAGGCCTCACCAATGTCTTGTACAACTGCAACATCCCAACTTCTTTATTCAATGCCTTTATAAAAGCCAAAGTGCCAAAAACCTTCCTCCCCACCGTGTCTAACTAATGCCACTTTCAGGGAACTATGTACTTGTACACCTGAACCCTTTTGTGCAACAACACCCCCCAGAGCTCAATCATTCCCAAAATGCAAAATACTGAATTAAACTGTATTTGCCATTCCTCGACCGATTTTTCTCAAGATCCCACTGTAATTCTTGATAAAGTTCTTCATTTCTATGATACAATTTATTTTAATGTCAAATGCCAACTTATAAACCATGTCTTGTACATTTTCATCCAAATTGTTGATACAGATGAGATGACAGACAACAATCGGCCCACCACTGATCCCTAAGACACACCACTTCACAGGCCTCAAAGCAATCTTTCACCACAACTCTCTATTACCTACCATCAAGCAAATTATGTATCCAATTAGCTAGCTCTCCCTGGATCCCACATAATCTAACCTTCCAGAATAACCAACAATGCTGAACCGTAGTAAAGACCTTCCTGAAGTCCAGCTCGATTGCGTCTACTACCCACATCAACCTTCTCGATTACTTCTTCAAAAGGTTCTCACAATACTTATAGTACTCTAAGGCAAACATGTAGGTGAGTAATTCGGGAATTGGGCTGGAGAGGATAAATAGGCAAACATGCGAGGACTGACTCAATTGGAAATATACGAGCCGCTCAATCACGGGTTGTGGCTTCAAGCCTCACTCCAAGCAAAGGTTTAGCCTGACGTGAGGGATATGGTTCTGAGTTGTTACGTTAATGAACAAGAGTTCGAGGAAACAAGTTAAATCAAAATTCCAGATCAATGGTTCAGAGACAAAAGTTGGGAGCTCAAGAAATTAATTTCAAATGATTATCTCTTAAATTAAAAGTTAAACTAGTCTCAGTAATGGTATCCAAGAAACTAAACAATTGGTGTAAAAATTCTGTCTGGTCGAATAATATCCTTCCAAATAAATCCGTGTACTTACCCAGTCTGTTCTAGCACAGACTCAAAAAGTGTCATTGACTTTTAAATGCCTCCTCAGCTTGGTGCAATAAACGTTGGCCAATAAATGATAGCATTGCCAGCCATATTCACAAGCGGGATAAATAAATAAATACTCTAGTGCAGAACTAAAGAAGTGCTGCATTTGGACAGTGATACCAAGTGCTGCCTGTTCTCTCAGGTGGATACAAAATTTAATTACAGCACTGAATCAATTTCTGATGGTTTTCATTTGTAAACTGCTCTGGGGTGAAACACAGTACATTTGTGTATGTCTTTTGCTATTTTTTTTATTCTTTACAATGCCCCCTCATATTATTACACAGCCTTCCAGCATCCAGTGTCTACAATTATCCATTGCGGATAATTTTGGTATGTGTCATGCGAATCCAGTTCCCATGGAAACAAGTCACCACTTTCCACAGATATGAGAATAGAAATCTTGACTACAAGATGATGATATGAAAATCCAATAATTTTGTTCCTCCCAAAAACAAACAGAAGCAGAAAAGGTACTCCAACCTAATTATAAAATGACACTGAATTAAAATACTGGTTCTTAAATTTCAAGATGCAACACCGAGGCCAGCAATGACAACAAAGTTCCATAGTTCTAACAGAGGTGGAAATAATCAAGCACAAAGCCTGCCACCACCGAATCTGTCAGAATAGAAAGTACAAGAGACTGCGGATGCTGGAATCTAGAGCTCAGAAACTCAGCGGGTCAGGCAGCATCTGTAGAGGGAAATGTTCAGACAACATTTCCAAAGGAGAGTCCCAACCTTAAGCAATGTCTGTCCATTTCTCTCCATAGACGCTGCCTGACCTGCTGAAATCCTCCAGCAGTTTTTTTTTGATCATATGGAGAGTGTTGGTTTGGGACTAGGGAGCAAATGGGAATTAATGTGTTTAAATTGATACAAGAGGAGTGAAAAAGATGTTGAAAGGCAAAAATGCTGGAGGATTAAAAGCTATACATATCCCCCTCCATTATCTCCCTGTTCAGTACATTAAGATTAATTGCAAATCTTCTCTCATTGCTTCTATATGAAACATACGTTTATTCTGCAACTTCTGACTCATTGATGAATAAATAATTATACTGGCAATGTATAAACATGTTTTAATGGACACAAAAATGCTGGAGTAACTCAGCGGGACAGGCATCTCTGGAGAGGATTTCTGTGACGTTTCAGGTCGAGACCCTTCTTCAGACCCGATGTCTCGACCCGAAATGTCACCCATTCCTTCTCTCCAGAGATGCTGCACATGCAACATTCAGCCATATTTCAGAAATAATTAGTGATAAAGTTCATTTCAGACTTTGTGAGAATAGAATAAAATGTCACATAAATACAAATGTCTTTGTTGTGCCGTTGTGTTACTCCAGCATTTTGTGTCTATTTTTTATTTAAACCAGCATCTGCAGTTCTTTCCTGCCCAGCATGTTTTAAGAGATTTTTATCATGTTCATGATCTGATCTCAACATGGCTTTTTATTGGCTAGTCTGAAATTGCTAACATAGTGAGATTGCATGAACATTTCTAGATCATGTTTAGAACAAAGCATATGGATATGAACCAAATGTGATTCTGCTGCAAAAATGCAGTTTACAAGAGCTCTAACTATGTTCTGTACAGTTATTCATGGCCAATTAAATGGATAAATTCAATGAGAAATGTACAGATAATAAAGAGAAAGGGTTATAGTTGATGGAGAACACATTGAGAATGTTCCTTTGCAGGAAGCAAAAGAAAGATTTAAAATTAATTTCTTAATGCAGCAATGATAAGATTTACCAAAGAATTCTCTGCCTCAGAAGGTAGTGGAGGCCAATTCTCTGAATGCATTCAAGAGAGAGCTGGATAGAGCTCTTAACGATAGCAGAGTCAGGGGGTATGGGGAGAAGGCAGGAACGGGGTACTGATTGAGAATGATCAGCCATGATCACATTGAATGGCGGTGCTGGCTCGAAGGGCCGAATGGCCTCCTCCTGCACCTATTGTTTATTGTCTATTGAATTCTGGAAGGTGATGGGGAAAGTAGTTGCTGGTTAGGTTCTTTCAGATGATTGTCATTTTTATATCAGAGCTTTACAACACAGCCTCACATCAGATAGAGTCGTTCAAAGCTGTAGTGACGTTGATAATTGATGACGCATGTATAACTGAATGCGCATAGTTGATAATTGTTCTCCTCCAAGCCAGCAGAGGTCACGGTGCTTTTATGGGGCTTATCTCATGTCACTTCGGTATATTTCTAGAAGGGCTATGTTTACATATGTGTGCAATTAGCAGGCTTGTGGGAAACAAATTTCCTAAAAAGTGAAACTCAAGTTTCACTGCTTTTACAGTATATGCCAAGATAAAAAATAAACATTGGTGGACCTTTCTCAGATCCTCAGAATTTTTTCTCACCACTACTGAATGTATAAGCCCAGAAAATCATCTCCAGGCAGACCTAAAACATAGCTGACGTATGCTGAATTTTCCAGGCATGTTTATTCCTTGCAGACTTGTGCATAAGAATATTAGACACGATGTGCTGGAGCAACCCAGAGGATCAGGCAACATCACTAGAGAACAAGGATATACGCAAATCTCCAAGGAGTAGGCTCCAGGGAAGACCGAGAGTAGTTCAACTTATCTACTATTGAAACATCTAAGAAACTACCACCTGCAAGCACATTCCCGATACAAGAAACAACAAAGACATTTGTATTTATGTGACATTTTATTCTATTCTCACAAAGTCTGAAATAAACTTTATCACTAATTATTTCTGAAATATGGCTGAATGTTGCATGTGCAGGATATCACAGAGGGAAAAAAAGGGGGAAAACAGTTAAATGCAAATACATCTAGAGAGACAACCCAGCTCTTTTTAATCCTAAATTATTCTAGCAAGGACCTGACAAGAATAATTATAAGCAATGAAAAAAGTGCAGAAGAGGTTTACCAGAATGCTCAAAAGAGCACAAAATCCAGAGTAACTCAACAGGACAGGCAGCATTTCTGGAGAATATGAATAGGTGACGTTTCAGGTCAAGACCCTTCTGAAGAAGGGTCTCGACACAAAAGGTATCCTATCCATGTTTTTCAGAGATGCTGCCTGACCTTCTGAGTTACTCCAGCACTTGGTCTCCTTTTGTGTATTAACCAGCCACTGCAGTCCTTTGATTTTACTGGAATGCTGCCTGGATTGCAGGGTATCAGCTATAAGGTGACATTGGACAGACTTGTACTGTTTTCCCTGGAGCATCAGAGACTGAGGGAAGAAATGTTAGAAGTATACAAAATTATGAGAGGCATAGATAGGCAGACAGTCAGAACCTTATTCCCGGGATGGAAATGTCAAAGACTAGAGGGCATAGTTTTAAGATGAGAGAGAAAAGTTTAAAAGAGATGAGCTGGGCAAGTTTTTTTTGTACACACAGAGTGGTCAGTGCCTGAAATATGCAACCATGGATGGTGGTGGAGGCAGGTACAATAGGGGCATTTAAGAGCCTTATACATTGATACTGTACATGGATATGCAAGGATATTAGGGATAAGGATCACGTGCAGGCAGAGAAGTTTATTTTAACTTGGCATCATGTTCAGCACAATCATTGTAGGCCGAATGGCCTGTTCTGTGCCATGTATTTCTATGTTCTAAAACTCATGCCTCCGAACCCTGCAATTCTAATGCTCCAGGTCACTCATTTTCATGGGGGCAACTCCTTCGACTAAAGAGGGAGGACTTTCCTCACAACAGCAATTCTAAGTTTAAAACTGTCGTCGCTGAGTCTGGAGACAGCAGATGAGGAGAATGGCTCACCGCCAAAATCCCTCTCAGTGGTAAATAGATGGCTGACACCTTGCCCTTGGCTGTCAACAGCCACAATTATCCAAGGCAAGAGTCAAACACTACCTGGGGTGGGACAGCTGCTTGGTAATTGTGCAAGGTATTTGGACTTGCCAACTATCCAATGATTTGGCTTTTCTGTACGATTATGTAATGCCAATTTTTCTGTATAGACAACAGACAGGCTGGAGGCAGGGCAAGAACCTTCTGCCCACTGCAAACACTATTAAAGCAGTGTTCTGTAAACCTAGAAACCCTAGGTCATACAGTGATGAAGTTTACTTTTATGCAGCAAGTTATGGCTACGGAACAGCGATAGCAAGACTCGGGTTTCTTAATTTCCACTGTTATTTTCATAAAAGTCTATCCATAAGACATAGGAGCAGAATTATGCCATTCAGCCCATCTAGTCTACTCTGCCATGCAATCATGACTGATCTCTTGTTCCATCTCAACCCCATTCTCCTGCCTTCTTCCTTTAACCATTGATGACCTTCTTAATCTGAACCTATCAATCACTGCCTTTAAAATACCCAATATCTTGGCATCCACAGCCGTCTGTGGTAATGAATTCCACAGCCTAGGGTGTCGACTTGACAACAAACCTTTGCTCTAATTCCGCCAGCTTTGATACTCATCCTCACGTTTCAACATGGCTTGGTTTGTTCACAGTCTCCCTCAGAGGTCAGGGTCCAGTTGCCTCAGGTGGTGGGGCTTCTTTAACTAGGAGGTCTTTGAAAGGACTGTAGATTGGAAGGGCTGAAGATCGGGAGAGATTGAGGATGGATGGGAAGTCAGGAGGGTGGCAGTAGGACTGGAAGTTCAGAGAAAAAAGATCAGGAGAGAAACAAGATCAGGAGAACTGAAATGACACTAGAGATCAAGAGAGCAGAGAAGAGATTGGATGGCTGGGGAAAGGAGAAAGTGAAAGCTAGTGAGAGCATCATGAGGGCCAGAAAATCTATTATTTCATGGGAATAGCAATAGAATCAGGCAAACTATACCTACAATAAGCAGTGCCCATAACCAGTTCTTTCATCTTGAAATATAATGTTGGGAACCCTAACAGGAAGGTTGAGAGTTTGATATTTGACTTTCCACTCTTTACTAATCTGCATGAGGGAATTGGACAGGCAGTCCTCTTGTCAGTGAAGACCTGACCAGTGAAAATAATAGATCTGCCAGCCCCAGAAAAATACATTTGTTTCCATATCTCACTCCTTAGATGCTGTCTGACCTGTTGAGTATTACCAGCATTTTCTGCATTAATAATTACCTTTGGTTCAGTTTGCCCTATTTTATAAATCTCCTCATAACCATTTGACTGTCATCCAACTGGTTTTCAGACCCAAGTTGAGAAATTCAATACATTGGCCAGATAATAAATATCAAACAGACAGGAAAATGTAACAAAAATAGACAAACATAAGGCCACAGAAATAGAACAAAATAAAAAAAGTGGATCGAGGAAGGGAGAAAATAAGTATCCATTACTGGGGCTACCTGTCAACTTCAGACACTAGAGACAGTCGTGATAAGTGAAAAGCTGATACAATTTGCCACTTCCAAGTGGTCTCAATGAGCAGACAACAGAAAGCCCATTAACTTTGCAAATCGTTTCTGCTCTGTACTGACAGTTCTCATCCAAAAGGCTGATGGACACAAAAATCCCAGTGAAACAATCCAAAGAGAATCTAAAGACACGCTGACTTTAACTTCACTGTTTCAATCAGTGCTTCTTTGAATCTACAGATGTAAAATGCACTGTAGCTCATTTGCAGATCATTATCAGAACAAGGGCACTGAGCAGCACCAATATTTTATCAGCATGTTTTGGAACTTATCCTAACCTGTGCATTCCAAAACTGTAGTACTGACTCCTGCCCTAAAAAACTTTAGTTCTTGGAGATAACTGTTAAACTACCTTTCTGCAGGCAGATTGCATCTCTCTGCCAAAAACATAGTCCAAAGCCTAAACTAAATTAACAAATCTGGCTTCCAACTTTCAGCAACAAGACATTTGTTTTTTACAGAAACGATGCAAACTAATTGTTTGAGACGCAAGGAACTGCAGATGGTGTGAATCTTGAGCCATGCACAAAGTGCTGGTGTAACTCAGGGACTCACAGAAGCCAGCATCTGTAGAGGCAAGACTACGTTTCAGACCGGGACCACAAGGTGCAGTTGCAGTCTGGCAGGCTGACCTCTACTGTGCTGAGACCAAGTGTCAGCACTCAGGCAGCTCCTCATACTTACCCCTTGACCATGACCCCACTGATGAACTCAAGGCCACCATCTCCCAGACCTTTCCCCATACTATTATGGCTACAGAACAGTGAGAGCAAGACTCAGGCTTCGTAATTATCACTGTTATTTCCATTAAAGCATATCAATGAGACCATAAGACATAGGAGCAGAATTAGGCCATTTCTATCACCTGCTCAAAGTCCATGAGCAGAACTGTCCTGGCAGACCTACTGGCTCTACCTGCTCCTGTCTCATTGAACTTTAATAGCTGCAGAAGAGTCCCAAAATGCAGTCCGTCCATTCCCTCCATAGATGCTGCCTGACCGACCTGCTAAGTTATTCCAACAAACTAAACTAAATCATTGGGTGAGCAAGGGCATGAATGGAACTTTGTTAATATGATGAAAATAATATCCCAAATATGCTTGGGATTTAGGCAGAGCTAATCTGCTTCAAATTTGTTTCTACAAAAGTTGTAGGTTAAATGGCCCTCTGTAAATTTTCTGAGTGGAGGGAGTGGATGAGGAAATGGGATAATATAATTAATGCGAATGGGTGATGAATGGTCGGTATTGACTTGGTGGGCCGAAAAGCCTGTTTCAATGTTGTATCACTAAACTAATCTAAACATCTAGGCTTTGACCAATAAATGGTAAATATATCACACAATTAAAGTAACAGATACTGTTTATCTCCAAAGAGGGAAAGTCTAACCAATGCTCCTTGTTATTCATTAATGCTACAAGCATGAATCGCCCAACGTCAGTATGACAGACAGAATGTCTCCCTTCTGCACTATTACCTTCCATCAATCTATGCCTCACTCCACTGCTAATCATGACACTTTCCTTTTAAAGGCTCCTAGTCACATTATTGTAATATCCTGCAGGCTGTTTGAAGCTAATTGATTGCTACACATTCAAAAATGTGAGATCAATCAGTATTGGATTTATCTTGCTAAATAAATTTGTTGTTGGAAAGTTTAAGTTTCTTTTTGCATGTCTTTTATATAAATGAAAGCATAATAGAATTACACCCAGAGATTGAGTCATCACGTTATAAATATTGAATACATTTATATCCATAAACACATTAAATGCTCAATCCACCATTAATAACAGAACCCTAATAACAGAACAATCAGCTTGCTCCATCCCACCTGTTAGTCCATTTAACTAGTAGTATAAGAAAATAACTGCAGATGCTGGTACAAATCGATTTATTCACAAAATGCTGGAGTAACTCAGCAGGTCAGGCAGCATCTCGGGAGAGAAGGAATGGGTGACGTTTCGGGTCGAGACCCTTCTTCAGTCTGAAGAAGGGTCTCGACCCGAAACGTCACCCATTCCTTCTCTCCCGAGATGCTGCCTGACCTGCTGAGTTACTCCAGCATTTTGTGAATAAGTCCATTTAACTATTTAAATAAGTGCATATGCTTCAGGTATGATCTCCATTGTAAGTTGAAGCTAACAATTAAAGAGAGGTGTGGACCACTGCATGGAAGAGAAAAGTAGCTTCCCAGCAGTGCGTGCAGCCAGTTGGAATGGGGGTGACTATCTCTAAACCCAAGCAATATGATCTAACATTATATGATCTGACACCAAGGGCAAATGTTCCTTTATTTATTATCAGCGGTCACCCACCGATATCTTACTCTGTAATTATGAATAAATCTCATAATACCTGCAGTCACCCCTCATTTCATCTCTGTATCCAATCAATCTCAGATCTCTACAGTTTTTCCCTAAAGATCATCAGTGCCCATAGCCATCTCAAACATCACCGTCCCGTGTAATCTAAACCTATTACCTGCAACCTATGTGTTGATTAAAACTGCTTCTTGATCAGAAGTCTTAATTAAAAGGTTACAGGGACCTGGTGCCAAACTCTCCCACATGTATCACTTCAAGAAACATCAGGGTACTTTCTTTAATTTTTGAAAACCGAACAGCAATTCCAGGAATTTGTCAGCATGCAATAAAAATAGGGCAAGTTCACACTCTACCTTTAAGCCATATGTGAAAATTATGTGCTGAAATATAATTCAACCTAGTTCTCTTCATTGCATTCACACCTGCCAGATATCAGTAGGTTACTTTTGAAATAAAAATCCTCACTATTTGTTAAAGTATACAAGATAATAAATAACAGGCAATGATTTCAAAGATATGCTACCCAAATCTGAAAATTGCTTCAATCACCATTCCCATTACTTAAGTTATCACCAAAACATTTTTATGTGAAGACGTGCATGTAGTTCCATCTACGTTATCAATCTCCCCTGAATAATGTCAGAGATAGGCAGATTTTACCTTTCCAAAATACATTGTTCTGAAAGAGCAAGGGGTAAATATACTCCATTAATTTGACTGCTTGACCCCTCTCACCTGGAGCAAACCCACGCAGGCACAGGGAGAACGTCTAAACTCCATACAAACAGCACCTGTAGTCAGGATCGAATCCGGGACTCTGGCGCAGTAAGGCAACAACTCTACCACTGCCGCCATGATCACCATGGCTGATCATCTAAAATCAGTACCCCGTTTCCACTTTGTCCCCCATATCCCTTGATTCCTCTAGCACTAAGAGCTAAATCTAACTCTCTCTTGAAAACACTGAAAACATCCAATGAATTAGCCTCCACAGATTCACAACTCTCTGGGTGATTTTTTCCCCCTCATCTCAGGCCTACCCCTTATTCTTAAACTGTGACCCCTGGTTCTGGACTCCCCCAACATAAGGAACATTTTTCCTGCACCTAGCCTGTCCAATCCCTTAAGAATTTTATTTGTTTCTATAAGATTCCCTCTCATCCTTCTAAATTCAAGTGAATACAAGCCCTGTCGACTCATTCTTTCATCACATGTCAGTCCCGCCATCCCGGGAATTAACCTGGTCAGTCCCGCCATCCCGGGAATCAGCCCAACAAGACTACGCTGCATCAATACAGAT
Source organism: Rhinoraja longicauda (assembly GCF_053455715.1). Taxonomy (NCBI): domain Eukaryota; kingdom Metazoa; phylum Chordata; class Chondrichthyes; order Rajiformes; family Arhynchobatidae; genus Rhinoraja; species Rhinoraja longicauda. Next base: position 38,363,955 of record NC_135956.1, on the reverse strand, counting down.
GAGCCTTCATAATAACTATCGAAGAGTAACCAAAATGCAGCACAGACTGGTGCCAGCTATTGAATAAATACCCAAAGACAAAGGCTAGCTGACTGCAAAAGGTAGGGAGAGGTAGCAACAAGAGTCATGGTGAATTATGAACACGAGAATAAACGACTAGGTCATTACTGAGAGAGACGAAGAGAAAGAAAAGCAAGGATAAACAGCCCTTCAGCCCAACAAGACCATGCCAACCTTCCAGCACACGTCATGCCCTTATCAAATTGTATTCTCCTCACATTACCATCACCCTGCCATATTCTACCACCCACCAACACATTAATTGACAACTATAAATTGTCCCTAATCTGGCAACTCGCACATCTTTAGGATGTAGAAAGAAGTTTATAATCTAAATATCTCTATTTAAATAGGCACTTAAATAAGCAAAGCATAAAAGAATAAAAGTCTAATGCAGGCAAGTGGGAAAAACACAGATGGACAAATGGGTTAGCATTGGAATAGTATGCTGTGACTTCTGTGCTGTACAACTATCTGATCTATGGCACCTCTAGCAAATTCATATGGTCTTTGGAAGAACGTTAAATTCCACACAAGTAACATCGGAGGTCAGGGTCAAACCCTGGTCACTGGGGCTGTAAGGCAGTGAGTAGCTTTACTAGCTGTGCCACTGCATCTTCCTCAAACATCATTGAAAGATAATCACACACCATTAACAAAGCATTAAGGGTGCCATTGCCAACTTACTAATTTACTGTGCCATATCCCTTCGATTTGGTGAATCCAACAGATGTTGCCACAACAAGGGCAGGAAGCCCTAAAAAAAATAAAGGCAATATAAGTATGGCTAGAATTACAGTGCTTTCCAAAATGAGCCACTTATGCGGCCACAATAACTCTCATAATTTCACTGAAATATATACCAAATATCTAAATGCATAATACTGTGAAGAATATTGAATGCTTCACAATTATTTGAACGTATAAAAAACAGATTATATGGGGGATGTATAGGAAGGAATGGCACATGTTGGTTTATACCAAGATAAATGCAAAATGTTGGAGTAACAGCTGTTCATGCAGCATCTCTAGAGAAAAGGAATAGGTGATGTTTCGGGTTGGAACCCTTCTTCTGAGTTTTAGGGGGAAGTTATTTGAACTAATGTGTGAATTCCTTACACAAAGAATTCCAATAGAGTTAAAGCGTTCTATCACAGTCTGTTGGAATTTCAGATGTATTTCATCCAATGCATTAAGACACTAAGATTTTTTTTTTTGGTAAGAAATCTGAAATAGAAATCGAAAATGTGGGAGACATTCAGCAGTTTAGGCAGCACACTTGAAATATTAGCTCCCTTTCCCTTTCCACAAATGCTTCATGGCTTGGTGAGTGTTTCTCGCATTTTGTTCCACACTACTTTTTCTTACCTACATTTGCTTCATTGGAGACTCAAGAATGGTTTCTTCCCCTCTATCATCAGAGTTCTAAATGGTCTAAGCTAAGGTACTGTCTGATTCACCTCAACACCATTGTGGACATTGGACATTTCTAATAAACTGATGCACGACAATGCTGAGAACTATATTCTGTATTCTGTATGTTCCCCTTTGCTCTATCTATTGAACTCGAGTTTGACTAGATTGTATTCATGTTTATCTGATCTGTTTGGATAGCTTTTAAACTAAAGCTTTTGTGAACATGACAATAAAAAAACCTATACTTAAATTCTGTCTAAATTAATTGATGTCAATGTCAGTGTTAGTACGAGCTTCTGTGAACAAGCCCAGGTGCCTGCTCCATCAACTCACTCCAAGTGCTTGGAGGCATTAAAAATCAACAGCAAATAGGTTGCGACTCTTTGTTAATTATCAATTCCCAGATTACAACTTTGTGATCTATCGATTCACCTGATACACAACGTTCTGGCTTTTGCACTAACCCTCAATGTACGTCCAACTCCCACTCAGAGTTACTGACAAGAAGTTAATGTCTCTCTTAATTTTCTCCAGGTCTTGTTGGAGAATTGTCCCCAGTACATTTTAAGAAGGATGCCAAAACCAGTTAGAAAATAGGGAGGAGATTTAAAGCCACTGATTAGGGATAAAGCATTTCAGTTATATAGTTGGCCTGAAGAAAATATGATTCCTCTTCTTATACCACAGATAATGAAGAGTTTGGCCAAGATATTCAAAATCAATTTGGGGTTAAACCAAAGAGAGACACAAAAGACATTTTTTGTAAGTTTTATTTCATTGCTCACCGGATGTGGATGGCACTAGCAAAGCTGACATTTACTGTCCATACTGTCCACCCTGGAGCTCCGCCCTTGCTCCCCCTCCCTCTAGTCACAACAGGAACAGAGTCCCCCTAGTTCTTACCTTTCACCCCATCAGCCGCCGAAAACAACGCATGATCCCCCGACATTTTTGCCAGCTCCAACAGGATCCCACCTCTAGTCACATCTTCCCATCTCCACCCCTTTCCGCCTTCCACACAGACCACTCTCTCTATAACTCCCTTCCCACACAAACCACCCCCTCTCCCGATACCTTCCCGTGCAACTGCAGGAGATGTAACATCTGTCCCTATACCTTATACATGAACTCTATCCGAGGACGCCGACAGTCCTTTCAGGTTCACTTACACCTCCTCCAATCTCATCTAATGTATCAGTTGTTCAAGATGTGGACTCTTATACATCAGAGATCAAAAGTAGACTGGGCGATCGTTTCCCTGAACACCTTCACTCAGCCTGCCTGAACCTACTTGATGTACCAGTTGCTAAACACTTTAATTCTCCTTCCCAGTCTCACACTGACCTTACTGTCTTCAGCCTCCTTCATTGTCACAGTGAGGCTACACGCAAATTGGAGCAACAGCATCTCATGTTTCGCTTGGGCAGCTGACAACCCAGTGGCAGGAGTATGGATTTCTCTAACTTCAAGTAGCCCCTGCATTCCCTCTCTCTACATCCCTCCACAACCTAAGTCGCACCAGCTTCTCATTCCCACCCAATAAACTGCTAATAATGGCTTGTCTCCTTTATCATCATTACTTTTCTGCATACCTTTCATTCATTGTTCTATATTTCTCTACATCATTGTCTATATCTCTCGTTTTCCTTTCCCGTGACTTGAGAACTGGAACTGGAGTCACATATAGATTTCCTTCCCTGAACAATAATAGTGGATTTTTAGGTGTAGGAAGGAACTGCAGATGCCGGTTTAAACCGGAGACACAAAAATCTGGAGTGACTCAGCGAGACAGGCAGCATCTCTGGAGAGAAGGAATGGGCGACGTTTCGGGTCGATACCCTTCTTCAGAGTTCTTCTGACCATTCTGACGAAGAGTCTCGACCCAAAACATTACCCATTCCTTCTTCTCCAGAGATGCTGCCTGTCCCGTTGAGTTACTCCAGCTTTTTGTGTCTATCTGGTGATTTTTTTATGACAGTCTAATAGCTTCCTGGTTTTTTTAAATAAAAGAAATCCAGATTTATTGTTCAAATTTCAATTCCCTACTTGTCGTGGTGGAATTATAACTACTGTCCCCAAATCAATGACCCAGGACTTGCTGCTAATCCATCAACTAAACTCTACACAACTGCACCCTCTGGATTAAGTTATTCAATGGTTGAGGTGTTGAAACCAGCGAGCTCAAATGCAAGTAAATTGCAAAAGATCCAAAGGTGGCAGGAGAAATTTTTTTTCCCTGCAAAGGGTGGATTAGAGTGTATTTCCTAAAACTGGATCCAAGCACACATTCAAGAATCATTCTTGGGGCAGCAAGGTGGCGCAGCGCTAGAGTTGCTGCCTAACAGTGCCAGAGACCCGGGTTCGATCCTGACTACGGGTCATGCCTGTCTGGAGCCTGCCTGTTCTCCCTGTGACCTGCATGGGCTTTCTCCAGGAGCTCTGGTTTCCTCCCACACTCCAAAGACGTACTCCAAAGGCTAATTGGCTTAGTAAAATTGTAAATCGTCCCTCGTGTTTGTAGGATAGCATTAGTGTGTGGTGATCGCTGGTCAGCACAGACTCGGTGGGCCAAAGGTTCCACGCTGTATCTCTAAATTAAATTAAACTAAGTAGACTTCAAAGGAATTAGAATAAATACGAAGGTAAAATATCACTGGGATATGAGGAATGGGCAGGGAAGGCTGGCTCACTGGTAAGATCTGCCAAAGGGCTGGCATAGACTCTGAATATACCCACTGGTTTCCTCCTGGTGTGAAATATTCCAAGTTCTTATTCTTTTTAAAAGTTATGCTATTTCAGCATTTGCCTTTTTCTTTAAATCAAGTACTTTAAACTGCATCTACTGGTCTTAGGGATTTTTATTTTCCCTGTGTGCAAGAGAGATTACAAAGTCACCATACAATCTCCAGACACTCCGCAGAGAGCATTAAGCCATGATTTGAATGCTTGGGTAATTCTTGGTTAATCCTTATGATGCAAATCAATTAGCAAGACAAATACATAACAGGTTGGCTTGCAAAATAACTTTCTTTTAACCTGTGAAAATTAGATCTGCTGTTAGAGAGGAGGGACACTAAGAAGGTATACACAAAATGCTGGAGTAACTCAACAGGACAGGCAGCATCACTGGAGAGAAGGAATGGGTGACGTTTCCGGTCGAAACCTTCTCGACCCGGAAACCTTCTCGACCCAGATGTCACCCCTTCCTTCTCTCCAGAGATGCTGCCTGTCCCGCTGAGTTACTCCAGCATTTTGTGTCTATTTTTGGTAAACCAGCCAGCATTTGCAGTACCTTCCTGCACGAAGAAGGTATCATTTATTCTGTAAGGGTTGGGACAAAGCCAGCGAAGAGGCAGCAAAGTGAAAAGTAAAAAATGGGTAGGATTGCGGATGCAGTGGGGTACACCCAGTGTGACGATGGAACACACTCAACTACATCATTGCTCTATTAATGCACCATGTCATCTATGCCCATGTCCATTTCCTGAAAATACGTGATGAGTGATTTCTAATCCAATTTGCAATCTTTTGTCACATTTGGATCTGTAAAACAGATAGCAGTGGGTAGTGCTGATGCCTCACAGCTCCAGCAACTGACCTGCAGTGCTGGCTCTGTGGAGTGTGCATGCTCTCTGTGCAACTGCCTGCATTTCCACTAAGCGTTATAGTTTCCACCCACATCACAAAGACATGTCAGCCGGAACATTAATTGGGTCCTGTGAATCACCCTTGGTCAGGTGTGTAGCAGGAGAACTAGGATGGAGTTGATGGGCATGTGAGGGGAATAAGATTGATGGGAATGTGCTGAGAGCTGCAAATCACTTCCTTCTGTGTTGTAAGAAAGCGGTAGATAATGTGAGACATGACATAAAGAAAGATCAACTTATTTCCCCCACTTCACACAATGTCCGTTGGGTTACGGCCGCATAAGTATATAAATGAATAAAGAACATGTTTCTGCAGAGATGAAGGGAGCCAAGCCTAGAATTTTAAAGAGACAAAGTCACATAACATAATGAAGCATCTAAGCAGGGCTGCCTAAAGTGAACATACACATTCACATAGGCTGCATCCCAGAGTGCTTAAGGAAGTAGCCTCAGAAATAGTGGATGCATTAGTGATCATTTTTCAAAACTCTTTAGATTCTGGAGTAGTTCCTGAGGACTGGAGGGTAGCTAATGTAACCCCACTTTTTAAAAAGGGAGGGAGAGAGAAAACGGGGAATTATAGACCAGTTAGCCTAACATCGGTAGTGGGGAAAATGCTAGAATCAGTTATTAAAGATGTGATAGCATCACATTTGGAAAGTGGTGAAATCATCGGACAAAGTCAGCATGGATTTACCAAAGGCAAATCATGTCTGACGAATCTTATAGAATTGTTCGAGGATGTAACTAGTAGAGTGGATAAGGGAGAACCAGTCGATGTGTTATATCTGGACTTTCAGAAGGCCTTCGACAAGGTCCCACATAGGAGATTGGTGTACAAACTTAAAGCACACGGTATTGAGGGTTCAGTTTTGAGGTGGATAGAAAATTGGTTGGCGGACAGGAAGCAAAGCGTAGGAATAAACGGGTCCTTTTCGGAATGGCAGGCAGTGACTAGTGGGGCACCGCAAGGCTCAGTGCTGGGACCCCAGTTATTTACAGTGTATATTAATGATTTGGACGAGGGAATTGAATGCAACATCTCTAAGTTTGCGGATGACACGAAACTGGGTGGCAGTGTTAGCTGCGAGGAGGATGCTAGGAGGCTACAGAGTGACTTGGATAGATTAGGCGAGTGGGCAAATGCATGGCAGATGCAATATAATGTGGATAAATGTGAGGTTATCCACTTTGGCGGCAAGAACAGGAAAGCAGAGTATTACCTGAATGGTGACCGATTGGGAGAAGGGGAGATGCAACGTGACCTGGGTGTCATGGTGCACCAGTCATTGAAAGCAAGCATGCAGGTGCAGCAGGCAGTGAAGAAAGCGAATGGTATGTTGGCATTCATAGCAAGAGGATTTGAGTTTAGGAGCAGGGAGGTTCTGCTGCAGTTGTACAGGGCCTTGGTGAGACCGTACCTGGAGTATTGTGTGCAGTTTTGGTCTCCTAACCTGAGGAAAGACGTTCTTGCCTTAGAGGGAGTACAGAAAAGGTTCACCAGATTAATCCCTGGGATGGCGGGACTTGCATATGAGAAAAGACTGGATAGACTGGGCTTGTACTCGCTGGAATTTAGAAGACTGAGGGGGGATCTTATAGAAACATATAAAATTCTTAAGGGGTTGGAGAGGCTAGATGCGGGAAGATTGTTCCCGATGTTGGGGGAGTCCAGAACCAGGGGTCACAGCTTAAGGATAAGGGGGAAATCTTTTAGGACCGAGATGAGAAAACATTTCTTCACACAGAGAGTGGTGAGTCTGTGGAATTCTCTGCCACAGAAGGTAGTTGAGGCCAGTTCATTGGCTATATTTAAGAGGGAGTTAGATGTGGCCCTTTTTGCTAAAGGGATCAGGGGTATGGAGAGAAGGCAGGTACTGGCTACTGAGCTGGATGATCAGCCATGATCATATTGAATGGCGGTGCGTACAGGCTCGAAGGGCCGAATGGCCTACTCCTGCACCTATTTTCTATGTTTCTATGTTTCTACATAAGGGAAAAAGAAAGTGCTGGAGTAAATCAGCAGGTCAGGCAGCATCTCTGGAGGACATGGTTAAATGATGTTTCGGATCGGGATCCTTTTTCAGATTAATTGTTGCAGGGGGGGTGATAGTTGGAAAAGATGTGGGGGCGGGAAAAAGTTTGTCAAATTCATCCTGCTCTTCAATACTAGTCAAGTTAATCCAGCTATTTAATCTGCAGATCAGATCCAGTTCAGTGAGAATGACACATCGTCGGTGGTTACTGACAGAGTTATAAATTGGGTCACACTGAAAGAAAAAATGTATAAGGCAAGTCACAGAATTGGATGGAATAACAGCAAAGAATGTCTAAGAGATCAATAAGGAACAATGAAACTAGTAAAGGACAAGACACGACTAACTAGAAATATAAAAAGAGATTATTACAATGAAATTTAGACACCTGGGAAAAACAAGATGTGAAGAGATATGTATACAAAGGGAAATAAATCATTAGGCACACAAAAATCTGGCAAATGGAGAAACTGCACACATTGACAGGAAAAATTAAATGGTGAGCAAATGAAGAGCTCTGATGTAGAGGAATCTGGGTGGCCAAATGCACGATGCTCAAAAAGCTATCTTGCGGGTGAGGCAAGTAATTAGGAAAGTTAATTGAACGTGGTTATCTATTGTAAGGGAAATTGGACAACAGCAGATAGGTTATGCATCAATTATATACGGTACTGATGAGATAACAAAGTGAGTAATGTGCACAGCAATGGTGGCTTATTTAAGGAAATAAATAAATACATAGAAGGCTGCTGAGAGAAAGTTTACGAGACTCTCACATGGAACAAGTTGATTGCCTCACAGAATAACTGGACACACGAGGCTGGAATTTGAGAGAGTGAGAAACACCATGGATATCGACGGAATAGACGTGAAGAGACTGTTTTGTCATGGGACAATCAACAACAAACAAATAACATTGCTCTTTAAAGATGGGAGTGTGGTGAGTAATGAGTCCTTAGACAGTAATGATACCTTGGAACTCTCTTCCTCAAAACATATGGAATCAGTGTCTTTGTATATTTTTTTATGGCAGAGGCAGACAGTTTCCCGTTGAAAAAAAGTGAAAGGTGAGCAGCTATGGGAGGAATTGCTGAGGAGAGGATATAATTACTGAATGGTGAAGCCAGCTAAAGGGGCCGACTGGCCAACTCCACCAAATTCATATGTTCATATTTGTATGTCTTGCATAATTTACATTTGCTCAAAGGATAGCACTGAAACCAATGAAAATAGGTTTGTGTCAGCTATTCGAGCTAGCACCGGCATTCATTGTGATCATGGCTGATCATCCACAATCAGTAACCCGTGCCTGCCTTCTCCCCATATCCCTTGATTTTGCTAGCCCCTCGAGCTCTATCTAACTCTCTTTTAAATTCATCTAGTGAATTGGCCTCTACTGCCTTCTGTGGCAGAGAATTCCACAAATTTACAACTCTCTGGGTGGAAAAGTTTTTTCTCATCTCAGTTTTAAATGGCCTCTTAGACTGAGGCCGCTGGTTCTGGACCCCCCCCCCCCCAACATTGGGAACATTTGTCCTGCATCTAGCTTGTCCAGTCGTTTGATGATTTTATACGTTTCTATATGATCCCCTACTCGTCCTTCTAAATTCCAGTGAATACAAGCCCAGACTTTCCAATCTTTCCTTATATGACAGTCCTGCCATCCTGGGGATTAACCTCGTGAACCTACGCTGCACTGCCTCAATAGCAAGGATGTCCTTCCTCAAATTTGGAGACCAAAACTGCACACAATACTCCAGATGTGGTCTCACCAGGGCCCTGTACAACCGCATAAGGACCTCTTTACTCCTGTACTCAAATCCTTTCATTATGAAGGCCGACATGCCATTAGCTTTCTTCACTGCCTGCTGTACCTGCATGTTTACTTTCTTGTCTCAAACAGTGGCTTAAGCATACAAGCAAAAACATTAATAGGAGCTGACAGCACCACATGAACTACACATACTAAACAATAAAAGGATACATCCAATTAGTTTAGTTTAGTTAGTTCACTTTAGAGATACAGTGTGGAAACCTCTGCTCACCGATTCCATGCTGACCAGCAATTACCCATGCACCAGTTCCATCCTGCACACTAGGGGTAATTTACAGAAGTCAATTAACCTGCAGTCCTGCACGCCTTTGTAATATGGGGGGAAACCAGAGCACCTGAAGAAAACCCCCGTGATCATAGGGAGAACATACAAACTCCATACAGACAGCACCCGTAGTTAGGATTGAACCTGGGTCCCTGGCACTGTAAGGCAGCAGCTCTACCGTTGTGCCACCCTTATCCTTTCTAGGTTCAGTAGAAGAAAATAAAATGTTCCTGATGCTCTCCTCAAGATTCAGCTGAGCTAGTAAGTGAAACTTTGGTGTGCAGTGATTATTTTTGATCTGGATCGGATTGATCAAGACTGATGGATACAGATTTAACCGTGGTTTTCAAAAAGCAGTAGGATAAGATCTTGAAAGAAAAGTCAGGGCTACGGTAAAAGAGATGGACAACGGGGCTATTTGTATTATCCTTACGAAAGCCAGAATCAATGAGTCAAATGATCTTCTGAGGTGTGAAGATTCAAGATTTATCTCAAGATAATCCTTGCTATCACAATTCATCCACATCTGATAGATGTCCAGAGCTAGAAAAACTGAAATTCATGCTCACACATAGGGTGGCACAGTGTAAGAGTTGCTGCCTTACAGCACTAGAGACCCAGGTTCGACCCTGACTACGAGTGCTGTATGTACAGAGTTTGCATGTTCTCAGTGTGACCATGTGGGTTTTCTCCAGGTGCTCTGCTTTCCTCCTACATCCCAAAGTCACACAGGTTTGTAAATTAATAGGCTTCTGTAAATTGTCCCTAGGGTAGAATAAGTGAACAAGTGATCGTTGGTCGGCGTGAACTCAGGGACCGAAGGGCCTGTTTCCACACTGTATCTCAAAACTAAAATAAACTAAACATACTTGCACAATTTGAATGACTGTATCCTGATGGAGCTAGAAGTCTTTGAATCACTTTGAAATTACCCAGATTCTTTCCAAAAGTAATAGGGCACCATTCACAGTCTTCTTGGAAGTAACATCAGCAGTGAGAGGCAAGACGCAAGAGGTCAATTAAACTGCAATCTGTGAACATTGAACATTAAAGCGCCCTTTAGCAACAGTAAATCTTCTCAATGTTCCTCAGCCTCTCAGGACGCTGAATGAGATAGGGCCACCATGTAAAACGGCAACAGAAGATGAAAAAAGGTAGGACAAGGACTTGGTCATATTTCCCACTGATACCAGGTAAAGGTGTGCTACTAACCCCATCCGAGACAAAGAAAGCGCTTCCGAATGATTCGGTTTCGTAATCTTCCTGTGACGGCCATGTACGACTGCCAGGCCTCTGTCAACACCCAGCAGAAAGATGACAGGAAGAAGAAATGCAGAAACGCTGCCACAAGGGTACAGACCACCTGTCAAGAAAAGCGAAGAAACAACGACTAGTAAACACGCTTATCCGAACCCACAAAATCACTCTTCCATTGATAGAAACCCTCATTTTGCATTCTGGACTTCGCGTAATCAGCAGGGCAATTCCTACCTTCCTGGATATTTCTTAAATTGAAGTGATGAGAACTAATCACCGCACCCTTCCCAATAAAGCCACAAATTTCAAAAAATAAATGTCGGGAAGTGTGGACAGTTCAGGCATCATCTACAGGGAAATAAACAGTTAATACTTCAGCAGTTCAGATGAAAGGCTGACTCTGTTTCACTTTCCACAGATGCCGATCTGCTGAATGTTCCCAGCATTTGTTTTTGTGCAAAATATTTTGGTGCATTGTTCAGCCCTTACTAAAAAATCCCGGACCCCAGTTTCAATCTCCACTGAAATCCATTTGGGAAAAGAATTACCAGTGGTTGGAATCCCATTAAGCCCTCCATCCAGGAATGTGCAGTGATTGTGCACTTCCTATGGACATTCTCACATGGAAAGGCGTGCTCTTGGCCAAGGCAATATTTGTGGCTGCTTGCAGAAAGATCAGGTGATTCATTCCCAACACATAGGTATCATTATGCAGCTCCTGTTCTCGTCATAAAGTTAATGAGATCTACACGTTCTTGGTTCCTTGTTAAACCTTCCAGGAAGATAGATCTGCCGCAGCATCATCTTTACCAAAACCTTGACAAAGGATCATTTTCATTCATTGTTCCTACCTAACCCAGGCACTTGAAGTGCCTTTCCTTTGCTGAGTTCTGTTACTCTGTTATTTTCCATAAAATTCAATTTTATTTCCATAAAATTTAACTTATTTTCCAAAAAATTCCAAGGTACACAAACAGCATTGCCAAATCACCATGAACACCTCTGAGGCATGGAAAGTAGCATTCACAATCAATTGTCTCCAAGGTACAATGGGCAATTTTCATATTGGCATATATCAACAAATATGCCAGAGGACGAAAACTAAATTAATCAAAGAGATATTCTGAAATGGATTGTCTTCAAACCCCTGAAAAGTTTAGGGACAATTTACATCAGCCAATTAACCCACAAACCTACAGGTCTTTGGAATGTGGGAGGAAACCGGAGCACCCGGAGAAAAAAAACACGCATGGTCTCAGGGGGGATGTGTATACTCCATACAGAGAACACCCGAGGTCAAGATCGAACCCTGGTCTCAGGTGCTGTGAGGCAGCAACTCTACCTCTGCGCCACCGTGCTACCCTACAAGTATTTTGAAGGAAACAATATTTTGCCAGTGGGCCAATTTGAACTTTTTCATTATAAATTGACCTTAGCTTTCAACATTTCACAACAATCGACCAGCTGACACTGTAGACTGATGGGGCTGTACTGCACAAATCTCTAGATGCTTTTGTTGGGACACCAGAGACTTGGTCAGCAGGTCAACTGAAACAATGAAATGGCAGCTTAAATAAAGAGTGAAAGTGCCAAATCTGCCAGTGCACAAGGAGTACATGCATTCAGGTCAATGTCATTTTGAAGCTGTTCGATAGCAAGAGTTATTTTGAATGAAACACTTTGCACAGCAATCTCTGCTATCAGCAGGTGCCCTTAGGTCTTAGGGCACTAAGGGAAGCAGCAAACAAGTCCAGAAACTGTCCGAAATTATTCAATTGAACAGGTTCAATCCTACAGGGTAAATTAGTTTATGGGGGTTTTAATGCAATAACGCTATTCAATTGGATCCTTGATTATAAAACATTTGTGAGTGCAAATGTGAATAAGCAAAAGTGATACACTCCCACTTTGCCTGTTGTGATTTTCTTAAAATTATTAAATTTGGTTCAACAGAAATCATTTTTTTAAGTACCACAGTCTGTGAGTCACTTTAAAAATATGATTATAACAATCCGCCTCGTGTCCCAACGAAATGATATGGCACTGCAAGACTCCAGAGGAGGTACCTGGAAATTTCAGAGCTTGTCAGTTTCCACTTTCCATTAAGTTGCTATGCGAAGAGACTTTCTTTCCTCCACACAAGATTACATGTCCTTTTGACCAAAGTTTGGTAAGTTGTTGTTTCAGATATTTTCTCACATGCCAACTCAATGTCTCAGTCCCATAACTGATCTGTGCATCTTGTAATTAGGCCTATATTGTTAAAATCCCAATGGCGGCATGGTGGCGCAGTGGTAGAGTTATTGCCTTACAGCGCTAGAGACCCAGGTTCAATCTGGGCTACGGATGCTGTCTATACAGAGTTTGTCCATTCTCCTCGTGACCTGCATGAGTTTTCACCGAGATCTACGGTTTCCTCCCACACTCCAAAGCACTTGCTGGTTTGTAGGTTAATTGGCTTGGTATAAATGTGAATTGTTCGATGTGTAGTATCATGTTAATGTGCAAGGATCGCTGGTCGGCGTGGACACAGTGGGTCGAAGGGCCTGTTTCCGCACTGTATCTCTAAACTAAATTAAATGCCTCATTAGTATAACCTCGGGAATTAATGGCAATGTTTTTTTCTGGTCTAAATGGATAATATATCTCTTCTGAATGTACTTCCATCCTTTTGAAGTCTGATTATCGATAGTGATAAAAGCTGAAAAAGTGATATAGTAAATATAGTTCATATGATCAAACAGTCTAGATATATATTGATTTTAAGCCTGGACAAAGTTTTTCTTTATAGTTTGACTAATTTCATGCGGTTCGCTGGACTTGACTGCTTGCCATCTTCTCAGCACTGATGATAAAACCGGAGGGTCCATTCCAGCCAATCCCTGGTGTGTTTTTCCAAGACAAGGAACAACTGGATAGAGGTGAGGTGGGGCGTGGTTACGGAGGCAGATTAACTAATTGCTTCTAGTTTACCATTCTTGAGGGGAAAAATATAATTCAGCATGCGTGTCATCTCGTATCTAGATTTATTTTAAGGCGCCTAATCAATTTTTTTTAATGTTCATGGTTAAAGAAATCTTTTCTATGGAAATGGGACAAAATATCAGGTTAAGAACATAAACTGATTTTAAACATGGAAATCGAGCAATTTAAAACTGAAATGGGTCAGGTGGGAGAGGATGGGGGGGGGTAATTATAAAAATGGCTGCAGAACCCTATTGCACATACTAGTGCTTAGCTGAAGAAGGGTCTCGACATGAAACGTCACCCATTCCTTCTCTCCTGAGATGCTGCCTGACCTGCTGAGTTACTCCAGCATTTTGTGAATAAGTGCTTTAAATAAGAGCTTCATTTGTCAACAAGAATGTCACCAGCATTAAATTAAAAAACAGAATTTGGTAAAAGATGTTAACAGTGTTGAATTCTGGCATTAATAAATTAGCAATATAATACTTGAATGAAGCGTTCTGAATTGCAGACAAAATTAGCCAGTTGGCTTTGAAGCACAGCCAATATAGATTATTCATTCACAAAATACAGCCTACTCAAGGTGGATTTAGAAGACGATTAACTACTCATTTCACTAAGCACTGGAAATGGGCATAATTGGAGAGAAGTGGAGAGAGGGTTAAAGGTTTTCAAAATTTCATGATATGAAATGACAGATTTGAATATACTTTGAATATTCCCTTTTTGTTATTTCCAGCCTTTGAATTATATCTAAACTGTCCAACACAGACCTCTGAAAAATCTCTTTTGAGAAATAAAGACCTTTCTGTCCATACAGAAGGTACTTCCCTTATCCAACGGGTATCTCAAGCATTATGATTGTTAATTGTTGACATAAACAATTTTATCTTCCAGAACTTTGTAAACGGTGGCCAATTTTAATCATCAAAATCAACCTGTCAATTTTTACACCAGTGCCTTCACGCTACCCCATACTGCTTCCGAATTTTCAGATTTAAGAAATTCTCCACAATAGCATAGCAGATAAATTTGCCATTTTGAGTATTCCTCAGCCATGCATATCAGATAGATTGGATATAATTTAAATCTTCATGCAAGATCTTATATTAGTCAGTAATAGTTGTAGGTGTCAGCCTTGGTTCAATAGAACCTTTGAGTTAGATGATGTGTTCCAAGCCAAAAAGTTTTAAGCACTCAATTAAGGCTAACACTTCAAATCAACCCTGAAAGTGCTGCACTGTTGAAGATTTTGCATTTCAGATGGGAACCTGATTGGAACAAACTCCGTAACATCTCACTGCGAATAAAGATCCCAATGCATGTTCGAAGAGGAACAGGAAAGTTCTGCTATATTTTTTTAGGCAACAGCAATCATGAAAACAATAAAACAATTTAGTTAGAAATAAGGAACTGCAGATGCTGATTGCCGTGGAGCAGCAGGAATCACAGAAGGGTCCTGACACGAAAAGTCACTGATTCATGTCCTCCAGAGATGCTCGTTGACACACTGAGTTATTCCAGCACTTTGTTGCTTTTCTTTTGGAAGAGTTTGCAAAGCACAGTATTGCACACTGTTTCGCTACACAACCCACTATCACTGGATTAAATGATGATTCCAAAATTAATAATTTCACTGGCACAGTACTATACGCCAGCATAACTAACTGCCATGTTTAACGCTAGCAGACTGGGATAGATTCAGTGGCAAATAAAATAAGAAAATTAGCTCCAGAGATGTTAGTTTGGGCAATCAAATTCCGATCTATTCAATCTGAATCGCACCTCAGAAGCCAGGAAATTCATTTGCACAAAAGAAATATTCAGAGGAGAGGTTAGGTATTAGCTTGATCCAATAACTATTTTTTTCCCCCATGTTTTTATGGCCTGCTCAACATTCCCAGCACATTCTGCTTCAAATTGAGGCTTTAAGTGTCATCGGTATTTTGCTTTTGCAATGTTGGATTCAATTCACACCAGTCCAGAAATTATAACCACTGCTTGCTAACAGGGTAGGGCGGATTTACCTTGCATGGTTTTCTTTGTGGGAGACGGTATTGAATATTGTTTTGGGATGGGCGAAGGGCACTGAGGTCATTGGAGAACAAGCCCTGTCCATAAACAGCTTGAATAAACCTTTGTGAGGTGTTTAGTTAGCTATCAAAGCCTGAATCTTTCGAAGAATCAGAAACATTCAAGAAACTATTACAACTAATTTGTCATGTTTTACAATTCAAATTGTAAAAAATACAAGAAGTGAATTTATATATTCCAACCCCCCAGCTCAATCCATCTTAGCTGATGCCCTACACTGCAATGACTAAAAAATGTGTCCCTGTCAAAGTTAGTGCAGGTTATTCAAGTGAATTCCCACCATAAATAGTGAGCAATATCTGCAACATATCCTCATTGATGGGCAGCTCTGAGCTAAGATGAACTGACCACAACAAAAGGATTTCTACACCAAAATGTACATATTCTACATTATTCTTTAAGATGCGGACATCAGCAGATGATTATAGTCTGCAAACTTAAAACTATTATTTCGTTGAACAACAGAAGGTAGACATAAATTCAGCAATTATTGAAAATCATAAATTAAAGAAAACTTTTCATTCTTGGGTTTAATTTGTTCCATATTTGATCTTTATGTTATCTATTCTGGGGGGAAATTGTATACTTCCAACTGTAATTGTGTCTCCACATCAAACAATGACATATTTTCTCAGCATTTGCCCAATACAGGATCTTTACATTACAGAATTACATATTTTTGATAGATCAGTTTAAACTTAAATAACAAGGAAAGTCAATGATGGATTTGGATGGATAAGCTCCCTTCAGAGTAAAAAAAAGGTGTAGGAAAATAACTGCAGATGCTGGTACAAATCGAAGGTATCACAACATTTGAACATTGACTTCTCCAACTTTAGATAGTTCCTCTGTCCCTCTCCCCCCCCCCCCCTCCCCTTCCCAGTTCTCCCACTGTCTTCCTTTCTTTGTCCCCGCCCCCCTGACATCAGTCTGAAGAAGGGTCTCGATCCGAAACGTCACCCGTTCCCTCTCTCCTAGATGCTGCCTGACCTGCTGAGTTACTCCAGCATTTTGTGATACCTTAGAGTAAAAAAGGTGGTGACTTGAGACTAGAAATAGAGCACATAAATGAAATGAAAGCTCCAGAACCATTCTGAAGGTGTGCCATTATTGTAAAATGCGCTGTCCTCTGAAAATGAAGTCTTTAAGTTAGATTGTGCTGGATAAGGCAAATGTAAAACACTGAATTGTGTTTGTACAGAACCTTTCATGAGTTAGGGATTGCCCCAAAGTTCTTTAATTGTAGTCAGTTTATTTGTTTAAGAGTTATATTGTAATTTTAAGGAAATTCAGCAACATATTTGCTTAAAAAGAATTAAATAAATGAAGAAAATCATCTCTTCTTGATGATGCCTGAGAGATACTTGTTTGGAGGTTGTTTGGAGATTGCTCTGCTTTCCTTCATTGGACCTCCTGCATTTATCCAAGAGACAGGACCTCTGTTTATCATCTCATTGGAAAGACAATATTTCCAAGAGTGCAATATTCCCTCAGGATTACACTGTCCCTTAATTTCTAAAGGGGAGTTGAACCCATAATTTCACAAAATAAAAGATAGACACAAAATACTGGAGTAACTCAGCAGGACAGGCAGCATCTCTGGAGAGAAGGAATGGGTGACGTTTTGGGTCAAGACCCTTCTTCAGACTGAAGGGTCTCAACCCAGGATCAGTCTAAAGAAGGGTCTCGACCATTCCTCTCCAGAGATGCTACCTGTCTCACTGGGTTACTCCAGCATTTGTGTCTATCTTCGATTTAAACCGGCATCTGCAGTTCTTTCCTACACATCTCCCAAAATAAGGCTGATACCTTCAAATATTAATGAACTACAACAATCTGTTCAGATTCGTTTCTGAACTCTTCCACTTTATCTTGAGTAAGTATCTAAAATGAATAGGATGGAACATATATTGTTAAACATCACAGATTTCTACTTATCAACATACACACCATGGTTTTCTGTTAAAAATACAACACTTACTTTATTTCTTGTCTGAGTTTGTCCTATCAGGATGAGAGCATTTGATGAAATGATTGATAGGCAGAAGTTTATTAAAATTACTGACCGCTCTGACCGGATATACCTGCAATGTACATTAAAAACACAAGTTACAAGATAAGGCATTGTGAATGAAGGATAGATAACTGGCCAGGCAGCCAACAGTTAGTTTTACGTCTCAACAAATTTTGCCAACAGACACTCTCTCTTCAGAATAAAGTCGAATAAAAACGAGTGAAAAAACATAGATAAATCGGGGCAGGAGTAGGCCATCATGGTTGATCATCTAAAATCAGTACCCTATTCCTTCTTTTTCCCCATATCGCTTGATTGGTTTAGCCCCAAGAGCTAAATCTCTCTCTTGAAAACATCCAGTGAATTGGCCTCCACTGCCTTCTGCGGTAGAGAATTCCACAGATTCTCAACTCCTTGGGTGAAAAGGTTTTTTCCTCATCTCAGTCCTAAATGGCCTACCCCTTATTCTTAAACTGTAACCCCTGGTTCTGGACTCCCCCAGAGTTCAGTAAAAGTGAAAGATCTTATATATTGGCTTCTTACTAAATTCTGAGCAAGGAAAAAATAAATTAAACCTCAAGATTTGGCTGAAAAGGTCAAATTTGACAATCACAGTTGACTGCTTGTAAATAAATCTAAATATATTGTCTTTTTATCAAACTGTGTGGAATATTGAATAGGAAATCTGTATGAAAATGTTGGGTAGAAAATCTGTCAAGGCCACACACATCGTTCAAGTTATGAAAATACGAAAAAAAGACTCGGATAGATACATATTGGGAAAATACTGGGAAGGTTTAGAGGGATATGGGCCAAACATGAGCTGGAAGGACTAGTATAGATGGGGCATCTTGGTCGACATAGACAAGATGGGCCAAAGGGCATGTTTCCATTGTATGACTCTATATTAAGAGTGGTATGACTCATTATAGAATGAGTCTCCAATTAATATTTCAAATTATAAAAATCCCAAGTATGATCCTCAGATTGTGCTCAGCTTTTTTATCTGTGCTGGGGTGACAGGATTTTATCTCAAGGCCTCCAGGAGATTTTTTTAAATGTCCAGAATACTCAGTATTGTGTGCATGTGAATATTGGGCATCAATGGGATTAGACACCGTTGTTATATTGCCTGCACTCAAACAGCCTGTTGGCATTCAGCATGTCCATGAGCATAAACATGCCCATTACATCCATTTCTCAATGAAAGGACAACCATTCCCATGAAATCACCTTTCACCAAGTTGCTCGAGTTTGCAAGAATTAGCGGATAGTGGGGAAAATATTAACACAAAAAGGTACAGTAGGCTAAGTTGTATTTCTGTGGCTGCTATTTTCTTTCTTTCTCCGAGCCCTGTGAACATAATCACCAATGCAAACTCTCGTACTACAAGTATCACCAGTATTGTTGGTTAAGGACTATTTCAAAACACAAACATTTCCAAAAATCAAGTTAAAACCTTCTCACTTGAATTTAACCTTCGTGAACAAGAAAAAAAAACTGTCATTCGCAGGAAAATGTAACTCTATAATGGCTTCAATAGTGGTTGATTTAACTTTAAATTAAATGAATGGATTGGTTATGATACGGAATGATCTCTGAAAGTAAAATACTCAACAACCAAAGAGTTTTCATTCAGGCGTAGATTGCCCTCTGTTAACCAGAAGCATAAAGTCAGACAACCCCAAAACAGGCCCTCGGTTGTCTGCACCAACCTTCACAAACACCCGTTTAGACTAATCCCATTCTATTCTCTCAGAGTTCCCATCAACTTCTCCTTGTCTCATCCAATCTGATTCTACACTCACCTGGAAGCTACAGTCAATTTACAGCAGCTATTTATAATCACCAATCCACTCATTTGTGATGATGTAGGAGGAAACCAAAGTACCCTGATGAAACCCACAGTCACAGGAAGAACAAGCAAACTCCACACAGATAGCACTGGAGGTCAGCACTGAACCCAGATCCCCAGCGATAGCTTCATTGTTGTGCCACATCTAAAGTATAGACCAGATATTCAAATCAATGGACTAAGTGATACACTTAGTTTTTACACTCTGTCAGCAAGATGAAGGAGCTAGGTATTGACTTCGGGAAATGAGGTGATGTACATGACCCAATCAGCAACATTAGTGGCGAAGCAGAGATGGCTGAGATCTTCATGATCCTAGGCATAAATATCACCAACAATTTATCCGGACCAAACACACTGAAGCCAAGGCCTTGACAACACATCAATGGCTCTAATTCTCAGAAGATTAAGGAAGTTTGCCATGTTTCCAATAACTCTTACCAATTTACTACTGAGCAACATAGAAAACATCCTATTGGGATGCACCACCTCTTGGTTTGGCAACAGCTTTGCCCAAGAGTACAAGAAATTGCAGAGAGTTGTGGAAGTAGTCCAGTCTGTCCTTCCCCCATCCCCCCCACCCCACTAATTTCATCTACACTTCAAGTTACCTTGGAAAAATAGCCAACATAATCAGCACTATTTACCCTGAACATGCCCTCTTCTCCCCTCTCACGTTGGGCAGAAGATACAAAAGCTTGGAAGCACAGACCACTTGAGTCAGGTTACTGAACAGTCCTCTCATAAACTAAGGGTTTATGTCCTGATCTCCTAATCTATCTCATTGCGGACCTTGCACTTTTTTTATCTGCACAAGTTTTTCTATAATTGAAATGCTGTGGCACTATATTCTTCACCCTCATACTTTTCTCTTTGCACTCCCCTGGTGTGCTTCTGCATGGATTGATCATACTTGTGCATGGTACAATTTGACTGGAAAGCATGCAAACAAAGTCTTTCACTGTATCTCGGTACATGTGCCAATAATAAACCAATGCCATTGACAGATATAAAAACAGCTAAACATTTCATTTGAATGAATTACTTAAAATATATTTATGAATATTTTGTTAAAGAGGTAGACCATAATGCAATGGATAAACAGCATTTGTTCACACGATCATTTGAGAGGAGGAAAACAGAACATACGTTGATTGAATAATCCAGTCACATTGGAGACACCACCTTCACAAAATCAATGCTTACATCCTGAACTAAATGGGTGGTTATGCGTGTTAGATGAGAAGTGAAAGCAGACAGAATATGACAGTGATGCCTTTCTATTTCTATTTTACCTCACCATTCAGATCCTCTGACCAATCTCACCACCAGATCTCAAAGTCTAGGGTCACACATGAAAAAGGGCCACACTGGTATAGATTAAATTAGATACATTAAAACCAATCTAGAATTAAAAAGCATGAAGTGCCGCAATAAAAACTAATCACCAAAGACTTAAAAATGAGATTGAAATGTTGCCTTCACAAAAGATTTTTAATGCATAATTTATGAATATTCGTATATTTATCTAAATTTCAATATTAAGGGGCTAAATTGTGCTTTGTTTCCTTAAAAGGTAATGGGGATAGTAATTTTAAAAGGTTTTAAATAATTTTACAATTATTCTAAATCAATATTAGAATTAATAGTCACAGCCAAGGAGCAACTGGTGCGACAGAATAATTCCACAATACTTGTAGTTATTTCTAATGTATTTATTGTAAATAGGGATAATTTAATAATAGTCATGAGACTCAAACAGTAGCCTTACATGAAATGCACATGTACACCTTGTTTAATTTACCAACCCTGGATATTAGTGTTGCTGCAAAGATCAGTATTTAATGCCTAATCCTACTTGCCCTTGGACTGGGTATGACTTCTTCTGCGGTCAGTGACCACATTACGCTGGTAGACACAAAGTGTTGGAGTAACTCAGCGGGTCAAGCAGCATTTCTGGAGAAATTCCAGAGATGCTGCCTGACCCGCTGCTGTTTTTCTCCAGAGATACTGCCTGACCCGCAGAGTTACTCCAGCACTTTGTGACGACCTTTGGTATGAACCAGCATCTGAAGTTCCTTCCAACACATAACTCTGGTTCTCGATTCAGAAATACAGCAGAGAGGAGAGACACTGCAGATTTTCTTAAGAGCTTTATTAAATTAGTTTATTTTAATGTCAACCAGCATGATATTAATTTTAATTCCAGATTTTATTGTTAGTTTAATTTATAAACTTGTTACAATGTATTTTGAATCATACTTCCTCTTTCATCAGAATAAACCTCTGGATCATTCGCCCAGAAGGTTCGCACTGTGTTTGAACTATTTCGAGGCATCCCTTCCAGAGAATTATTCACTGTCAGGTCTGTTTGTAGCTTACATTACTTCTCGAAATATAGATGTATCATTGGATTATCTCATCCTTAGCTTCTTTTCCTCAGAATATGAAACTGTAGCCCATGTTCCTATTTACTAGCTCAAGGACATATAGCTGCTTTTCACAGTTTCCAAATCCAAATCAATTTTCGACCTGTCTGGTCTAATTGTGGATTCTCATAATCTCCATTCCAATGTGACTGCATGGATCAATGAAGCTGTGCAAATATTAAAATCAATACCAAATGGCCCTAGAGCCTCCCAACAACCTTCCTGATTAGTCATCTTCCCACCTGCAGGGGTATCCGTGAAGTGTCTAGACCAACAAGATGTTGATCTATCAAAACACATAACTGCTGTGCCAGATGTATATTTGAAATCTGAATGACAGCTACCTTTTGATTTGTGATAGAGGGGATGTTCCTTCTGTCTCTTCATCTCCTCGGATGCCTGCCCTGGACTGCAATTTATTTGCCTTTTATACAAGCTCGGTCAGCTGCTCACACCTCAACAGAGGTGAGTTAGAGTGACAGGCATTAAAGAAACCCAACCAATGTCCCAAAACCTGCCTGGAAGCTCAAGCCCACGTTTCTCAGTTTGTTTCCATTTGAAACATGAGCCTTGGATGCAGGCAGCAAAATGTCTTCAGAATTTAAAGAAAATTATT
Organism: Rhinoraja longicauda; assembly: GCF_053455715.1. Lineage (NCBI taxonomy): Eukaryota > Metazoa > Chordata > Chondrichthyes > Rajiformes > Arhynchobatidae > Rhinoraja > Rhinoraja longicauda. The sequence continues at coordinate 38,341,464 of NC_135956.1, read as the reverse complement.
TATTTGTTATTCTCAGTAGTTGAATTACAATAAATTCATTTCTGAAGTATTCTACCAAATACTTTGGTTAATCATGAATTTAAAACTAGCATTGCTCAAATTCTTAATTAAAACTGAATATATAGCATAATGATTCTTGCATCCATTTTCCATTCTAATTAAGATTTCCAGTTCAGCATTTCATTTTCACGCCTTTGCATGGGTTGTAACTTCCCATATTGTCAGCTCTGATGACAATCCCACCCACGATGGGGACATCACACATAATTTAATTGATCACGCTTCGTCAACCCACCCTGAACACTGGGAACATTTTAAACTATTCTTCATTATAAAAAGGTTATCGACTTCCACCATCCAATTAATGGCCCCTTCTCCTCACTTCCATCCACCCACCCCAAGTCATAGAGCCACACAGCATGGAAACAGGCCCTTTGGCTCAACTTTCCCTTGCTGACCAGCATGCCCCATCTACACTTGTCCCACCTGCACATGTTTGCCCCACATCTCTCTAAACCTTTCCTATCCACGTACCTGACCAAATGCCTTTTAAATGGATTCATACAATGTTGAAACAGGCCCTTCAGCCCAACCTGCCCACACCAACTAAAGGACAAATGTCCTTTAAACACTGAGACTTTCCTTCAGGCCTATACCACCTCAAAAAGGCAAAATATTAGAAAATTCTACTTCACCTAATTTAAGATCCACCACTTGGTATGTATCTGTGTTTGCTAAAGCTCTGAAACACTCTAAAACTCTGAAATAATTTGCTGCAAAACTGACATTAACGTAAAGTGTGTCTGTTTTTAAATCCTATATCTCTATTTGTTCACCAAAAGAAAATAACTGACTGTTTATACTACTGGATTATATTTCATATTGCTCCAGATGCGAGAAGCCAGTAAAAATCAAAAAAACAATTGATGAGAACATTTTCCCTAATTCAGTGCAGGACAAAGGATTTCGCTTTTGCGGTTGCAGCTCCTAGACTGTGGAACAGCATCCCTCTCCCCATCAGAACTGCCCCCTCCATCGACTCCTTTAAGTCCAGGCTCAAAACCTATTTCTACTCCCTAGCGTTTGAGGCTCATTGAGGAGGCGCTGTGAACTGTTTGCGTGCTACTGTACGTTTCATTTTTTTCCTTTGTACCTAATCAGATGTACAGCACTTTGGTCAACATGGGTTGTTTTTAAATGTGCTATACAAATAAAATTGACTTGACTTGACATTAGAATAAATCAGTAAAAAAATGCATTTGGGAGATTTAAAGCTGTTGAAATTCTATTCAGCGGTATGCCATTGTGACACAGATCCAAAGTTAAATGAAACCCTAATTCACCACAAAATGTCAAAATTAGCAACTACTCAATTTGCCCTCTTTTGTCCAGTCCACACTGACATAATATTATAAATTAAAGCAAAAGGAATAGAAGCTGGTAGAAAATTAACTCTGAACTACATCAAGTGGACTAACAAGTCATTAGAATAGAAGAAAGGAGAACCAGCAGACTCTCAAGCCTGCTCTATCATTTGCAAAAACATAGTAAATCAACCTTAACACTCTTGCATCCCTGCCACCTTGACTTCCCTGGATTCAAAAACTGCCAATCTCTCGTTTAGTACACTTCCCATGAAAAGAAAAGTTCCACTGATTCACAACCTAAATGAAAAAATTCAACCAATCTCAGTTACAAATATCCAACCCCTTAACCTGAGATTACATCCCATAACCCAACAGTATGAAAGTGAATTTCGCAATTTTGTCTTACACCTTCTCATCTCATCTCGTCGTACACTTTTTCATCTCATGGCCTTTGAACAATCATCTGCCTACCAACACTCCCCGCTACCCATATCCACCTGGTACTGGCCAGGTTTTGTCCTGCCCCTCCTCTCTCCCAGCATTCTACCCTCCTCTGCCCCCCCCCCCAATAAGTCTGAAGGGTCCCGATCCAAAAAGTCACTTATCCATGTTCTCCAGATATGCTACCTGACTCGCTAAGTTACTCCAGCACTTTGTGTCTTTTTTTTTGTAAACCAACATCTGCAGTTCCTTGATGTTACAACCCATAGTTGAAGACTCTCCAGCCAAAAGAAACAACTTTCAGCTCAGTTTCTTCCGTACCTTATTGTTTAATGATATCACTTCTAACTTACTAAACTTTAGATTAGCCAGGCTCATTCTCTCAATTCTTCGTGATTCCTGGAATGATAGTGTTGTCCATTTTAATAAACCTTTCTTGCACTGCCTACAAGTACAAGCAGGTATATGCTTCCAAAGACAAGGAGATCAAATGCTGCTGAATGTATTAGGTTTACTGTCACCAAAGCTTGAGGCATTCAAAGCAAACTGTCCCACCTTCAATCCCCACCCCATAATGAACAAGTCATTGCTTTACTAATTACCTGCATAATTTGCAATTCATCTTTCTCTGGCTCATATGTGAGAACGCCTCCTGCACATTTTAAAGACTGTTCTCATTTTTTTATACATCAAACTCAAATTTTCAGATATGCCAACATTGTAGACCATTTGCCATGTCCTGACTTATTCAGTTAAGCAATCTGTATCACACAGACATCCCCTCACACAATTTTCCCACCTAGCTCCATCATCAGAAAAATATATTACAACTGGTACATTAACCTGTCATTAATATAGATTGTGAGCAGCTGAGTTTCAAGCACCAATCTGCATGTCACCCCAATAACTACAGCTTGCCAATGTGAAAAAAAGTCTATTTCTACTCTTCTTATTGTCTATGAACTAAATTTTAATCCATCCATATCCAGGAGTCACAGTTTAAGAATAAGGTGTAGTCCATTTAGGACTGAGATGAGGAAAAACTTCTTCACCCAGAGAGTTGTGAATCTGTGGAATTCTCTGCCATAGAAAGCAGTGGAGGCCAATTCACTGGATGTTTTCACGAGAGAGTTAGATTTAGCTCTTAGGGCTAAAGGAATTAAGGGACATGGGGGAAAAAGCAGGAACGGGTTACTAATTTTGGATGATCAGTCATGATCATATTGAATGGCGGTGCTGGCTCAAACGGCTGAATGGCCTACTCCTGCACTTATTTTCCTATGTTTCTAGGAACCATTCACCACGAACCCTTGACTAATTATGGTCCCAGTAGCAGGCTGGGCACAAAGGAAGACACAAGGAACAGCAGATGCTGGAATCTTGAGCAAAATACAAAGTGCAGGAGTAACTCTGTGGATCAGTCCGAAGAAAGGTCCTGACCCAAATCATTGCCTATCCATTTCTTCCACATATGCTGCTTGGTCAGTTGAGTTACTCCAGCACTTTGTTTTGGTATAAAGGAATCTGTTCATTTAAAATATATATATTTTTAAATCACTACTCCCTCTATCCCAATGTTCCTCTGTAAGTAGGCAAACACACTACGCTCAGACCTCTGCTAGTTCACTAGGTACATCGATCATTGTCTTCTTCTCAGTACTCCTCATTGTAGCAATCTAACGCATCAGAAATGGACAATAGAGGCATATCTTGTGTTGTATTCCCATCTCTAAATACTGTATGAAAGAATAGATCTAGTGAACACATTTTGGCAAAACATATATAGTAATTACAAGGTTATTTTTTCATCTTCAAAGTAAACTGCATTTGCCCAAAATTCAAAGGCATAAACATTGCAGACATTTTAACTCAGACATCTTTGATACTTTGCGGAGAAATTAGCACAAATTATTCCACAAGCACCTGTTGTTCGGTACTCCCAGAACAACTAGGCACGACTAAGACCCCACAAAATCTCATCACATATCTTCCATCGTCAGGAATTTTTACCCAACATAGGACTGACTAGCCCTCGTGACATTGAATTGATACCCCTCCTCTAACAGGCCCATCCATGCAGACTGCTATCCCTTTTGCTCCATTTGGTCTCCAATCACCTGGTGCCTGAAGTCAGTGCAGAGCGCTCTCTTTACCTTTGTCTGCTCATAATGTATGAAAGAAAAGATGGAGTGAAGGTTTTGTCATGTTTTTAGCCTTTAGCCCCAAGCCAAGCTTGTATGTAGACTGATCATTTAGCACACCTTAACAACATACTATAATTTCTAGGCCACTTTGCTTAGTTATGTGTATTTTCCTCCAGCACATTAAGGAGCAGAAATTACCACAAAGAAAGCATGATTAATCTTATTGAACCCAGGGTCACTAATTCAATTGATCTTCCAGCTGTTCAGAAAATTAGAGTCTCTTAGGCCAAGCAGCAGCCATTAATAATGTTAACTTTAATACCGATAAATGTAAAAAGGCCTATTTTGGTTCATTCAAAATAACAAAACAAACGAGTAGAAAATTACCCCATTGTGGACTTAATAAACTTAAACCTAAACTTTGGATTTTGTGTATGGAACAGATACACTACAATTATGGGGGGGGGGGGGGGGGGGGTTCTGCATAGTGTATCTTCCCCTTTGTTCTGTCTATTGTGCTCGAGTTTAACTTGATGGTATTTTTATGTATAGTCTATCTGATCAGTTTGGATAGCTTGGATAGCCCTTTTTTCACAGTATCTTGGAATACATAATAATAATAAACCTAAACTTAATATTGAATTTGGTAGAAATGGAATAGGTGGCTTTTCAGGTCGAGAAGGGTCTCGACACGAAATGTCACCAATTTCTTTTCTCCAGAGATGTTGCCTGACCTACTGAGTTACTCCAGCCTTTTGTGTCTGAGCTCGGTTTAAACCAACATCTGCAGTTCCTTCCTACACATTGAATTCTGTAAGTCATCTTTTCAACAACAGCACATAAAATGCAAACATAAACCAACAGATTCTGGATTGAAATCAGGATCAAATTCCTATGCTATTACAACACAAACAGCTTCCCTGGATAAACTTTGTTTTATTAATATTTGTCTATGTTTGGCTGAAGACTGTTTTATCACTTTCGCTTTGTTTTTCTGCTCTCAAAATAGAAAATGATGGAGACATTTCCATTTTACAAAATTAACGTTGGTGTCAAGCCAATCAGGATTAGATGGGTAAAATGCACAAGAAAATTTAGATACTGTCCCAACAGAGTTTATTTTTTGCAGTATATCAACTGTCTCTGACATGAGCCAACTGACTAAGATTATTAGACACAAAAAGATTGAGTAACTCAGTGGGACAGGCAGCATCTCCAGAGAGAAGGAAAGGGTAACGTTTCGGGTCGAGACCCTTCAGGGTCTCGACCCGAAACGTCACCCATTCTTTCTCTCCAGAGATGCTGCCTGGCCTGCTGAGTTACTCCAGCGTTTTGTGTCTATCTGAGGTGTTCCATACCTCAGATGTCCTCATTGTTTAGAGAACTGGAGTTCCCCTCTTCCATCATAGATGAGGCCCTCAAACGTGTCTCCTTGGTATCCTGTAGGTCTGCTCTTGCTTACCCTCCCCTCAGTCGCAACAGGGGCAGTTTATTGTGTTACTCCAGCTTTTTGTGAATATCTTCGGTTTAAACCAGTATCTGCACTTCCTTCCTACAGACTAAGATTACTAGTTTTGTTCCATACTGGAACTGCACATCTTGTGACATCTGGACTTAGAATTATTAAACTGATCTACTGACAAGGAGAGAAGATTCTTATCATTTAGAATTAATTTCAACCATATTCACAGAGGGAAGGAATACTGACCCAGTACATTACAGTATTTCAACTCCCTTATTTCCTAATATTACTATCAAGCACAGCAAAATATAAATTTGATTTAGCAACATTTGGGAAAAATGGTATAACTTCTTAAGATTAGGAATGATATGGCAAATCTCCAGTATGCTTCTTTACCATGAATAATGGGAATTTGCAGGATGAAAATCATTAGAACAGTGCATCAGGAATATTGGAATACAGTGCCTGTTCATCTTCCATCAGTGAAACATCATATTACAAAATCCAATGACCTGATATTAGAGTGAAAGAGATATACCTGCCTTGAAATTGCGAGGCATTGATTTGCTAACTTAAATCTTAGGCTATCCCAACAGGGAACCAGAGAAGACAGGTTTACACAAACTGTTGTTTAGACAAGTGAGAGGTGATCTGATCAAGATTCTGAATGGGGCTGGTAGAGGAGGTGTGGCGAGGCTGTTAAGGCTAGAGAATCGGTAACAGGGAAGGATGAACTCAAGATAAAGGGTTCGGAGTTTATGATCAAACGAGGGAAAATGTCTCTTCCAAATGGAGTTGTGGATTATGCATATTCAAGACTGAAGTCGACAGAATTCTGGACATTAAGTGGATTTCTTATCAGGCAGGAAATTGAAAGTGAAACACTGTCAGTTACGCCAGGATAGATCTGACAGATCACACAATCTCCTCTTGCTTCTATTTCATCATTATACTGTACAAAATAAAATATTTTTGAAATCGAAGAGGAGAAGCATTTAAAACAATATATATTCAAAGAAATTAAAGAAAGTGACTTGGAAAGGTTGTCGGAATACTTATAAAACATTAATTACTTTGACTTCCTTTTCGTGATTTCTGGAGTTGATGTCCACAAAATCTATGCTGCATCCAGAAGATTATTTCCTAAGGACCGGATCAAAAGCTGGAAACGATTAACATCAGCCAATATATAACTCTGTGTTTATATGTTGTAATTCAGATAATAAAAAAAGCAAAAGTTGATATCATTACCTCCAGACAGATACATAAATTATTATTAACAGCAGGAGAGTCAACGAGGAAACTCCACAACCAACGATCAGAGTGACTGAAGGTAGAATCACTTTATCCATGTTCTAGGAGAAAATCAGAGAAAGCAAATTATTAAGCAATAATAATGAAGATGTTCAGGCAATGATTAAGCACAAGTTTTAAACTTGGTTTTAGACTTATTCTTCCATTGTAACATCAATGCTTTATTCGGGATAATCATTTGTGGTTCATATTTAACACAATTTTATAACATGTCCACCAAGATAGATGTTGCAAGGAATCATTTGAGATACTTTCCAATAACTCATACCCCAGAAACGGATCCATCAGCCCATCCTATCCATGCCATACTTTTCCCATTTGTCTTCATTAGGCCCATTTCCTCTATATATTGCACATTTCAGTATCTGTCTAAATACCTTTTAAATGTATGAGTTATATCAGATTTCATTATCTCCTCTACATACCAGACATCGAACACACTTGACCCTCTGATCCCCTTTAAAACTCCTTCCTCTCACATTAAATCAAAGTCCTCTTGTTTTCGATTCCCAACCCATGGGAAGAAGATTTTGACATTGTATGCTTCTCATAATTTTAGATGTCTCCATCAGGTCAGTGTCACCCTCCTTCACACCAGGGAAATCAAAGCCTAGCCTATCCAATCTCTCCCCATTACTAAAGGTCTCCAATTCAGTCATCATCCTGGTGAATGGTCTCTGCCATCTCCCAATGACAACTACATCCTTGAAGACTTCTCTGAAGGTACAATTTTGCTCTGTGTAGAGATTTGGGTTAGCTTTGGTTCCTGAAACATGGAAGGAGCATTGATATTCACTATTGATGATCTTGATGGAACTTAGCCAGTATACTAAATTCTGTTGGGGATACCGAAGGGTCTCGACCCAAAACGTCACCCATTCCTTCTATCCCAGAGATGCTGCTTGTCCTGCTGAGTTACCAAATTCTGTTCTTGGTTTTTTTGCAGTTTAATGGCTTTGCCTCAAGGCAATGACTAATGCTCACAGCCTCACAGTGACACTGCCTTTTAGTCTAGTTAATGTCTTCGGGTTATTCAATTGTCAAATGTGTCACTACAAGGTTGGATTTACTTGCTTCCAATATCCATACAAGCGCATTTTCCTTCCCCAGCTAAAACAGGCACAGGGACCTCAGCTGACATTTTGTCCTCCCAGTCATTACTCTAGTTAACTCTAGCACCTCAAACATTTCTCCAGCTGAGGTCAAGCTGATCAACACCAAGCCAGGAATCAAACGAAGCTTTTCTTTTCCTCACTGAAGCTTGATGTGTAACCAGGCCACATACAGACCCTATTAAAATTAAAACAAGGATAAGACAACACAGAGTGGTGGGATACACGTGCCCAACATACCAAATTCCTAATCACAAGTTGCGATCATTTGAACACATTGGTAGGAAAAATGTATTCTTCATTTGCAGAAAGGGAAAATTCAACAGAACTCTGCAAATTCTCAATGGACGTGTTCAGAGGATTAATAGACAGGTTTGAAGTTGTACATATACCCTCGCTGTCATTACTAAATAAGGATTCACCAAAAAATGGAAGGGATAGATCAAAAGCAAATGAATGACTGTATAACTGCCTGGCTGAGTCATTGTAAATCTACATCCATTACCAAATATAACAAGAGCCTTATATTGCGAGACCCCTCCTGTCAATTTTTAAATTATAAATCCTCACAAACAGTTTTATGAAAAACCTCAGAAGGTTTTTGTGCCTTCCCCACCACCTTAGTCCGATCAGCACCTTTGCCTTTAGTGGGGGCACTACAAGGCCAATGTTGAGAGTTGTATAATTATAGTGTAAAAATGATAAATTTGCCAAAGGAAATTATAATAGAGAAATAAAAATAAGGACATAATGAGTGAATTCAACAGCGTTGTGTACATTTCTCGGATTTCATGGGGTGACATTGAAAGATTTACAGCTAAACCTCTCATCATCCTCTAGATTGTAGACTACCTGTGGGAGGCTGTTGACTCATACGGCATTCATCAAATGCCAATCAATCTTTTCAAGACACGACTTATTAAATACGAATGAAACAGAAGAGGAATGTCCAAAAGTTGATTAAGAGACCAATGCCTGGTCAACAAGTTCTATACTGCATCTGCATTTCAGTTTTACTGCAGTCAAATAGAACTGAATTCAGATGCAGAATATAGCTCAGTACAGGTAGGTACTTGCTGGTCCGTATGTACAGTGATCCTGGCAGGCTGTTTCTGTGCAAAGGAATAGGTGCTGGAGGAACTCAGTGGGTCAGGCAGCATCTGTGGAGGGAATGGACAGGCAATTTGTCAGGTCGACACCCTTTTTCAGACTGTTTCTGCATTGTAAGTCTTTCTGACCCAATAACCTGGAGAACAGGAGCAGAATTCCCAGTCAGTAAGTTGAACTATGCATCTCAAAGGTTCAAAGGTCAGTTTATTGTCATGCATACCCTGAAATGAATTTTGAAGAAAAATTACAATGCACTGCCATGGCTGTGCAGTGTTTTTTGTGCTCCCAATGGAAAATATTTTTTTTTAGTACAATTAACTTGTGTTTTCATTGGATAGTGATTTTTTCTTTTATATTTCATGTTCATAAGTTCTTGCAGCTGAATGAGCCCATTTGGACCATCAAGTCCACTCCACTATTCAATCATGGCTGATCTATCTTTCCCTCCCAACCCATTCTCCTGCCTTCTCTTCATAACCCCAGAAATCAAGTATCTGTCAATCTCCGCTTTAAAAATATCCATTGACTTGACCTCCACAGCCATCTGTAGCAATGAATTCCACAGATTCACCACCCTCTGACTAAAGAAATGCCTCCTCATCTCCATTCCAAAGGCAAGTCCTTTTATTCTGAGGCTATGGCCTCTGGTCCTAGACTCTCCCACTGGTGAAAACATCCTCTCCACATTCAATCTATCCAGGCCTTTCACTATTTGAGTTCACTATTTTTAATGTTGGGTGGACTTCTTGCAATTTGTGTTTCTCCCTCAAATCAGGCATAATCTGGAAAGTGAAGTGAAAGGTCCTTGTATACATGTTGATAGTGGCAAATTTCAATGCCCATTTTTCAAATCTCTTGCTGTGATTTGATTAGGTTAAGAAAACTGTCTGTCAATCCTAGTTACACACACTTTAAGATATCACTGCCGTTTACTTCAACATCCCACTGAAAGCAGTAGCTCGATAAATGATACCAATTTGCTGAAGATAATTTCTGCTTCACATTTACTATTCACTGCATCTTGAGACTGAAAGTGAAAGCCTACTTGATTATCGACAGTATAATTGCAACGGAAATAACGCATATTATTGTAAACTTTTTTGTGATTATTATTCTAGGCAGAACAATTCTGCACAAATATAATTTAACATCAATTCAAATGGGAAGATACACTGTAATGGTTTCAAATATTTGCTAAATCGCATCCAATTATTCAAAAATAAAATAAAGTTAGTCCCCCAGCAAAGATTAAATGTTATTGATATCCATTTGCATAAATTATGAATAAAGTGAACACACATTCCTTATGGTAATAAAACAAAATGCTCAAAAACATGCATTTTATTAATGTCTTGGTGTTGATTATACTTCACATGAACATCACCTCAAAATCTAACGTGCATAATACAACTGAGAGCCAAGCATAATATAACAAATTACAGAGGAAATCCAAAAAAAAGAGAAGAGTCATAAAGCCGTACCGTACAGAAACAGGCCCTTCAGCCCATCACATCAATTCTGATGTACACGAATCCCAGTTGGCAGCATTTGTTCTCCTTATTAGTTTACAGCTTTCTATTTAAGTGTAATAAGAGCAGGGAAAGAGCGTAACATATTGATTTGGAAGCCAATGTAACGTGTATGTTTTAAAGATGCGAAAGGTAATTATCAGACGAAAGTGGGCAACTAGGGATCAATACTCTACTAAGGATTATAGGAAAAGGACACAAAGTGCTGGAATAACTGGGTCAGGCAACAGCTCTGGAGAATATTGATAGGTGGCATTTCGGATCAGGACTTATTCAGACTGAACGATTATAGGACTTTGGTTTGGCCACATTTAGGGTATTGTGTGCTGCAGTTGTAGCCACCCCATTACAGAAGAATGTGGAGACTTTGGAGAGAGTGCAGAGGAGCTTTATGCCTGGATTATGGGACATTACCTAGAGCGAGAGGTTGGACAGACTGGGATTGTTTTCTCTGGAATGCATAAGTTATGGGGAGACATGGTCTCGGTCTCAAGACAAAAGCAAAATATCCTTATGCTGGCAGTGTGCATGGCAGGGAAGCTGAGTGTGTACCTTTCAACAAACTTAATTGAAGAAGATCCTGCCAGTGCCACGGTAGGAATGTAGTGGCAATGGAAGATGGGATTGATAAAGGGAGAGGTTTTAGGTGTTTAATTTTTGAGATACAGTGCAGAAACAGGCCCTTCGGCCCACAAGTCCGTACTGTCCAGCGATCCCCGCACACTAAGGTTATCCTGCACACATTAGGGATAATTTACAATTATACCAAGCCAATTAACATCCAAACCTGTACGTCTTTGGAGTATGGGAGAAAGTGTTGGAGTGTGGGAGGAAACCGGAAATCCCAGAGAAAGTCATAGGGAGAACCTACAAACTCCGTACAGACAGCACCCATAGTCTGTCCAGACTGTGCTGACTTCCCTATATTTCTTTGTGATCTTCCAAATAATATCGTTCCATGTAATTGCCTCTAAAATATAATTTCTACACGATGTTAAGCTGATTGTCCTGCAGCTGTGTGTTCATTGTCCTTTCCTTATTTTAAATAGGGAGATATCTGTGCTCAAGCATTTTGTGTCACCGTCCTCCCATGTAAGAAGTTTGTGGATCCTACCACAGTGGCAACCTTTGCTTCCCTTTTAAACTAGGATTGATCATATCTGACGAGAAGGCTTTCTCCCTGTGACCGTGTGGCTTTCCTCCACATGTTGCAGTTTCAAGTCAAGTTATTTGTCACATACACATACAAGATGTGCAGTGAAATGAAAGGTCACCCACAGTCTAGCAGTTAGAGCAATAAAAGTAAACAATTTCACACACAATCACAACCAACCAACACAAACAAAAAAAAAGAAACATCCATCACAGTGAGTCTGCTCCAGTCCCTCCTCACTGTGATGGAAGGCCAGAATGTCTTTTCTATTCCCCTGCCATCTTCTCCCGCGGTCAGGTTGTTGAAGTTGCCACGTTCCAGGCCGCGCCGGACGGACATTCCAAAGATGTGCAGGTTTATGAGTTAATTGGCCCGAATGTGCACGGAAGAACTAGTGTATGGGTGATCGCTAGTTGGCGTGGACTCAGTGGGCAGAATGGCCTATTTTCACACTGTATCTCTAAAATGAATTAAAACTAAACTAAACAAAGTTGAGTTCTCTGATAAAATAATGTGGATAGCTAATGAGGGCAGTGCGGTTGGCGTTACAGCATTAAACATAGGAGACAAAGTCCGGCACAGTGGATTTCCCATCAATAATTGAACTTAACACAAAGAGGAATAAGGAAGAAGCTAGGAGAAAACTCAAAAGTCTACAGCAGATGAGTGTAATGAATAGTCACACTGCAGGCAAAAAAAAATGTTTTGAAGAATGAGGAGAGGAACTAAATATTAAATGAAGACACAAGGAACTGCAGGTGCTGATTTACAAAAAAAAGTCACAAAGTGCTGGAATAACTCAATGATTTAGGCAGCACCTTTGGAGTACATGGATAGGCACCAATTCGGGTCAATACCTTTCTTCAGACTGATTGAGGTTGGGGGGGAAGGCTGGAAAGTGGGGGCAGGACCAAAATAGGCAAGTGATAAACAGATACAGGAGAGGGGGATTTTTGATTGGCTGATGGGTGGACAAAGGCTCAAGTTAAAAAGGAGACAAATGGCTGTCAGTGTGACAAAGAACCTTGTGTCTCCTTTTCATCTCTCGTCTTAGTCCACCCATGTGCCAATCATAACACTCTTACTTGCATCTACCCTAACACTTGCCAGACTTGGTCCTGCCCCCACCTCTTTACAGCTTTCTCCCCCCCACCCCCCTACTAGACTCAGCTTAAAGAAAGGTTCTGTCCTGAAATACTGCCCATCCATGTCCTCCAGAAATGCTGCCTGACCCGTCAGTTCTTTGTGTCTTTTTTTGTAAATCAAAATTCCTTGTATCTTTATTTAGCATTTTCTGCAGTTCCTTGTATCTTTATTTAGCATTTAGTTCCTGTCCTCAGATTTTAAAACATTTTTCTGTCTGCAATGTGCCTACTCATAAAACGAGGCTGTCAAAGACTATTTCAAGTATTTTCTTACCTTCATTATTCCTCAAAATTGTGTAAACTTCAAATTGGTAGGAAGTCTATTGTGTCAGACTTTGTCACCTAACCTTGAATAGTTTAAAAATATATACTAAATGATATAATTTGAAATGGGACAGAGTGATAGATGTGTGGAAAGGAAATGCAGATGCTGCTTTATATCGAAGATAAACACAAAGACTCAGCGGGCCAGGCAGCATCTCTGGAGAAAAAGGATGGGTGATGTCATCCATCCTTTTTCTCCAGAGATGCTGCCTGACTTGCTGAGTTACTCCAGCACATCGTGTCTATCTTCAGGGAGATATCCCCTTGTTCTTCGAAAATCTATGCATCTCTGCTTTAAAACATTCAAAGCCTATGTTTTCACTTTCCTTTGAAGCTGAGCATCCATATACATGTCTCTGTGAGAGAAACAATTCTCCTAATTTCGGCTTTAAATGCGTGTCTTAAACGGGAAACATCCTCTCCATATCAATCGGCAGGATTTTATGTGTTTCAATTAATCTGACCTTGGCTTTAAACTCTTAGCAAAGCAAAGAGAGAAAACTTTGCAAGATAAATTAATTAAAGGGCCCCTACTGTGCAGTGGTCTGCACCGTCGTATTTTTAATGCCCTAATTCACCATACATCACTTCTGGGTCTCAGAGTACTTACTGCAAAGATACACTGCTGAAAGAAATGCCGAAACCTCTGCAAAGTGATGACTTTGTATGTATTCTATTTAGCTTCAAAGGTTGAGAGGTGGAACTAGTCAACATTTCTGGCATTAGGAATCAATTGAATAGAGTAAATGCAGAAAGAAGAATCCATTCTTATGAGGAAATACTGAAGAAATGAACACAATCTCAAAATTAGGACTGTTTTAAGAACTGAAATTGGGCTTTACGTGTTCATGTACATTTGCAATTTGGAGATCTATTCGTGAAAGTCAATGGATGCTCAGATTGTGGAGCTTTTCATGATTTGGAATGACTTATTTATATGAGCTCAAATCTCAATATTGGATCTCTCAGCTCGGTAAATGGTGGTGTTACCAGATGGACATAAATTAACTGAATGACAAAGTCGGCTCAAACATCTGCACTGCTTACACTTGGTTCAACCTTCCTTTATACATTGGGGCTTTAAAGCTTTAAGGCAGGAGTCTGAAGGGAGGAAATGCCAACAACTCAGTGACACAGACTCTTTATGTTTGAACTGTTAATAATTCTTTGTCAGATTCCTGTTTAGTAAGTGATGATGTTGGGAATGTTTTTAATGCCCATATGGAGATTGAAAGGAAACATAATTATTGTTTTTTTCTTCCATAGACGATGTGAGTGACAACTAGGGAAAGTCCATGTGACAGCTTGGAAGGACAGCTGACAGGAGGAAATAAACCCCACTGGAGCTGTTACGGGTTAGCACCTCATTGCAGCAGTGGGGTAGATTGTGAACAGTCTTGCTGCACCCCGAAAAAGCTACGACAAATAAAAGATACCCCTCGAGTCTGCAAGAGTTGGGGCGGAAGATGACTCACAGGTGGATTACCCGGCTACAGACCAAGGAACGGAAAAGACTACGAGTAGGATTAGTGCATCAATGAAGGACAGTGGCTTAGTGGTAGAGGGAAAGAAGCTCCAGGTCTGTTCTTGTGGTTGGCAGAAAGTAACAACAGCAAAGGGCCTTAGAATACATCAGGGAAAGAAGAAGTGCTTGTTAGAGGGAGTGCAGGGAAATCGCATTGAGCAGTACTTCTTAAGATGTCAGTCAAGTCAGTCAAGTGAAGTCCAGCGATGGGTAGAAAACCACAGTTCGCAGGATATCATTACCACTGTTACTGATGAGGAGGGAACAAGAGCTGTAGAGGGGGATGTAGGTGATGGTGAGGTTAATCTGCCAGTCAGGGAGAAGAACAGTGAGCTGAAACCTAGAGTTAAATTGCCTAGGGCAAGTGAAAGGAAGGAATGGGAAACTGTTAATATAGATTTGGTCAAGGCATTAGAGAGTCTGATAGGGACAGTGGGAAAGCAAGATATATAAGAGGGGAGAGTTTATTTATCAATAAGGTGCGGACAGGTTTGGTGTTATTGAGAAAAAGAAGGTGCAGGCTCTACAGGTGGTTAGATCTAGACGAGAGAGAGAAATCAAGAGATTAGTGAAAGAGAGGAGACAGTTGAGAAAGCAGTGGAGAAAGGCTACAGTTGATGAGAGAGAGGGAATTAATGTTTTGCAAGAGGTGTTAAGAAATTGGATAGCAATATTAAGAAGGGCAGAACACCTTAGGAGCAAGTGAAAGAAGGAGCTTGTCAGGTCAGCATTTTATAGGGAACCATTTAAATTTGTTAAAAGAATGTCTAGTCAGGAAAAAAGTGGAAAGCTCAAAGATTCAAAGGAAGAGTTAGAGGAATATTTAAAAATGACATACTCAGATTCAGAAAAGAAAAGGGGAATGGGTTTCCCTCCAGATATACCACCTTTAGGAGAGATAGGGCAGACGTTAGATGTTTTGCCATCAAAGTGGAAGGAAGTGGAAGGAGTAACACGGCGTGCAAAGCTTCTTCAGCCCCAGGCCGAATGCAGTCCCTTAACGGGTATATAAAAGTGCACCTGATGTGCTTAGATTCTTGTGGAGGCTCGTGTGTATAGTTGAGGAGGTCATACCAAGGATTTGGCATAGAGCAGGGGACATTTTCATTCCCAAGGAGGAGGAGTCTTCAGAGTTAAGTCAGTTTAGACCTTTCTGTCTCCTAAATGTAGAAGGCAAGAGTTTTTTTTAGCATCGTGGCACAGAGGCTGGTGTTATTTAGAAAGGAACAAGTTAATAGATACCACAGTGCAGAAACCTGGCATTGAAGTGCATAGCTGCAGCAATTGAGAGGAGAGTACAGGTGAATACAGTCGGCATCATGACTGGGAGTGTAGTGATTCATTTTGTCCGTGAGGGAGAGAAAGGTAGAGGAAGGAAGTTTGCAGATAAGTATGAGTCAGGCCAATTACCGGGAGCCAGTGATTGGGAGATGCGGGTAGATTTAGGAGGAAAACTTGTTCCGCAGGGAATAATTACTACTAGTTTGAGGCCTGATAAGGTGTTATGGTCAGTTAGTCAGTGGAAAGTGTATTTTATAGAAATGACGGTACCTTGGGAGAACTTAGTGGATGAGGCTTTTGAAAGGAAAAGGCTTAGATATATAGAGTTGGCAGCAGAGGTTGAGCAGCGAGGATGGAGAACAAGAGTACGTCAGGTAGAAGTGGGTTGTAGAAGTTTCATAGCGAGATCGACCACGTCGCTATTTGGAGAGCTAGGAATTCGCAGATAGTTTGCATCATGCTGCAAAGCAAGTGTCAGAGGCAGCAGAGCAAGGCAGGAGGTGGATTTGGTGGAGAAGAAATAGTGTCAGTTGGGGGCAGAAAGGAAACATATGACATGCAGTATGTGTATTTCTTTGTAATTATATTCTGTGCAAGTGTATCCCGGTCTTTTGCAAGGGTGATATTTATGGTTTTACAAGCCTCATGATGGCTAGGATTAGTGGAAGATAGGATGCAGGTGTTTAGTATTTGTTAGAGTGAGCTAATTGGCTGCAGTTTCCTTTATTTAGTGGATACTGATAGCATAGGTGGTGAGAGCAGTTATTGGGGACGCGGACGCGGACGCGGACACCAGAACCAACCGTTGAACCGTTGAGGTGTTGTGGGCCTAACAACGAAACACCATTGAAAACATGCCCACTTGATAAACCCAATGATATACTTGCATCTACAGGATTAGTTTTTTTTTAAAGAGCTAATTAATATGTAGGTAGCTGGGGGGATTTTTGCATGTAGAATCATTTATTGTAAGTTGGTGTATTTAGTTAGATAATACTTTGGTTTTTGGCTTGGTTTACTTAGTTGAGCACTTATCCTGGAGTCATAGCACATACTTTGTGTTTTAATTGTAATGTAATTTATACCTGACAGATTCAATGATGCTTTATTGTAACATGTACGCAGGTACAGTGAAATGCTTTGTTTTGCATCTAATCCAGTAAAATCATACAGCAGACCTCACCTACACAGCATGCGTGTTGCTACATTTTGGCACAAACAAAGTTACAAAAGTACAGATGTCTGTATGCACCGCTCCCTTGACACAATTGCTTACTGCAATAATATTTTAATATCTCTATCCATGCCCCCCCCCCCCCTTGACATGCATTGATAATAGTTAGTTGGGAGGGGGGGGGGTGTATGTATTCTATTCTATTGCTTCTGCTCTTACAATCATTTGTCGATCCCCACATTTTTCCATTTCAATGGTATTTCATTACTTTCCTACCTTCCTAAAATTGCCTGCTCTTCGATCCCCTATCTCTTGCTGTTATATTTCTCCCTTTGGTGCTCAACTTCAGTTTGCACTGAAAAAAATTCCCACAATGCTAAATTGTAATCATTTTATATTACCAGTCTATATTCTGCACTCTTTGCTAATTATTTTATCCACATTCATTACACCATGATTGATACACCATCTCTGTCAAACTCAAATTATGTTCTAATTCAATGGAAATTTACATGGCCATTCAATTCTTGTTTGGTAACAATAAAAGATGTCAAAGATAATCAACTTCAAGGTCTCAAAAGAAAAGGAAAAAGCCTAATTAAAATTACAACTTTTGAGCACGATAGGCCAGGTTTCAATATAAATAACTAATTGATCATGATGCAAATTCCCACAATTTTTTTTTAGGACTTTATTAGTCACAGAAATGCACCACACGCATGATAAACTTAAAGATCTCTCGATGCTGAAAGAGGCACTGACCCATTTAAAGGAAATGATTTCACAAAAACATTAAAATAATTCAAAAGAATATCATGCTCATGTGTGGTCTGCAGAATTTTCAAAGATATCTCAAGCTGTCTGAAAATGCATGTATTTTGGACTTATTTCAAAGAGATACATCTCATTTTTATGGGTCGTCAGACCTGGTCAGTATCGAATAGTCAATGAAAATGCCACAAATATTCTTCTTCATATTTGTTGCTGGGTATGTTTATACCACAGCACATTCCCCATAAAGTACTGTAATATAAAGATAAGGACAACCAAATTCCAACATGTCACAGTAAAGCCTTGTCAGAGTGGCTATGGTGAAAGACAAAATGAAGCTGTTTCTATACCGTCTTAACAATTAGTCTTACTCCATCATTGGAAAAATAGCTCTAATCAGGTATTATTTTCCCCATACCCTGCAGCGGCCATCTTTCAGTCTCACTGTGCACCCTTGCCAATCCAATATGAGTTACTCTGAAAGGCTGAACGTCTTTCTGCAATACCAGAAGGATAAGCCTTCACATCACTGTAGGCTTGCTTTGATGCCAGGCCAAGTCCGTTGACAAAAATGACTTGATTAGCAGCACCAGCTGGTATTGTGCAAATACAGAGCAGTACATGACAGAACGATACATTTAGCCCATCATCCCTGTGCCAGATCTTTGAAAGACCTATTAAATTAGCCCCAATTGCCTGAACATTCCCAACAGTCGAGAAATTCTCCCTGCTTCAAGTAATCACACAATTGACTTGTGAAAGTTATTAGTCAATCTTTTGTTGGCAGTGCATTCCAGATTATAAACAAAACACAAAGAACTGGAGGAACTCAGCAGGACAGGCAGCATCTGGGGAGGGAATGAACAGATAACATTGCAGGTCAGGACCCTTCCTTGGGGTCTGAAGAAGGGACCAAAACATCTCCTGTCCATTCCCTCCACAGCTGCTGCCTGACCCGCTGAGTTCCTCCAGCCCTTTGAGTTTTGCCCCGGATTCTACCATCTGTCTCTTGCGATTCCAGATTATAACATGTTAAAAATATATATTTTTTATCTTGTCACTATTTCCTTTGTCAGTTACCTTAAAATTGTTTTATCTGCTTCCTGGCACTGCTATCATGAAAACTCTTCATTATTCTGAACATTATAATTAATTCTTCCTTTAACTATTTTGTTTCTCTACTGGAATACACTTTTCCCAGATTCTCCAAGTAAATGAAATTCCACATACCCCAAGTAATTGTCCAGAAAATCTCTTATGCAAGCGAGTGATTGATCAAGCTCTGTTAAATCCTCATTGCCTTTCTACCTTACGTAGCCACGGATATAGCGCACTTTAATAGCAACCTTCTTAATTTGTATCTATTTGCATTAAGACAAAAGCTCAAAAGTAAAAGGAGCAGAATTAGCCTATTCAGTCCATCGAGCCTACTCCGCCTTTCAATCATGCTGATCTATCTATCTTTTCCTCTCAACTCCATTCTCCTGCCTTCTCCCCATAAACCCTGGCACCCATACTAACCTCTTAGATCTCTCTGTTGCACTAAAACTGAACCATTTGGATTCTATTGCATACTAAAACTTCTTCCAACCAATAGCCATCACTTCACACCTTCTACGTTCAATTCCATTGTCATGCATCTGTCTTTTTAAACAACTCCCTATAATGTAACATTTGAGAAATCTAGCAAAGAGCTAATTCCTTACCGTGCAATTAATATGCTTGTCTTATTATAATTTGTAACAGAGTAACAATTCCTGAAAAATATAAGGGGCAAAATAAAACATATGTACTGTCAAAGCACCAAGCAGATTTCATCTCTTTAGTTTAATAGCTGTGTATCTATACATGATCTTTAAGGAATATAAATATGAATAGACCTCATGGAAATAGGCACTTTGCACTCTCCTGCGCTAGTCATTAACTGCCCATTTACTCTAATCATATATATTCCTATTTTATTCTGCTCCAGAGATTCTACCAATTCATGCACCATTGGTTCAATTTACAACAGCTAAATAATCGACCAATCTGAACACCTTTGGAATGTGGGAGGACCCCTCCCCCCTCTCCTAGATGAGACCCACCGTGCAACAAGGAGAACATGCAAGCTCCACATAAACAGCACCAGAGCCCCTGAACAAAACCCACAAAATCCCAAGAACATTCAGGCTCTACACAACCAACACCTGAAGTCAAAATCGAACTAAACCCAATCAAACTAAATCAAACCAATCAAAATTGAACCCAGGTGGCTGGAACTGTAAGACAGCAGATTTACTAATTGCACCATTATGCCACCACAAATGAATGTTCTGCTTTAATTTTTGTCTTCATATTTTTAAAAGGGTGCTCTCCATCAACGATGCTGGGATTATTCCTGATGGCAGAGAAAGCCTAGTCCATGAATGCAATAAAAACAGCATTGATGGAGATAAGGCAGGAACATAGCGTTGAGGAAGTGGTCAGCTATAATCTTGTTGAACAGCAGAGCTGACTCGAAGGGGCCTAAAGATTACTACTATACTTATTTCTTCTATGCTACCTTCTTGGTTCATAAACTCAGAAACCTGTACCAACTGCAGTAAAGTGGTGCTACTCTGTTCTCTGCGGCCTTGCCGAGTATCGTTTCTGGACCAACGATATTAAAGAATTAACTCTGTTGCTCTCTCCACAGATGCTGACTGACCAGCTGAGTATTTCCAGCATTTCCTGTTTTGCAATAATTACTAGTAGTTTTGTGTAGCTCCTTGCCTTCCTTTAATTGGGGGTGTTCCGTCTCAGATTCTTATCATTCAGGTATTTTTCATGTGTCTACAATGATTAACCCCTCTCCTTCCACAATTAATAAGAGCCAAATACATTATCGTTTTTTTAGTGTTTTAGAGAACACAGCATGGAAACAGGCCCTTTGGCCTATCGGATCCACGCTGAACATTGATCACACATTCCACTTTCACATCCTACACACTTGGGGCAATCTACAAAAGCCAATCAACCTACAAATCTGCACATCTTGGAATGTGGGAGGAAACTGGAGCACCTGGAAAAAACCCACATGTGCACAGGGAGAACATGCAAACTCTGCACAGACAGCATCCTGTAGTCAGGACTGAACCGGGGTCTCTGGCGCTCTAAAGCAGCAGCTCTACAGCTGCGCCACTGTGTTGTATTTCTTTTAAATCATAGCCTGCTCCACAGTTACAGGTCACTTGGGGAAGAAATAATTAATCAAATCACACACACATTTGCTATTAAAATGAATGCCCACTGCTGCCCAATACACTGTTACACATTAAAAGGAATATGTCAGAGGCTGGATGTCTGGAAATACACAGCAGATTAGTTGTGGGTTCAATTTCACCCGTTATTCTGAGTGAGCTGACCTTAAAATGATTTCTGACATGCAGACTTGTTTTTCTGTGTTATAAGCCTGACCTGAGCTACATGTTCACTCAATATTTGCATTGTTCTCCATTTTTCATGCACAAAGATGTTTACGAAATACAAAAGTTACCTTTAACAGCAGCATCACATTTTACAGCATGCCACAAGAACATATACCAAATGGCAGTTTCCACATAAGAAAACCATTGTAGCAGATTCAATATTTAACCTCATCTCAGTCACTGATAAAGTTTTTCTTCCAGTTTAACTTAGTAAGGATTTTATAGAATTAAGAATAAAACAAGCTATTGGTATCAATTTGGCATGTGACCTTAATTTGGCATTGTACAACATACAAGTCACTACACAATAATCATTTGGGTACCTAGTATAAATTACACACAATAATAAACTAAAGTATTAATTGCACAAGAATGTCCCTAAATATACTGATACTGAGTAGTATCAGTAACACACATACCAACATTGTATAAAGTGTGACATTTGAATGTTTATCAAACCAAATCATTATTATCTTTGTTCATGAACTATTACCAATAAATAGATTTACATATCTATATATTTTAATTCGGCAATATTTGTGTATTTAACTTATATTTCGAATACTGTGTGAACAAAATCGATTTGATTGCATGGCCAACATGCAGCGTGTTCTTGGTGAAAAGGACATCCATTGACATAAAAGGTTAAAAGCTTCTGAAGTGAGCACCAAAGAAGAATTGCTGTATATTGACATTTACAATAATTGAATTGAGAACCAGTCTGTGTTTTTACCATACACAACTGACCACCAAAGTTTTAATTCACCCAGCCATTCCACTGTACACAGCTTGAAAAAGTGAACAAGCTTTCTGTCTACCACATGGTGCCAAACTCTCAATTGATTTCTTCAATGGTAATTTAAAATCATCGTAAAAGAGAAAGAAAAAAACATATGGTGCAATATTTAATGAATGTTTATAACTATGGCACTTGTTGGTCTAAAATGACTTTTTTAATATCAATAAACAAATTGTATTTATTATCATATCTGGTCAATTTAGATTGATTATTAATTTGCAATAGACCGATGTAACACCCATAACAGCATTAAAGTATAAACACCCAGAATAATATTACAGAACATTCTGCTGAGAATATTGTGCAGCCAGGTAATAATTTCATTTTGACAATCAGTTTATATCCAGCACAGAAATATAGTGGTAGACTTGTGCAATGTTTGTGTGGTCACACAAGACATGTAATATCCTTACAGGCTAGGATCACAAAACATTCCCTCATATTAACTGTATGTAGAAAACATATTTGCTCCTGACACATTGGTGTCTGGTCATTATATTTATAGCAACTGATCGCATAAATATTAATTCAGCTTTACATCATGCGACAGCGTTCGGACAGAATATTTGAACGATTGAAATTTATTCCAGTGCTGGGAACCGAGGTAAATTCAGGCTTCCCAATAGATGCGTCAGTTAGATATACATGTACACCTAAAAAGGATGAAACATCAGCCCTCATTTGCAGCTGGAACATCGCTTCTTCGTTGCATCCAGTTGCAAAGGGGGTTGCTCTGCCCATTTTGCACCGCTTTCACAGAGAATTGTGGAATATTATTTTTTTTGGGGGGGGGGGGGGGGGGTTGTTTAAAAAAAAATTTTGAAAGGACTTACCGAATCTGGAGAGAGCTGAGCCAAAATGGCGAACCTGGAGAGTCGGTCACACTTGCATTTCGTACGTGACGAGTCGATAGGAAACGTCTTGCAGCCGCGGCTCGACCAGACCCCGTGTACGCCAAGGCTGGCGATTCCCAAAAGATAGGAAAGCAAATCACACACAACACACAGCGCTAAGTGGCGGGGCATACAACAAAAATGCGTAACACATCCGATCCATGCACAAAGATTTTAAAAAATCCACCCAGAGCGATGCATCGCAAAGATGTATCTGTTATGATTATTATTGTTATTCGCGACGGCAGGGAATAATTACAACTACTTCGCTGAAATTTCATCCCCCACTTACCCCCCTCCCCCCCCCTCCCCTCCACCCCCCACTTCGACAGCAACAACAACAACAACAATCCCTTCCCTGACCAATTTAAAAAGTCAATGTAAAATCCCCACATCCCACACAGGAGAGGAAGAAAGTACCGCTCTGATGCAAAATATTGGCGGTGCTGGAAACCTCACAGCTCCGGCTGTTTACGGAAAGAAATTGCAACGATATAACACTGCGTGCAATATCAAAAGCAGAATCTCAATCCACAGCACGACACGTTTAAAAAAATAATAATAAGATTGTTGAAAGAGTACACGATCCATCCCCAACAAAGGGAAACTAGCCCAGAATAAAATAAAAGGCAGCAGCAGCAGCAGCAGATTGATGCCCGGGAGGTGAGCGTTCAGTTTACCTTGCTTGCCCCCTCTACATGTTGCCTAGGCAGTACCAAGATATTTGTCCTTTGAGAGATTATTTAACATCTCGTCGCATCAACGAAATAAATGACAATTTACATTTTGTTTTCAAGGACGGACTCCTGAAAAGCACGCCAGGCAATTTAAGTCATCGGTGCAACAAACAAATAATTGAAGCACAAAACAAAAAGTGCGCACCAAACCTGCTTTCCAAAGCAAGATAGACTACAGGTTCATTCCCAGTAGCACAGACTTAAAAGCAGAAACGCACTCACACACTGAAACAAGTGTTGAAAGGATTTAGGAGGAAAACACAAGCAATGAAAGCAGGGAGGCAGAAAATGCTCTGGGGGTAAAAAAAAAAGCAAGTCTCCCACCATTAAAGTGATGAGTCAAAGAGCTGGTGGTAGATTTGGCATCAACCCACAGCAAAGGAGCTTCTGAGCACAACTTTATCGCCAGAACGTGATTTCTTTATATGAGGAATTAACTTAACGAACAGCGCTTAAGTATCAAAGCACATTGGCAGTGTAAAAGTAAAAATCTACAAACGTCATTTTGCACTTGAGGGATGATCACAGATAAACGAATGCTGCCGCACTTTCTCAGATCCAAATTGTTCCTGCTAGAACAACTTTTACGCTTAATGGCACCTGTCTCTCCTGAAATAGATGTGTGAATTTTCTTTGAGACACATTGTTCCTTTGCACCAGGTGCAATTATCATATTGAATGTGCCCGAACCCATACTAACAAAGATAGCTCTTTAAATAAAAAGTTATATTTTAACAACTTCTTGCATTCAAAATTTGAGTAATGGGAAAAGTCAAAGCCTAATAATTGTGTATATGCACCTGTGTGCTGTGACTTTTGGTGAGCGGCACACGCATAGTTTTTTGCATGTGCACCAGAGGATTCTAACCAAATGTGCAAGACTCTATGCATGTCCTCTAAGCAGTCTTCAAATGATTTATTTGCAATTGCAACCTTCAGTAATATCTAAATAGATATGACATAGAGTCAGCAGAGTTGCATGGCACAGAAATGGGCCCCTTTTCGCCCATCACATCCATGCCAGTTTGTTTTGTCGGTCTACAGTGGACTGATCCCATTTGCCCACATTAGGTCTGTATTGGTTAATGCTCTGTAAATGTCTGTCTAAATATCTCTAAAATGTAATAATTGAATTTGACTCATCACCTTATCTGGCAATTAGTTCCAGGTATCAACCACTCTCTGTGCATAAACATATTTCCCTCAAATCCCTTTTAAAATTTCTCACTCTCACCTTAAAACTCTGCACTCTTAATTTTGATACTACGAGCATTGGGGGAAAAAATGACTATCTGCCCACCCAATGCCACTCATACAGGTTAACCCTCCACCTTTGTTCAAGAAAAATAAACAAAGAAAGCCAACTGCCTAATCTCTCCCCATAACTAAAGTTATTGTGGTTTTAGATTTTGTGGTTCTTCTCTGCACTGTCTACTGTGCAACCACATCCTCCTTTAATGTTTAGACTTTTGACCTTGGAGATGCAGCGACAAGACAGGCCGTTCAGCTCACCCAGTCCGCACCAGCGAGCGATCACACTGTACACTAACACTATCCTACACACGAGGGAAGCCAATTAACCTACAAACCTGTATGTCTTTGGTGTGTCGGAGGAAACCAGAGCACCCGGAGAAAACCCATGGTTTTCAGAGAGAATGTACAAACTCCGTAAAGAAACCCCCCATGTCAGGATTGAACCCGGGGCTTTGGCGCTGTAAGGCAGCAGCTCTACCGCTGCGCAACTGTGCCGTTATCTAAAATTGGACAGGTTGGATAACATGCATCACACAAAGTCATTCCATTTTGAACCATCACAGAAATGTTACGCTGAATGGTTTCTTTCTGTGGTGTAAATAGTATGACAATTGTAATAGAAAGTGGAATTCTGTAGATATTAAATATTCAATGAAACATTATTTGTCTTAATGTGTGGTGGCACCATGCCTTAAGACAATAACCTGCACTTTTCTCCACCTGAATGACTATTTTCTCCACGATAGTCTTTGAGCTATACAGCACGGAAACAGGCCCTTCAACCCAACGTGTCAATGTTGAAATTTTGTCAAGTTTGCATTCTGGGCTAGAGCTATATTTGGAAGGATAAGGGGAGGGTCCCCAATGAAACTTACTGAATAGTGAAAGGCCTGGGTAGAGTGGATGTGGAGAGGACATTTCCACTAGTGGGAGAGTCTTGGACCAGAGGCAGCCTCAGAATAAAAGGTACGTACCTTTAGAAAGGAGATGAGGTGGAATTTCTTTAGTCAGAGGGTGGTGAGTCTGTGGAATTCTGCCACAGGAGGCCGTCAATGGATAGATTTTTAGATACAGCGCGAAAACAGGCCCTTCGGCCCACCGAGCGATCCCCACACATTAACACTATCCTACACAGGGACAATTTTTACCAATTTTTACATTTTACCCAGTCAATTAACCTACATATCTGTACGCCTTTGGAGTGTGGGAGGAAACCGAAGATCTTGGAGAAAACCCATGCAGGTCACGGTGAAAACGTACAAAGTCCGTACAGGCGCCGCCCGTAGTCAGGATCAAACCTGAGTCTCGGGCGCTGCATTCGCTGTAAGGCAGCAACTCTACCGCTGCACCACCGTGCCGATTATTGATTAGTATGGGTGTTGAGGGTTATGGGGAGAAGGCAGAGAATGGAGTTGAGAGGGAAAGATAGATCAGCCATGATTAAATGGTGGAGTAGTCTTGATCGATCGAATGGCCTAATTCTGCTCCTCTAACCTATGACTTTATATGAGCGCATTTGGCCCTTATCACTCTGAACCCTTCACATCCATAACAAATTGCCTTATCAAGTGCCAATCATTGGCTCAGGACCTGGCTGCCAGGGCTTTCCCATGATATCCTGGTTTATAAGTAAGTCTCAGAGCATGCAAACAGTCAGCTCACACATCAAAGCTCTAATGGGCTTCTGATACCGCAGTGCTGCCAAAAATCCTAATCACTGGTTTAAAATGTCTCTCATAATTAGGGCAATTTAAAAACAGATCAGCTAGATTTAAATAAGTAAATATAAATAAGACTATAATAGCCAAACTAAATTAAACATCAAGTTAATTGAAGGAAAAAGAGTTGCAGGCCACAGGTGTACATGAAGAAGCCCACTATCTGATGCATGCTGTTGAGATTAATAGACTGATTACAAACACCTTACAAATGGAAAATTGACAACTACAGAGCGAAAATCCAGAAAACAATCCCAAAGATTTATCTCTGCATCATAATGATATAATTGTAAGGCTAAAAAATCATCTTTGATCGCTTGTCCTACCAGTTGCTATAAGTTCCATTGACTGGATATATTATTTTAGGGGAATACAATAGGAAGTCAATTTTGAACCATCATAGTCAAGATAGGAATTCATTGCCACAGAAGGCTGTGGAGGCAGTCAATGGATATTGATAGATTCTTGATTAGAATGGGTGACAGGGGTTATGGGGATAAGGCAGGAGAATGGGGTTGAAAGGGAAGGATGATTGAATGGCGACGTACACAATGGCCTAATTTTGCTCCTACTTATGAACCTATAAGCACTACTGCCCAATTAGGAGTCAATCAAAGAAAAATTATATATTTCATATAAATTCTTGTGTATATATTATGGACAGTGTTAGTGATCCAAGGTCAGACTGGTAACTTGAATAAAAAGAATATGACCCATTTTCATGGTGACGTCTGTTCAGTTGCCAGACTGACTCCCTCTGGCAAATTTGCCTCAAAAATGTTCAGCTACTATTATTAACATCCACTTTTTGCTTAATTCTGGAACAAGCATTTTGTAACATTAAAATATCTTTCAAGCTGACATGATATATAACATTGGCACTGCTGCACCATTAAATGAGTCACTGCCTGTTTTCTTCACTGTGATCTTTCTGTGGTCACAAGATATTGATTTCTATAATGTTCATTGCCGCAAATTTTGTGGTGTGATATATGTAGTGCATTGTGGAATTAAGTGAACTTAAAGCGCATGAGGCTGAGAATACCCTGAGAGAGCTGTTTCAATGTGTTGTCAGTGGCGATTTATTCCTTGTGCCATTGCATTGATCTTTGTGATTGCTTTAGTTACCACTGGACCAAGTGCACCCATTGGGCGCAAATCACTCCTGCATTGGTGCAGCACCCTCTCCTCCCCCACTCCCCCCATCCCACTCTACCCCCTTCCCCCCTCCCTCCCTTTTAGTATACAGATATGAAGGGAGTCAAGGGCAAGAGGTTTACA
Source organism: Rhinoraja longicauda (assembly GCF_053455715.1). Lineage (NCBI taxonomy): Eukaryota > Metazoa > Chordata > Chondrichthyes > Rajiformes > Arhynchobatidae > Rhinoraja > Rhinoraja longicauda. The sequence continues at coordinate 38,313,481 of NC_135956.1, read as the reverse complement.
CGTGTGACTTTAATGGGGGTTGATGTACTAGAATTGGGATTGAATCTTACATTTAAATGTGAAGAACGGTCAATATATTTTCCCATCTTAGGTGTCTTACACAGTGCTTTTCGTAAATTTCGCCATTTGCTACCAAAATAATTTAATATTTTTAAACAATGCCTAATGCAGCATTTTTGGGTTTCGCTTGATGAAGTAGAAAACTTTCAATTGAAAAAGTACTGGTAAATTTACTTTCTATTGTACTAATTTCCATGGTCTGGATCCAACAGATCACACCTCTCTAACACTTCCAGCTCAGACATGGTAACAGGTGTACAAGTTGCAGGAGTAGAATTAGGCCATTCGGCCCATCGAGGCTATTCGTCATTCAATCATGGCTGATCGCTGCCTCCTAATCTCATTTTCCTGCCGTCTCCCGATAACCCATGGCACCCGTTCTAATCAAAAAATTGTCTATCTCTGCCTTAAAAATATCCACTGACTTGGCCTCCACAGCCCTCTGTGGCAATGAGTTCCACATACTAACTACCCTCTGACTAAAGAAGTTTCTTATCACCTCCTTTCACCTCTGGTCCTAGACTCTCCCACCAGTGGAAACATCATATCCAAATCCACTCTATCTATGCCTTTCATTATTCTGTACATTTAAATGAGGTCCCCCCTCAACCTTCTAAACTCAAGCGAGCAGAGACCCAGTGCTGTCAAACGCTCATCATATGCTAACCCACTCATTCCTGGAATCATTCTTGTAAACCTCCTCTGGACCCTCTCCAGAGCCAGCACATCCTTCCTCAGATATGGGGCCCAAATCTGCTCACAGTACTCCAAATGTGGCCTGACCAGTGCCTTATAGAGCCTCAGCATTACATCTCTTTTTTTGTATTCCAGTCCTCTTGATATAAATGCTAGCATTGAATATCAAGGTCCTAGATTTGCCACTCCATGCTATATGAAAATCTAAATCAGCTGATGAGTGAAAATGTACAGCAGTAGTCTGATCAGAACACCCACATGCAAAATGGTGGAGCTGATGGGATAGAAGTCTAAATCTGTTGTAGATGAGGAGAGGTTTCTTTAGCCAGAGGGTGGTGAACCTGTGGAATTCATTGTCACAGACAGCTTTGAGGACGTCATTGGGGATTTTTAAAACGAAGATTGTTAGGTTATTGATTAGTAAAGGCATCAAAGGTTATGGGGAGAATGATATATGTTTTTAAATCAACTCAGGGCACTTGTTGCATTTTTTTTTACACCACAGGCCAATATATTTGGCTACGCAGGATCAAAACCAACTCGAACTTTCACGGACCCATTCCAATCCCACATTATCTAGCTATCAATCATTCAATAAAGTCTCTCAAGTGAAGAAATAAAACTTGGCTGGAATAAATTTATCCCGAACCAGGTAACTTTGGATCTCTGTTATTTAAGAGATAGGCCACAACAATATTGATTTCTGTACAGTGAATATCCCACAGCAAGACATGAGATTGAGAATGAGCACCTGAGATTTGCAGGGTAAGGAAAAATCTGAACCCATCACCTGAAGAGTTTTTTTAAATCTGTCTTATAAAATATTGATTGATTGATTGATTGATTGATTGATTGCTTGATTGCTTGAAAGATACAGCATGGAAACAAGACCTTCAACCCACTGACTCCATGTTGAGCATCGATCACCCCTCTGTGTGCCTGGGTCCTGGACTTTCTCACTGCCAGGCCCCAAGTGGTCAGGATGGGGGAACACACATCTAGCTCCCTCACCCTGAACATAGGATCCCCCCAGGGCTGCGTCCTTAGCCCCCTACTGTACTCCCTGTACACACATGACTGTGGGGCCAGGTTCAGCTCAAACTCCATCATCAAGTTTGCTGATGACACTGTGGTGGTGGGCCAGATCTCCAACAACGATGAGAAGGCCTACCAGGAGGAGGTGGCTGATCTGGCACTCTGGTGTCAGGACAATAGCCTCCTCTTGAATGTCACTAAAACAAAGGAGCTGATTGTGGACTTCAGAAGGGCTAAACATCCAAGGACGTACACGCCACTGGAGATAAATGGGTCTATTGTGGATAGGGTGAGCAGTTTCAAATACTTGGGAGTCCGCATCGCAGAGGATCTGACGTGGGCAACGCACATTGCCGCACTGGTGGGTAAGGCTAAGCAGCGCCTTTACCACCTTAGGCAACTGAGGAAATTCAGAGTGTCGCTGAGGATCCTTCATTGCTTCTACTCTGGGGCTGTAGAGAGCATCCTGTCCGGCAACATTACAGTCTGGTTTGGGAACAGCTCTGCCCAGGACAGGATGGCCCTGCAGAGAGTAGTGCGTTCGGCAGAACGCACCATGGGAACTACACTCGTCCCCCTGCAGGACCTATACATCAGGAGGTGCAGATCCAGAGCAAGCAAGATCATGAGGGACCCCTGCCACCCCAGTAACGGACTGTTCCAGATGCTACGATCAGGCAAACGCCTCCGCTGCCACGCTGTGAAAACGGAGAGGATGAGACGGAGCTTCTTCCCACAGGCCATCAGGGCTGTCAACTTCTATAACCCCAGAGACTAAATTTTTGTCGACGCTTTTTGTGCTATGTTTAGTAACTTATTAGCTTTATTTATATGCTGTAACTGTAATTCTTTTTGTGCACAACCCGCAGGCATTGCCACTTTCATTTCACTGCACATCGAGTATGTGTATGTGACAAATAAATTTGACTTGACTTGACCTGTTCGCAATAGTTCTATATTATCCCACTTTCACATCCACTCCTTACATGAGGGTCAATTTGCAGAGGCCAATTTACCTGCAAATCCACATATCTTTTGGATGTGGGAAGAAACCTGAGGACCTGGAGCAAACCCACATGGTAATTTGGATAAATGTGCAATCTCCTCACAGACTGCACCCGAAGTCAGGTTTGAACTTGGTGCTTATGTTCCATATCGCAGTCATACTGTTGAGAGCACAATATGCAGTGAACCTTTTAAAATTAAAAATCTGACAAAGATATAGCACAGTCAACTAATGTTACCATGTATCAAAAGAAGCCTCTGTCTCAGTTGGTTCCCATTGTTTTTCCCCCTAATTATCTGAAGCTAAGGGTATTTGGGTAAAGGAAGGATGTAATTAATCTGCAACAATGATTCACAGGGATGTTACCAGTACTGAAGGGCTTGAGTTATAAACAGATGCTGGATACACTGGGTCTTTCTTCCCTGGAGTGTAGAAAGCTGACCTGATAGGTAACCTTATGGAGGTATATATAAAATAATGAGGGGCATTGATAAGGTATTTGGTTACAGTCCCAGGGTAGAGTTTAAAACTAGCGGGGATATGTTTGAGATGAGAGGGGTACTTTTTAAAAGGGACCTGAGGAACAACTTTTTCCACACAGAGGATGGTGGATATAAGGAATGAGCTGCCTTGGGAAGCTAGAGAGGTTAGTATAATTGCAGCATTTAAAGACATTTAGACCGGTACATGGATAGGAAAGTTTCAGAGGGATGTGGGCCAAATTTAAGCAAATGGGACTAGTTCTGACAGTTAACCTGGTTGGCAAGAACAAGTTGGTCTGAAAGACCAATCTCCATGCTGTATGACTATACCTTTATAAATGAAAAAGTGTGGCAAAAGGAGTTACATCAATGAAAAAAAAAAAGAAATAAAAAACAAAATCAGATATTATTTGTTGTACATAGTTCGTTTAAAGTGGCATCAGAAGTAGATAGTGTGGTCAAAAAGGCTCTTGCCACATTGACCTTCATCAGTCAGAGTATTGAGTACAGAGGTTGGGAGGTCATATTGCAGTTGTATAAGACGTCGGAAAGATTGCATTTAGAGTATTGTGTTCAGTTATGGGCACCCACCATGTCATAGGAAAGATGTTGTCAAGCTGGAAAAGGTACAGGGAAGATTTACGAGGATGTTGCCAGGGCTCGATGGTTTGCCCAGAATAGGGGAACCGAGAACCAGACGACAAAGGTTTAAGGTGAGGGGGGAAAGATTTAACAGGAACCTGAGGGGTAATTTATTCACACAAAGGGTGATGAGTGCATAGAATAAGCTGTCGGAGGAGATAGTTGAGGTAGGAGGAGGTATTATCGCGATGTTTAAGAAACATTTAATCAGGTACATGGATAGGACAGGTTTACAGGGATATGGACCAAATAATATAATAATAATAAACATTTATTTTTTATAGCGCTTTTCCAAATGCTCAAAGACGCTTTACAAAAACAGTCAATAGACAATAGACAATAGGTGCAGGAGTAGGCCATTCAGCCCTTCGAGCCAGCACCGCCATTCAATGCGATCATGGCTGATCACTCTCAATCAGTACCCCGTTCCTGCCTTCTCCCCATACCCCCTCACTCCGCTATCCTTAAGAGCTCTATCCAGCTCTCTCTTGAAAGCATCCAACGAACTGGCCTCCACTGCCTTCTGAGGCAGAGAATTCCACACCTTCACCACTCTCTGACTGAAAAAGTTCTTCCTCATCTCCGTTCTAAATGGCCTACCCCTTATTCTTAAACTGTGGCCCCTTGTTCTGGACTCCCCCAACATTGGGAACATGTTTCCTGCCTCTAATGTGTCCAATCCCCTAATTATCTTATATGTTTCAATAAGATCCCCCCTCAAGACATAAAAACAAACAGACAAACTATACTGACGGAGAAGCGGCGAACAAATAGCGCCAGCGTCCTCTCACGTCAGGGTCCGGCAGTAGACAATAAAGAACACAAGACACACAATTACAATTTTTAACACAAACAGCCATCACAGTGATTGCTCCAGGCACACCCTCACTGTGATGGAAGGCAAAGAAAAGTCTTATCTCCTCCTCATTCTTCTCCCGTGGTGCCACACTTGCAAACACATGCAAGTGGGACTAGTTTAGATGGGACATGTTGTTCAGTGTGGGGAAGTTGGGCCGAAGGGCCTGTTTCCACGCTGTATAACACTAACTTCCAAAAGCTCTGTGGTATGATGCTAGCTTATCCCATGCATGGCTGGTCCCAGGTCCAAACTCAGCTTTGTATCAAGGCAAAATACTGGAGTTTCACAGTTATTATTTCAATACAGTAAAAAAAAAACAGGAATCATTGTTGCATTTAAATAATTATTGATGAAAATGTGGGTGTATGGTTGCTAGAAGACAAGATGAAGGTTAGTCCACATGCCTTCTGTGACTGACTAGACTTCTGACATTAATTAGCTGAGCTTAAAGATCAGAGTGATCACTTGAGCAAGACATGGTAAAGCTAGCACCTTTAAGTGAGGGAGGAAAGAGTGTAAGCTGCGCTTCGCTGGGATGGGATGGGTGCAGGGAGATTATCCACAAAATGAGAGGAAAGGTTGAGAGGCATATGGGCCGAACATGGGCAAATGTGGGGGATCTTGGTTGGCATGGATAAGTTGGATTGAAGAGCTTGTTTCTGTGCTATACAATTCTGTGATTCTAACTAAACAGCACTTCTTACTATAAATACATTTCCACAATAATTTTAAAAATTCCAAATATGTTTATAATGATAAATGGCATAAATAAGATGAATGCACACCAGGGAGGGGGGGGGTCATAAACTGGAGGGCAAAAGTTTAAGGTTAGAGTGGAAGGATCTAATAGGAACCTGAGGGGCAATTTCTTCATGCAAGGTAGTGCATATATGAACAAGTTGAGGGATAAAGTGATTGAGGCAGGTACAATAACAATATTTAAAATACATTTGTGCAGGTACATGGATAGGAAGGGTTTGGAGAGGTTTGAGCTAAACACAGCACAAATGGGACAAACAGGTGGGGTATCTTGGTCGGCATAGATGAGTTTGGGTGAAGAGCCTGTGTCAGTGTTATTTTAGTCTATAACTCTATATTTAGCATCTGCTGTTGAAAGACTCTTCAGTCTGCCCCACGCTGAATATGGTCAGCAAACTAATGCAATGTGACATAACAAATGAAGAAATCCCACTTCAAATAACCTTTCAGCCAAATGATGCAAAGCTCTGAAATAACAATGAGGCTGTTCCCCACTGTGCAGCCTGCCATTCATTTTGTACATAATCAATCAAAGAGAAAATTTACATAGAACAACAATAAATTCATGAGATAAGTCAATTAGAATTCTCAAAACAAAATCACCATGATAATTTTGGTAATTCATTTAAATCTAAATGTCAATTATTTACTCTTTAATATTCACACATTCCTCCATGCACACATTATATAAGCAAAAATTGCACAAGGTCCAACAAGAAAATGAGATATAGAATGTTCTCCAGAATGAATGTGCACGATTAGTAGAAAACTTGCATGCTTCATTTCAAATGAACCATAAAATGACTTTATTTTATGCTACTGCATGAAACAGGATTTGCAAATGTAATGGAGAATAAAATGCATCGAATCGTAGTCTGTACTTGACAACACTTAAGAAGCATCACAGGAAAATCTGACTGGCATCTCTCCACTGCCCTACGTTTATCCACTCCACCATCAGTACAAACTGACTGCTGTGTGTATTGTCTATAAAATGGCATCCTGGCTTGGAAACATATTACTGTCTCCTCGCCATCACTGGCTGTAAATACTGGAAATCCTTACCCAATGACACCATGCATAGATAAATAGACAATAGGTGCAGGAGTAGGCCATTCGACCCTTTGAGCCAGCACCACCATTCAATGTGATCATGGCTGATTATCCACAATCAGTACCCCGTTCCTGCCATCTCCCCATACCCCCTGACTCTGCCAGCCCAAAGAGCTCTATCTAACTCTCTAACTCTCTTTTGAATGCATCTGAGCCAGAGAATTCCACAAATTCACAACTCTCTGTGTGAAAAAGGTTTTCCTCATCTCAATTCAAAATGGCCTACCCCTAATTCTGAAAGTGTGGCCCCTGATTCTGGACACCCCCGACATTGGGAATATGTTTCCTGCATCTAGCGGGTCCAATCCCTTAATAATCTTAAATGTTTCTATAAGATCCCCTCTCATCCTTGTAAATTCCAGTGTGTACAAGCCCAGTTGCTCCATTCTTTCATCATATGACAGTCTCGCCATCCCGAGAATTAACCTCGTGAATCTACGCTGCATTCCCTCAATAGCAAGAATGTTCCTCCTCAAATTAGGAGACCTAAACTGCACACAATACTCCAGGTGTGATCTCACCAGAGCCCTGTACATTTACCTTTACCATGCATTTTATAGGGTATCAAGATGGCAGCTCTCACCAACCCAAATTGTATTTGGGGATTCACAATAAATATGCCATGAAAGAATTTTGTAAAAGTACTAGCAAAACCCAGCACCATGAATTGACCTGCTACGCTAATGAGGATTACTTCCCCGCTATAATAATCTCAGTTTATGTACAATTGGAAGGTAGTAAATACATTATAAAAGATTCAATTCAACTTTACTCAGCTATATTTTCCACGTTGTTAGTAAAAAACATTTGTTTATGTTACTAATCAGAGTGTCAGTCACTTTTTAAATGAAAGGGCAATATTGAAATAAAATACTGGTTCTTCACATTCTTTTTATCTCTTTTTTTCCAAAAGTAGATATTTGCCTTCCAGTCAGCAACAGGACAGTTAATGGCTGGGAGTTTCAGACATAATACCAGAGAGACTTAAACTGTTATAATTCCTGGCATCCTTCATTATCAATAGTACACTTTTTGAAAAGAAGACAATGATGGCACGTGAGATTCACAATGTGCAATAAACAATAAAGCAAATCGCAGTACATAGAAACATAGAAAATAAGTGCAGGAGTAGGCCATTCGGCCCTTCGAGCCTGCACTGCCATTCATTGTGATCATGGCTGATCATCCAGCTCATTGCACAGGTTGCTTTCTTTGTCCTTGTTAAATGCATCATCTGAACATTAATTTTTGGTTGAGGAATATAGAAACATAGAAAATATGTGCAGGAGGAGGCCATTCGGCCCTTCGAGCCAGCACCGCCATTCATTGTGATCATGGCTGATCATCCACAATCAGTAACCTGTGCCCAAATTCTCCCCACATCCCTTGATTCCACTAGCCCCCAGAGCTCTGTCGAACTCTCTCTTAAATTCATCCACTGATTTGGCCTCCACTGCCCTCTGTGGCAGAGAATTCCACAAATTCACAACTCTCTGGGTGAAAAAGTTCCTTCTCACCTCAGTTTTAAATGGCCTCCCCTTTATTCTAAGACTTTGGCCCCTGGTTCCGGACTGCCCCAACATTGGGACCATTTTTCCTGCATATCATATCATATCATATCATATATATACAGCCGGAAACAGGCCTTTTCGGCCCACCAAGTCCGTACCGCCCAGCGATCCCCGCACACTAACACTATCGTACACCCACTAGGGACAATTTTTACATTTACCCAGCCAATTAACCTACATACCTGTACGTCTATAAGCATCTATAAGCATCTAGCTTATAGGATGTAACTTTGGCCTTGAGGGTTTCAAAAAGGCTGTACTAACTTACAGGTGGTTCACTTAGCCTGCAAATGTCAGTCAGCATTGTTATACTTTGTTTTGTTCACCTCGTTTGTTCGCTGTCCTCCACTGATTATATTGATTTAGAATCAGTACAAAATCAGTGCGGTTACCCATTAATTTTCATTACATTTCCCCACAGAACTGGAAGCGTAAGCATTGACAGATGGCATCAGTGATGCGCTTGATTCAGTTATTGCTCAGCATCGATGCATGCACACTATCTGACTGGCATCACTACGTGGCTGGAAAAAGACCTGCGGCTATTTTTCTCCTTCTTCAAATAAGCACTGCTGAGTTAACAGTTGGCCATCAAGACACTTACGTTGGACTGGTAGCATCATGATCAAATTACTAGACTGATACCAAAGAGCTTGGATTATTGAATGGGAAAACGGAGTTTGAATTATGCTATGGCAACTGGGGAGTTTAAATTAAAGAGCCAGCGCCAGTGAGAATTATCATAAATTCCCTGGACTACTGTAAAAATCTCACTAGCTCACCAATGTCCTTCAAAATATTTGCTGGCCTAGTCTAGCCAGAAGTGATTTTATATCTAGGGACTAAAGTAGTTGACTCTTAGCTGCCTTCAGAAATGGTCTCTCAAACTGCTTAATTAAGAAGCAATTCTGAATGGGCAGTAAATGCCGGCCATATTCTGTGAGTCAATAAATCAAGGAACAACACATGTTTGTTAAACCAGTGTATTCTGAGACTTGCTGGATAAGATGGCTAAGTTCCTAAAAAAATAGTGAATTTAAAACTAGGACATTTGGAGAGGATTTTTTTTTTCTCACAGCGTAATAAATATATTTTAGTAATAAAGTCATATGGCTGAGATTGAGCTATTTTGCCCAAACTATCGTTGATGCCAACTGATACTTATCTATGCTAATTTTCCCACATTAGATCCCTATCCCACTACTTCTTCCCTATCGAAGTACCTGTGTAAATCTATATATTACTAAAACTCTCATCTTGTATATTCGCATATTTTGTGCATTTGGCCCCATCCTGTCTGTAATGTTTTCTGACATGTTGAGAGCCAAATTTCCACTCAGGTTCACCCAATGGGAACTCAATGCGTAACAGTTTTGGCAACATGCATGTTATCCAGTGGATCACATTTAAGATGACCTCTTTGGCATTAGTACTTTAACAATACTTTAGCAAAGATTAGTCCTTTAACAATAAAGCAATATTAACAAGTAGTAAAAATTATTCCAACTTATGGGAAATATGTTTACAACTTGTAATTGAATGGTTCTACTAACACAGAATAAAATTATACGATATCCAGGTAGTCCCCAAGTTATACAAGGATTCTATTCCTGAGTATTGTCCAAAAGCTAATTTCACCAAAAGTCAAACATGTCCGTTTCCTATTGCTAGCCATATGGTATCACTCCACATACACTTGAAATAACTCTTTCATTTCAATTGAACACTACTCATAATTAAACTAATGGAAGATATCCTATGACCAGTCATTATTAACCAGTATGAAACATGTTATTATTATTATTTTACTAGCTTGAAAATGCTTAAAAAATACAAGGAATAATTTACATAAAGTCAGACTTCTGTAAATCAGGTCATTTGTAATCCAGTAGGGATCCCTGTAAATGGAGATAAAATGATAATGGGACTGGAAATAAACAATTTGATTACCAAGATCAAGTTGGTAAATGGATGGAGAATTTTAATTTAACATCAATGTACCAATGATAGTTTTAATTTTGACCAATTCAAATAAGGAAATGTCTATAAAACGAAATCTCCATATATTGAGAGTAAAGATTTTCAAAGGATTAAGTTAATCCAATCTCACAGTAATTGATGAATACATCTGCTGCTGTCTATGATACACCTAAATCTGTAGATTGGATTAGTGTATCATAATCCACTGCTAGTTTTCCACAAAACTCATACATTATTTATTGATTTGCGTTATCTTCCATACTAAGTAGCTGATTTTATTACCTATCATCTTCCAGTAAATCTTCTAAAAATCATGAAATCATTTACATGCAAAAGCATTTTCAAGCAATGGTAGCACGTGCCTTGAGAGTCAAATAAAAGAGCTTTACAGTATTGACATGGCAATAAATATCTGTACTTCTAAAGGAGGAAGTTGTACAAACATTGGTGAGGCCACTTTTGGAGTACTGTATTCAGTTTTGGACACCTGCTATAGGAAGGATGTTATTAAACTGGAAAGAGTGCAGAGAAAATTTACGAGGATGTTGCCAGGACTTGAGGGACTGAGCTATAGGGGGAGGTTGGGCGGGCTAGGACATTATTCCTTGGAGCTCAGGAGGCTGAGGGATGATCTTATTGATGTGTATAAAATCATTATGGGAATAGATAGGGTGAACGCACAGAGTCTTTTATCCAGGGTGGTTGAATGAAAAATCAGAGGATATACATAGGTTTAAAGTGAGAGAGGCAAGATTGAATCTGAACCTGAGTGGCAACTTTCTCACTCAGAATGGAAGCTTTAAGGAACGAGCTGCCAGTGGCAGTAATTGGAGCTGTAACATCATTTAAAAGACATTTGGACAGCTACATTGAGAGGAAACATTAGAGGGATAAGGGCCAAACACAGGCAAGTGGAATTAGCTTAGATGGAGCATTGTAGTCAGCATGGACAAGTCAGGCCGAAGGAATTGTTTCCATGTTGTACAACTCTATGACACTTAAACTATTGAAGATTTAGGATGTGAACCTACTGCCTTGAAATCATTACATTATCTATCATTCTTTCCATCATTTAAACTTTTAATCAATATTACTGCATGTTCTCTGATTTTCCTCCTACATATGCACTCTTCTTCATGGGTCTTGGATAAATTCCACAGGGCTTTAACAGACCTCATTTTAGGTACTGTGAGCAGTTTTCATCTCTGTAAAGGAGGATACAGTATACCTGTAGGAAAAGAAAAGCAGATGCTGGTCTAAATCGAAGGTAGACACAAAATGCTGGAGTAAATCAGCGGGTCAAGCAGCATCTCGGGAGAGAAGGAATGGGTGACGTTTCAGGTCGAGACCTTTCTTCAGACTGATGTCAGAGGAGGGGGCGGGACAAAGATAGAATGTAGTCGGAGACAGGAAGACGAGGGAGAACTGCGAAAGGGAAGGGGATAGATAGGGATTAAACTTCAGATAGTCCCTGCTTTCCCTCTCTATCCTCTCCCCCTTCCCAGTTCTCCCACTAGTCTTCCTGTCTCCGACTACATTCTATCTTTGTCCCGCCCCCTCCCCTGACATCAGCCTGAAGAAGGGTCTCAACCCGAAACGTCACCCATTCCTTTTCTCTCCCGAGATGCTGTTTGACCCGCTGAGTTACTCCAGCATTTTGTGTCGAAACAGTATACCTGCCTTGAAACAGTGCAGGGTAGATTTATTAACTTGATCCCTGAGATAAAGTGAGTGTCCTTTGAATGGTGATTGAGTAAGACAGGGCTTCATTCCCTAGAATTGAAAGGAATGAGCCAGGATCACTTTGAGGCATATGAATTCCTGGATAGGTCTGCAGGACATAAACTGTTTGTTCCTTTTACCTGCTAAATATGGATTTAGATGGCAAATGGGTTGGTCAAATTAGGAAAATAAATTCTACATCCTGAAGATTGGAATTCTCTACTTTAGAATACTGTTGATACTCATCAGCCGAGCATTTTCAAATGGTTAAAGGTTTGGAATACCGAGGGAAGAAGAGGATAAGAGTTTCAAGAGAGAGTTAGATTTCACTCTTAGGGCTAAAGTAATCAAGAGATATGGGGAAAAAGCAGGAACGAGGTACTGATTTTAGATAATCAGCCATGATCATGTTAAATGGCGGTGCTGGCTCAAAGAGCCAAATGGTCTACACCTGCACCTATTTTTATATCATCATATCATATACATACAGCCGGAAACAGGCCTTTTCGGCCCTCCAAGTCCGTGCCGCCCAGTGATCCCCTTACATTAACACTATCCTACACCCACTAGGGACAATTTTTACATTTACCCAGCCAATTAACCTACATACCTGTACGTCTTTGGAGTGTGGGAGGAAACCGAAGATCTCGGAGTAAACCCACGCAGGTCACGGGGAGAACGTACAAACTCCTTACAGTGCAGCACCCGTAGTCAGGATCGAACCTGAGTCTCCGGCGCTGCATTCGCTGTAAAGCAGCAACTCTACCGCTGCGCTACCGTGCCGCTTCTATGTTATGTTTCTAGGATATGGTAGTCAATTCATTCAATTGAATTCAATCAACGGCCAAGAAAACACACCAATGCCTCCACTTCAGAAGACTTGAGGAAATTTGGCATGTCTCCAATATCTCTTACCATTTTCTACAGATGCACTGTACAAAGCACCCTCACGGGAAGCATTTCAACTTAGTTTGGCTACTGCTCTGCCCAACACTGCAAGAAATTGCAGAGAGTTATCGATGCAGCCCAGTCCATTGCCCACAGCAGCATCCCGCCCCCTCAACCTCCCCCCCCCCCCCCCCCCCCCCATCGTCTCCATCTACGTTTCACGCTGTCTCACGTAGGCATCCAACATAACCAAGGACCACTGACACCCTAGTTATTTCCTCTTCTCCCCTCTCCCGTAGAGCAGAAGAAGCAGAAGCAAGAATTCATGCACTAACAGATTCAGGAATAACTTCTTCCCCGCTGTAAGCAGACTATCGAAGAACCTAAAATAAGCTAAGGGAATAGTCCTGATCTCCCAATTTATTTTGTTGGTGCACTTACTTTTTATCTGCAGTTTTCCTGTAGCTGTAACACTATATTCTGCACTTTGTTTCATTGTCTCTCTGCACTATCTGTTCTACTCATGTACAGTTTAATTATGCTTATGCAGAATTATGCAATGATTTGACAGAATATCCTACAAATCAAAATGTTTTGACTGTATTTCAGAAAATGATGCAATAATAATCCAATACTAATGCACATAGCAATTCATTGTTGTTGAGATGGTGGTCTTGGGGAGGTGGGATCGTTGAGAAGAGAGAAATGCAGGGGGAGGAGGATTTTGTTGTCCTCCAACGATAACATTTAGATCAAGATTGGACTAAACTTGCTAAAAGTTTAGAAGAATCTCAGTGATTTATGCAAAATTCTAAGAATGTGAAAGCATAAAATGCCCATGCATCAACTAATCACCATTATTTCAATAGGTTCTATAAAAAAAACCAGCATCTGCTAATCGCGTTCAGTGTCCATAATCAATTAATGTTTAATTAAAAAGATGTATTAAGAAATAATTATCTGATTCAGAAACGCTGACTCCGATTTATACTGATAGCAATAAAAAAGACGATCCTTACACCCTGGAACTGAAAAGAAAATACTTGTGCTGCAGTGTTACAATCTGAAAGTGCGAATTACCATTAACCACCTGAAAACTCGGGAAGTTGTTCCCAATGAACTGCTGAGCACACACTGCGAACAAATTTTAAAAAACCATAAGCAGGTTAAAGGTATCTCAGCACCCTGGGAGAGTGACAAACTATTTATTACACCAGGTTCCTGTTTCTAGTGTCTGTATAGAAGTCCTTAGCTTCATTGAGCACTTCATATTAGGACAAGATCTGTGACCACTGCTTCTGCCACTTACCCACCAGCCCCTGCCCTTAATGAACAGCTCAATAATAATTGAGTTTCATTTGACTCAGTTAAGAGCCAGGCTACTAGACATGATTGAACAGGTTATTCATCTGCTATGGTAGCAATGGTGGCACCGTGTCTGTCGTGTCAGCAAGACTGAAAACTCTGTTGATTGTACATAGTCTAAAAATGGTTTTCACCCCCCCATTGAATTGGGATGGGAAATGAGCTCAGCGTTTGAAGTTGTATTTAGTTACCAATGTAATATCTCTTCCAAAATGGTCTTAGATGCAATCAGTGGATGAATTAGGTCTCGACTTAATTCAGATTATTATTTGAATGGTGTCAAGTTAGGAAAAGGGGACGTACAACGTGATCTGGGTGTCTTAGTGCATCAGTCGCTGAAAGGAAGCATGCAGGTACAGCAGGCAGTGAAGAAAGCCAATGGAATGTTGGCCTTCATAACAAGAGGAGTTGAGTATAGGAGCAAAGAGGTCCTTCTGCAGTTGTACAGGGCCCTAGTGAGACCGCACCTGGAGTACTGTGTGCAGTTTTTGTCTCCAAATTTGAGGAAGGATATTCTTGCTATTGAGGGCGTGCAGCGTAGGTTTACTAGGTTAATTCCCGGAATGGCGGGACTGTGATATGTTGAAAGACTGGAGCGACTAGGCTTGTATACACTGGAATTTAGAAGGATGAGAGGGGATCTTATCGAGACGTATAAGATTATTAAGGGGTTGGACACGTTAGAGGCAGGAAACATGTTCCCAATGTTGGGGGAGTCCAGAACCAGGAGCCACAATTTAAGAATAAGGGGTAGGCCATTTAGAACAGAGATGAGGAAAAACTTTTTTAGTCAGAGAGTTGTGAATCTGTGGAATTCTCTGCCTCAGAGGGCAGTGGAGGCCAATTCTCTGAATACATTCAAGAGAGAGCTAGATAGAGCTCTTAAGGATAGCGGAGTCGGGGGGTTATGGGGAGAAAGCAGGAACGGGGTACCGATTGAGAATGATCACCCATGCTCACATTGAATGGCGGTGCTGGCTCGAAGGGCCGAATGGCCTACTCCTGCACCTATTGTCTATTGTCGACTTGAAATGTCGCCCATTCCCTCTCTCCAGAGATGCTGCCTGTCCCACTGAATTACTCCAACATTGTGTGTCTATGGATGAGTTAAAGATAGTCTTGGAAGAGACTATTAATAGAATAACAGTATTATCACATTTGAATTGTGAATGTTCTGAATAAGGTATGAAATTTTAGTGATGAGGTGATACAAAAGAAGCTTGTTTGTTAAAATAAACCCCATATGACTGATGTAGGAGGATAGATAAGAAACTTATAGAAAATGGGCAATTCATATTTTTCTAGGTGGTGGGATGTTATCGGTGGTGGATCCAAACTAAGGCGCAACATTCATGACACGATACTCTCCGCATACAAAGAGCAGGCTTGAGGGGGCCACTTGACCTCCCTGAGAATGTGGGAACATTGTGGTTAAACTGCTGGATTAATATCCATAAACCTATGGTGCTGATCTGCAGGTGTGAGGACAAGTCCCACCGTTGGAAACAGGGAATATAAATCTGATCCAATACTGTTCTTCAGGAAATAATTCTGCCATCCTTACTCTTTAAGTGACCTCAGACCCACCAATGTTGACCCAAGTGGTGATTTTTAATAGTCCTTTGAAAGTACCTTGCAAGCTATACAGTTCAGGAAGCAATCTGAGATAGACAATCAATGCTGTCCTTGTCAAAGTTATTCATATCTGTGGAAGAATTTGAAAAACGAAGATCATCAGGCAACAAGGAAATAACAATTAATCTTCAGTGGCCGCAGGATTTCATTTAATGGGGAGATGTGGCAGTTGGAGATCAGATAAAAATCAGCAATTTCTTGATAGATAAGAGAAAAAATAATGAGACACAAAGTGCTGGAGTAATTGCTGCCTGACCTGCTGAGTTACTGCAGCACTTTGTGTCTTTTGGAAATAAACATCTGCCGTTTCTGGTTTCGAAATGAAAAGGTTCTTACAAAATTATTTGTTTTTCTCTCCAGCATTCTTTTTTTTTGTTTCAGAAAAGGTATTTGGTCCAGTAAAGTTTTTAAAATAAAAATTCCATCACAAGATGTAGATATTGCTTAAATGTCAAAATTTGTTGTCTGTTCCGAATCTCTCCTGAGCTGAAGAATCAGTTAAGATTCAGCTACATAGGTAGGACCATGTATCTGAATAGTCTCTATCTCTAGATGGAGTCTAGTCTCTATATCTCTGGAAGTCTCTGTCTCTCTGGCAGTCACCCGATAATAGCATTGTTGGCTAATCCTGGCATTAATCTCTGTCAATTTATTCTCCCGAAGACCCAGTAATAATATGATGAAAACACTGGTGCCAAAGAGCTATGGGAACTCTAGATGCAAAGTACCAATTTTCTCCCAAGTAGACTATACTTGTCACATGTCATACCTCAAATTGCTCATGCAAAACAAATAGATGGTACAGGAATATACTTTAAAGTGGGAGGACAATATAATTAACACTGTAAAATAAAGAGAACATGAATTCAATGTATTATAAATAGGCACAATGTGCATAAAAGCAAATAAATAATTTGCGAGGCAGCATGTAGAAAATGGTTAGGTTATGGATGACTTATTTTAAGGAAGATATTACAGCCAAGGTAAGACTGCAGAAGATTAGAACAGGCCTTTGAGGTTTTAGCTCCGAGAAAACTGAAAAAAATTAATATTATTAATTAGAGCAAAAAAGGAGTAAATCAGATGTGTTCCAATTATAAACCTATTTGATCTGCATATGAAATTTAAGTGTTCTTTTTACAATGTTTATGTTTATTATTGTAATTATTGTAATGTGCACCAAGGCCTTGTTTTGCATACTTTTCAGTCAGATCAGAATATACTATAGGGTCATAGAATGTCATACAGCGTAGAAACAGGCCATTCGGCCCAACTTGCCAGCGCTGATTAACATGCCCCATCTGCACTAATCCGACATCTGTGTTTGGCCCAGAGAGATACATTTTTAGTTTTTAGTTTAGGTTATTATTGTCATGTGTACTGAGATACAGTGAAAAGCATTTTTGTTAAGTGCTATCAAGTCATAAAAAAGACTATACATGATTACAATCAAGGCGTCCATTGTGTACAGATACAGGATAAAGGGTATAACATTTACTGCAAGATAAAGTCCAATAAGTCCAAAGTCTGATTATAGGTAGATGAAATGTGTGGGAAGGAACTTCAGATGCTGGTTTAAACCAAAGAAAGACACAAAAAGCTGGAGTAACTCAGCGGGACAGTCAGCATCTCAGGAGAGAAGGAATGGGTGATGTTTTGGGTCGAGACCCTTTCTCAAGGGCCGAATGGCCTCCTCCTGCACCTATTTTCTATGTTTCTATGTTTCTATGTTTCAGACTGGTTAGGGATGAGGGAAACGAGAGATATAGACAATGATGTGGAGAGATAAAGAACAATGATATGCAAAAAAGTAACAATGATAAAGGAAACATGCCATTGTTAGCTGTTTGTCGGGTGAAAATGAGAAGCTAGTGCGACTTGGGTGGGAGAGGGATAGAGAGAGAGAGAATGCCGGGGGCTACCTGAAGTGGACTGTCGGGGTCCCCAGACAGAGTTGAGGGACGAGGTATAGGGTGTTGCATCTTCTGCGGTTGCAGGGAAAGGTACCTGGGGAGGGGTGGTTTGGGTGGGAAGGGATGAGTTAACCAGGGAGTTGGAGATGGAAGGTCAGGACTGCTCTCTAGCTGGTGAGAGGACAGTTCAAACTTCTGTACCTGTTGCCTGATGGGAGAGGGGAGAGAAGAGAGAACGAGACCCCCAGGGTAGACACTTTTGTCCTACCTATGTAGGACTACTCAAAATGCAACACCTTGCACTTTTCTGTATTAAACTCCATTAATTGTTACTCAGCCGACCTGCCTAACCGATCAAGAGCCTGCTGTAATTTTTGACAACCATCTTCACTATCTACAATACTACCCACTTTAACGCCATGAAAAAATTGGATGGTATTGTAGATAGTGAAGATACATAAATACAATCAAGTCACTCTCAACAACAATAGGCAGAGCAAAGGGGAGACACAGTCCAATGTCTGCAATGGTGTAGAGGCGAATCGGACAGTAGCCTAGCTTATGGACGGGCCATTCAAAAGCGGAAGAAGTTCAAAAAAATGTATAATAACCAGTTAATTTGTAATTAGCAGTCCAAATTTAAGATCATCACAAGGAGTAGAAAAGTATTGATGTTTAGGGATTTTTTTTCAAATCAAAGGTAGCACATGGAACACCCAGCAGAATGTAAAGTTAAACTTAAACTGCTGAAAGAACTGGTGGATTGAACAGAACCTGTGAAGGCACAGGGATGGTTGACGTTTTGGGTCAAGACCTTGCATCTGGAGTATGTGGAAACACAAGCAACTACAGATGTTGAAATCTGGAACAGGTGTTGGAATCTGAATCATAAATTGCTGTAAGAACTCAATAGGATGAGCTCAATCTGTGTAGACTAAGCGATGATGTGGGGTTTTGATCCAAAATGTTGACTAACCCCATACCCACACAGATCCATTCCACTCACTGAGTTCGTCCAGCAGTTTATTTTTTGCTCCAAATTCCAGCATCTGCAGTCACTTGTGTTTCCAGAATGTGAAATAACTTTGAATAATGGTGTGAATTAAGTTGTGAAAAATAAAAAAATATTCACCAAGTATGGGGAATTAGCAGGAACTTTAATGGAAAGGTCTTTCAAACCACTGGAACAGCAACAATGGATTGATCTGTGGTATAAAATATAATAAATATCTGAACTATTCAAATGAACTTTGCCCACTTTGTGATCTTCTGTGATGTTATCTCAATCAGTTTTAGTAATAATACATATTATTAAATTATCTATCGCTGTCACAAAAGGAGTATTACCACTGATACCTTGGAATTGAAGCCGTATAATCAAACCCATTAAAATTACATCAATAGTCATCAAATATTTCATAATAATGTAATTTCTGCCAATAAGTTATCTCACAAAATTTAAACAGAAAATATAAATCAGTATATTATTTTGAGTGGGCAAAGTATTCTAGCCAGTATTTTTGAAAGATTCAGTAGTTAACCAGAAAATACCCTTCACATTTATACAAAAGAACCTGACTTTCCATCTTCAGCACAGAGCGACAACTCTTCTGGGATCTTTCGACTCACAGCCTTAAGGATTTTTATGCTTTTGAGTGGATTTTAGTAGAACTGTCAAATGGAGGTCATTACTTAAAGACGGGAACATTGCAATTTCTAGACAAAGAAAAAGATGATGTTCATCAAATTCATCTCCTGCTGTCTTCCTAGTTACACAATACAATGAATCTAGAGTTATTGACTAATCACAGTAACTAATCTCCATCAATTAATCTCCAACACAAAATTATGTAATTAAAAAGGACAGCACGGTGGCGCAGCGGTAGATATACTGCCTCACAGTGCCTGGGTTCGATCCTGACTACAGGTGCTGTAGTTTGCTGCGGAGTTTGTACATTCTCCCTGTGACCACATGGATTTTCTCCAGTTGCTCCAGTTTCTTCCCACATTCTAAAGACATGCAGGTTTGTAGGTTATTTGGCTTCTGTAAATTGGCCCTTGTGCGTTGGATATAGAACTAGTGAATGGGTGATCAACAGTCGATTTGGACTCAGTGGCCCGAAGCACCTGTTTCCACATTGAATCCCTAAACTAAAACTCAAGTGAAGGGTACCTTTGGGAACCGTAGGTCCAAAGTCAACTATTTCCTCCCAACCTTACAACAATTACCACACGATGCCTTAAATTATTCACCAAATATGTCTGAAATGTTTTATTTGTCTTTGAATAAATCAATAACATTAGTTTTGTTTTCCTCTGGGGATCCTATGCCAAAGGCTTATCAGTTTCTCACTAATACATTGCTTCCAGTTTAATTTTGAATTTACCATCCACGTATCAGAATTAACAGATGGGGAGACAAATGTGAAGGGGACCAAAGAGGGGTTGGTAAGGCATCAGAGAAAGGTATTATGGAGGTATTATAATATAAAGGTATTAAAGAAGGACAATGTACTTTATGAAAGGAATTCCAGAATTTAGGACCTTGGTGGCTGACTTCCGGGTGGCACAAAACACTAGATTTGGAGAAAAATAGGGTGCTTAGGGAGGTCTGAGGAAGTAGAGCTTAG
The DNA here is from genome assembly GCF_053455715.1 of Rhinoraja longicauda. Lineage (NCBI taxonomy): Eukaryota > Metazoa > Chordata > Chondrichthyes > Rajiformes > Arhynchobatidae > Rhinoraja > Rhinoraja longicauda. The sequence goes on along the minus strand of NC_135956.1, from coordinate 38,293,125 downwards.
TTTTGTTTGGAGATTCAGCATGGAAACAGCACGGCCCACCAAGTCAACAACAACCATCGATTCCCCCGTACACTAGCACTATCCTACATACTAGGGACAATTTACAAAGATCAATTTACAACCAAGTGACTATTGTTTAAGTCATGCATTAGAAGGATTTCTAAAAGAAAATGTGAAATCTTAAAAATGATCGACATCTGGCCCTTTATTTCTTTTCGTCGTTAGATGCTGGAGTTGACAACATGAACCAAGAATTTAACATCTTTCACTCCCTTGAATTGCTACTTTTCCAAGGGGGCCTTCTACAGGAACAGTAATTAACACCCAGCATTTTCTTTTTTGCACATATATTGCAAGCTTTAGCCCAGAACATTTTGAGATTTTCTACCTCTGTGCACCAACATAAGATGAGAAGTTAAAGTTCACTTTCTGCCTCCTCACTTAAAATTCGAATCAGAAATGAGTCACCATAGTTTTAAACCTTTTTAAAATGTGGCATAAATGCACAATCGAGGACACACTGAAATAGGATGATTGACACATAAAAAACAAAGTGGTTTGGTTAAGGACTTGAGAAAGTGGTCAAGTGCATTGTCAGAGAGAAAATTGAGGAAGTTTAGTATTGACACTGGCTGTTTAATATTCTTATTTTTTCCAGAGTGAAATGGTTGAAAAAAAATAATTTAAAAGCTCACAAGACATTTAAATTAAAAAGAGTTTAAAATATTCTTGGACCTCTTCACATGATAGGTTAAGGTTTTAGTTTGGTTTAATAGAATTTAGTGAGCAATTTGGAATAACCTTTATCCAATTCTATGGAGAGAAAGTCAAGAGATAATATCTTATTTTTGATACTCAAAGTGCCATATTTTTAAAACAAAAACAAAAGCGCAGTTAAATTTGTCTCCTGTTCATATATGCATGAACAAGTTATGAATTGTAAGTGGAAATCTCTTTCATGGATGTGCCATTGGTGGCATTTTGTACATTTTGGTAGATTAAATTGGAGGATACGGAGTGATGTTGAGGAAGTGGGGAAAACTGGAGTTACATCCACAAATCGTTCTCGGCACTCGTTTAGGTTTTGTTACCCCACCCACTTGCAGGGAGGTTCCAATCATATGGCAATTCAGACTAAACTATCGGAATGGTTAGGCAGGAGAATGGGGTTAGGAGGGAGAGATAGATCAGGCATGATTTAACGTAGTAGACTTGACGGGCCGAATGGCCTAATTCTTCTCCTATCATTACTGAACTTATGGAATAATATATGGATGAAAGCATGTCAATCTCTGTGCTTTCTTAAATTTTGAAGGGCTATATTCCTGGTGAGGGTCAGGAGGCAGAACAGACATGGGTTTGGAATGGACAGAGGGCAGAATAAATCAGAAAAGACTCACCACAGGGTATTGTGCTTGCATCTCATGAGATGGTAGATTTTTGACCAAGTGAATGCTTTGACCAGAAAGAGCAATAAGGAATTGTGTAATAACTCTTGATTTTTGTTAGGAGTCATAAGAAATACTTTAATCCAGGAGCAGAGGTTCAGTACTTGGACTCTTCCTTTTTGTCATAAAGATTTGGGATTTAGATCCATCAAGTCAGCAAGGAGATTGTTCATAAGTTCATAAACTACGGCAGAATTAGACCATTCAGCCCATTGAGTCTACTCCACCATTCAATCATGGTTGATATATATTTTCCTCTTAACCTTCTCCCCATAACCTTTAACACCTTTATTTATCAAAAATCTGTCAATGTCCTCTATAAAAATACCAATGACTTGGCCTCCATAGTCATCTGTGGCAATGAATTCCGCAGATTCACCAATCTCTGACTAAAGTAATTCCTTCTCATCACCTTTCTAAAGGTACGTCCTTTTATTCTACGGCTGTAGCCTTTGGTCCCAGACTCTCCCACTAGTGGAACCATATTCTCCACATCCACTCTATCCAGGCCATTCATTGGTTAAGTTTCAATGAGGTCCTCCTTCATTCATCTAAATTCCAGTGAGTACAGGATCATACGTTATTGTGACCGACTTCAGGAAGGAAAGCAGTACATACACCGTGGTGTGCATTGATCATGCTGAAATAGAGAAGGTTTAAAGCTTCAATTTCTTCGGAATAAACATCACCAGCCATATTGAAGCAATGTCCAAGAAAGCACACCAACGCTCTACTTCCTTGGAAGGCTTAGGAATTTTGGCATGTCCTCACCAACTTTTACAGATGCGCTGTAGAAAGCATTTTATCAGGATGCATCACAGCGTGGTTTGGCAACAGCTCCATCCAAGACCACAATAAATTGCAGAGAGTTGTGTACGCAACCCAGACCATCACGCAAATTAGCCTCCCTTCAATAGACTCCATCTACACTTCACACTGCCTTGGCAAGGCCACCAGTATAATCAAGGACCAGTCACTCCCTCTTCACCCCTCTCCTATCAGGCAAAAGGTATTGAAGTATGAAAACACATATGTCCAGATTCAGGGACATTTTATTCACATCTGTTATCAGGCAACTGAACCATCCTCTCACCAGCTGGATTGCAGTCCTGGCCTCCCATCTACCTCATTTGAACTTTGACAATAGACAATAGACAATAGACAATAGGTGCAGGAGTAGGCCATTCAGCCCTTCGAGCCAGCACCGCCATTCAATGCGATCATGGCTGATCACTCTCAATCAGTACCCCGTTCCTGCCTTCTCCCCATACCCCCTCACTCCGCTATCCTTAAGAGCTCTATCCAGCTCTCTCTTGAAAGCATCCAACGAACTGGCCTCCACTGCCTTCTGAGGCAGAGAATTCCACACCTTCACCACTCTCTGACTGAAAAAGTTCTTCCTCATCTCCGTTTTTGAACTAACTTTAATCAGACTTTATCTTGCACTAAATGATATACCCTTTATCCTGTATCTGTGGACAGCTTGATTGTAATCATGTATCATCTTACCATTTACTGGATAGCACGTAATAAAAAGGTTACCACTGTACATCGGTGCACATGACAATAATAAACTAAACTTAAATGTAGGAAAATATGACACAAAAGTATGAAAATTATGGTATGACTGATGGAGAAGAGAAAAGCCAAAGAGTACAGAAAGATTTAGATGATCTGGTGAGTTTGGCAGAAAAGTGGCAAATGCAATTTACTGCAGCGATATGTGATGCAATTTTGGAATGAGGTAAATGAAAACACAACTATTAAGCGGATGTTGAGGAATTGAGGAACTTTGGATTGAAAATCCAAAGATCCTTGCAGGCCCCATGTTAGGGTAACAACATTGCTAAAGAGCTACATGGAACATTTCCTTTTTTTGTTAGCTGGGCATACAAGAGCCATGTCTGGTCTTTGTACAATGGTAGTTAGACCCTAGCTTGAGTACGGTGTTCCTTTACTGCATTACAGGAAAGATTTGAAAGCACTGGAGAGGGCGCAGAGGATGAGCATGCTGCCATGTGGTAAATAGTTTTAATGAGAGAAGATTGGAGAGCATTGGGTTATTTCCTTTGGATCATTGGGAGAAGGGGAACTTAAAGTGAGGTGAATAACATTATGAAAGCCTTCATAGCATAAATAGAAAGAGCATATTCTGCTTGGATGATGTGGTCAGAAATAAAGGGGCTTAGATTTAGAGTTATTGACAGAAGGACTAGAAGGGAGATGAGGAAATGTCACTTCACCCAGTAGAAGGTAGGGATCTAGAACTCACTGCCTGCAAGAGCAGTAGAACTGGGACGTCCCACCACATCTTTACAGGACTTGGATATCCAATATTCTTAATTCAGGTTCAGATTAGTTTATTGTCATGTACCATGAAATTCCTTATTTGCAAGAAGCTCAGAGTAAACAGCACACATGCAGTACTGATGAATTCAGATATTGTGCAATCTGAAATTTTGCAAAAAAATGTTAAAGTGCAACGACACATGACTGAATGAGGTAGAGTTAAGATTATGTGGCATCACCTCCGGGAAGCAAGTGTGAAAGAAATTTTGATTTAGAAGTCCGAGAGCAGTTGGGAAGAAACTGTTCTTAGGTCTGGATATCCGTGTTTTCCAGGTCTTATGTCTTTGCCCGGAAGATAGACGAGAGAAAAGGGAAGGGTCAGAGTGGTAGGCAACCTTGAAGACACTTCCAGCCTTTCTGATGCAGTGCCCCATGAAGATGGACTAGATGAAAGGAAGTGTCAAGCCTGTGACGGACTGAGCTGTGTTCACCACACTCTGCAGGTTCAGGCGGTCATGAGCAGAGCAGTTGCCATACCATGCTGAAATACATCCTGTCAGAATATTCTGTAGCACATCTGTAAACATTTGTGATAACCCTCACTGACATGCCAAATATTAATGGATGCTGTAGAAAGTAAATATGCTGATATGCTTACTTAGAAAAATGGCACAAATCACTGCTGTACTCACAGGCAGGTACTGTACAATAACATTTTAAAGACCTTTGGACAGATACATGGATGGAAAGGTTCAGAGGGATAAGGGAAAATGCAGGCAGATGATATTAGCTTAGATGGGTCATCATAGTTGGCTTGGTGAAGTGGACTTCTCCAGAGATGCTGCCTGACACGATGAGTTACTCCTGCACTTTGTGTCTATCTTTGAACTGAAGGGGCTGTTTTTGTGCTGCAGGACTTAAATGTCAACCTGAGGATATGTAATTTCCTACATGCTCACAAACAAAATCTCAAAAACCTTCTACAATTCCAGGAAGATTAAAAAAAAAAAATTAGCACCAACATCTTTAGAAGATTAACGTATTGCTGTAATGCATGGCCAATAAACAGCAGTTGCAATGCATGGGGATTACATTTACAAAGTCTACAACATGTTAAGGGAACTGTAATGTGTGTAAATACTTCAGGGGGAACTGGTACACCTGAAATATCAATAAGATTGCAAACTTAATAACTTTTCACAGAGGGACAATAAAATAAGTTAATGTTTAAATAATGATCTTGTTTGTCCATTTTATTAAGTCTTTTTAAAATAAATTAAGTCATTGCAGGAAAATACTCAGGCACATTAGTCTGGCAACAATAAAGCTAAATTAAAAAAATGCTGGAAAATGTATAATTCCAGAAGAATCTCTGAGCAAATTAATGTTGGATGTAAAGCCGTTCAACTTACCGGGTCAGACTTGTATTGGTATTGGTTTATTATTTTCCGAGATACAGCAAAAACTTCATTTTACATGCTATCAAGTCAAATCGTGCCATACACAAGTACAAGGTCCGCAATGAGATTGGTTGGGAGATCGGAGCTATACACTTAACTGATGAGAGATTCTTATTGAGGTCTATTAACAGTGGGAATGTTTAACCTTCCTCTTCTAAAGGTGTAGGGTAAAGAGCATACTGAGTGGATGCATCACAGCCTGTTTCGGCAACTTGAAGGCCCAGGAATTAAGTAAATTTCAAAGAGAGATAAACACTGCCTGGTTCATCACCTGGAGTGACCCCACCATCAAAGGGATCTCTATAGGAGATGCTGTCTCAAAAGGGCAGCCGTCACCAAAAACCTACACCATCTAGCCATACTCTCATTTCACTCCCACTATCTATAAGTAGGTATAGGAGTCTGAAAACCATGACCGCTGGGTTGAAGAAGAGCTTTTCCCAAACATTCATCGAGCTCATGAACAGTACACATTAACCTCAATTATGGTCTGTATTTGGTTGCACTAAGGACTTTGGGCTTTTTGCACTAGTATTGGGATTATTAATTTATTGAATTTTATGACAAGTTAGATACTATCCATGTGTAACTCAGCAGGACAGGCAGCATCTCTGTTTAGAGATTCTGTCCAGAGATGCTGCCTGTCCCGCTGAGTTACTCTAGCATTTTGTGTCTTTCTTCAGTGTAAACCAGCATCTGCAGTTCCTTCCTACACATATTATCCATGCGAATTGTGCTTACAGGCCTGTTATGCTGCTGCAGATAAGAATCGGATTATTCTGTTGTCGGTACATATGACAATTAAACACTCTTGATTCTCTTTTCTCTTGATCTGTATAGACTGACATTATCAGACCTCATAAATCTTAATAGGCTTGGTTAAAGGTAGTGGGAGGATTTATTATTTGTCCCAAGGATTCAGACGAATTCTAGACTGGAAGTAGGAGAAAACTTATGCAAGTCTCAGGTAATGAATTACTACTTAGAACCGTGGAGCCTTGCAGCACGGAAACTGGCCCTTTGGCACATCTGACAAAGATGCCCTGTCTAAGCTAGTCCTATTTACCAGCACGTGGCCCATATCTCTCTAAACGTTTCCGATCCGTTCACCTGTCCAAATGTCTTTTAAATATTGTTACTGCACCTGCCTCAACTACTTCCTCTGGCCACTTGTTCCATGTATCCACCACTCTCTGCATCCAAAGGGTTTCCCTCAGGTCCCTATTAAATTTCTCCCCTCTCACTTGACCATATTTCATTAAAAGGGACTATCACATGTAATAATTTTTTTGTGCCGAGATGTTTAATATGAGGACTTTAGACGTTGATGGGATTTGAGAAGAGAGAAAATGTCATTTAGATATATTACAAGCTTGTCAGTTGATGGTGCCAAGAATCATTTCCAAACCACAATGATATTATTTTTCTGGCTAAATTAGCAGAGCCAGTTAGAATATCTGAGTACAAAAAAAAGCAACCCAGATCATTGTGATGAGGAGACCAAAGCTAAATAGTTTTATAAAATATTTTTATATTTTCATCATGTTATAATAGATGTTAGCATTAGTGAACAAGTGATCATTGTGAATCAACAATTGAAACAGTCCCCGATTTTGCTTCTAGAATTTATTTTATGGACACATTAAAACACCTTTGCAAAATAGTGGGATGAGGAGTTTTGTTTAGTAACCAAGTGACGATTGTTATAGGCAACAAGTTTCTTACATTTTTGTTTATTTAATTAATATCGGACGAAGTACATATTGATGAATCAGATGTAGCATGACTCAATTCATTAAAATGAAAAAGGACAACCAAATATACCATACAAAAATATATTACATAATATATAAGTTCTTTCTTCATTTTCCCTAACCATTTATAGCTAGGTACATATTTGACTAAGAGAAACCTGGTCAGTTAATTGTTTCCAACATTCTCTGCTCATGTTTCAAATGTCCTAAATCCATCTTCTTTTGTTTTTCATTTATCTATATATATATATATATTATTTTACTAAAACTCTCATCTTGTATATATATATTCGTACATATGCCATTTTTGTACATGCCCGAAATACAGCCAAAATGGTACACGATAGTGCAACAATTTTAGGACCACCTTACTCACCATTGTCCTGCGGTTCAAATTGTTGTTATATTTGAAATGTTTTTCACTTTTTAAACTTCAATAAATCACTTTTTAAACTTTAATAAATCCCTTTTCCACTTGCCCTACCCGTAAGCCGTGTTCGACATCACAATGGGAACCCAACGGCTCCGCGCCTGCGCAGTTGGGGCTTGTTGATCTAATACTTACGTAAGATGGCCGTCGGATCTGCACGTGCACAGTTGGGGAGAGTTGCCGCTCGGAGGGGGAATGGGACCCGCCCGAGTTTCGGGAGTGGCGGCCAATGAGGGGGGGTGAGGAGAGCTCTCCTGCCGCTGGCCGCCCGAGGCCAGGGTGAGTGGCTCTCTCTCCCCTTTCCTCTCCCCCCTCCCCCCCAGCCGAGGGGGAAATTCCCCCGCTGGCAACGGGTCCACGGGTTTTCAGTTGGGGGAGGGTTGCTGGGACCGCAGGAGAGGTTTGGACCCAACAGGGGTTGCCGAGCCCACAGGAGAGGTTTGTACACAACGGGGGTTGCCAGGCCCGCAGGAGAGGTTTGGGCCCAATGGGTCCATGCCCGGCTAGTATTCAGATAAATAGTGTATAGAATTGAAGAGGCCATTGACAAGAAAGAACAGAATTCTTAAAATTAGACAGGAAACATTAGCAGTTGCATCCTTGGTACGAGTCTTATTGCTTAACTCAGTTACTTTAGGCATTCGGTCATTTACGATAAACAGGGGAAAAAGTATTGTTATAAATCGAATGATGGGGTAACATGCACAGTTTTGTTGCTTTTACTTCATAGCTATTTGTATATTTCCACTTTGCCAGATTTTTCAGATTTGGAGAACAAGGTGAGTAGGCATAATTAAAACACAAAGTGCTGGAGGAATACAGTGGATCAGGGGGCATTTGTGGTGGGAATTGGTAGATGACGTTTCGAGTTAGGTCAGAAGAAATCTCCAGGCTCAAATCATCTGTCCATCTGTCCACAGATGTTGTTTGACCCGCTGAGTATGTCCAGCACTTTGTGTTTTAATCAAGATTTCAGCATTTGCAGTTTCTCAGTACTTAAGCTCCAAGTGAGGTGAGAGGGGGGGAGAAATATTTTAGTTTAGTTTAGTTCAGAGATACAGTGCGGAAACAGCCCCTTCAGCCCACAGAGGCCGAACCGACCAGCGATCCCTGCACATTAACACTATCCTACACACACCAGGGCAATTTTACATTTATACCAAGCCAATTAACCTATAAAACCTGTACATCTTTGGAGTGTGGGAGGAAACCGAAGATCTTGGAGAAAACCCACATGGACACGGGGAGAACGTACAAACTCCATACAGGCAGCATCCGTAGTTGGGGTCAAACCTGAGTCTCTGGTGCAGTAAGCAGCAACTCTACCATCATGCCTCAGAGGAACCTGAGGGGTAACCTTTTTTACACAAAGGGTTGTGGTGTGGAAAGAACTGCTGGAGGAGGAAGTTGAGGTTTGAAGTTAAAGAAACATTTAGACATGCAAGCAGGTGGGACTAGTGTCGATGGGACATGGTGGTTGGTGTGGGCAAGTTGGGTCGAAGGACCTGTTTCTATGCTGTATGGCTCTATGACTCTAAGTGTGCAAAGTTGATTCATTCATTGAAAGAAAACCAATGAGCCAATTGGGATTTTGCAACCACCAGGAGGCTTAATAGACAGAAAAAATGCCAATTCCAAAGTGATCAGAATTACAAAAATGCTGAAAAGTAATCGGCCACATCACCCCTTCAGCCTGTTCACCTAATATTTAATTCAGCTTATCAAGATGGAATTGCAAATCCACTCACTTAGTGTTTCTTGTTCATTACACTGGATTCAACATTCAGACAGAATTGTTAAATTCCACATCTTCAAGATGATAATGATTTCAGAATGTAACATTACAATGGAAGATTGCAGAGAAGGAACATTATAAATATAGATCAGAATCCAATCTAATAAATAAATACATCACAGAGTGTTATCAAAACTCAATGAGGCATCAAAATGGTTTGAAAGGGATTTTCTTTGAAAATAAAAATTATCAAAATAACAACAAGAGATCGAAAAATAGGAACAGCGACTGAATCAAATTAGAGGAATTAACAGCATTTTAGAACAGCCAGCTACTTTCGTTGGAGATGTGCTGCACAAATCATTATCACCTCCTCACTAAGCTCGTAATTGTTGGAACTGTCAGTCTTCAGAAAATCTGTGTAAAGAGCTCTCAGCACTTCTGGGGGCGAGTACACCAAGGAACATATATTACATCTTAGAAATGAACATAATATATGACACAGAAATGAAGAGGGGGTGATAATATGGTCCCATGTTCCTATTCAAGACCACTAGTGATGTTTTATAATGATCAGAGAAGAGTTGGGTGTAAATCTCATTACAATGTAAAGGAAAGTGAAGATGTCGCAATGCAGTTAATTAATTTATGACAGGATAAGAAACCGTTTAAAAAAAATAATTAAGTATTTTATTCCAGAAGACTGCTGGATCAATTTTGCTCACCAAAAGTTTTCCCCTCCAGCAAGGAAGCTTCAATCACCATAAACAAAGTAGAGAGAAAAGGGCGACTTGAAGATTTTGTGGTCATGTTCTGGGACGGAAGTGGAAGGAATAAAGCTGTTGACAGATGCTGGAATCTTGATCAAAACAACTGCTGGAGAAACTCAGTGGGTCAAGCAACTGTGAAAGGTAAAGACAGGCGATGTTTTGGGTCGGGATCCTTCTTCAAAGTGTGAAGAACGGTCCTGACCTGAAATGTTGTTTGTCCGGTCCCTCTATGATGTGGAGGTGGAGATGACTTAAGGTACAAACAGCCAGAAAAGCGCCACAGTAAGTAAGCTAAGTAACCGACCTACTGGGCTAAATTCTAAATACATTTAATCCATAGCAGAAGTATATTGTGAGCCTTCAGAGGCACAATGGATGCAGCAGAGATTTTTCATATCTCAAGAATATAGATTCTGTGAAGAGTTTGAAGAAGCAAAAGCTTATTTCTTTAGGGAAGAAACTTAAATGTGTTGAAACAGTTCTTCAAATTTGATCTATCTTTTTTAAAACAATAAATAGCTCAGCTGACAAACTCGTATTCAAAAAATGAAAAGTTATGAAAAAGTTTTTTTTTAACACAAAATAAAATTATGTTGTTCTGTGTTCTATGAATAAGGAAAGCCATGAAGGTAAGTAGCATCAGCAGACAATTTAAGGTATTAAAGTCATACATGGAAACAAACTCTTCAGCCCAACTTGTCCTTACCAATCAAGGTACCCCATCTGTGCTTGTCCTACCTGCCTGTGTGGCCCATATCACTCTAAATCTTTTTTATCCATATATCTGTCCAAATGTCTTAAATGTTGTTATAATATCTGCGTCAACTATCTCCTCTGGCAGCTCGTTCCATATACTACCATCTTCTGTCTGAAAAGGTTACCCCCTAAGGTTCATACTAAATCTTTCCCCTCTCACCTTAAACTTATGTCTTCTGGTTTTCGTTTCCCCTACCCTCGGTAAACGACTGCACCTGCTCAAACTCTCCCCATAGCTTGGACCCTCGAGTCCTGGCAACATCCTCATAAATCGTCTCTGCACTCTTTCCAGCTTGACGATGTATATATCAGACATAATTTTTGAAAGAAGAGCATGAACGATGCAGTAAAAAAGTTAGCAGATGGAGTTAGAATTAGTCAATAGTTTAGTTTAGTTTAGTTTAGAGATACAACACGGAAACAGGAGTTCTTCGGCCCACCAAGTTAATGCCGACCAGTGAATCCTGCACACTAACATTTTCCTACACCCACTAGGGACAATTTACATTTTTACCGAAGTCAATTAACCTATAAACCTGTACGTCTTTGGAATAGAGGTACAACTTTTGTTGAGCTCCAGTTATGTAAAAAAATCTTGTATAGTAAATAACTGAATTAACTTCTCATTGTTTTTTGCTAGGACTATGACATCACATGCACCTGAAAAAAAAATCTCATATCACTACTCTTTCTCAACTTTCATTATTGATGGTACAATACCATGAGTTAAATTAAAGCATTTCAATCCTTATTTCTATTAGATTTGCAAATTCATAATTTATTTTTAGCCATGCACAGAATTTACGACTTCCCAAATAAAGTGTATCATATCAAATAACTAATGCACATGTGCTGGCCAACCTTATTAAGATTGGTACATTTTTCCTAAAACCATATGTTTTGTGCTGCCAAGTCCTGAAGCACTGGCAATAGAACATTTTCCATCTTTGGCATTCAATCTCAGATCACACATTACTAGTTAGAAAGAGGTTCAGTCCCAACCTCAGAGAAATACTTTCTATATCCAAATATATATAGCACATTTCCCTACCCTAATAGAACTAGCACCTTTAATGTCATAAAATACAATTGCAAAACTAAAAAGCAAGACAAGCAGATTCATACTTCTGATCTGTTTCTGGTTCACATAAAAAAAAGGAACCAGGACAAAATCTGCAGTTTAATTTTGATTTTTCTCTCTTTCTCATTTCTTCCCATTTCTCTCTTTCACAATTTTGGGAGGCACTGTGTGCAGCGGTAGAGCTACTGACTTACAGCACCAGAGACCCGGGCTCAATCCTGAAAATAGGTGCTTGTCTGTCCGGAGTTTGGTTCTCCCCATGACCTGTGCCGGATTTCTCCGAGATCTTCGGTTTCCTCCCACACAGATGTGCAGGTTAATTAGCTTGGTGCAAATGTGAAAATTTTCCCGAGTGTGTGTCGGGTAGTGTTAATGTGCAGGGATCGCTTGTCGGTGTGGACTCGGTGGGCCGAAGGGCCTGTTTCCGCACTGTATCTCTAAACTAAACTAAACATACATAACAAAAAGAGAGCATTTCAGCTCATCTCAAATCGCATCAAAGATTAAGTAATGCGTAAGTAATATGTGACTGAAATCACTGAAGAGAGATGGTAATCATGCTTTCCTGAAAGATGTTTAGTAATCAGTTGGGTTTTCTGAACAATCCAACAATTTTTGTCATCCCTGGATTATTATTCCAACAGCACGATCATGACAAGAGCAGCCAGTATTTTTTGATGAAAAATCATTACAAACAATACTAATGTGTCAACATAGTTAAAGCAATAACCAAATTTTAGTATTCGGGGAATAAACCTATGGTCTCTAAGAATTCCCTACTCTGATTTGTGACATTATTTGAGATAGCTAATTAGATTATTGTCCAATGATTCACAGCTAACACCTTTGAAACAGTGAATCCCTCAAGGCCTGTGTGCCCTTTCAATATGCCACAATTATAAAAATTCATAACCATATAAAACTTTGACTGCTTTACTGGAAGGAGTATAAAACCTGTAATCTTCAAGGGCTGAAACAGTAAAATCGTTATCAAACTGCAAGGGAACATAACCGGGGTTTTTTTCTGCTAATTTTTCTTCATCTTCCTCTTCTGAAGATGTTCACTCAAGCTGCACTGAAATATTGAATAGAGAACAACAATCCTCCCTTCAGGCCGATTCTGCCACTGTGAGCAATTCATATTTCTGTCCTTTCCTCATAACTATTTTTGATATTTTTATATTTGCAGAATTGTGTATGTTGATGGCAGTACCCCAGCCAAAATGACTATTCTCCATCAAGACTGAATGTCAGCATGACGCTTGCACAGGCAATTATAGATTTTTTCAGAAGGTGGTTGTTGCTGGCAAGTTGAACGTTTATTGACTATACCTAATTGTCATTAAGAAGATGGCAATGAAGCACATGTTTTTAACTCCTCCAGTATTTCCAGTGAAGAGTATCTATGATGATATTGGCTATTAAGACCTCATGTGATGAAAGAATGACAACATATGTCATGTGCATTTGGAGAGAAACATGCAGATGGAACCTCCTGTCCTTGTTTTTATTGACTGTGGGTTAGGAAGGAGCAATCAGAGTAGCCTAGGTAAGTCACTGCAGTACATATTGTATATGCACCGCAGGCACAGAAAGGAATTAAAGTTTAAGGTGGTGGATGGGCTGTCAATTGATTTGTTACTTCATCTTTGTGGTGTTGGGTGTTTACATGCCTTTGGAGTTGCACTCATCAAAGCAAGTGCGGAGTGTTCCATCACACTTTTACACCATATAAATGGTTTCAATGATATGAGGATGTCAGGGAGTGAGTGAAAAGGATAGGATAGTCAGCCCCTGACATGTTTTTATGTGCCACAATCATCACATGGTTGGTCCAAGTAGGGTCTGATCATTGATGACTATTAGGATGTACATGGTGGGAAACTCCACAATGTCAATGCCACTGAATGTCAAGGACAAGTGGTCAGATTCTCTCCTGTTGGAGACAGTCGTTGTCTGAAACACTTTCAAAACCATTAATCCGTTCCTGAATATTGTCCAGGTCTTGCTGCACTGGCTGAAGAATTACAATTGGAATTGAACATTGTGTATCAATGAACATTTGATCTCATGATGGTCAATGATCTAACAGCCCAAAATGTTGAACCTTGGACAATGGACTGAGAACCTCATACATTGAAGGCTTGGAGATTTTTTTTTAACAGTATGTTTATGGGAACTGAGTATTCCTTTGATTCTCCATCTCTAATTGCCCGAGTGAATGTGGTGCTATGCTCCTTTGTTGAGCAATGCCAATCCATCCGGTGATGGAATCTCCATGGTGCTGCTTGGGAGAGAGTTCTTGGATTTAGACCCAGTTCTAATGAAAGGTTGCTGATATTCTCTCGTCAGAATTAGGCCATTTGGCCCATCAAGTCTACTCTGCCATTCAATCATGGCTGCTCTATCTTTCCCTCTCAACACATTCCCCTGCCTTCTTCCCATAACCCTTGACATCCTTACTAATCGATAATCTGTCAATCTCCGCCTTAAAAATATCCATTGACTTGGCCTCCATTGTGGCAATGAATTCCACAGCTTCACCGCCCTCTGACTAAATAAATTTCTCCTCATCTCCTTTGTAAAGGTACGTCGTTTTAATCCGAGATTATGGCCTCTGGCCCGAGACTCTCCTACTAGTGGAAACATCCTCTCCACATTCACTCTGTCCAGGCCTTTCACTATTCGACCACTGGATCACTCTGGCAGTGTAATCATTTCACTGATTTCACATTTCATTCTTCACATTATCATTGTTTATCAGTTTGCAGAGTTTTGCCCACACCAGTTTCAAACTCTACACTGCCTGATAGAATATGAACCCACAGCCATTGAATAATGAGAGAAAACTCTAGACTATTGATTCTGTAACACAACTATTATATTACAAACATAAATATCACAGAGGATCATTGCTAAAATTGTTTGCATCCAACATTAATTACTTCCAGGGTAAGAGGTCTGGCTCATTTTGCATCAATAAATTCATTGGCAATGTGTCAAATTGTAGTATCTCATTTACTAGTCCAATTGAAATCAAGATACAGGGAACAGTGCTTATGATGTCCTGGTCAGTATAGTCAATAATAATAATAATAATGCATTACATTTATATAGCGCTTTTCAAACACTCAGAGACGCTTTACAGGGATTACTAGAACATAGAGAAGAAAATAAATAGATAAATAAGTAAACGAACAGAAAAAGGAGACAGAAGGTGAGGTGACCTTCAGTGGTTGAAGGCAGTGCTGAACAGGTGAGACTTCAGTGATGTTTTGAATGTGGTGAGTGAGGAGGAGTCTCTGACGGTTTGGGGTAGTGAGTTCCAGAGGGTGGGAGCAGCGATGGAGAAAGCCCTGTCCCCCCAGGATCTGAGTTTGGTCCGGAAGGGGGGGACAGGAGGTTGGCAGCAGCAGAGCGGAGGGTGGAGGTGGGAGTGTATCTGTGGAGGAGGTCAGTCAGGTAGGATGGGGCCAGGTTATGGAGGGCTTTGTAGGTCATGAGGAGGATTTTGTACTGGATTCTCTGGGGGATGGGGAGCCAGTGGAGCTTGTAAAGGACGGGGGTGATATGGTCACGGATCGGGGAGTGGGTGAGTAGACGGGCAGCGGAGTTTTGAATGTATTGAAGTTTACTGATGATTTTTGAGGGTGAGCCATAGAGGAGGCTGTTGCAGTAGTCCAGACGGGAGGTGATGAAGGCGTGGATGAGGGTTTCTGCAGCTGTGGAGGAGAGGGATGGACGAAGACGGGCGATGTTTTTGAGGTGGAAGAAGGCTGTCTTGGTGATGTGTTTGATGTGTAGACTTGTAGACTTCGTAGACATGTAGACACGTAGACTTCATTAACAGAGTCAAATAATTGAAAATACATATACTGGTTGGTGTTGATTATTACTGCCATTTGGCTGCTGAAGTTAAATAAATTCCAGACTTCAGCACAACTTCCTGGATTTAAATTAATCCAGCCTACATCGATAAACTTG
Organism: Rhinoraja longicauda; assembly: GCF_053455715.1. Classification (NCBI taxonomy): domain Eukaryota; kingdom Metazoa; phylum Chordata; class Chondrichthyes; order Rajiformes; family Arhynchobatidae; genus Rhinoraja; species Rhinoraja longicauda. The sequence goes on along the minus strand of NC_135956.1, from coordinate 38,277,418 downwards.
AAAATCTGAATTGCCTCCTAGATTTTATGCCAATGCAGAACAAGCTCGTATCTGAGAATTGGCAGGTAATGGGCAACCGAACACTATAGACCACTACTTGCACAACAATGCCCTTATTTTTTTGGTTAATTTTGTTTTTCACAAATGTTTCTTTTTTTTTGCACAATAATTGTTTGTAATTTTACCATCTTGCAGAATTTGTATAATTTATGTATAATATATGGTTCTGTAAGTTATTTGAGTCTATGTAACTGTGATGATTCTGCAAGCAAGATTTTTATTGTACCTGTACCTCACTGTACTTGTGCATATAACAATAAACTTGACTTGAAGTTAAGATGGCATTGATATTGGTTTATTATTGTCACGCTTATGGAGATACAGTGAAAAACCTAATTGAAAAAGGTAAGTCAACTTACGTGAAATTATTTTGATTTACTTTAAATGTTTACAATTATCATTCAATTAACTTTCCTCATTTAATTTTTTTCCCATTATTTGGTTACGTTTTCGCTGTATCCAAAACTACAAGTCAAGAGCACAATAGTTCACTTTCCAATTTATCTGATGAATGCAGCTCCAACAACATTCAAAACTCAACACCATCCAGAACAAGCCAAACTACTTGAGTGACATCCCATTTAGTTACCTAATCATTCTTTACCTTCACCACATGTGCTAGCTACAAAATACAGTACAGTTATTCACGTAGGCTTCTCCAACAGCACCCTTTAAAACTGTATAATCTAGCGCCAAAAAGGTCGAGGTCTTTGGGTGCATGCAAAGACCAATTCATGTAACATCCTGACTTCTAGGTTGCCATTCTTTTAGCTTAGTTTAGTTAGAGATACAACGTGGAAACAGGCCCTTCGGCCCACCGAGTCCGCACCGACCAGCAATCCTTGCACACTAAATCTATCCGACACACACTAGGGACAATTCACATTTATACTAAGCCACTTAACCTACAAACCTGTACATCTTTGGAGTGTAGGAGGAAACCGAAGATCTCGGAGAAATTCCATGCAGGTCTCGGGAGAACGTACAAACTCCATACAGACAAGCACCTGTAGTCAGGATTGAACCTGGGTCTCTGGCATTGTAAGGCAGTAGCTCTACCGTTGCTCCACTGTGCCATCGGTTTTATTTTAACTGGGTCTAAACTCTGAAACTTCCTCCCCTATACTACTCTCATGAGGATCCAACGGTTCAAGAAGGTAGCTCACCATCAGCATCTCAAGGGCAATTGAGAATAAAATATGTTCTCTCGACTCTGGATCAGTTCCTGTGGACTGGAGGGTAGCCAATGTAACTCCACTTTTTAAGAAAGGAGAGAGAGAGAAAACGGGGAATTATAGACCAGTTAGCCTTACATTGGTAGTGGGGAAGATGCTGGAGTCGATTATTAAAGATGTTATAGCAGCACATTTGGAAAGCAGTGACGGGATCGGTCAAAGTCAGCATGGATTTATGAAGGGGAAATCATGCTTGACTAATCTTTTGGAATTTTTCAAGGTCCTTTGACAAGGTCCCACACGAGAGATTAATGTGCAAAATTAGAGCACGTGATATTGGGGGTAGGGTATTGACATGGATAGAGATCTGGTTGGCAGACAGGAAGCAAAGAGTAGGAATTAACGGGTCCTTTTCAGAATGGCAGGCAGTGACTAATGGGGAGCCGCAAGGCTCGGTGCTGGGACCCCAGTTGTTTACAATATATATTAACGATTTAGACGAGGGAATTAAATGGAACATCTCTAAATTTGCAGATGGCATAAAGCTAGGAGGCAGTGTGAGCTGTGAGGAGGATGCTATGAGGCTGCAGGGTGACTTGGATAGGTTGGGTGAGTGGGCAGATGCATGGCAGATGCAGTATAATGTGGATAAATGTGAGGTTATCCACTTTGGTGGCATGAACAGGAAGGCAGATTATTATCTGAATGGTGTCAGATTATGAGAAGTGGAGGTGTAATGAGACCTGGGTGTGCTTGGACAATAGTCACTGAAAGTAAGCATGCAGGTAGAGCAGGCAGTGAAGAAAGCCAATGGCATGTTGGCCTTCATTGCAAGAGGATTTGAGTTTAGGAGCAGGGAGGTCCTACTGCAGTTATACAGGGCCCTGGTGAGACCCACCTGGAGTATTGTGTGCAATTTTGTTCCCCTAATTTGAGGAAGGACATCATTGCTATTGAGGGAGTGCAGAGTAGGTTCACCAGGTTAACTCCCGGGATGGCAGGACTGACGTACGATGAAAGAATGGGTCGACTGGGCTTGTATTCACTGGAATTTAGAATGATGAAAGGGGATCTTATAGAAACATATAAAATTCTTGGAGGATTGGACAGGGTAGATGCAGGAAAAATGATCCTGATGTTGGGGGAGTCCAGAACCAGGGGTCACAGTTTAAGAATTAAGGGAAGGCCATTTAGGACTGAGATGAGGAAAAACGTTTTCACCCAGATAGTTGTGAATCTGTGGAATTATCTGCCACAGAAGGCAGTGGGGGCCAATTCACTTGGATGCTTTTAAGAGAGAGTTAGATTTAGCTCTTAGAGCTAAGGGAATCAAGGGATATGGGGTAAAAGCTGGAACAGGGTACTGATTTTGGATGATCAGCCATGATCATATTAAATGGCGGTGGTGGCTCGAAGGGCCGAATGGCCTACTCCTGCTTCTATTTTCTATGTTTCTATAAAGACTGCCAGTGCAATTCAGGACCACATGCTGGAAATTGGGAAGTGAAACAAAAGTGAATGAATTTTTCAAAGGAAAACTGTGGAGTCTGCAGACAGACAATTGTGCCAACCAGCCTGTTGGAAACTGCTTGACAAGAACAGTCGAGGGACTTGATCACAGAGACAAAGAGCAGGTTGTAAACTCAAGGTTACAACTGTTAACAACCTAGACAGAACTGTGAACAACAAACCCTTCATGGTACAAAGGTAATGAGATTGTGCCAACCAGCCCTCTGGGCTCTGCGCCAGTAAGGAAGGGATACAACGTGGGTGATTGGTTTTGAGCCAGTAAGAGGCACCACAATGATTGGTAGCCTTACACATCCTAATTGTCCGATACAGATTAGAAAGCCTATTTTTCAGTTCTCTGTCCTGTAAATTCTGTGTTTTTGATGCTGCAGCTTTGCTCTGTACTTTTTTTTATGTTTGTTCTGAAACTGTAACATCTGCAAAACTGTTAATAAAGAAGCCATATCACCTATCTTCAGACCCCACACATTATTTCAAATGGCATGCTACACTGAAAACCAGGCTAAGTACAATAAGTTGATAGGAATATTGGAAACATCTATAAGACTAGGAAAGAGAGACAGAATAGGAGATAACTCGTGAAGTTTCTCTCAGCATGTAAACAGTATACTAATGGTATAAAATGCATGTTCATAAGTTCATAAGTCATAGTAGTAGAATAAGATGATTCAGCCCAACAGGTCTATACTGCCATTCAATTATGGCTGATCTATCTTTCCCTCTCAACCCCATTTTCTTGCCTTCTCCACCTACATGGACCCTTTAGTAATCAAGAAGTCCACAAAAGCTGGACAAAGCTCTAATACTTAATTTTGGTGCTTTTCAGGAAGACAATGTTGACAAACCTTTATAAAAACAAGAATGATGGGGAGAGAAACAAAATGCTGGCGTAACTCAGCGGGACAGGCAACATCTCTGGAGAGAAGGAATGGGTGACGTTTCGGGTCGAGACCCTTCTTCAGATAATGGATGATATGAAAACTGACATAAAGAATGCATTATAAGGTCTGGAAATTCTCAAAAATATGTGTGTTCTTGTTAGCTTGAACCTTTGTGCCATATACCTCTAAATGAGATAGCAGAGTTGGCAGAAAATTGGAAAATTACAAAGACGACACTCTATATTTTAAGAAACCTGTAATGGTATTGAAATAATTGCAATAATTGATTAGTTCAGCAACAATGGTCTACACCATGGAAACTGGCCCTTCGGCCCAACCTGTCCATGCTGAAAATACTCATCCAAGCTAATCCCATTTGTCCATGCTTGGCCCATATCCCTCTAAATCTTTCCTATGCATGTCCCTGTCCAAGTGGCTTTTAAAAGCTGTTTTACCACCGACCTCAACTACCTCCTCTGGCTGCTCATTCAATATACCTACCACCCTCCAAGTGAAAATGGTGTTCCTTAGGTTCCTATTAAATCTTGTCTCTCGCTTGGCCTCCAGTTATTGATTCCCTACCCTGAGTAAGACTCTGGTGGGTGAGGTTTGAGAAACACCCATAAGGGAAAAAAAGTAGCAGACATTCGAGAGATTTTGTTAATTAAAGAGATTTGTAAAAGGTGAATCATGTTTGACTCTCCTGATTATTATTTTTTAATCAAGTTACAAAAAAGGTTGATGAAGGGAATGCTGTGGTTGCTGCCAATGGTGATTTTAAGAAAACATTTGACAAAGTGTCACATGAAGGGATGAGTGGGCTGGATCGTGCTGACTATTACTGGCATTCAGCTAATGGAATGAAAAGTCAGCTTAAATTAAATATCAACTTAAACACGGGAAACAAGTTATGATAATTGGCTGCCTTTCAAATAGACTCTGGGAGAGCTGATGGGAACCTGGGAAGAATAAAATGGGATTCATGTAGGGTGAGTGCAAATGGGTGCTTGATATTTGGTGCAGACTCGGTGGGTCGAAGGGATGCCTGTTTCCATTCTGGATGGCTCTCTAAGTCTGTGACATTAGAGGGTCAGTGCAAGGGAAATTATATATTTTGAAACACACAATCGACATGGATATTGAAAGAGAGTAACATTTCAAAATTTGTCAAATGATACTAAATTTAGAGTTGTGACAACCAGTGAAGATAAAAACAATGAAAGAGTGATAGACTGGCAGATGAAAGAACATGCGAGATGATGCATTTGGGCAAGGATTGACTAGGGACAATGGAAACATTGGCATACTCTTAATACTGTGCAGAAATAGGAAGACCTGGGGGTTAATGCACATGGATCTTTCAAGATATCAGGATATAATAAGTGCCATTAGCAAAGCATTCGGGATCGTGGGCTCTATAAATATAGAAATACTGAGTTCAAAAATAGGGAAGTCATGTTCTGTTAATCTCATAGTTAGAGTATTGTCCAGATTTAGCCACTGTCTTTCAGGGAGGATATGAAGGTCGTTGAAGATTACTTTATCTTTGATGAGATTAGTTTACTTTGGCATCATGTTCGGCACAAGCACCGTGGGCTAAAGAGCCTATTCCTGTGGTATGCTGTTCTATGTTGAAAGGGTTGAGAGAGGACAATTCAAGTATGAATGATTTCAGCTACAAGAGCAGGTAAGAGAAGATAAAATTAGATTCCATGGAACAAAAGTGGCTGGAAAGAATATTAATAGAAGATTGCATGGATGAACTGTGTTTATATAACTTTATCTTTGATGAGATTAGTTTACTTTGGCATCATGTTCGGCACAAGCACCGTGGGCTAAAGAGCCTATTCCTGTGGTATGCTGTTCTATGTTGAAAGGGTTGAGAGAGGACAATTCAAGTATGAATGATTTCAGCTACAAGAGCAGGTAAGAGAAGATAAAATTAGATTCCATGGAACAAAAGTGGCTGGAAAGAATATTAATAGAAGATTGCATGGATGAACTGTGTTTATATAAGGTAGGCGAACAATGCTATTCGCATTAGCTGATGGTACAAAGATTTGCGGAGTTTTCAGCAAGAGAAGTAGAGGAATGCAAACGCACATTTTTAAACACGGCAAGTAATAAAAACTCACTGCCCATTAAATTCACAGAAGAAGAAACAATCAAAAGAAAATAGGATAGATATTGAATGAAATGAACTTGCAGGACTATATAAACATAAGAAAATACTCAGATTCTCAGCCTCCACAATTCTCTTGACTAAAGAATACTGAAAACTTATTACCCTCTGGGAGAAGACATTTCTTTGCATTTCAGTTCTGACAGCTCAGTCTTTTAGTTTGAGTCTTGGACCCAACTTCATCGCACTCCTACCAAAGAGAATATCATCTCGGCATCTACCTTGCATAATAATTGCAAAATTGTCCCTCGATAGGGGTAAAGTGGAAAAGAAGGCATGTGGTATGCTTGCTTTCAGAGGTCGGGCCATGGAGTATAAGAGTCAAGAAGTCATGATGCAGCTTTGTAGGTTCGGCCACATTTGGAGTATTTTGTGTAGTTGTGCTTGTCCCATTACATTTGGAAAGGGTGCAGAGGAGGTTTACCAGAATGATGCCTGAATTAGGGGGTATTAGATACAGGGAGAGGTTGGACAGACCTGGATTGTTTTCTCTGGAATGCTGGAGGTTGCGAGGAGACATGGTGGAAGTATATAAAATTATGAGAGCCATGGATAGGATAGCCAGGCAGAATCTTTTTCCTCAGGATGGAAAAATCAAATACAAGAGGGGACAACTTTAAGGTGAGGGCGGCAAAGTTTAAAGGAGATGGGCGGGGGAAGTTTTGTTTTACACCGAGTGGTGAGTGCCCAGAATGCGCTGCTGGGGTGGTGGTTGAAGCAGAAACGTTTGTGCTATTTAAAAGATTTTGGATAGAAAAGTGGATATGCAAGGATGGAGGTATATGGATTATGTGTAAGTGGATAAGACTTGGTCTTGGTATCATGTTCAGCACAAACATTGTGGGATGAAGGCCCCGTTTTTGTGCTGTACTGTTCTGTTTTATGTTCTATTAAGTTATATATTTCAATGACCTCTCTTCTCATTCTTCTAAACTCCAGAACATAATCCCATCCTATATAATATATCCATATATCCTCTAATAACCCCCCCCCCCCCACCCTACCCCATGCTTCCTTGCCCCTCAATGCCACCACGGGAATCAATCAAGTCACTGTTCATTGAACTCCCTTTATTTCAACAAATTCTTCCTTTTGACCCGTGTGCAATATTGAAAACCAAAAAATGTACAGGTGTGGGAAGCGAACGAGAAAAATAGTTATTATACCAGAATGCTGCCAGGATTTGGAGGGTTTCAGCTACCGGGAGAGGTTGGATAAACATGGATTGTTTACCCCCAAATGTCAGACGTTGAATGGAGACTTGATAGAAGTATATAACATTTAGGTAGAGAATAGATAGATATAGATAAACAATCAGAACCTTTTATCCTAGAGTAGAAATGTCCAACACTAGAGGTCATAGCTATAAGATGAGAGGTGGGAAGTTTAATGGAGATGTGCAGGGCAAGTTCTTTTCGCACAAAGGTTGGTAAGGACCAGGGCTATTGGCGGAGGCAGATACAACAGGAGCATTGAAGAGACTTTCAGACAGGCACATGGAGGTGCAGCGAATAGAGGGATATGGATCATGTGCAGGCAGATGGAACAATTCAGCTCGGCATCATGTTCAGCAAAAACATTGTGAGACAAAGGGCCTGTTCCTGTGGTGTACATCCTATGTTCTATGTTTTCTAATATTTCCCATGGAAAACTCACAATGGTCAGAATAATGAGATTCTTTCATCTAACATGATAGCCCAGTTTCTCTTTCCACAGATGTTATCCGACTGGCTGAATATTTTGAACATTTTTGTTTGTGGTCATGTCCTTTACTTTAACATTCTCTTTCCACAGCAATAATCTCCCTACTACTACTTATTTTAAAACTTCCATACACTGCACTAAGTGGGCACTGCACGCTGTGTTCAAAAACACATTAAAGACACTTGAACAGGTACATGGATAGGAAAAGTTTAGAGGGATAAGGGCCAAAAGGGACTAGCTTAAATTGGTCAGCATGGAAGAGTTGGGCCAAAGGGCCTGCTTCTGTGCTGTACGACTCTATGATATTAAACCCCAAAGACTTATATTCCTGCGCTCCACTAATTCTGAGTCTGCTCACTTCAGTTAAAGTCATAGAGTCATAGAGTGATACAGTGTGGAAACAGGCCCTTTGGCCCAACTTGCCCACACCAGCCAACATGTCCCAGCTACACTGGTCCCACCTGCCTGTGCTTGGTCCATATCCCTCCAAACCTGTCCTATCCATGTACCTGTCTAACTGTTTCTTAAATATTGGGATAGTCCCAGCCTTAACTACCTTATCTGGCAGCTTGTTCCATACACCCACCACCCTTTGTGTGAAAAAGCTACTCCTCAGATTCCTATTCAATCTTTTCCCCTTCACCTTGAACCTATGTCCTCTGGTCTTTGATTCCCCTACTCTGGGCAAGAGACTCTGTGCATCTACCCCATCTATTCCTCTCATGATTTTTATACACCTCTATAAGATCACCCCTCATCCTCCTGCATTCCAAGAAATAGAGACCCAACCTACGCAACCTCTCCCTATAGCTCACACCCTCTAGTCCTGGCAACATTCTGGGAAATCCTCTCTGAACCCTTCCAAGCTTGACAATATATTTCCTATAACACGGTGCTCAGAATTGAACACAATATTCTAAATGCGGTCTCACCAACGTATTATACAGGTGCTCCTCGGCTTACGATGCTTCGATTTGCGATATTTCGACTTTACGATGGTGCAAACGGCAGTGACCCGTAGCGAGCCGCAGCTCGCTTCCGGCCCCATGATCAGGTGTATTAAATGCATTTCAACACAATATTTTCGGTTTGCAATGGGTTTCTCGGAATGGAACCCCATCGTAAGCTGAGGAACACCTGTACAACTGCAACATGCCCTCCCAACTTCTATACTCAATGACTGATGAAGGCCAATATGCCAAAAGCCTTTTTGACTATCTTATTTACCTTTGACTCGATCTTCAAGGAACCATGCACCTGCATTCCTAGATCCATCTCCTCTACAACACTCCCCAGATGCCTACCATTCACTGTGTAGGTCCTGCCCTTGTTAGACGTCCCAAAATGCAACACCTTACACTTCTCTGTTTTAAATTCCATCAACCATTCCTCAGCCCACCTGGCTAATCGATCCAGATCCTGCTGCAATCTTTCACAATCATCTTCACTATCTGCAAAACCACACACTTTTGTAGTGGTTAATCAGTTCCAGGGAATATCTGCTTATCGGTGAAACTGGCAAGCTTATCCCCATTTACTCTTTATTTACTACATAATTGTTTACCACTGCTCATGTAAACTGCAATGTTAAGGAAAATCTAACAGCAGAAGTAAATTACGCGAATAAAATGCTCTGCTGAAAAACACAGTGATGATACAGAGTGCTTGGAATTGAATGCATGACATAACACTTGAGTTGAGTATAGGAGCAAAGAGGTGCGCTGAGTATGGGAGCAAATAGGTCCTTCTGCAGATGTTCAGGGCCCTAGTGAGACCACACCTGGAGTATTGGGTGCAGTTTTGGTCTCCAAATTTGAGGAAGGACATTCTTACTATTAAGGGAGTGTAGCATAGGTTCACGAGGTTAATTCCCGGAATGGCGGGACTGTCGTATGTTGAAAGAATGCAGCGACTGGGCTTGTATACTCTGGAATTTAGAAGGATGAGAGGGGATCTTATTGAAACATATAAGATTATTAAGGGATTGGACATGCGAGAGGTAGGAAACATGTTCCCGGTGTTGGGGGAGTCCTGACCAGGGGCCACAGTTTAAGAATAAGGGGTCGGCCATTTAGAATGGAGATGAGGAAAAACCTTTTCACTCAGAGAGTTGTGAAGCTGTGGAACTCTCTGCCTCAGAAGGCAGTGGAGGCCAATTCCCTGGCTGCTTTCAAGAGAGAGTTAGATAGAGCTCTTTATGATAGCGGAGTCAAAGGATATGGGGAGAAGGCAGGAACGGGGTACCGATTGTGGATGATCAACCATGATCACGGCAAATGGTGGTGCTGGCTCAAAGGGCCGAATGGCCTACTCCTGCATTATTGTCTATTATCTATTATCTATTTTCATGTGCTTTACATTGGATCTAGAGTGGAAAATCAATTGCTTTCAGTGTTTTGTCCTTGGGATTGGTTTCTATATGAATAGAGTGTGAGATTGCCATTGACCAGATTGAGCTACAGAGAGCTGGCATAAATTTGATGGGTCAAGTGTATTCTAGTGGCTTTATTCTCTTGGTAATGCGGTCCCAAGGATTAGGGATGGTTACCCAAGGCATTGATCATTGTGTTGGAAGGAACTGCAATGCTGGTTTAAACCAAAGATAGACACAAAAAGCTGGAGTCACTCAGTGGGAGTTTGGGTTTCAGTCGAGACACTTGGTTCGGGTCGAGACACTTCTTCAGAAGTGTCTCGACCCGAAACGTCACCCATTCCTTCTCTCCAGAGATGGTGCCCGTCCCGCTGAGTTACTCCAGCTTTTTGTGTCTAGCAAAGATCATTGTGACTGTAACTAGCCATCCACCAACAAAGGAAGTAGGAAGGCCAACCAGTGAGATGGAAGACATCATGATTTCACGTTGGGTTCAGTGACAGCAAGTATATGCGGCTATTTAAGTTGCACGAGATCAACAGCCCACCCTTCAGTAATGGCCAACTCCTGCTTTTGAAGCCGAGACATTTTGAAAGGGCACATTCACGCTAAAATATGACGATAAGTACAGTGATGTCACTGCCCTCTACCCACAGGGTCTATGCATAAATAAGTCACTCACACGGAGTACCATCAACAATTTACCACCTCTGCACAGAGGTACTGACCTCTTCAAACAGTTAATAATCTGCTCCAAATCAATTGCAAAGCATATAAAAGCATTGTACCACACAATAAAATTCCTGGTAAGTGTTATTGCCTCACACAGCTGTTTTGAGGTAAAGGCTTAAAGTAATAACAATACATAGAATTTAAATTACATTTTTGCTGGACATAATTTAAGAGAAAAACGGTAATGATAATAAAATGATAGAGGCTCAGAAAGTGAAGGTTACAGAACCTACTTCAAATTATAAACACTCTGCAATTATAAAATGACAGACAGACAAAAATATATAACACAAGACAAGATCATTGCATATAATGCATGCCACTGATCAGCTAAAGCATACCATTACTTCAAACAAATCCATAAAGTAACATGACCTAGATAATTCATCTGCGATAAATTTAAATTAAGCTGATTTGAAATGTATTTGAAATGTGCTATGTCGTGGAGCACAAAAATGGCGACTTGCTGACCTTTTCTGTTATGGTTCTGATCTTTGATGTGCAATCTTCTGATTTGGCTAATAAGAAATTTCACATGAGCTCTGCTTTATGCTTTATAAAGCAGTCATCGACTGTGAGAATTGTAAGCCTCTTCATGCTGTGCAGCGACAGGAAGAGGTCACATGACTGCACTAAAGACAATCAATGATTTCATCCTTGCCTCCATTAACTTAAAGGAACAGTATCACATTTCTATTAAAAAACATGGCAAGATTTGTATGCATTGTAATATCTAACACAGCTTAAATGCCATCCTGTATAAATCTCCACAGTTTGACCTTTCAGCAGCAATAAGATATAATATTGGTTGCAGTAATATTTATTCATAGTTCTCCGCAGAGTATCAGAGACTCAACCACACAAGAGGAAATAAATTCCTTATGATGAGAAATTTATCAAAAATTTAAAAGAGTCAAGTCAAGATTGTCATATGTCCTGAAATGGAACAATGAAATTCTCACTTGCAAAAACAAAATTAATTATAATGCAAAGACAATGACAATGCCAAGTCTATGTAGTTCAGGGCTTATTTGGTGATTGTACATATAGAAATGGAAAAACAACAGAGAATAACCATTTTGTCCATGTTGGTTCTTTCTTTGATAATTGCCACTTTGGCAACAAAACTGACAACTCTGTAAAATGGTATGGAAAAGGTCAGTTTCGGGTTATTAAAACGTTGAAGGGCAACGTTGGCAAAGTAAGCCAAAATCACACAGCCAAGGTCATTTAGCTGAAAGCAGCTTATGCTTAAAACACATGGACATCCGAATGATAGTTGCACAAGGAAAGTGCTATTTTTGACCCTACTTCATTGATGGGGAAGCACAGCAACAATAACTACATTTTCAAGGTTCTACATTTTATCTAAAATAATAGGAGCACCAAACGTCAAGAAAAGTGAAGGATAAATTTGAATCTTCATTATTTTAATAAGATGCCTTTTGAAGGGACATTCCTTATTCTTAAGTAAAACACAAAGTGCTGGAGTAACTCAGCGGGTCAGGCAGCATCTCTGGAGACATGGATATGCACCTTTTCAGGTCAGGACCCTTCTTCAGACCCTACTTTATTCTTAAGCTTAGTCTTAGAATATGATCAAATAAAGCAGCAAAAAAGAAAGCACAGACAGTTTATTTTGTCCCAAATCCCATTCCTCTGAGTTCTGCCTTCACAAATTTCTTAGAGTCATCACGTTGTATCTTTTGGCAGGTTTTTCCAACATATTCAATAACTTGCTGTGAAAATATGGCTGTGTTCTTTTTGATTCTAAGGTGGGTTTGTTTTAAAAGAGAACAAGCCAGGGGAGTAAGTCAATATGTAATCATTTGTGAGTAGAGTGTTTAGTGGAGAGGGTCAATGTTTAAAGGCAATTGTGCACAAAAAAGTACACAAAGTTGTGGGTGCTTGGAATGTACTGCCAGAGGTGGGGGTGAAAGCAGATATGAGTAGTATTTAAGAAACATTAGGCTAGGCACATGGATATGCAGGGAATGGAGGGATTTTGATCAGAAATTCATTCCTCCTTTGGTAGCCAGACCAGAAAGACTCTTAGTCTGCTTTCAAATTCATTCCAGAGGACAGATTTCTAGGGAATGGAGTGATATGGATTACCGATGGATGTTAGGTGCAGATATTGTGGGCCAAAGGGCTAGCTCCTGTGCTGTACTATTCCACATTATTGTCCCTAAATGCCACATAAATCAGCGTGTACACGATCACTGTGTATGGACATTGGGAAAGTACAGCTAATGCAAATTACAGACACAAGAATAGTCAAGAATATAACACAATGATTGCAAGATTGAACAAACCCTTTACCTATTGAAATCACTCGGGCCATTCAGCCCATCTAGTTTATTCTGCTATTCAATCATGGCTGTTCTGTTCTCCCTCCAGCCTTCTTCCCAAAATCCTTGATGCCCTTCCTAATCAAGAACGTATCAATCTCCACTTTAAAAATACCAAATGTCAGTCTCCACAACCATTTGTGGCAGTGAATTCCACAGGTTCACCACCCTCTGGCTGAAGAAATCCCTCCTCATCTCCATTCTAAAGGTATGTCCTTTCAATCTGAGGCTGTGCCCTCTGGTTCCAAACTCATCTATTATGGAAACGTCCTTTCTCGATCCAGGCCCTTCATGTTTCGATGTGATTCCCCCTCTCTGTTGACCTGATCATTTATTTTACTGTGAATGCTGAATACTCTGTGTGATTTATTCTGTGGAGGCATTGTTGCACTCCCACTGCATGCCTTTTTCAACTTGAAATGGAAGGGTTGTGAAGATTCAGACCGGACTAGTCCTTCTTACAATACTGCCTCTTCATTATCAGGAAGAGCTATTTGGATGGTTCCGTTATTAGTTGGTTGAATTTGTTTTACATAATATTCTCTTAATATTTATGTCAGGATGTGATTTGTTTATTTGAGCACTCTAATTCTCGAACTCAGTTTCCATCGTAAAAAAAATATCCAATGCAGACATCTCTGTGTAAAAAACTGTTCAATGATATTCAGTTTTTAACTTGTTGCCTCTCGAAAATCATGTAGACTATTTTCCACATTCTGCCTGGTTTCCTATAGCCTTGGATACCATGTTCACCACCTGGATGATAAACTCCCACGCTTGGCTCATTATCTGCTGATTTAAGATTGCTCCTCGCCCACCAATGTGTCATTGTGCCATTCTTCTCTGCAGCTTACATTAAAAATATTCCAATGGCTTTTTTGTTTATCTCTGCTACTGTTCAAACATTTTCCGTGACCCTTGTGCTCTCCACAACTACTTTGATAAATCTTGGGAGATTTAAACTGGCAAAGATTTGATTACAGGTGCAAATTGGTTTCACATGATATAAATCTGCATTTTTGGCAATTCATATTATTTGGGTCGACGGAATTTAGTTTAGTGAAGAGATACAGTGTGGAAACAGGCCCATCGGCCCACTGAGTCAGCAACAACCATTGATCCTCGTACATTAGCACGATCCTACACACTAGGGATAATTTACAATTTTTTTGGAGTGTGGGAAGAAATCGGAGCAACCGGGAAAACCCACGTGTTCACAGGGAGAACGTACAAACTCCATACAGACAGCACCCCTGGTCAGGATCGAACCATGGTCTATGGCACTGTCAGGTAACAACTCTACAGCTGCACCACCATGCTGCCCTCAACGTTACAGAGGCTACCGAGAGAAGGCAATTCTGGATTTAGTGTTGTCCAATGAACCAGATTTGATAAGGGAACTCAAGGTAAAGGAACCACTTGGAGGTAGTGACCAGAATATGATTAGTTTTAATCTGCAATTTGAGAGGGAGAAGGTTAAATCAGAAGTGTCAGTGTTGCAGTTGAACAAAGGGGAATATGAAGGCATGAGAGAGGAGCTGGCGAAGGTCGATTGGAAAAGGATCCTAGCTGGATTGATGGTGGAACAGTAATGGCAGGAATTTCTGGGCATAATCCAGAAGATGCAATATCATTTCATTCCAAAAAGGAAGAAAGATTTTAAGGGGAGTAAGAGGCAACCGTGGCTGACAAGGGAAGTTAGGGATGGAATAAAACTAAAAGAAAAGATGTATAACATAGCAAAGAGAAGTGGGAAGCCAGAGGATTGGGTAACTTTCAAAGGACAACAGAAGGTAACAAAAAGGGCAATACGGACTGAAAAGATGAAGTACGAGGGGAAGCTGGCCAAGAATATAAAGAAGGACAGTAACGGCTTCTTTAGGTATGTTAAGAGAAAAGGATCAGTAAAGACAAATGTGGGTCCCTTGAAGGCAGAAATGGGTGAAATTATTGTGGGTAACAAGGAAATGGCAGAAGAGTTGAACAGGTACTTTGGATCTGTCTTCACTAAGGAAGACACAAACAATCTCCCAGACGTACTAGTGGACAGAAGATCAAGGTAGACAGAGGAACTGAAAGAAATTTGCATTAGGCGAGAAATAGTTTGGGTAGACTGATGGGACTGAAGGCTGATAAATCACTAGAGCCTGATTGTCTGCATCCCAGGGTACTCAAGGAGGTAGCTCGAAAAATCGTGGATGTATTGGTGATCATTTTCCAATGTTCAATAGATTCAGGATCCGTTTCTGTGGATTGGAGGGTAGCTAATGTTATACCACTTTTCAAGAAAGGAGCGAGAGAGAAAATGGGGAATTATAGACCAGTTAGCCTGACATCGGTGGTGTGAAGAAGCTGGAGTCAATTATTAAAGAGGTAAGAACAGTGCATTTGGATAGCAGTAAAAGGATTGGTCCAGGTCAGCATGGATTTATGATGGGAAAATCCTGCTTGACTAATCTTCTGGAATTTTTTGAGGATGTGACATATAAAATGGATGATGGAGAGCCAGTGGATGTAGTGTATCTAGACTTTCAGAAAGCCTTTGATAAGGTCCCACATATGAGATTGGTGAGCAAAATTCGAGCACATGGTATTGGGGGTAAGGTATTGACATGGATAGAGAATTGGTTGGCAGACAGGAAGCAAAGAATATAAATAAATGGGTCCTTTTCAGTATGGCAGGCAGTGGTGAGTGGAATGCCCCAAGGCTCGGTGCTGGGGCCGCAACTACTTACAATATATATTAATGATTTGGATGATGAAATTAGAAGTAACACTAGCAAGTTTGCAGTTGACACAAAGCTGGGTGGCAATGTGAACTGCGAAGAGGATGTTAGGAGGTTGCAGGGTGACTTGGACAGGTTGAGTGAGTGGGCAGATGCATGGCAAATGCAGTATAGTGTAGATAAATGTGAGGTTATCCACTTTGTCGGCAAAAACAAGGAGGCAAATTATCTCAATGGTGTCAGATTAGGTAATAGGGAAGTGCAACGAGACCTGGATGTCCTTGTATACCAGTCACTGAAAATAAGCGTGCAGGTACAGCAGGCAGTGAAGAAAGCTAATGGCATGTTGACCTTCATAATGAGAGGATTTGAGTTTCGGAGCAAAGAGGTCCTTCTGCCCTGTTGCGACCACATCTGGAGTATTGTGCGCAGTTTTGGTCTCCTAATTTGAGGAAGAACATCCTTGCTATTGAGGCGGTGTAGCGTAGGTTCACAAGGTTAATCCCTGGGATGGCGGGACTGTCATATGAGGAAAGATTGGAAAGACTGGGCTTGTATTCACTGGTTTTGAAGGATGAGAGGGGATCTTATAGAGACGTATAAAATGATAAAAGGACTGGACAAGCTAGATGCAGGAAAAATGTTCCCAATTTTGGGGGGGTCCGCAACCAGGGGTCATAGTCTAAGAATAAAGGGGAGGCCATTTAAAACTGAGGTGAGAAAAAACTTTTTCACTCAGAGAGTTGTGAATTTGTGGAATTCTCTGCCACAGTAGGAAGTGGAGGCCAATTCACTGGGATGAATTTAAAAGAGAGTTAGATAGAGCTCCAGGGGCTAGTGGGATCAAGGGATATGGGGAGAAGGCAGGCACAGGTTACTGATTGTGGATGATCAGCCATGATCAGAATGAATGGCGGTGCTGGCTCAAAGGGCCAAATGGCCTCCTCCTGCACATATTTTCTATGTTCCTATGTTTCTAAACCTGCAAGTCACACCAACGACTTTGCCAGCTGATGTTCCAACATTTGTACTCCATACCTTTCCCAATGAAGGCAAGCATACCAACTGCCTTTTTTTCACAACCATGTCCACTTGACTTTTCACTTTCAGGGAACGATGCACTAATAATCCCAGATCTCTCTGTTCTGCAACATTCTCCAAGATCTTATCATTTACTACGTATGTACTGTCCTACCAAAGTGCAATACCTCACACTTATTAGAGTTATATTCCATTTGACATTCCTTGGGCCATCTCCTCAATTCATCTAGATTCTATAATAAACTTATATATCCTTCCTCACTGTCCACTCCACCACTAATTTTTGTGTCATCTTCAAATTTACCAACATTGTTAACAACATTGTCATCGCAATCATTAATGTAGAAAATAAACAACGGTGGACCCAGCACCGATCTCTAAAGGCACTCCACTGGTTACAGGGCTCCAGTCAGAAAAATAACACTCCACATGTACACTTTGACTTCTTCCTCCAAGTCAATGTTGGATCCAAAGCCAATGAAGAAAGTCAATACCTTATTCTATGAATAGTTAAATCATTAATATGAATTCTACCCATTTCTTGCATTCACTCCAATCCCTTTCTTACTGATTTCTATTTTTAAATCAGTGCGTTAGGTGGAACAGCATGCCAGTATTTTGCAACTTAAAGTTATGTAACCCCATATTATTCTGAGTACATGTGGGCAGGAGGAACCTGTCTTGCCAGAAAATACACCCACCAAAATGATTACGTATGCTGCAAGTGGGCGAATTCTCTACCAACTGTACATGTTCAGAAAAATGTGCTTTTAATTTTTAAAAGCAGTTTAATTGTCAGTGTACAGATTATTTTAAACCAGCAGCACGTCTATTATTTCAGTTTAATTGCCTTGTCTTGTAAGTAAGTAATAATAAAGCGCTCCTGCACTGAAATGTAATCAACACTGCCCGCTGTAACTAGTCATTGGGTTTACCCTCAATCTATGCTGAGTTAACTGTTCTCTGCAGGGTCATCAGGCGGAGAGATCCCATCAACATTAATGTGATAATGGCCAGATAATGAGTTTTGCTATGTCGTGATGTCGGATAAAGGATAAATATCGGCCTTGTCGCCAGAGAGAACTCCCCTGCACTTCTTTAAAATGGTGCCAGGGGATACTTAAACTAATCCCATTGAGGGAGTTTTGTTTTTCGCAGAGTGGGCAGTGGCATTGCTGCATTCTTTCAGTATTGGTCGGCATGGTGGGTTCAGGGCTCACAGAACAAAATCTATGCCGACCAATACAATTCAAACATTTCTTCAAAACAAATAGAAATAATTAACACCAAATAAAGATGAATCCTTTGGACATTTGTGTAAACCAATCTGATCAATTGTATGGAAACAGGTTATTTTTAGATTCAGGATATAACGTAAGGGACTTGGCACACTTCAGCACGCCTTGACGTTAGAATCCCTGAGTCTTTCTTGGATGTAGCTTCTCTTTGTACTTAAAATAAATGTATTTGCTATCTTCTGACAGACAAGTACAAATTATTTCCAAGAAGGAGCAAAAGCAATGCAAAATGTTGTTAATGCTGGAAATCTGAGAAAGAAACATAAAATCCTGTCATCCTGACAATTCTTTTTTCACAAATGTCGCCTGATCTGTTGTGCATTCCTTATAGTATCTTTTTTTTTTTGCATTGCTGCATTGCCCAGTAACGTTAATGTAACTTTGTAATGGGAAACTTAACTGCTTTGAATTCAAGTTCAATCTAGACAATGCAAGATGATTCATTCAATACAATTCTTTCTCCACCATACCTAAACCTAGGTAGAGAACTCTAAACAGTATCTCGAAGTGAAATTAGGACCACATCTAATTCTTATGCATGTGAAGGTTGAAAACCTAGCAGTTTTGCACTATCCAAACATAAATATGTTGTGCAGATGATTAGGATGATTTCTGCATCAAAGGAGGAATGGGGATTTTTTTCCTCATCTGAATCAGATGACCCTGCCTTATTGAAGTCCACAAAAAAGTATCAAAGCCATATACCAAGCTTCTGATCTCATCTGAAATCTAGAGAGGTGCCTTTAATTGGGTTGAGGGTGGGCTCATACTTCAATTGGTGCATCTTAGATGCTCATTATCCTCATGGTGTCAGGAATTACCATCCCACATTCCCATTATTAGGGCTGTGACAACCTTAATTGGCCTTTGGAACTAAATAGTCTCAATAAATTATCTGACATGGCATACTGACTTTGTCAGAGTGGCAGAGGATTGGAAATACTTATAAAAGGGGATAATTTGGAATGGATTGATTCAATTACTCTTTCTTCATTATTCCCTATCACTTCCTTTTACTTCATTTCTTTAACAATGCTAACAAAAGGTGATGCAACTGAAAATAAATCAATAACCTCTCTCCTTTTCTCTTGCAGATTCTTGGTGATCTCTAAGCATTTCCAGCATACTTGGCTTTCATCCCCTGTATCAGTAATTTACAAATTTTCCGATTGTGTTTTATATCAGATTGCGATATATTTCTTGATATCAATCAAGCTAAATAGTTTAAAATTCAGAAGTGGTAAAAATAACCGAAATCCCAATCCAAATGCCAAAAGATTAAATGAATAAAAAGGCCCATGGGGGAATGCGGGTGAGATACATTCAGATCAAAAGATTATTTGCAAAAACAAGAGAGGACAACAGAGTAAAACATCTAACAAGACAGCATTTGTCCTGAATTTGCACATTAATGTTAGTTCTCAGACAATTATAAAGGCCTGGATTAAGTGGATGTGGAGAGGATGTTTCCACTAGTGGGAGAGTCTAGGACCAGAGGCCATAGCCTCATAACTAAAGGACGTTCCTTTAGGAAGGAGATGAGGAGGAATGTCTTTAGTCAGAGGGTGGTGAATCTGTGGAATTCTTAGCCACAGAATGATGTGGAGGCCAAGTCAATGGATATTTTTAAGGCAGAGATAGATAGATTCTTGATTAGTATGGGCATCAGGGGTTATGTGGAGAAGGCAGGAGAATGGGGTCAGGAGGGAGAGATAGATCAGCCATGATTGAATGGCAGAGTAGACTTGATGGGCCAAATGGCCTAATTCTGCTCCTTTCACTTCTGAACATAATTATATCCAACTTATCCTTCAATCTTGCCACTTTACACAAAATAGAAATGAGCATTGAGCATATTGAACTGCTGGTCAGAGCAGTACGCTCTGATGTAAGGAATACTGGTGGATCACCAGCAAATACACAGCCTAAATTTTCCCACAAGCCAAAATCACATTATGGTAAAATAAAATAGCCAGAGCAATTAAGATTGCAGGAAGACATAATTTCAATTAAAGAATGGTCACTTGATTTCAAAATTGGAATGCGAGTCAACTGATTGTAGTTGGGGATCTGCCTTTAATTATGTTTTACTTTTCTTTATTTACTTATTTTTGTTTACACAAGTGCCGATTACCTCACAGGATGGCTGATGCATAATGAACGAGTGTATCCTGAACCATCTGACATGTTGTAGATATGTATGGGCCTGCGCCTTGGAAGAAAGTAGAGGTTTTGCTGTCAAATTGTGTATTTGTATTTGTGATATGATGTATTGTGAACACATCAGCTGCAAAGGGGTGTCCAGGGAGGGTGGGTGAGGGTTATTTTTGTTGTTATATATAAAAAAACATGTAATGCATTACGTCAATCGTAATGTATCTTTCCTTCAATAAAAATAAATAAAAACATTTTTAAGATTGCAGGAAGACATAAGAATGGTCACTTGATTTCAAAATTGGAATGCGAGTCAACTTTTTAATCAGTCCATGAACTTGAGATTCCATCTTGTCGATGGAAATCAAAATCTCTCATTCCCAAGTGTGTTTGCTCCATAGTCTTTTAAAGACTAAAGACACTTGTTTAGTATTTATCACGAAGGAACGAAACAGATTCTGACAAATCTTGTTCACGGGCATCTGTTTCATTCAGCGTGAAAGAAATGACTCAATAATTGTTTACATCCTTTGGCCACCTTATGATGGGATTACTACCCATTCATTTTGTAAAAGAGATCCACTTAATCACCGGGAAATATACCCTTAGGCAGAATATATGGATGGTGAAGCCATTAAATTGGAAATGCAAGCAAGTCCAGAAAATGAATAGCTCCAAAACAATAGTGTCAAAAACACCATTATAGCATAAGACCTGCATATTGCTCTCCAGCTTCCATAAATGACTAACTACTGCAAAAGTGACATGAACCTTAATATTATATAGCAAGGAAGGAAAGCAGACTTTTGCTTCTCAAAACACAAAATGCTGGAGGAACTCAGCAGGTCAGGCAGGATCTGGAGAGAGAATGATAGATGATGTTTTGGGTCAGAACCCTTCTTCATATTGATGTTTTATGTTATCAAGGTGGTGCACTGTCGGGAGATTTGATTTTCATATTTAACAGTGCATTTCTTAGCATTTCGAATCTTCTATGCAAAAATAAATAAACATGATAGGAACATATCAAGAAGATACACGAGTCTCAGAAAATACACTTAGTTTAACATGTAAAATATGAGAAAGATCAGAAAAAAGCAAGGATATTAAACGAGTTCATTGCCTGATGCAAAGGATAATAAAGACTTTAGAGATTCTGAAGATAGACACAAAATGCTGGAGTATCTCAGCGGGACATGAATGATCAGCCATGATCACATTGAATGGCGGTGCTGGCTCGAAGGGCCGAATGGCCTACTCTTGCACCTATTGTCTATTGTCTATTGTCTATTGACAGACAACATCTCTCGAGAGAAAGAATGGGTGATGTTTCGGGTCGAGGCCCTTCTTCAGACAGATCTCTACTTTAGAGATTCCGCCAAATTAAACACCGGGTGGCGCCAGCAAGGGCTGCCTCGCCAACAGTCTGTATGCCCCCTCCTTCTCGTTATTTTTTTTAGTATGTGTTAAATGTATGTTTTAGTGGTCTTTAGTTTGTTTTATGTGCGGGATGATGGTCGGGGTTGGGGGAAACTTTTTTAAATCTCTTACCTCGACGGAGATGCAATTTTTTTTCTGTATCATATCTCCGTCCACACTGTGGTCCAACATCGAGTAGCTGGCGGCTTCTGCAGGAGACTGACTTTGGGAGCTCCAGCCGCGGGAGCCAGCAGGACTTACCATCGTGGAGCTCACGATCCTTGTCGGGGATTGACCTCGGAGTTCCAACCACGGGAGCTTGCAGACTTTAACATCGTGGAGTCGTGGTCTCTGGTTAGAGACCGACTTCGGGAGCTCCAAGCCCCAGGAGCTTTGAGCGCCCCGATGCGGGAGCTTCGATCGCCCCGACACGGGGGCTTTGATCGTCCCACGTGGGAGCTTCGACCGCCGGATGGTCCGACAGAATAAGGAGGAAGAGTATTAGACTTTATTGTTTTCCATCACAGTGGGGAATGTGGGGAATCCACTGTGGTGGATGTTTATGTCAACTTTTATGTAGTTGTGTGTCTTGTTGCTTTTTTTTTGTATGGCTTTATGGTAATTCAAGTTTCACTGTACCTTAATTGGTACACGTGACAATAAACTGACCTTTGAACCTTTGAATCTTTGAAGTTGGTCTCCGGGAAGACAAGCACAACTAAACTTCCCCAAATGATAAAATTAATGCACTTAATAGAACTAAGATGGAAATATGAGGAAGGTAATAATAAATCTATAAGATCATGACTCCTAATTTGAGGAAGGACATCCTTGTAATTGAGGCAGTGCAGCGTAGGTTCACGAGATTGATCCCTGGGATGGCGGGACTGACATATGAGGAAAGATTGCAAAGACTAGGCTTGTATTAACTGGAGTTTAGAAGGATGAGAGGGGATCTTATAGAAACATATAAAATTATAAAATGACTGGACAAGCTAGATGCAGGAAAATGTTCCCAATGTTGGGCGAGTCCAGAACCAGGGGCCACAGTCTTAGAATAAAGGGGAGGCCATTTAAAACTGAGGTGAGAAAAAAAAAAATCACCCAGAGTTGTGAATTTGTGGAATTCTCTGCCACAGAGGGCAGTGGAAGCCAAATCACTGGATGGATTTAAGAGAGCGTTAGATAGAGCTGCAGGGGCTAGTGGAATCAAGGGATATGGGGAGAAGGCAGGCACGGGGTATTGATTGGGGACGATCAGCCATGATCACAATGAATTATGGTGCTGGCTCGAATGGCCGAATGGCCTCCTCCTGCACCTATCTTCTATATTTCTATGTTTCCATGTTTCTCAGAGCAGTGAAGAGGACCAGAAAGGTAATTTGTGAACCAGATTATTCTGCCCAAAGTGTTATGGAGTCGGGGAAACAGCATGGGTAAGAAGTGAAACAGGGGCAATTGAGTTCACTCTCCAGTAAGAAAAAGAAATCAACTAAAGTAAAACACTATTAATCTGGTGTCTGGTTGGTCAGAAATCCTGCTTATTCAGTGTTTGACTCATTTGTTAATCTCAAGGGAGAGTTAGGGTCTTGAATATGAGCAGGACATGTGGCCGTAGCTGCGATCTGACAAAATGACAAAATGTCATCTCCAAGTTGAAAAGCAAAATTCTAAGAGATTCTACAGGTACATTAGGAGCAAAATGGTAACAAGGAAGAGAATAGACTCCCTAAAGGATTAACATGGCTGTCTATGTATTGAGGCACAGGAGAGGAGCCTGTTGTTAAGTGAATACTTCTCATTTGTATTTACTTAGAAGTCATGACAGCAAAGGAATTGAGGAAAATCAGTAATGATTTGTTGGTCCATTTCTGAATTACAAAGGATAGTGTGTTAGCTGTCTTAAAAGAGTTATAGGGTTATACGGCATGGAAACAGACCCTTGGTCCCAACTTACTCATGCTGACCAAGATGCCCCATCTACACTGTTCCCATCTGCCCGCGTTTGGCCCATAAACATTTCCTATCTAGGTACCTGTCCAAATGTCTTTCAAACGTTGTTATAGTACCTGCCTCAACTACCTCCACTGGCAGCTCATTCCCATATACCCACTGTGTGAAAAAGTTGCCCCTCAGATTCCTATTAAATCTTTCCCCTCTCACCTTAATCTTATGTCCTCCGGTTCTTGATCTGGATAAATGACACTGTGCATTCACCCTATCTACCCCCCTCATGGTTTTATACACCTCTATAAGATCACTCCCCATCCTCCTGTGCTCCAAGGAATATAGTCCAATAAATAGGGGGCAGTCAATTAAAACAGAAGTGTGCAGAAACTTCTTGCATGAACGATGAATCAATGGAATTCTCAATGGCAGAGGGATGGACAACATTGGAGGTACTCAAAGAGGCAGTGAATACACTTTTGAATGCGTGGGGAACTGAGAACAATGGGAAACTGGAAAAGAAGGGGAGATGAGGCTTGGAGCCAAATAATGTTAATGAATAGTGGGACATGCCTAAGGGGCCAATAGAGCTATTCCTGCTCCCATTTCTTTGTGTTTTAATGTGTGCAAAATGCCATATCTGATCTATTCAACCCCGAGCTGAACTTCTGACCCTTCATCTTTGTGCCACAAAGGTTATCTATTCCAACTCCAAGGTATCCCTGGTTCTGTCCTACAACAGATTAACTGGCAATGCAATCTTCATCAATGTCTTTGTCACCTCAGGACACAATGATTCCAATGCGTATGCCTTCCATCCTCCAGAAAGCAGGAAGGACGACTATTATGGACTCCAAGAGGAAAGAGGGCATATTAGGCAATGGGCTAACAAATGATAGATCTAATCTAATGTGGAGAAACATGAGCTAATATATGTTGAGAAAAAATATTAATGTGATTTTATACCTAATAGAAACTAATGCGTATAATTGGTCCGAGGGACCGTGATTCAAAAACAAGGATAAAGGCAGGTTTGGAATGTTATTTAGAGAGTCAATGGATCAATAAATGTTTTCTCAAAGATAATGGCAAAGGCAAAATGGTTGCGATGATTAAATGAAAACCGGATAAATAAGAGAAGCAGAAGAATGTACGTGTTGCATGGAGAGCAGCAGCCAATATGATTATATTTTGGAATGCCCTCAAGGACCAGAGGAATTATTGGACAAGCGTGACATAAACCTTTGCCTACCCCTGCCAATAGTCTCCAAATGCATAATATTTATTTTTTTACCAGCAGTTAATCTGCCCCTAACTTGATCGCCACTGGTTTCGTAGTTTGGATTAGTTTCAATGTTATTTCAAAGATTTTCATGCGCAGTTTGATTTATAATTATAGGCAAGGAAATTTATGGCAGAAATAAGCAGAATGGAGCACATGGCTCAAAAATAGTAGTGAACTATGCCGGTGTTCTTGGTTTAATTATTCCACCTTCATTTACTTTGTCTCACCTCAAGGTTAAATTGACTTTGACAGCCGAAGACCATATTTGGCATCAATTTCCTGTGTGCAATGCCTTGGAAGATTCAGAAGTTCATATTTATGAATAATATTCAACAATGCTGGATTCAAGCATGAATAGGGATTTGATGCAGAGCAAATAAAGATAATAATCACATACATGTCAGGCTTACATTTGGCAGCAAAGTTTCACTGTTCCAAGTCCATTAGGGGAAAAGAGTAGGCATAGATTGCATCACTAGAACTGAACTGCCGAACTGTCAGCAAACACCAATTATGCAGAACCTTGCCTTCAGTTCTTCCACAGAGCTTCCACCCACATGGTTACTTTGTTGTCTAGCAACAGTGGTTGGAGACTGATGGTGTGATGCACACCTGCTGTGAACTTCCTCCAACTCTTTCCATTCTGTTGCTTCAGCTTTTTTGCCTCTCGCACCTTGTTGTGCCCTACCTAATGACTCCTATTAAAGTACCTGCTTTTGTTGAATCCCATAAGAGCTGTGTTAATTTTTACAGCAACAGTTCACAAAAAGGGGGAGTTGAATCTCTTTGTATTATACTATCCTCAGGATGTTGGCAGCAGTGGCAGTTCTTACCTTGAACCTTTGTAATCCTTAAAATTGCCATTATCTTAAACTTAAATTCATATTCCCTCAGTTCTTACATGTTCCCGATGTTGGGGGAGTCCAGAACCAGGGGTCACAGTTTAAGAATAAAGGGTAGGCCATTTCGGACTGAGATGAGGAAAAACTTCTTCACCCAGAGAGCTGTGAATCTGTGGAATTCTCTGCCACAGGAGGCAGTGGATGCCAATTCACTGGATGTTTTCAAGAGAGAGTTAGATTTAGCTCTTAGGGCTAAAGGAATCAAGGGATATGGAGAAAAAGCAGGAATGGGGTACTGATTATAGATGATCAGACAATATCATATTGAATGGCAGTGTTGGCTTGAAGGGCCGAATGGCCTACTCCTGCACCTATTTTTCCATGTGTCACCTATCAAATTGTTTCACAGTCACCAAAAAAAGCCTATTAATCTTGTGGTGGTCGGCACAGTTCTGTAACTGGTAGAACTGCCGCCTCACAATACTGGAAACCCAGTTTGATCTTGACCTCGGTTGCTGACTGCCTGAAGTTTGCACATTCTCTATGTGACTGAGTCGACTTTCTCCAGGTGCTTTGTTTTCCTCCCACAACCCAAAGACGTGCAGACTTGCAGATTAATTTGCCTCTGTAAATTGCCCCTAGTGTGTAGGGAGTAGATGCGTATGAAAGGTAAACAAATCTCCAGAGCCTGATCAGATATATCTGTGGACACTGTGGGACGCTTGAGAAGAAATTGCAGGATCCCTGGCTAAGATTAACGAGTCATCATTAAATACGGGTGAGGTACCGAAAGATGGTGGTGGCAAATTAGTTTAGTTTAGTGATACGGTGTGGAAACAAGCCCTTCGGCTCACCGAGTCTGCACCGACATCGATCGCCTATAAACTAGTTCTATTGTCCACACTGGAGATAATTTGCAGTAGCCAATTCATCTACAAACCTGCTTGACCTTGGAATGTGGGAGGAAACCGGAGCACCTGGAAAAAACCCATGCAGTCACAGGGAGAATGCACAAACTCTGTACAGACAGCACCTGTGGTCAAGATCAAATCCAGGTCTCTAACGCTGTAAGGCAGCAAGTCTCTGTGCCAACCTCAAATATTGTGCCTCTATTTAAGAAGGGCAGCAAGGAAAAGCATGGGAACTACAGGCCTATAGTTCCCATGCGCCTATAGCATGGGTCTAACAGCTGTGGTCGGAAAGTTATTAGCTAGCATTCTGAGGGATAAGATGCCCATGCATTTAGATGGGCAAAGGCTGATTAGGGATAGTCAGTGCAGTTTTGTACATGTGAGATCATGCCTCATGAATCGGATTGTGTTTTTTGAAGAAAGATGTGACCAAAAATGTTGACGAGGGCAAACTAAAAAGATCGATGAGTGCAGAGCTGTAGATTTGTATATATGGATTTCAGCAAGGCATTTGACAAGGTTCCACATGGTAGGCTGCTCTGGAAGGTTAGATTGCATGGGATCTCAGGGGGACCAGCTGACAGGATAGAAAATTGGCTTCATGGAAGGAAGCAAAGGGTGATGGTGGAGGGTTGTTTTATGAACTGGACTGTCCTGGACTGGAGGCCTGTGACTAGTGGTGTGCCTCAGGGTTCGGTGCTGGAACCATTGCTGTTTGTCATCTACAGTGCATTCAGAAAGTATTCAGACGCCTTCACTTTTTCCACATTTTGTTACGCGACAGCCTTATTTTAAAATGGATTTAAAAAAAAATTTAATCATTAATCTACACACAATACCCCAGAATGAAGTAGCATAAACAGATGTTTAGAATTTTTTACAAAGTAATTAAAAAGACATAACTGAAATATCACATTTTCATCAGTTTACAGGCTCTTTGCTATGACACTCAAAATTGACCTTAGGTTAATCCTGTTTCCATTGATTATCCTTGAGATGTTTCTACAACTTGATTGGAGTCCATCAGTGGTAAATTAAATTGATTGGATATGATTTGGAAAGGCACACACCTGTCAGAGAAAAAACCAAGCCACGAAGACAAAGGAATTGTCCGTAGACCTTTGAGACAGGATTGTGTCGAGACACAGATCTGGGGAAGGATATAAAACAATTACTGCAGCATTGAAGGTCCCGAAGAGCACAGTGGCCTCCGTCATTCTTAAATGGGAGAACTTGGAACCACCAGGACTCTTCATAGTGTTGGCCACTTGACCAAACTGAGCAATTGGGGGAGAAGGGCATTGGTCAGGGAGGTGACCAAGAACCAGATGGTCACTCTGACAGAGCTCCAGAGTTCCTCTGTGAAGATGGGAGAATCTTCCAGAAAGACAACTATATCTGCAGCACTCCACCAATCAGGCCTTTATGGTAGAGTTGTAAGATTTGAGAAGTTTTCCCTCATTCTGAAAGCAACACCAAACCAAAGAGCTGCAGTTTGGACATTTTAAACGGGAGACTGGGGCTGATAGCGGAGAAAGGCTGCGGTCAGTTTACCAAGGGATGTCACAATCTGTGGGTCCTAAAATGGCCGAAGGACCTCGTGACCAGCCACAAAAAGCAAATACCTTACAGCCCAGTCTCTAGGTTTCTGCAAAGCCACGGCCAGAACAATGGATGGGTATTGGCCATGCAGAAACCTGCGAAACCAGGTCGAAGTCCAGACACTGGGGCACTGACATCAGCATACTCACAATGCCCCAAGCCGACCTACACAGTTAATCTCGTTAAGGGGGCACAATAGCCCATAGAAAACTACCTGGTAGGTGATGGGAAACCAGTTAAACCCATCACCTCGCAACGAAATACCAATTAACACCGTCTGGCCATCCCCGGTACCCCCGGACATAAGCGCAGATCAGAGAGAAAACTCAATACATATCTTTTAAACAAAGAGATCCCGAGATCTGGCGGGAGATAGGACGGGCCAGAATTAGTATAACTGGCCACGACTTTTGGGTTTTAGAGGCAATGCAAGAGAGAGGAACAGGCACGCAACTCGAGAAGAAATACTGCAAGAAAACCTGCAAGGAAGGCAAGCCAGGAGGAAGACGAAAAGGACAGGCAAGAAAGACACGCTCGCAGCAGGGACAGCAACGCTCGCAACGACTGGCCAGGAACGCTCGCAGCAGGGACAGCAACGCTCGCAACGACTGGCCAGGAACGCAAGAAACGGAAGGAAGAAACTCAGGGGACAAGCACGACCCTCACGGAAAGCAGCGGAGAAGCAGCACGAACAGCCAGTAACCCCAGTAGTAGCCCCATGGTGAGCATGCACCCCGATCCTACACATCCTGGACATAGTTTTAGTGTAGAGGGGAGGGTGGTTTGAATAAACGTGGGTGTGTAAATGAATATGTGTTGGTCAAGTTTGCGATGTGTCGTACGTTCCCCATCTTACAGTCAAGAATATGTCTAATAGAACTGTCTCTAAGTATTCGTGTAGTTATGCATATGTCTTTTAGAACTGCGTCAAAAGTGTCCGTGTAAGTTATGCATATGTCGTTTAGAACTGTGTCTAAGTATTCGTGTAGTTGTGCATATGTCTAATAGAACTGTGTATAAGTATTCATGGACAATAGTCCCAAGTGCGCAATAAAAGCCTTTTTCCATTTAAACCCTGGTCTTCAAATCTGGTCTGGTTGAATTTTTCTGCACTATAAACGCTCCTGCATCTAAGTCCAGTGTCTAGAACCGTAGGGGGTGAGTGGGTCGAACCACTCACGGGGAACCAGTGTGCGCGGCCTGGTCAAGGGATCAGAGCAAGGCACGGGGACCTTAGGTCGGGCGAAAGCTCGGCGCAGAAACCCCTTACAAGTGGCCAGACGGAAGCCACTCCTCAGTAAAAGGCACATGACAGCCCGCTTGGAGTTTGCCAAAAGGCAACTAATGGACTCTCAGACCATGAGAAACAAGATTCTCTGGTCTGATGAAACCAAGATTCAACACTTTGGCCTGAATGCCAAGCGTCACGTCTGGAGGAAACCAGACACCACTCATCACCTGGCCAATACCATGCCTACGGTGAAGCATGGTGGTGACAGCATCATGTTGTGGGATGTTTTTCAGTGGCAGGAACTGGCAGACTAGTCAGGATCGAGGGAAAGATGAACAGTGCAGAGTACAGAGACATCCTTATTGAAAACCTGCTCCAGAGCGTTCTGGACCTCAGACTGGGGTGCAGGTTCATCTTCCAACAGGACAATGACCCAAAGCACACAGCCAAGACAATGCAGGAGTGGCTTCATGACAAGTCTGTGAATGTCCTTGAGTGGCCCAGCCAGAGCCCGGACTTGAACCCAATTGAACATCTCTGGAGGGACCTGAAAATAGCTGTGTATTAACGCTCCCCATCCAACCTGACAGAGCTTGAGAGGATCTGCAGAGAAGAATACAGGTGTGCCAAGCTTGTAGCATCATACCCAAGAAGACTTGAGGCTGTAATCGCTGCCAAAGATACCTCAAAAAAGTACTGAGTAAAGGGTCTGAATACTTATGTAAATGTGATATTTCAGTTATTTCTTTTTAATTACTTTGGAAAAATTTCTAAACACCTGTTTTTGCTTTTTTTATTATGGGGTATTATGTGTAGATTGATGATAAAAAATGAATTTAATCCATTTTAAAATAAGGCTGTAACGTAACAAAATGTGGAAAAAGTGAAAGGGTCTGAATACTTTCTGTAGACACTGTATATCAATGATTTGGATGAGATCCTACCAGGCATGATTAGTGAGTTTGCAGATGACACTAAAGTGGGTGGTTTGTAGATAGTGAAGGTGGTTGTCAAAAATTGCAGCGGTATTTTGATCGGTTGGGCAGATGGGCTGAGGAATGGTTGTTGGAGTTTAACACAGAGAATTGTGGGGTGTTGCATTTTAGGAAGTCAAACCAGGGCAGGATCTACATAGTGAATGGCAGGGGTCCAGGAAGTGTTGCAGAGCAAAGGGATGTAAGAGTGCAGGTACGTATTTGAAAGTAGCATCACAGTTAGATAGGGTGGTCAAGAAGGCTTTCGGCATATTGGCCTTCCACGTTCAGAGTATTGAGTATAGAAGTTGGGTGGTCATGTTACAGTTGTACAGGACATTGTTGTAGCGCCATTTAGAGTTTTGTGTTCAGTTCTGGGCACCATTTTATAGGAAAGATGTTGTCAAGCTAGAAATGGTGCAGAGAAGATTTACGAGGACGTTGCCAGGACTCGAGAGTCTGAGCTATAGAGAGAGGTTGAGCAGGCTAGGACTCTATTCCTTATAGCGCAGGAGGATGAGGGATGATATTACAGAGGTATATAAGATCATGATAGGATTAAAAAGGGTAAATGCACAGTTATTTACACTATAGTCTGTGGACAATAACTAACGGGTCCAGGGTTCTGGTATCTATTTATTCCTCGTACAAAATCACTCGCATATCTCATCATTTCACTATCACTGAGCCTAATTATCTTGTGGTGGGCATCTCAGTCTAACTGAGACGAAAAGTCATTATTATATAGCATTTTTGGGGGGTTGGGGGGTTGTGGTGTCCAGGTTGGTTGTTGAACTTCCTGTAATCCAACTATAATTACGTTTCGTAGAGTCATAGAGCAAGGAAACAGGGCATTCAGCCTAACTCGTCCATGCCAACCATCTAAGCTCGTTCCATCTGCCCACGTTTGGCCCATATCCCTTTCCTATCCATGTATCTGTCCAGGTGCCTTTTAAATGTTGTTACAGTAGCTGCCTCAACTACCTCCTCTGGCAGTTGTTCCAGATACCCACCATCCTCTGAGTGAAAAAGGTGCCCCTCAGGTTCCTATTAAATCTTGCCCCTCACACCTTAAACCTATGTCCTCTGGTTTTTTATTTCCCTACCGTGGGTAATTAGACTCTATGCATTCACCCAATCTATTCCCCTTATGATTTTATACACCTCCATAAGATCACCCCTCAGCCTCCCGCACTGCAAAAAATAAAGTACTAGCTTGCCCAACCTCTCCCCATAGCTCAGCCACTCATGTCCTGGTAACATCCTCGTAAATCTTTTCTGGACTCTTTCCAGCTTAATGACAGTACTTGAAAGTACTTTCTTGGTTAAAAAGCCATTTGGGTCATCACAAGGTTAATAACAATTATGCAAGCTTTCCTTTTAATACAGTTTTATGATCTCAAACTAGAGATGGGGACAGTGTGTATTTTAATGAATGTATAGTTAGTGCCGGGAACTATCTTATTCCTCCCCCAGGTGCATCTCAAATAACATTAAGAAAATTATTTTAAGTATTGCCTTTTCTCTATTCCCATTCTAAATCATCTTCATGTATTGGGGGCGGACTCCAGGAATTACTCCTCCTATCTACAAAGGCAGGCTGATGCAGAAAGTGTTCAGACCAGGAAGTAGTGGTAATGAGGTTATGTTCATCATTGATGCTGCCAAAAGGCACAGTTTATCACTGGAAATTCAGAAATGACCTACAAGTTAAATTATACCTACCTTAATGATGGGGAAAAAAGTGCTTAATAAATTTGTTGCTTAATCTCACATTACCTGATGGCAATATACGAACTTTTAAAATACAGCAATGCATTTCAAAGCACCTCAACATTCATTTAAATTATGGTTAATTGGACCAATTTCATATAAAGTTTATATCTCATTTTCCAAGGTCAAAGGAACCCAGGGTGCCCAAAGAAATGGTTCAAAGACTGTATCAAGGACCACTTCCAGAACGCAGGCATTGCCCCAAAAGAACTGGAAACCAGTGCCAGTGACAGGACTGGCTGGCGTCCAACTACTAGGAAGATAATCGCCGAGGTCGACTCGTTGGTGTCAGAGACAGGAGGAAGGCTGCAGCCCTAACTCCTCCCACAGTGGCCTTCATCTTCCCCCACTGCTCCTGCGTGTGTGGCTCACGCATCGGACTCATGAGCCACACTCAATCACAAGGCACGAGTTTGCCCAACCATGGTATCATTGTCTACGACGGGCCACCACCAGTCAGTTGCACTTTATCTAAGGAGCAATATTGTGGGTTCAGATTCAGAAATTTGAACCACAATAATCCAGGCTGAAACTTATGAAGTGGATTGCTTAATGTTTTGGATGGAACATTACGCCAGGACATCTTTTGCATTCTTGCAGGTGGAATGTAAAGAAAAGATGAAAAATGTATCCTGTATCCTCCAAATATAAGCAAATGAGATTATCGGGTTGTTATCATAACGGCACAGTGGGTAGTAGAGTGGTGCAACAGTAGAGTTGCTGCCTTACAGCGCTAGTGACCCGGGTTTGATCCTGACTATGGGTGCTTGTCTGTCCGGAGTTTGTATGTTCTCCTGTGACCGCATGGGTTTTCTCCGGGTGCTCTGGTTTCCACCCACATTCCAAAGACATACAGATTTGTAGGTTAATTAACTTCTGTTGGTTGTAAAATTGTCCCTAGTGTGTGCAGGTTAATGTACAGGGTGATCATTGGTCAGTGCGGTTCAGTGGGCCGAAGGGCCGGTTTCCGCACTGTATCTCTAACAGCTAAAGTAGAGTCTAAATCATATAGCTGTTTCCTGGAGCTTATGTGAAACTTTGCCTGAATAACATCGATCACACTTCAATGACTGCGAGTATTTGGGACGGCTTGGGTTGTTACAGTTACTCTATAAATATAAATCAGTCAGTCCCTCACTTGTTTCAATATCTTTCCAAAATGTAAATGGGTAGGTTCACAATTTCCAAGTAGAAAACAGTCTTTGTAGTTTTGGAGTTTGAGAAAATTGCAAGAGATAGGGATGTCACAAATGTGGAGGAGTTTGAAAGCAAAGACAAGGATTTTATAAAAATGACACAAAGTGCTGGAGTTACTAAGCAGTTCAGGCAGCATCTCTGGAAACCATGGATGTGTGATGTTTCGGGTCAGGACCCTGATTGTAGTAGGGGGGAGCAAGCTGGAAGAGAGGTGGGATGTGAGAACCAGACAGCACAACGTTTTGATGAACGTTTCCAGCATTTTCTGCTTCCATTTTAGATTTCCTTTATCTGTGTATTTTTTTTTCATTTTCAATTTTTTTCTGGGGATGAAAGGTCGGAATGTTCCCAGGAGAGCAACGGGACAGTTAATTTGAGAGGTACGTATGAGACTTTCACCACATGGTAAAAGAATGCAAAGCATTGAATGGCAAACTCATATATACATATGTCATTTTCTTCTTATAATGAGCCAACTGAAAGGAAAATTAGAGGATTAGATTGTTGGGCAACTGCCTGCTTGAAGCTGGTATTGAGTACGGTGAGATTCATAGTCTTCATACTATTGCAGATCTATTCTTTCAATTCAGGATCACATTCAAATCCACAATTACAATTCATTAGAATCCATGCTGTTCCATCCCTAATGTAACTCCCAAGCCCGCAGACAATTTGAAAGGTACCTCCATTTTACAAATAAATTGAAAATGTACTTTTATCCGAAGTACTTGGAAATATAACATTACACTTTCTTTCTGTTATGTGTCTGATACTTAAATCAGTGACACTGCATCTGTGGTAGCTGGTTCTCTATATTCTTTCCTGTGTAATATCTCTAAGAGTCTCGACAAGGACCACTTTGAAAGATCTGCTCTAATACTCTGAATAGCAATAAATGGGCATAAACACAATTCTACAATGATGGACAACACTCAACATCTAGATAAACAGCCCTAATGGTGCTCTGTATTCATAGTTCTCTCAGCTCAAGTATCAGCCGTTAATGGTTTCTTAAAAAGTAACGAAGCTTTTCATGATAGAACAGCATGATGATTAATTTACTGGAATGAATCATCGATCCATGAGCTGGAGTTGAAATCTTACCACAGCAACTAGGAACATTTAAACTCAAGTAATTTACTGAATATCAGTATTGATGATAATGAATGAATCTACTGTATTGCTATATATATATATATATATATATATACATATATATGTGTGTGTGTGTGTGTGTGTGTGTGTGTGTGTGGGTGTGTACGTGTGTGTGTGTGTGTGTGTGTGTGTGTGTGTGTGTGTGTGTGTGTGTGTGTGTGTGTGTGTGTGTGGGTGTGTACATTTACAAAAATCACAAAACTATACTATATATATTTACATTTATACACATATATTTACATGTATGATATATATTGTATGTTATAAGCCCAGTTCTGGGTTAATGTTAGGGGGGCAAACGCTTCATTGATACTGTTGTACTACTTGATTCAGTGTTGAATCCAATTGAAGTAATTCAGATGCCTGAGGAAATGACCTTTGGCTTGTCTTTATAGAGTCAGAGTCATACACTCATACACTGTGAAAACAAGCCCCTCGGCCCAACTTGCCCACACCGACAAACATGTCCCATCTACACTTGTGGCACCTGCCTGCGTTTGGCCCATATCCCTCTAAACCTGTCCCATCCATAGATAGTTTCAGTAGATGAACTACATAAATGGAAAATGTTATTATATTTATTTATATCTTCTACCTTCTTGCTTAGGTAAGCTATTCTTAAAAATAAAAGAACATTTCAGTATTCTGATCATCGTCTTGATTATCTGATTGTAGAGCTTTAAATGGATTAGGTAAGCATAGTTTTCAAAGGCAGTTTGCAGTCATGAAAATCCCTTTCCTTAATTCAAAACTGGTTCATAGACTTAATGATTAGTAATATGGAAACTGAGAGCAACATCACACAGTCCTTTAAAGTAAAGGGTTGGGCAGCATTGAGGTTTCAGTATTCACACATAATCCTCTTTCCATAATGATTTTCATAGAAAAGAATGAGATTCAGAACTGCATCACCTGTAAAAAATTGGATAGATTGTACAATACCAGAACTGGGGAACATTACCAGCTTATACAATACTGAATTGACAATAATGTTGAAAACCACCAAGGTCACTTATTATGAATTGAATTAAAAGCTATCAACCTTCTGTTGCCAGGTGCACACTGAGTTTCAAACACTTTTATATTTGAGAATAATTGACAGTTTGTGATAAATAAATTCATTTTCTTGTACACATAATTATATTATCTTTCAAAGCTGTTTAAACCCTCATTCTTACAGTAGGTACCAGGAAAATTGAAAGCGTGGAAATTGCCAGCAAAGTTAATGAAATGTTTGCGTTCTTTGTAAATGTAGAACCAAAACGGTCATTGACGTACCGAGAAAGAGCTGGGGGAGGCTTAAGGCAAGGACTGATCCATGTATCCCATTAAAGGAAAGGTGTAACTTAACCCATATATGTTCCTCACCGCCACAATTTTGACATGGATGATGAGCTCATTCGGAACAGGAAGCTGGAAATTGGCAAAGTTTCAGAGGGCATCGGAAGTTTCATGGATGCAATTAGCGAATCTGTAGCCTTCTGCACTATTCCAGTGAGGGCCAATGTAACTTAGAGAAACTGCACCTCGTTGTATGTTTGCACACATTGGAGCCTTAAAGGTTCCACACTTTTGGATAACTTGCTTTATTTGTTTGTAGCAGAACCAACTCGCAATGCTACCTATCCATAAAATGATCTTCGTTTTTCTTTCTCGTTGGATGCTGCCTGATCTGCTGGGAATTTCAGGTTCAGCAACAACAGTGATCTGCATTTTACATTTTCTGTCTAACTACCCTCATTAATGTATAAATCAGATGGCACTGTACATTTTAATTGATTTAAATTATTTTAAAATTATTTTAATCATTATAATTTAAAATGTTTACGACAACCATGGCCTCATCCACAGTGATATCTTCTCTGTCCGATCCATTTCTCCCACACCCACGATACAACTTTAAACTAACTTATTTTCTCACTGCCTCTTTGCTAACTGTGTTCTGTGCTAATGGTGGGTGTAGACTCAGTGGGTCTTTTGGCCCACTGAGTCTACACCCACCATCAAGCACCATTTACACAAATCCCTTTTTATTCCCATCAACTTCATATCCCAACCCCCACCCCCAATACTACCACCCACCACACATTAGGGGCTAGTCAAGTAAGTTTTACGTCTTTGTTGTTTATGACCTGAAAATTAAACTTAGTTTTACTTCACAAAGATGTTGCCTGACCTGCTGAGTGTTTCCAGTATTTTCCGTTTTTATTAAACATATATTTTTTGTATGTGTACATCACTGCCCTTTGTGCTGTTTGCCAGTAGCTCAGCCACCTAGTTATAATAGAGTTTTGAAAATTAATGGCTTGTGAAAGAACAGTAATGGCCGCCTCTGAAATCTATTATTGCTTCACATGAGTTTTCCACTTAAATAGCTCGGCAGCTGTTTAAAATTGGCAAAGATAATCTGGAATAAAATGTCCCTGATCTCTCCCATGAAAGGTACATATGGATGGTGGGTCTGTGCAAGACAGCACAGTTCAAGATCAAATAGCAGAACTCATCCGTGAATAAGAAATGCCAGGGTGAAGTTCCTTCGGACAACCAGCAGCTCATTAACTGGGTTGTTGGAAAGGAGAAAAATAAAAAGGATTAAAATAAACATAAGGAATCAGAAAAGTCATGCTAATCTGGAGACAAACACAATGGTCTTTTTTCTTTATCACTTGAATTGGATTTGAAAGCAAATCGAATATTTACTGCCAAGTCTTCAGAGGTCATTAACCTAGATCTATTAGCTCAATTAGCGTTTCAAATGGAAGCAATTTCAGACTTTAATTTTTGCAATGTTTTAGCCAAAGCAAAGTAACTTATGGTTCAACGCATTTAGCTGAAATTGATAGACATTGGTTTGTCTAATGTCAACTTTATGGCTTCATCTATCTACCCGCACATTCACAGGGAATTGTGCATTTCAGTTTTGATGATCGATAAAACCATTGGCTGAATCATACTACTGAACTTAGGCCAGCTCACCCATCACCAGTGAAGATGACAGAGGCTACAATGAGTGGGCAATAGAGGGTGATGAGCCTTGACAGTCGCAATCGTCTAGCATCTGTGCTTCTTCGTCTGCGTATTATTTATGAGTAATAGCACAAAAAACCAATGTGAATAAACACGCCTGGGAAGCACAGGGCACATTCAATTCTCAAAATCTCCATCACAATTTCTTTTTGTTTTCTCTTTGCTTCAGAATAACGTGTAATCACACAGAACATTGATTTAGGTGCAATATCAAAAGCACAATTCTTTTCATAAAAATAGCACCGCGAAATGAGAAAAGTGCCTGATGTGTCCCAATGTACCGCCTTCTGTGGGACTGAACTATTCGCACCAGAAGCATTTCAAGTTCAATAGCTGGTGAGTGCTGATCGCACAGGCAGCATCTGGGGTTGTAATTCGTCACGGCATTGCATGCCAAGCAGGAATTCTCAAGTGTGACCATGCGATAGAGGGTACAATTGCGCTTGCTTTTGTTGTCCCTTGTGATGAATGGACATCCATCGAGGCTAACAAGGGAAAAATGGACATTTAGATACCTCCCTGGTGCACAATCAAGTGGTTAATGGGAGGTTCCAAGAACACTTCAATCCTCAACAATGATGGGGCCACCGTGAGGGTGCTAAAAACAAAAACAAACCCAGAACTACTTTCAGCCAGAAATACTGGCTGGTTGACCTATCTCAGTTTCCTCCTGAGAGCCCTAACAGCACAAAAGCATGCCTTCAATCACTTTGAATCATTGCGCATGATATCAAAAAAGGCTGGATAAAACAAATGCAATGAACCAGACAACATCATTGTTAGTATATCAGCAACCTCAGTTCTCCAACAGTCTGTCTGTCCTTTTCAAACTCTTTTGTTACTTTTGGTAAGTTTTAAAAGTTTGTGTAAATGTTCTTAGTTTTATGTGGGGGGTGGGGGAGGGGGAAACATTTCTCAATCTCCTACCTTGCCGGAGATGAGATTGCTTTCCGGATCACATCTCCGGTCGCTCTGCGGCCTAACACTGTGGAGCTGGAGGCCTTGCCTGGGACTGACTTTGAGCCCCCGCTCAAAGTCAGATGGACTTAACATCTGACCATGCGATTCCTTGCCTGGATCGCTGCTCCAACGTGGCCTGCGGACTTTAACATCAAGGAGCTCACAGTCTCAGGTTGAGACTGGTCGGGAGCTCCAAAAGCCACACATGGTTTGATATCCCCGACCCGGGGTCCGATCGCCTGACACAGGGGAGCTCAAATCCACCCCTCCGCAATGCAGGAGCTGGATCGTCCCGATGAGGAAGGCCCGCCGCTGACTAAGGGGAGTCAAGATTGTCCCGTCAACGGAAGGTTAGAGGCCCCCGATCGCTGGAGGACAAAGAAGGGAGAGATTGAACTTTTTTTTGTCTTCCATCACAGTGAGGAATGTGGAGGAGTCACTGTGGTTGATGTTCATGTTAAAAAGTATTTTGTGTGTCCTGTTGGTTTTTATTGTTATGACTGTATGGCAAATGAAGTTCCTCGTATGTTGCAAAACATACTTGGCTAATAAAGTATTATTGTGATTGTGATTGATTGTGATTGTGAAAACTAGTTGTCTCTTCAGCAGAAACGTTCCTGTAAGTTACAATACTGGAATCTATGCACCATTGGGGTAAATTGCCCATTTATGTTGCAAGGACAAATCCAACTGGCTAATCACCGACTATTCAATCTACTCTCAAGCATGAGCAAGGTGAGGGGAGCCATAGCCAGCAGTACTCATGCGCCAATAACCTTCTCACGCTCATCGACAGTGGTAGCAAGCAGTACTCTTGCACCAATAACTTCCTCACTAATGTCAAGTTTGGATTTTGCCAGTACCATTCTAGTCCAAAGATTAAACAGCTGAATTCAAGAGATGAGGCAAGAGTGAATGCTGTTAATATCAATTAATGGGGACCAAAGGAAAATACTTCAGTGGTTGGAGTCTAAGGTCACATGAAGGAAGGTGGCAATGACTGTTGGAGATCGATTATCCCATCTGCAATGTTTCTTCCAAGATAATATCCTAGACACAACTCTAACACTTCCATTTGGACTTCCTCAATAAATGAAGCAGTCCATGTTTGCATCTAACAAGATAACTTTCAGGCATAGGGTGAGAATTGACAAGCAGCATTCCCACCATGAAAATGCTGGACAATTACCTTTTCTGACATGACAGATACTAACCATCTACCACTGACACACAATGGTGTTCTTATGAATATATCTCCACCATTAATCCAGGGAGGGGGTCATCATTGACCAGAAATTCATCTGGACTAGCACATAAATATTATGATGACAAGAGACAAGATACTTTGATTGAAAAAAGTCTTGATAGTCCATAAATGTCCACCATCTGCAATTTAGAAAGAGCATTGTGGAGTACTATCCAGTTGCCTGGATGTCAGCAGCTCTAAGAAGCTTTATACCTTGCAAGACAAAGCAGCCAATTTGACTGGAACCCCATTCATCACCATTAAACAATCATTTTTTCAACACCAATGCATTGTAACTTCAGTGAATATCATTCAAAAATGCACTGCAGTTCCCCTCTTAGACCATCCAACAGAAATTCCCAAAGTGGGGAACTCTACCACCAAGAAGGTCTGCAGTTGCATGGGAACACCCCCTGCATGTTCACCTCCAAGTTGCACACCATCCGGACAGGCTAATATATTGCAGTTCATCTATACTGAACTCCCTGCCTAGCTGCATTGTCAGAGTGCCTTCATTAGAGAGATTACAACGATTCAAAATGACAGCTAATTACAACCCCCTAACAGCAGTTAGTGATGGTCAACAAATGTTGTCCATAACAGTGATGATCATATTTCAAATAAAAATTTAGAAAGGTATACCTTTCCCAGTGCACCAACTACTGCCACAAGACAGGTGCAGTGAATGGCTAAAATAGAAAGGAAACACTGGCATTGAATTTTAATAGATTTCATTAAAAATTTAATCAAATCCCCGACAATGAAGCAAGAAAACATATTGTACTGTTAATCAATTTTGGATTTCAACCTCAACACAGACAACATTCAACACAATACTTTACTAATTGGGGCTGTTATTAAATCAGAGACTGAATTTTATATAATTTAAAAACTTACGTGTCTGTCTCATCCCATGCAATGCATGACTGGTTTGTGGTGCCCTGTAAAACAAAATAAACACACTTAGAATACATGTGTCGGAAAAAAACTGCAGATGCTGGTTTAAATCGAAGGTAAACACAAAATGCTGGAGTAACTCAGCGGGACAGGCTGCATCTCTGGAGAGAAGAAATGGGTGACATTTCGGGTCTGAAGAAGGGTCTCGACCCGAAACATCACCCATTCCTTCTCTCCAGAGATGCTGCCTGACCTGCTGAGTTACTCCAGCACTTTGTGTCTACATTTAAAATACAGCTGATTCTACTGGGGGACAAATTGAACATTTTACAATTATGCTGCCTATATCTAAGTTGCAGTCAGGTAAATTAATATTTTCCCAACACAGTTTATGCGCATCACCAGATTACATTTTGTATGATTCTATTGTAGATATAAATGTCTTGCTCTACAGCAATATAAGAGAGAGAATGAAGGAAGAGGTCAAATTACATGGTCAGATACTCTTATCATTCAAGTCAATCAGCAAGAAACTAAGAACTCCTGGATCGGGTACATTGCCACTCACCTGACCACTTTCCAAGTGAATCTATTGTCAACAAACACTAAAGAATCTGAAGACCATTTGGAATTCATTCCAGTAAAGGTTATTATAGGCAGACAAACCCTCAATGGATTTCTAGTTATGGCATTTCAACAGTTTTTAACAACTGAATAGGTTCTTGCTCACTTCAGATGCCAGTTAAAGGTGAGCCATGTTCTTGTGAGACTGCAGACCAAAGGCTGAAAGGCCATCAGCTCGCATTTCCCTAGTGGATATTATTGAAGCAGTTGAGTTTTCATCAGAGTGCAAGAGCTTCTAGCTCGCTGCGTTTGACAGCAACATTTTATTCTTAACTTATTTTGTTAGTTTGATAAAAGTATCGAAAATAAATCTTCAAAACCACAACGTCATGTTGCTAGGTCTCTGGATCACCGTCTGGTAGCAGAACTGTAATGCTTCTATCCTCGTTTATCTTTAAAGGAATGTGTCTAGCACGTTGTAATGTCAATAACTGATCAATTTGCCTTTGAGGTGTGGAAGGGTAGGGGTGGTCGGTTATGTGAAACATGATATTTCAAAAACACTAGAAAACAAAATGTTTAGATCAATCATAAAGCTGTTTCCTTTAAGACGTCCTTCATGCATGGCAATGTTGTTTATATCCAGTTCAAATATATGAACAGAATTCACAATGCAGTCTGCTAAACTAATGGGAGATCAAATTGAGGATATTTACATGACTCAGAATACATACATTACTGAAAAAAAACCAATTGCATAATAATTGTCATCCAGGAGATTTTAGTGTTAAAATAAAGAAAGTTGTAGTTAAAAGAAATGCACATTAATGTAATCATGAAGAAGGTGTGGCAGTGTCGGTACTTTCTTGGAAGTTTAAGGAGAATTGGCATGTCTTTATATTCTTCAACAAACCTCTACAGATACACTGTAGAAACATTCTGACTGGGTGCATCATGGCCTGGCACCACAATTCCAATGCACAGGAATACAAGAGGCTGCAGAGAGTGGTAGTCTCAGCTTTGTCCATTGCGGGCACAGTTCTCTCCTCCATCAGAAGCATTTACACGAGGCGCTGCCTCAAGAAGGTAGCACCTATAATCAAGGATCCCCACCATCTGGGCTATGCTACTGTGGGAAGAAGGTATGGAATCTTTAAGTCCCACACCACCAGAATCAGGAACAGCTACTTTCCTGCAGCTATTCAGTTCTTGAATCAACCATAATCTTAGTTTGGTGCACTTCTTGCACTACCGAGGACTTGTTTTGCGCAATGTCTTGTTTTATTGTGCAGTCTATTTCTTTTCTCTGTCTTGTAGAATTTATGTATATTTTGTTTTTGTGTGCTTGCCTCAATTTATATGCCTGTGAATCTGCTTTAAGTAAATATAATCTTACTTGTATCTCACATATCTGTGCACATGACAATAAACTTGGCTTGGCTTGACTTGACACATCACCCCTTGTGAACTAGAGAAGTCTAAATGGTAATTAATATTAAAATGCAGAAAGCAAAGCATTGGGTTTACTGTAATATCGCTAATTCCTCAGTTTCTTCATTAGGAGATAATTTCTCCCATTTCTACACTGAAACTGTGACAGTTGTCAGCTCAAGCTCCTAACAATTAACCAAAGGCTATTCTTCAACAGTGATTGCATTGATGAGGTAACAATATTTTCATTCCGTGTCAGTGCAATAGTTTTCAATTGTGAATAAAATATACAGCTATAGGGCAGAACCAAATCAACCTCATCTGAAATGCGGTGTTTCATACAATTCAATTGCAGTGTACATGACTTGAGTGCATAACTTACATTGTATAGATGAGAAAATTCAATTTCCAAAGGGCTGGATAAAGATTTTGGCGAAGGCTTTACAATAACAGAGATTATCTTTGAATTCAGCACTGTGGCATTTCTGAAATTGAAATCAAAAGAGAGGAAATATGTTAG
Organism: Rhinoraja longicauda; assembly: GCF_053455715.1. Classification (NCBI taxonomy): domain Eukaryota; kingdom Metazoa; phylum Chordata; class Chondrichthyes; order Rajiformes; family Arhynchobatidae; genus Rhinoraja; species Rhinoraja longicauda. The sequence goes on along the minus strand of NC_135956.1, from coordinate 38,234,232 downwards.
CGATTAAAAATATAATGTTTCTTTTAAATCATAGGTAAAATAATTGGGTCTCACCACCAGGCCTGTGCCAATGACAGTTTCTTTGTTAAATTAATAGTGCTTGTGTCATTAATTAGTTGTTTTGAGCATGTTATTGGTGAACTGTAATATTGTGGTTTTGACTCATTGTTTGTTACAATAATGTTGTTATTTTCTCAGCAAATGGAGGACTCTACCATTGCAAGACGAGTTGATGAAATGTAATAGCACCCAAGCCATGATATTTTTAGTCACCAAAATGACACTTCAGGCATGTATAGATATCAGGAATGGCAAATGTTGGGATCTAGAGCAAAAACAAACTGCTGAAGGAATTCAGTGGGTCAGACAGCATCTATGAAGGGAAATGGACAGATGACGACTCGACAGAGGACCCATCGCCAGACTCTCAGGATGGTCAGAAGTGTAATCAATTGTAATGTAGTTACAATTTTAATTAAGAAATCTCACCACTACTGCGTGAAGTGACATTACTTTGAACATAGAACATAGAACAACAGTTGAGCACAGGAACGGGCCTTTCAGCCCACAATGTTTATGCTGCACATGTTGCCAATTTAAACTGATCTCATCTGCCTGTACATGATTCATGTCTCTCTATTCATGTGCCTATCCAAAAGCCTCTTAAATGCCACAATCATATCTGCCTCCTGCACTACCGTATCTGAACCCCTGACAGTGCGTTCTAGGCCCTCGCCATTCTCTGTATAAAAAAAATTGCCCCGCCCATCTTCATTAAACTTTCCCCTCTCACCTTATAGCAATGCCTTCTAGTGTTGGACATTTCCACCCTGGGAAATAAGGTAGTTCTGACTGACTACCTTATCTATGCCTCTCATAATCTTATATACAATATTCATGAATATACATTAATTCCACCTCCAAATTAAGTTGAATATTAATACGTTATGCTTGACCACTAATCCCAGAACTGTTTCACCATGCCCCAAATCTTTGTGAAGGAGGTTTTCTATTCTGTCAAAACCTCTTAATTAACCTTCACAAACGTGTCCTGTTCCCTTCCACTGCATTCAGTGTCATTTAAACCATCTATGTTTTAATTGGTTTTAACACTTTTGTTTCATCTACCCCATAATCTGAGTTTTTGTGGAGAAAAAGACCCAGTTTTCAAGTCTTTCTCTGTCTCTCTACTTCCTTATATGGCAGCATCCTTGTAAATCAGTTATAAATCCTTTGACTTTTTCATTTAGATAAGTGCGTGGTAGGCCATCAAAGGAGATAACAATCTCCAACCATGATCCCAGCCACGTGTGTGGATCCTCGATAACCTTCTGATTTAAGTCACCAAGATGAATCATATTCCCCTGTTTATACTCCATACTCTTTACATTTTATTTTACAAATACCTATACAATGATTCACGTTTAATGTCATTTATGCAATGGGCTTCAGTAACCCCAGTAGGAATTTTAATGATTGAACCATTTCCTGTATAAAATTATGTCCCAATTCTCAATTCCTTTTGTGAAACTGTCAATGGTTTGTACTCTTTATGAGGGACCTCCCAATCAAAGATTTCCGATAGCGCAGAATTAACAAGCACAATTTCTATCGTAACCTCAACTGGCTTTGGGAGTTCATGTTTCATAAATCAAATTAATCATTATTCTTCCATCATAGTACAAATTTTCATAAAATACCACAACACCAAAGTACTGCAATGTCGTGAAAGAAAAGAGTTGTTTGCTACAAAATTGAATCAATTCACAGGAAAGGTTTCATTGAGAAATTCTGTAATTCATAGAAAAATGTGTTTGAGACCCCCAAAAATGCCTTCTTTTTATCTATCAGTCTGGCTTCTCTGCATTTATTTGTCACTGGTGGCATATCTCAACACTTGTTGCAAGGAAGAGAAGATGCAGCTGAGAATCTCGGGGACAGTGCCAGACACAAGGAAATGTAAAATAACTTGTCCATGCTGAAAGATTCCATAATTCCTATGCAGTTCTTCCTGAATCCTGCTGCATTGTTCACCCAAACTGTTGTGCTTTCCCCTTTGGTCTTTGTGGACAAGATCAGTCCAGTTTTGCACCATCAATCATATTATCATAAGCTCATAAGATCATAAGGTCTTAAGTGATAGGAGTAAAATTAGGCCATTCAGCCCATCAAGTCTACTCCGCCGTTCAACCATGGCTGATCTATCTCTCCCTTCCAACCCCATTTTCCTGCCTTCTCCTCATAACCTCTGACACCTGGACCTGCACCTCCTCCAACCTCATCTACTGCATCCGCTGCTCTAGATGTCAACTTATTTATATCGGCGAAACCAAGCGCAAGCTCGGCGATCGCTTCGCTGAACACCTGCGCTCGGTCTGCATTAACGCAACTGATCTCCCGGTGGCCCAGCACTTTAACTCCCCCTCCCATTCCCAGTCTGACCTCTCTGTCATTGGCCTCCTCCACTGCCATAGTGAGGCCCGCCGGAAATTGGAGGAGCAGCACCTCATATTTCACCTGGGCAGTTTGCGGCCCGGTGGTATGAACGTCGACTTCTCCAACTTCAGATAGCTCCTCTGTCCCTCCCTTCCCCTCCTCCTTCCCAGATCTCCCTCTATCTTCCTGTCTCCACCTATATCCTTCCTTTGTCCCACCCCCGACATCAGTCTGAAGAAGGGTCTCGACCCGAAACGTCACCCATTCCTTCTCTCCCGAGATGCTGCCTGACCTGCTGAGTTACTCCAGCATTTTGTGAATAAATCTAATCAAGAATCTATCTATCTCTGCCTTAAAAATATCCACCGACGGCCTCCACAGCCTTCTGTGGCAAGGAATTCCACAGATTCACCACCCTCTGACGAAAGAAATGTCTCCTCATCTCCTTCCGAAAAGAATGCCCTTTAATTCTAAGGCTAAGACCTCTAGTCCTAGACACTCCCACAAGTGGAAACATCGTCTTCACATCCACTCTATCCAAGCCTTTCGCCATTCTGTATGTTTCAATGAGGATCCCCCCTCATTCTTCTAAACTCCAGCGAGGACAGGCCCAGTGCCGACAAAGAATCTTCAATCAAAAACTGTGATTCACTTGCATGTCCAAGGATAACCTCTCTGCAAATCTATTCTTCTGGAATTGAGTAAAAATGACCATCTGCTCAAAGCCATTTGCTGCTACTGCAGGGAATTGGGGGAAATTACCACAAATATTGACAATTTCAATGGCTGCATAAACGTTTGACATTCCTGAAATTTGATTTTTAAATTTGTGATCTACAAATTATATATTACCTAATCTACAAACGATATCACTTGCACACAAAGTCAAGTCACAGAAAATGCTTTCCATGACTGAAGTTAGCCATTAAAAAGGAGGTAGTAACAGTTAGCTTGGATAAAACAACTTTTTCCTACAAGATTAATGGTGGAATTAAATGCCAGTTGAGACCATTGAACCAGACGCTATAAATAGGTCCAACAGGCAATAATTCACTTCTAGAGTAATGTTGCATTGTGACTGCTTCTTGGACAGATGGTATAGTTATAGGTGGAAGCATAACACCAGCCTCAATTCTTCAATTTGTGTGGTCTTATTGAGAAAACAATACCTCTCACTAAATTTGGATGGATTAGGTTGATTTATCAGATCGGTTACTGCTGAACATATTGGCTTTGTCCTTTATTTTACAGTTCTTCTTGATGTACTGCCCCACTTGAAACATCTCAGCTATGTAGGGAAGCTTTGATCAAAGCAGCTGTGATCAATGTTATCAATGTTCCCCCTGTTGTAATTTGGAAAGCTATTGATAAGCAACCTGTTGATATATATGCACAAACAGCAAAACCTGAAGCGAAGATCGCTATTTTATACATAACCATTAGAACGTCGGTGAGGCCACATTTAGAGTATTGTCTTCAGTTCTGGGCACCATGTTATAGGAAAGATGTTGTAAAGCTGGAATGTTCATAAGTTCACAAGCTATAGGAGTAGAATTAGGCCATTTGGCCCATGAAGTCTACTCTGCCGTTCAATCATGGCTGATCTCTGCCTCCTCATCCCATTTTCCTGCCTTCTCCCCAATAACCTTTGACACCCGTTCTAATCAAGAAGAGTACAGAAAAGATTTACAAGGATGTTGCCAGGATGAGAGGATCTGAGCTCCAGGGAGAGGTTGAGTAGGTGGGGATTATTTTCCTTGGTGCGCAGGAGGATGAGAGGTGATCTTATTGAGGTGTATAAAATCATGAGAGGAATAGATCGGGTAGATGCACAGAGTCTCTTGCTGAGACTAGGTGAACCGAGGACCTTTCACCGTCCGGCGCAGCCTGGAACGTGGCAACCTCAACATCCTGACCGCGGGAGAAGACGGCAGGGGAAGAGAAAAGACATTCTGGCCTTCCATCACAGTGAGGAGGGGACTGGAGGAGACTCACTGTGATGGATGTTTCTTTTTTGGGGGGTTTTGTGTTGGTTGGGGTTGTGTAATTTGCTTATTTTATTGCTCTTATTGTTGGACTGTGGGTGACGAAATTTCGTCAAAAAAACTTGTTTTCTGGATGACAAATAAAGATATCCTGAATCCTGACCAGAAGACATAGGTTTAAGGTGAAGGGGAAAAGATTTAATAAGAATCTGAGGGGTAACTTTTTCACACAATGGGTGGTGGGTGTATGGAACAAGCTGCCAGAGGAGGTAGTTGAGGCAGGAACTATTTCACAAAAATAGTCCCTTCTGTCTGCAGGTAATTAATTTCCCTCCATTCCCTGCATATTCGTGTGCCAATCTAATAGCATCTTGATTGCCACTGTCAGGTCAGTGGTATTTATATTAAATTTAAAGATAATTCATAAATTATAGATTAACTTTTACTTTTCAGATTTGGCTGATTTTTCCTACTACACATGAAGCATACCAGAGAAAGGGTGTAAAATTAGATTAAATTATTTGGCAGGATTTCCTGAAAAATTAAGTTAAAAAAAATTAATGAATAGCAGATAATGTTTGGCATCCAAGAATATTTTCTGAAAGTGGAAGTTATGCAGATTTGTTTAGGATGAGTAATGGATGAATTCACAAATGCTTTGAATGTATGAATTACTTATCACATCAAAGAACAGAAAATTGCAACAAGAGTCAAGGATACGCTGTTATACATTATCCCATCTTTATTCCCCAATCTACTTCATTAGAATGGTCTAATTTAATTAAGCATTACCCTAGAAGCAACTAGATTTAACCAGTTAAGTAAAACTCAGTCATGTTCAACGATTTACCTTTGAAGATCCAGGAATGTTCCGAGGTTTCTATAGAGGATGGTTCCAATCACATACACTGAAGAATCATCTGGCTCTGCAAATATAAGTGCAGATGTGTTGGAAAGTATAGTTAATTTGTTAATTAAAAATCGGTAAAACATTTTTTTTTAAACATATTCTTCAAAATTTTAATTTCTCCTTAATATACATAATACATTTTGTAGGTGTGTAGGTTATAGTGTACAGGTTGCTAATGTAACTGCATATCTCCTTCATCTGTACCCTCAATAAATATGTTCACTTCTTCATTCGCTTTAAATTCTCCGGCTGATTTTCACCTTTGTCTTGTCATTAAATTACAATTTTGAACAACATTGTGAAGCTGCCCTGCATTCTCACAGCCAAGTAATGTAGCTAATTCAAGCTGAGTCCACTACCGATAGCAAAATAGTTGACGCGAATTTGGAGAAATGTAACCAGCTAGTTCTCCTCCCACATCCAATTAATGTATGAACTGGGTGAAGTGGGTCAGATTGCCTTGGGTTCCATTCAACAAAGTACAGGGAATATTGTTTTCATCCAAGTATCTCAGTTCACCCAATTCTGGTTCTTGAAAGTATTGCTTTTTAATATTGACTTTCACAACCTCTCTATGTCCCACAGCATTTCAGGCCAACAAATGCCGATAAATTCATTCCTCCTTTGATGCCCCAATAAACAATATATCGTTGCTTCACTGAGTTGTGGTCTGCATCCAAATTCATTCGACTGTGCAATGAATTTTGGAGGCAGAGCACAACAATTCTGTTCTGCTGTCGAGCATGTCCAGCACAAACGGCAGGCGATGAATATCTCAGCAGTCATTGGATGTGAAGGATTTTTCAATGTTTTCTTTAGTTCAAGATCCCAAATTGCATGGACTGAGGTCCTTTGATGGTATCCCTGACACACAAATAAAAGCAAATGATCAATTAATTTTACAAAATATTGCATTTCCACACTACTCCGTTACAACGGCTATTTCTGTAATTATGCTAGGTTATTTCCTTCCACTCAGAAGTCAATTCAGCACACTGGTCACCCTATCAATGATGCACAGTCTCTTGAGGTTAATCCAGATGGCATGATGGTGCAGCTGTTAGTGCTGCTGCCTTCAGACCCTGCTTTGGTCCAGAACTTGGTTTGTGCAAGTTTCTGTGTGCCATTTTCATGTTCTCTTTTCAACATGTGAACTTTGCCATGTGCTCCCTCCCACCTCCAAAACTATGCTGGTGGATTACTTGGCTCTTCTAAATTTACTCTGGGGGTTGATAAGTGGCAAAAACAATCATATGGCATATAAGAAAAAACAAGCTCTCCACAGGGAGAATATGCACACTCCATGCAGAACTGGGTTAAGGGAGCTGATTTGTTCAGAAATGTTGAAATTAATTTACTTTGGCTTCTGCAAAGATTCCTCCTTCTCATAACAATCGAAACATAATAGCCCAAAATATGTCCAATTGGAAAATGTCTTTGGCATACACTTCAAGCTTTCTATAAGTTGCCACTTATCAACCCCATTATGCATCTTTAGAGGTTTTGTCGGACTCAAATATAATAGCATGAGATCCTCAGATTTGTACTGCTTATTGCCTGGTACTTTTTTGGTGTGCGCTCTTAAGTGCTTAATGTCAGTGGCTTCAATTATTACAAGCCTGGTGTTACAATTCAATGGAGAAATTGATATACAATAAAAATAATTAGCAGGAATGACAGAGCAGACTGTCCTTTTTATGTTGTTCAAACCTAATCTAAACTGATAGGATGAAAGTCCATTCATTCTAAAATCTTTAATGATTCTATAATACTCAAGTTTAATTAGTTTCTATATTGTATTACTTTACAACACAAAATTTCACCAGATTGGCGTAATTTGGTTTTCATACTGATAATCACACAATGATAAACTAAATGTAAGTCATTCTTCTTAGACAAACAAAGTTCACAATAAAACTGCGAAGAGACCTGGCAGCATTCGATATTGCCACAAAAGCTTTAGTTTTAGCCTTAGGAATTCAAGAAGGTGGCACCTGCTGGATGCTGATGTGCATACCACACATGTTTACACTCCATTAGCTTCATGGCAAATAACCCTGAGTATATTGTCAAAATTACTAATGACAGGGAGACACAAGAGACTGCAGATGCTGGAATCTGGAGTATCAAACAATCTGCTGGGGGAATTCAATGGGTCAAGCAACATCTGCAGGAAAAAAAGTAATGGTCGACGTTCCCTAATGCAGTCTTGACCTGAAATGTCAATCCTTCCTCTCCCCGACAGATGCAGCTCGACTCGTTGAGTTCCTCTAGCAGATTGTTTGTTGTTTCCTTATGACATATAAGGAGGAATGTCCTTTGAGTTCAGTATGTCCTTCTCATCTCCCAGAGCTATCTCCTCAATCCCATTCTCCAATTATTTCCCTGCTACCTATTCTCTCATGCAAGTCCATTGAAATCCCCCTGCAAACTACCCAGGGTAATCAAACGTCATCTCTACGATGTTTTTAGGAAACTGCAGTGCCCCGAGGGAAGCCCAATCAGTCATAGGGAGAATATACACACTCCATGCAGACCTGGGTCACAGAAGCTGAGAGACCATGGCTTTACCTGCCTCACCACTGATGCCAAAGACTCAAGGAACTGCAATCTTGAATGAAACACAGTGCTGGAGTAACTCAGCAGGTCAGACAGCATCTCTGATTCTTAATCAGTCTGAAGAAGGATCCAAGCCCGAAACCTTGCCTGTCCTTTCCTCCAGAGATGCAGCCTGATACGCTGAGTTAATTCAGCACTTGTTTCACCCGTCATTGTGCTGCCTGCGTTAAATCTGCCCTATTCCACAAAATTGGGGCTTAAGTTAAAACATTAATAAAAAGCTAATTTGCATCAAAAACATACCGAAGTATTCAGCTCTCCTACAAATAAATGAAAATTGAAAATCATAAGAAAATTACCATTTGCCATGGAAACTTCACTATAAAAGAATCTAGACCTTGAGAACCAAAACAGTTGAAGTTCAGGGTAGATGTGTAGATTTTAAATGGTTTATCTCGAAAGAGTCACGTTAGCTGTCCTTGAAAATGTTTGGCATGACTCTCCACATTGTGCTTCAGAAATGTGGAATTCTTGTCAGTAACAGGTACAAAACTCTAAAGCAAATTTGATAAAGTGGACTAACTCAACTAATGCATAGGCAGCCAGGAGTTTGTAACTAGAATCAAATACCAATTCAGATGTGCCCTATTACTGCATATATTTTTAGAGACACAGCACGGAAAAATGCCCTTCAGCCCACTGAGTCCGTGACGACCAGCGACACTACAATACAATACAATATATCTTTATTGTCATTGTACAGCGGTACAACGAGATTGGGAATGCGCCTCCCATACGATGCAATAATTTAATTAGCTAGTCAGTAATAATTTAAACAACCCACCTCCCATACGATGCAATAATTGAATTAGCTAGTCAGTAATAATTTAAACAACCCAATGAAACAAATTGTAACAGTTTTAAAACTAGCACTATCCTACACACTAGGAACAATTTGCAATTTTTACTGAAGCCAAATAACCTCCAAACCTGTACGACTTTGTAATGTGGGAGGTAACTGGAGCACTCGGGGAACCAAAGTGGTCACAGGGAAAATGTACAAACTCCATACAGACAACAGGATCGAACCCAGGTCTCTGGCGCTATGAGGCAGCAACTCTACAGCTGTGCCACTGTGCCGCCCAAGTTAATAGGCAATGGGGAAACAGGAAGATTCCTGAAAGGATGCCTCAAAACTATTGGCATTCAAGCACTTCAGCCTTCAATTCACAATGTCCACCATCAAACAAAATGTTAAGAGACATAACATGTGCTAGAGGAACTTAGCAGGTCTGGCTGTATATGTGGAAGGAAATGGATGGACAACATTTTGGGTTAGGAACCTTCTTCACACCAAAGGAGGGATCCGACTGAAAATGTGATTTATCAACGTAATTAATGAAGGATCCCAACCAAAAATGTCATCTGTCCATCAAATAAGTACAAAAAGCTGGAGTAACTCAACGGGTCAGACAACCTCTCTGGAGAAAAGTAATGGATGATTTTTCAGGCCGAGACCCATCTTCAGACTGAGAGTCAGAGGAGAGTGAAACTAAACGTATGGAAAGGAAAAGAACAGATCAGATCCGGCACCGATGACCAAAGAGCCCACAATGGTCCATTGTTGGCTGTGAAGGAGTTAATAATGAAGGAATACAACAGTAATACTAATAGAACGTCTAGGGTGGGGAGAGATGGAGAGAGAGGGAATGCAAGGGTTACTTGAAATGAGAGAAATTCACATTTTCTCATTTTTCTCATTCATGTGATTGGAGCAGAATTAGGCCATTCGGCCCACCACATCTTCTCGGCCATGCAATCTATCTCTCCCTCCTAACCCCATTCTCCTGCCTTCTCCCCATAACCTCTAACACATGTACTATTCAAGAAAATATTTATACCATTGAGTTGTAAGTTGTTCAACCAAAACACAAGGAGCTGTTCCTCCAATTTGCATTGGGCCTCACTCTGATACTGGAGGAAGCTTAGGACAGAAAAGTCAGTATGGGAATGGGACGGGTTAAAGTATTTAGCAACTGCAAGATTGCGAAGGCCAAGGCAAAATGAGTGTAGGTGTTCAGTGAAACAATCGCCCAGTCTGCGCTTGGTCTCACTGATGTCTTGGAGTCCACACTGAGAACAATGGATACAGTGGATGAGTTTGGAGGAGGTGCAAATGAACCTCCGCACACCTGAAAGGAATGTCAGGGTTCCTAGATGGAGTCGAGTAAGGAGGATTGGGACAGGTGTTACATCTCCTGCGGTTGCCTGGGAACAGGGTGGTTTGGGTGGGAAGGGATGAGTGAACCAGGGAGTTGCGGAGGGAACAGTCCCTGCGGAAAGCGGAAAGGGGTGGAGATGGGAAGATGTTACTAGTGATGGGATCCTGCTGGAGGTGGCGAAAATGCCAGAGGATTATGTGCTGTATTCGATGGCTGATGGGGTGAAAGGTGAGGTTGAGGGGAACTCTGTCCCTGTTGTGACTGTGGGGAGGGGAAGCAAGAGCAGAGTTACGGGATACCAAGGAGACACGTGTGGGCCTTCTCTATGAGAGACGAGGGGAACCCCCATTTCATAAACAATGGGGACATCTCGGATGTCCTGGTATGGAACACCTTATCTTGGGCGCAGATGCGGTAGAGACAGAGGAATTGGGAGTAGGGCATAGAGTCTTTGCAGGAGGTAGATTGGGAAGAAGTGTAAATAGACAAAATGCTGGAGTAACTCTGCAGAACAGGCAGCATGTCTGGGTAGAAGGAATGGATAAGGTTTCGGTTTGAGACCCTTCTTCAGATTGAGAACCAGGAGAGAGGAAGACACAGAGATAAGGAAGTGCAAAATTTGAGACGAGATATCAAAGGGGATGGAGGTCAAGGAAAATGTAGAATAGATCATTGTTAGCTAGGAGAAGGTGACACCGAAACATAACATTTAATCAAGGGGACAGTCAGACTGGTCTGAGAACTAGGAAGGGGAGGGATGGAGAGAAAGGGAAAGCAAGGGTTACTTGAAGTTAGAGAAGTCAATATTCATACCGCAGGGGTGTAAGCTGCCCAAGCGAAATATGAAGTGCTGTTCTTCCAATTTGTGTTGGGCCTCACTCTGACAGTGGAGCAGGCCCAGGATAGAAAGGTCAGTGTGGGAATGGGAGAGGAAGTTAAAGTGTTTAGCAACCGGGAGATCAGGTAGGTTTAGGCGGACTGAGCAGAGGTGTTCAGCAAAACGATCGCCGAGCCTGCACTCGGTCTTGCCCGAGATATAGGAGATCGCACCTGGAACAGCAGATACAGTAGATGAGGTTGGAGGAGGTGTAAGTGAACCTTTGCCTCACCTGAAGAGACTGTTGGACGGAGTTGAGGGAGGAGGTATGGGGGCAGGTGTTGCATCTCCTGCGGTTGCAGGGGAAGGTACCTGGGGAGCAGGTGGTTCGGGTGAGATGGGAAAAATTAACCAGGGAGTTGCGAAGGGAACAGGTCAAGTGGAAAACGGAAAGAGATGGAGATGGGAAGATGTGGCTAGTGGTGGGATCCCATTGTAGGTGGCGAAAATGTCGGAGGATTATGAGCTGTATGCGATGGCTGATGGGGTGAAAGGTAAGGACTAGGGGTCCCTGTTGCGACAGTGGGGGAGGGGGAGCAAGGGCGGAACATAGAAGAGGGATCCTTAAAGAATGAGGGTATCTCAGATAGTGTAGTCCAGTTAGCTGTGGGAGTCAGTAGATTTGTAATAGACATCATTTGATAGTCCATGTCTTGTGATTGATGCAAAGAGGTCATGAAAGGGGAGGGAATGGTCCAAGTGAATTTCAGTGCAGAAATCCCTCCGTCTTCACCACTCTGTGCTCCAAATTCTCCAACAAAGTTTCAAGATGGACGGTAGAAAGTACCCTGGCGTTGCATTATAGCCTGGCAAGGCAATTTCACCACAAATGAACACAAGAACTTGCAAAGGGTGGTGGACTCAGTTCGGTCCATCACGGGCACTACCCTCCCCTCCATTGATAGCATCTATATGAGGCACTGCCTCAAAGAGGCAGAGTCTTGCACGAAGAATTCCCACCATCCTGCTCATGACCTCTTCTCATTGCTACCATCAGGCAGGAGATACAGAAGCCTGACGCCCACACCACGATGTTCAGCAAAAACTACAATGGACTTGGGTTTTTTTCAATGTAATGTTTTTGTACAAATGTCTTCTTTCTTTTAGTATGTATAATATCTGTATAATTTGTTCATTGTGTGTTTATCTAAGTCTATGTGCCTGTAATGCTGCTCATGTATATAACAATAAACTTGAACTTGAATTAAATGTTGAAGTGGCCATATTGCAATAAATTCCTCATGGCCCCAGAAAGAGAGTTTATTTTAAATGTTCCATCTATGTTGGAACTTCCCATTGGTATCTAAACAGCTCCAATAATAAAATCAAAGGAGCACAATAACAACATACCTATTGATCCCCTGGTGGAAAAGATGCTTTTTGAAATAGTGACTTTATCTTCAGAATTCCTTGCCCAGTTAACCATCCCTCTCCATCCCTTCATGGGGAAATTGATATCTGTAGCTCCATTGGCTGGCCGCTTATAAATGCATATCACTGAAAACAAAAACACATGTAATTGGTCTCTTACTTGGTAACAGATGCTGCTGGTAAATTCTGAGTGTTATCATCACACAAATATATTGAACACAAACAACACCATTTTCAGAATAATCCAAAATAAAAACAGTAATAAATTGACAAAGCAACTCTGAACTTCCCTCTCTTGTCAATGCAAACCTTCAACCTGGTTTCTCAGTTTTCGCTGTGACAACCTATTTCCTTTTTACAGCAACACTGCATTGTCTCACCTCTCTCAGATATATCAGCAAAGTACTATACTGCATCATAGTGCACAGCTCAAGAAGCGGGAATTTAAATGCTAGCTCTTTCATGCTGGGGTGAAAGTTTTGCTCCATGAAAAGAGGGAAAGAGAGAACTCAGAAAAGAGGGAAAGAAAAAATAAAAATAATCTCCTCAAGCAAATAAATTCTGCATAACTCAATTATAGAGGATGCACTTGTTGCATGCATTCATATGATTGCAAATGTAGATTCTATTTCACAACTATCTTCAATTTATTCTGTTCAACAGTTTATAGTTCTTTGGAAGCACTTGGTTCTAAAAGAAGCCACACAAATATATTGAACACAATACACTTACAGGTGACAAGTATGGCTTTTGCAATAAATGAAAACAATAGAGCATTATTTGCATAAATAATTAAGACAATTAAGGCAGACACCTTAGAAATTATGTATCTGCTGTGCCATTCATATTTTCCATTGTTTCAAAAGCCTTATGCACTCTATGATATTTTTCAATTGAGTAATTTAAGTATCTGTTGAATCATAGCCTCAGAAAGTTATGTAAAATAAATCAGTTCTTGCACAAACATCTTATTGCATACAATTTATTGAACAGGAAACATCAGTTCATGAAATTAAAATCTTGATGAACAGACACAATTCAGCACACACTGACACTGCTGGCACTATCATTGTATGTGCATCCATGCATTCCAATTATAGAGAGTACCATTTCCTCTGGAGACACTTGCCTTGACAAACATGCCGACGATTCCTTTGTGCACCACCTAAATATGTTAATGGTTGTATTCAAGCAGTTCTACAGCTGTACTCAGCAAGAGAACAGAACATCATTTGATTGAGGGAGTGGGGGAAGCAATAAAAACTGGAGAGTATAAAAAGATTCAGGAACAAAGGAAGTGTCACAGACCTGTCAGAATATGAGGCATGCACAAAATGCTGGCGTAACGGCGGGTCAGGCAGCATCTCTGCAGAAAATGGATAGGTGGTTTCAAGTCAGGACCCTTCTTCCAACATGTCACTTATCCATTTTCCCCAGAGATGCTGCCTGACCCACTAAGCTACTCCAAAGTTTTGTGTCTCTCCTTGGTATAAATCAGCATTTGCAGTTCTTTGGTATCATCTTTCAGATTCAGACATGATTCAAATTCAGACCTGTCCTGGGTTCAGACAGATGCCGTCTGAAGAAGGAACTCGATCCGAAACGTCACCTATTCCTTTTTTCCAGAGATGCTGCCTGACCCGCTGAGTTACTGCAGCATTTCGAGCACTTCAGAACAGATTATATCTGTAATAGACGTAATCACGAAGAAGGTACGCCTACAAGTTCCTCTACTTTCTTAGATGTTTAAGGAGATTCAATGTGTCATCAAATACTCTGACAAAACTTCTACAGGTGCATTGTGGAGAGCATCCTGATTGTTTGCAACATGGCCAGGCATGGTGTTTCCCACACACAGGAATGCAAAAGGCTGTAGAGAGAGGTGGGTTCAGTGGTTCATCATGGGCACAGCCTCTCCATCATTGAATGCATCGATATGAGAAATTGTCTCCAGGAGGTGGATCTATTATCAAGGTTCTGCACCATCCAAATAAGGCCCTCCTCTCAATGCTACTATTAGGCAAGAGAAGCCACAAGCAATACACCACCGGGTTCTGGAACAGTTATTTTCTGACAAAGTTGTCTGGTTTTTCAAATTGTGTTTTAGCACTCTCGTTTTTTTTCAAAAGTTGATTAGTTCATAAGCTATAAGAGCAGAAGTGGGGCCCATCATGTCTACTCTGCCATTCAATCATGGCTGATCTATCTTTCCCTCTCAACATCATTTTCCTGCCTTCTCCCTATAACCCCTGACACCCGTACTAATTAAGAACCTATCAATCTCCACCTTAAAAATATCTATTGAGTTGGCCTCCACAGCCTTCTGTGACAATGAATTCTACAGATTCACCACCCTCTGACTAAAGAAATTCCTCCTCATCTCCTTCCTAAAGGTACGTCCTTTAATTCTGAGGCTATCACCTCTGGTCCTAGACTCCCCCACTAGTGGAAACATCCATTTATTTTACTGTCATGCAGAATGTATGTGCAATTTATGTTTTTGTGTGTTGTCTTTCACCATGTTCCTGTGATGTTGTTGCAAGTAAGATTTTAATTGTACCTGTATCTCATAGTCCTTGGGCATGTGACAATAAACGCAACTTGAGTTGACTTGATTTTACATACTTTGATAAGGTCACCATTAGATTCCTTTGCTCCGTCAAAACTGTCCTAGCCTATCCAGTCTCTCCTTATAACTCAAGCCTTCCAGTCCCAGCAACATCCTCGTGAATCTTTTCTGTGCCTTCTCTGGTTTGCAGGAAAGAAAAAAAACTCTTTCCTATACCTTAGCGACCAAAACTTTAGTGACTTTAGTAAGTCTGGTGCTGAATAATAACACATATTCTACTCGAATTATTGGTATAGTTTCCTTACAGGGCAAGAGAGTTTAAAGAACACAAATTGTCCCATTCAATTGAATTATTTTAGATTTTAGATTACAATAGAAAAATTTGAACTCCAAAACCTTTCTGACTTTAATTTAGTGAGTTTTATGCAGAAACAATAAAGGCAGAACTTCAAAGAAGAACCACAAACAAACTACCGAAAGTATAGATGGAAGGGAAAGGAGGACACTGGAATTCTGCACAGATCTGAAAGTCCAACAAACCTTCCTGACATTGCGCCATTAAGCCGTTATCCTTAACATGATCACAATGCCAAGGCAGCAAACACTAAAATCAATCTAATGACATATACCTTGTAAACATTTTAGAAATAAAAACTCAGCACACCTAGATTTTCAGTGACGAGATAGGAGTCCCTGAAATCATTCATTCGCAAGCCAATGACATCAATGAAATTCTCAACAATCTGCATCACTACTTTTGAGTTTGGCCCAGTCTGCAAGATGAAAACAAAACAATATTTGTATTACAGCAGTCATAAACTTAATATATAATTGCCCAGAAAATGTTGTTAGATTATGTTAATCATACCATATAGCAATGGCAGCATATTACAACGCTTTCAAAATTAAGTTCCAATGGAAGACATGGATGTTTTTGTGATTTGGCACATTAGGCTTTCGAGGCAAATATTTCAAGAGACAGCATTCTTATAATAGTTAGTTCTATTGGGTGATAACCAGCATCCAGTTCAGAAACTGTCCCAAATGTCTTATTTACTTTACTTTATTTTATTGTCACGTGTACTGAGGTACATTGAAAAGCTTGTTGTCACGTACTAACAAGTCAGCAGAAAGACTATAATTGATCACAATAAAGCCATTCATAATATTCAGATACAGGAATAACGTTTAGTGCAAGATAAAGGCTAGTAAAGTCCGATTATAGATAGTCCGAGGGACTCCAATGAGGTAGATGGTAGGTCAGGACCGCTCTCTAGTTGGTGAAGGGATGGTTCAGCTGCCTTGCAACAGCTGGGAAGAAACTGTCCCTGAATCAAGAAATTCTTGAGCCCATCAGCTTATGGCATTCTGCAGAAAGTCACATTTGCAATTTCAAACATTATCCTCTTTAATTTTAGAGCAATACATATATAGAGCAATGAATTCTCTGAGAAAATGCCATTGTGCGCTTATTGATATAATTTCCATGAAAACTAAAATGCCGGTTATGAATCCTGGGCATTGGACACATCGTGGATGTAGGTGACCAGTAATGTGCACCTGCATTAAAAGTCATGCAAAGTCATCGAGCAAACAGTAAATGCCTTAATTTCAAGTTGGAGTGACCCCTGGGAAAACAGGTCATATCTTCAGAAGCCAGCTTCCCTTGCAATTGTCCCAACGCAATGTGCTGACACCTCCTAAAATAAGAATTGGTTTGGCTTGGGACTTTCAACTCAAGTAAATTCTTAAAGTTATCTAGATGGCAGATCTCCTTCAGCAAACAATCATCACAATACCAACTCCAACTGATTCATGACAAAAAAAGACACAAAGTGCTGGAGTGACTCAACAGGTCAGGCTGTCAAAATGTAATAGGAAGGAACTGCAGATGCTGGTTTATACCAAAGGTAGACACAAAGTGCTGGAGTAACTCAGCAGCTCAGGCAGCATCTCTGGAGAAAAGGGATAGGAGACATTTTAGGTTGGGACCCTTCTTAGGACTGAATGTAGTGGGGGTGGGGGGGACAAAGAACTGGAGACGAAAAAAGACCAGAACAAATCAGGGCCAGCAACAGATGACCTCAGGCAGGGTGGTTGCCTGGTAGGAACATTGTTGGCTAGGGAAGGTGTGATCTCAAGAGGTATACATTGTTGCAAACTGTGGAACTGGTTAAACGACTAGGTGGAGGAAAGGGGAGCAGGGGGGAGTGGGGAGGGGAATATAAGTAGAAGTTACTCAAAATTAGAGAACTCAACATTCATATCGCTGGGTTGTAAGCGACCCAAGTGAAATATGAAGTGCTGTTCCTCCAGTTTGCATGTGGCCTCACTCTGGCAATGGAGGAGTCCCAGGACCGAAAGGTCCTGTATAGGATAGACAAAGTGTTGGAGTAACTCAGCAGGTCAGGCTGATTTTTATATGTTCCAACTAACTCATGTTTGTGACATTGCCTGACCTGAACCTCGACTACTGAGCCGCCCCCAATAAGTGATCAAAGTCACCAGAATCTAGCCTATTCTGACCCCTGACCTGTTATTATTGGTCACCTCCAGATTTGTGGCCAGGAACTAATTTTCACGCTGACCAGTCCTTCAAATCCACAACTCTCCACTCTCAGCCTCTCTTTCCTGTAATCTCCTGCGACATGGAAGTATTTGATATTCTTTGTAAATTCCACACTCGTGCTGCCTGTAATGGGTCTGTTTCTTCAAGTACAGAATTTCTTATCATCTAAGTTCTTGGGTGTCAAACGCTAATTAATTATCCATGACCAAAATGATCAATGGCCTAATAGGCAGTGCCTATTTATTGTGCTTCTTCAGATGCTGAAGTACTTCCAGGCCATAATATTCTTCTCATCCCATCATTTCCATCTGTCGCTCTCATGACCAGTTAATTCCGTTACCTTCCGTCCATCTGCACATGAGGCTGTTGATTAATGCAGGGGCATCAGTTACTAGAAAGCTTTGTTTAGAAAAGAGGTACAGCGCAGAAACAGGCCTTTCGACGTACCGGGTCTGCGCCGACCAGCGATCACCCCATACACTAGAACTATGGTACACACTTGGGGCAATTACCAAAGCCAATCGACCTACAAAACCTGTATGTCCTTGAATGTGGGAGGAAACCAGAGTAATCGCAGAAAACTCATGCGGTCACAGGGAGAACGTACAAACTTCGTATAGAAAGCACTCATAGTCAGGATCGACCCCGGGTTTCTGGCACTTTCAGGCAGTAACTCTATTGCTGCGCTACCGTGCAGCCCTAATGCTGCTCAGAATATTATCTAACTGGACATTATTATGAATGACCCTGTTCAATGCATGGTGAAAATGGATTCAGCTGCTGGGGCATTGCAGCCAGGTGGCGATCATTGCCCCACCCTCGCGCCTATCCACCCACACACCTACCCACCCACACACCTACCCACCCTCACACCTACCCACCCTCACACCTACCCACCCACACACCTACCCACCCTCACACCTACCCACCCTCACACCTACCCACCCACACACCTACCCACCCACACACCTACCCACCCACACATCTACCCACCCTCACACCTACCCACCCACACACATGCACACTCCTCCTTCCTCTGTTTCCTCCTTCCCTCGAAAGGACAGTAATCAAGCAAAATCTCAGCCCAATGAATGCACAGATCCAACTTTTTTGTAAACCAAAGTCCAAAAACAGGTGGTGTTTGCAAAGTGCCTTGGAGTTGGTTTGCATGGAGTCACTGTCTAGACTCAAAAATGAGGGATGGTGACAAACAGTCTGTTGAAGGGCAAAGCTTCTGCAAGAGTTACAACCTCAGGAAAGACTAGGATGTGAAAATATTGGTGAGAAAACAAATGTAAATACTTCCAACAAAATTAGAAATTAAATGTCATCTTTATCTAAATCTAAACAACAAATAAAAGAGCAGAATCACTCTGTGCATCTCTGCATTATTTCTGCTTTCCGAAATGACCACAGTGGCTCAGACACTCTGCTCAATCATGTTTGTCAGCTGATGCTTTAGATAAAGTTGTTTTTGTTACTCAATGCACTAACTTAATTCATTATCAGGCAACACACATTGAACGGTGACTAAAGAACATATACAGTAAAAAATCGCATTGCCATCCATTCTCTCTCGGTGCCACTTCTTCCATGATAGTTGCCATAGCAGCAGAACTTGGCTGAATACACTCAAATCTGTGGGAACCGGTAACAAATATTTTATTTTCTGAGTCTTTACCCAATAGAGAGTAATCTGATAAGCGTGAGCACATTAACCAGTTTATTCCCGCAAAAATAAACAAGTGCGTTCTGACAATGCAAAAGCATTTGCCAGACAAGCATCAGTCAGGATCAAAATTTAAATTTAACTTTAATTTTAAAGCGTGTCATAATCAGTATCTCATTAAAACCCCTGCTAGAATTCATGCTATTTTCCTTCTGACTGCATAAAATCTCCAGAATCCATTTGCCTCTGCACCTCGTGTCACTTAGCTCAATAATGTCTCCCATCAAATCTCTGGGGTCACTATGGTGTTATCTATTTAACACATTTTTGTTGTGTCATCCATGGCAACATGGATGCATCTTGGGACATGATGACTTCAGACTTTAGAGACTTTTAGACTTTAGCGATACAGAGTAAAAACAAGGTCTTAAGCCCACTAAGACTGTGCTAAACCAGCAATCACCCCGTACACTAGCATTATCCTACACACCAGGGGGCAATTTACCATCTACAGAAGCTAATTAACCTACAAACCTGTACGTCTTTGGAATGTGGAAGAAAACCGGAGCACCCGGAGAAAACCCACGCGGTCACAAGGAGAACATACAACTCCGTACAGGCAGCACCCGGGATCCACTCAGGATCGAAATCAGGTGTTTAGTGCTGTATGGCAGCTCTTGGTAAAAATGCATAAATAATTACATGAATAATCACAGCGGAGTTCTGTGACTGAGCTGTTCATAATCTAGTAAATCCATCCTGCCTACCATAGCAACTATACGGCTGCACCACTGTGCCACCCCTTGATGATGTCAAATAGGGTGAAAAGAGCATTCAGCTCCAGACCACATTACAACCTTGATCCAATCATGCACAAAGAAATTCCAAAGGGAGCATTCAGCCACATGTGGCATCAAGAAGCCTAAATATTAAGTCAATGGAGTATGGGCAGGAAAAAACTCTAATGGGCTGAAGTCTTACCTTACACTAAGGAATATAATAAAAAGGAACTGCAGATACTGGTTTAGACCAAAGATAGACACAAATGCTGGAGTAACTCTGTGGGTCAGGCAGCATTTCTCGAGAAAATGGAATGGTGACGTTTCAGATCAGGTTACCTTCTTCAGACTGGTTATAGGTTGGGGGGGGGGGGGGGTAGGGAGGGAGTTGAAGTAAGACCTCAGGCAGGGAGGTTCCCTGAAGTGCCGATTGTTGGCTATCGACTTTTGACTTGGTTAATCGACTTATAGTGGAAGTGGGGGCGTGGGGAAGAGAGAAGGGAGTTGGTGGGGGGGGAGGGGAGGAGAGGGGGGAACAGGAGTGTTTGTAGAATTTACCTAAAATTGGGCAATTCAATGTTCATACCGCTGGACTGTAAGCTACCCAAGCAAAATATGAGGCGCTGTTCCTCGAATTCGCAAATGGCCTCACTCTGGCAATGGAGGAGTCCCAGGACCGAAAAGTCAGTATTGGAATGGGTAGGGGAGTTAAAATGGTTCGCAACCGAGAGATGCAGTAGGCCTTGACAGACAGAGCCTAAGTCTTAACCATTGTTAAAGTGTTAATCCCGTCTGTCAATTATTTACTGGCACTTTTCTTGCCTCCAGTTCTACCCCCCCCCCCCCCCCCCCCCCAGTCAGTCTGAAGGAAGGTCCCGACTCGAATCATCACCTATCCATTTTCTCCAGAAATACTGCCTGTCCCGCTGAGTTGCACCAACATTTTGTGTCTATCTCTCAGACTGAGGAAGATGATTTTTGTTATTGGAAGCTAATTATCCAAGTTTGAGATCAACACTCCAAGAGTTTCTATTCTCCGAGACCCAGCCAACTTCATCTGTTTCAATGTAAAATCAAAAATGAGACGTAATGCTGAAGATTGTGTAGTGTTTAGTTCTATTTACGACTTTAAATAATAAAACCTTCCATTTCTACACGCAGCAAGACCTGGTTCAGACTTATGCTGATAAGTGTGAAGTAAATATTAATTCCAAACAAGTCCCATCTAATGAACACAACTGTCAAAGTGTGTATCCACCAACTCTCATCCCTGTACATGTTATATTAAAGAACCATTGAACCATTGAAGGTGGTTCAGACTTGAAAAACCGTCAAGTATTAAATTTAATTCAGAGATTCAGTGCGGAAACAGGACCTTTAGCCCACCAAGTCTACGC
The DNA here is from genome assembly GCF_053455715.1 of Rhinoraja longicauda. Taxonomy (NCBI): domain Eukaryota; kingdom Metazoa; phylum Chordata; class Chondrichthyes; order Rajiformes; family Arhynchobatidae; genus Rhinoraja; species Rhinoraja longicauda. The sequence goes on along the minus strand of NC_135956.1, from coordinate 38,212,889 downwards.
AAACCAGCGATCCTTGTACACTAGCATTATCCTATACACTAGGGACAATTGACAATTTTTACTGAAGCCAATTAACCTACAAACATGTACATCTTTGGAATGTGGGAGCACCGAGGGAAAACCCCCAAGATCACGGGGAGAACATACAAATTTGTACAGACAACACCGGTAGTCAGGATCGAACCTGGGTTTCTAGTGCTGCAAGGAAGCAACTCTACTGCTGTGCCACTGTGCCACCCATTTGTTGCTTGTTTGGACAACTGTAACTCAGAAAATACTCAAGAAATTAAAAATCTTGTAGAATGAGTAACCTCACATAATTGTCATCTTATCCACAAACCTAATAATTTTTCCCCTGCATTGGTGGACTGTTCTACAGAGTGCACTGCCACAACTCACCAAGTCTTCTTTAGCAGCAGTCACAATGTCCGCCACTTAAAGGGCGAGGCCTGACTCTGCTCTGAAACAACACTCTTATGATGCACTGCTCAGAGTCCGTTACTCATCTGGCTTGGAAATATATTGTCATTCATAGACCTTGCAGCAAAACCCTTGAACTGTCCACATAACTGGCACTAACATAACCACTCCATCTGCAGCGATTCAAGATACCCACTCACTATTTCCCTCTCAAGGGCAAAAATGAATGTCCAATGAATGATCTGCCAATGGTGGTTAGATTTGCAAATGAATTAATAAAAATGATAAAAGGAAATTACTCCAATGGAATTTGTAGCTACAATATTTATGTGGCTAGTTCCAGTTACATTTCAGATCGATGGTGATACCTCCTGAGTGATCTTGGAGAGTAGGCAGGGGAGGGGGATGTGGGCACATCAATGATACCATCATTTGGTGTCAAGATAACTTGGTTAAAGGTAATTTTGTGGCACATAACTACCTCTAACCTTGTTACTTGCCATCCAATGGCAGTTGTTACTTGCCCCATTATCAGATGAAAGTTTTTTGTCTATTATGGTAAATAAACCCGAATTGACAAATGGCAATGTGTGTTTCCATCCACTAAATAGCTTTCAAAATCTTTCTAATGAAGCAAAACAATGATGAAGGAAAGCTCAAATGCAGAATCCAAAAGCAAATTATTTTTCTGGACATAACCTTTATATGTATGCTCAACAGCTACATATGAACCAGGAAAGTCAATTTCTGTTTTCAACTTTAAATCTATAACTGTAAATTCAATCACCCAATCACGGCATAGTTGTTATCTCAAGAAACTGTTTGCAGTCTATTCGGTAAATAACTATGATTATTCAACAGAGTTTTTATGATTTGACATTTGACTTTCTGCATTTAATTCTTACCAGCTGGGCTTCTTTCCACCTTGGCTTATTTTCTTCTGATAATAAATTGCTCACTATTTGAACAAAATTCTGCAAAACAAGTAACAAATGTTAATAGAACGAAGAATGTAACATTAATGATAAAATGTGCATAATAGACTTTGCTGGCAAATGTAGGCAGTTCACCATTGAGATTGTTTGTGAGTACGAGCCATCAATTTCTTATGTCCAATCTCAGTTAGCATTTAAATGTCAAGCTGAATGTAGCTTAAAAGTCTCTCAATAATCCCCCCACAATGTATCTCAAACATAAAAAAGTAAGTCCCTTACATAATAATGGATTTATGTTTCAAGCACCACAGCCATCCTTGTGAAATTTAATAGATTATAAATATCAAAAGAAAGTTCAACAGTCCAAACTAGAGTAGCATTTGTATCATAAACCCACAATAACTGGACCCAAACTCATTAGCAAAACATATTTTACATCAAATGGTTTTGTAATAATTGGAGACAACAATGAATCGAAGCACCATCAACTCAACTCCCAGAGCAAAGAGTGAACACTGGCTGTTGAACCACAATAGTTACAAAGAGATAAGGCTCACAAATCTCATTGGATTGCTCACCTTCCAACTGTGTCAGTTCTGCTGGAAGTAACCCTTTTGGCTTCGGACTGGTTTGGTAACCGGTAATCAAGATTTTTTTTTTCAATATACAAGGGGAATATGAATTGATGTTGAACCTCTCCACCATTCAATAAGGTCAAGACTGATCCTATGCTTTATGTCCATTTACCAATCTGAACACCATATAAGATTCATCCGCTCATGTCTGAGTACACTTAGAGACTGAGTATCCATAGTTCTCGATGGTAGCAAATTATAAAGATTTATCACCTCCACATAAAAGTTCAGAGCTGGATTATATACTTGATGGGCTGAAGATCAGAGTATGTGAGCAAACCTCTATTCCATGCCTTTTCCATCAATCAACTCTGAAATGTTACCAACCTGGATATCTCCAGAGACAGGAGTGTAATACGCCCGACGGAAGATTTCAGTCATGTTCTTCAAGATGTCAATTAACGCTAGGATGTCTCCACTGTAGCTGGTTCCTCCATCGGAAGTGTCTGCCAGCTTTCTTATAATTCCTGATATCCCATCTCCTATTAACCCTCGCTGGGCCTTGGACAAGTGTTCCCTGGTCTGCCATTTAAAGAAACATTTTGAGCAATGCATAAGACTTGGAAAATATGAGCAGATTAGACAATAGACAATAGACAATATGTGCAGGAGGAGGCCATTCGGCCCTTCGAGCCAGCACCGCCATTCAATGTGATCATGGCTGATCATTCTCAATCAGTACCCCGTTCCTGCTTTCTCCCCATACCCCCTGACTCCGCTATCCTTAAGAGCTCTATCTAGCTCTCTCTTGAAAGCATTCAGAGAATTGGCCTCCACTGCCTTCTGAGGAAGAATTCCACAGATGTACAACTCTTAGATATATCACAGTTTTTGTCACCAACATACACATTTATTTCAAATTCATTAATAAGCTCTGCACGTAATAACCATGATAAAGTCAAAGAGGATCATTGAACAATCTAATCACAAGAACAGCGAACAATGGAATTAAATTGTAATTCAGTATTATGGATACTTTTCATATTCACTACATTTTTAAAATCACTTAATTGGACCATATTCTCACGTATTAATCTTTTTTCATCTTTTCAAATGCAAACGCAGTTATCCGATGTTATAAAAATAGAATATCAGTGGGATGTGTATGAAATTAATCAATGTCTTTGTGGGCTGCCCTTGCCAAAGAAACAGATCATAGACAAGCATTTCACAACGTTGAAGTATCCCACAGTGAGGCACCAAACATTACATTTAGCAATAATCCAATTAATCAGCCATTTTATTTATCTCGAAGAATACAAAGTGGTTTCAAATTTAATTGCCATCGAAACCACTGCACAAGTTAAAGTGTTTCTCATTCTTTCCCTGTTCTTTGGAACTTCCGTGCAGAACATTCTTGCCTTCCCCCTTTCCCCATTCCTTGATTGTATGTTCAGTAAAATCGTCCTTATTTGTCATAATAGTCTTTCGAATGATTACCTCTTCCTTTGTAAGATGTACTGTAAAGATTCCCTCCATAAAGTGAGCTATTTAATTTCAAATTATTGTGGTTTGTTGGGGATAGGTTTGGGGGTGAACCACATGAAGGTAACACTGCAAAAGTAATCTGTACAAGCAGACTCTTTGGCCCAGTTTGGTTTCTGAGATAATTTATAGAGTCGGGATACCCATACAGAATGGAGACAGGCCCTTTGCACAACTCGTCCATGCTGCACAAAGTGCGCATCTACACTCATTTAATTTCCCTGCACTTGATCCATACCCCATCAAATCATTCCTACTCATATATCTGTCCAAATGTTTTTTTTAAATTCCTGTTATAGTCCCTGCCTCAACGACCTCTTCTGGCAGTTTGTTCTATACACATACCATCTTCTGCATGAAAAAGCCATCCCTCAAGTTCCTGTTAAAGATTTCCTCATTCACCTTAAACCTATGGCCTCTGGTTCTCCCCATAACCTACAAGGATTTTCTCCAGGTGCTCTGGTTTCCTCTTACACTCCAAAGATATACAGGTTTGTAGGTTAATTGGATTGGTAAAAATTGTAAATTGCCTCTGGTGTGTGTAGGATTGTGTTAGTGTGCAGGGATTGCTGGTCGGTGCAGTCTTGGTGGGATGAAGGGCCTGTTTCCTCATTGCCTCGCTACATTAAACTAAACTAACCTGATGGTTTAATTGGATTTGCTGATGCATCTTATGACACAACTTCTCATATTTGTGGGACCCTACTATTGAGGTGCAGTGAACTTGTATTATAACATTTTTTAATTATTACACATCATATGGTTCAGTCTATGTTTACTACATTTCTGCTACGAAATCTGGATCCCTGATGCTGTTTTTTCAGTGCCATCCACATCAAAATTGATGCTTCCCGAGTGAAACATGATTACATGGAGCTGACAACTATCAGCCATTTTCAGTGTTGGCCATGTATGTTATTCACAGACCAATCCCTATGGACAAGGTTTTTATAGCACTATATTTGCCACTGAGGATGGTGGATAGCTGGAAAGTACTGCCGGGGAGGAGGCGGAGCAGATATAATTACTACTTTAAAAAGACATTGGGACAGGTATAGAAGGATACAGGTCTAATACAGGCAATGGGATCAGTGTAGATGTACATCAAGATCAGAATGGACAAAGTGGGCCATGGGGCTTGTTTCTGTGTGGTGCGATTCTATAATTCAACGATTCTACGATACCATTCCATAATAACACAGTATAAGGGGACTAACATGGGGACTATAAGGGGAATAAAGTTCAAGGATGATTTGATCACTGATTCTCTGCACACCATACTGCAGCAAAGTGCATGAATAAAATGCCTTTACTCGTGTAAGGCCACCTCAGGAGTTCCCAGTCTTGAATGCTATTGTGTTTCTTTATTGTGGGCCCACAATCAGAGTGGATATTTCTGCACTGCACATCGAGTGATTAATACATGTGTTAGTCTAAAACAACACACATTGGATTCTCCACAGCCTATTCTATATTAGTTTCTGGTTTTACTTTGGTTGTTAAAGCAAAATTTGAAATCCCTGTTATTTTCCTTATTCTCTTTCATCCTCACTATGTTCTATTCTTTTGCATACAGGCAAACACAAGATTTCAAACATTGACGAACCTCAGCTTCCCAATGTGCCCAACAATTGTTGCCCTGCTGATGCTTGCTCTTAAATTCTTCTGGCTCATATCCATCCTTTTTCTTATCAGTGACCAATTAATTTTTATTTCCACCATCCCAATCTGTTGTCCAGACATCAAGTAAGATGTCGGAGGAGTTGCAAACAGTGATGAATGTTGTCAAGGTACACAATGAGATATGGATAAGCTATGGAAATGGGCAGAAAAATGGCAGATGGAGTTTAATCCAAGTAAGTGTGAGGTGTTGCACTCTGTGAAATCGGAGGTAAGGGGAAAGTATACAGTTAATGCCAAGATGCTTAAACAGAATAGATGTTTTCAAGTCAATAGATCCCTGAATGTGGCAATGTTTAAATAAAAATTATACTACCTGAATGTGGCAATGTTTGTAAATACAGTGATAAAGGCGGCATATTTATGCTTGATGTATTCAAGAGGGAGTTGGATAGATGTATTCAATAGAGAGTTGGATATAGCTCTTCGGGCTAACAGAATCAAGTGATATGGGGAGAAAGCAGGAATGGGGTACTGATTCTGGATGATCAGCCATAATCATATTGAATGGCGGTGCGGTGACGAAGGGCCCAATGGCCTACTCGTGCACCTATTTTCTATGTTTCTATTTACGGTATGCTTGTCTTCATAGGCCAGGGCATTGAGGATTAGAATCAAGACAAAATGTTGAAGCTTTATAGGACTTTTTTTGGTTAGGACACGTTTGAAATATTGTTACATTTCTGGTCACCCCATTACAGGAAGGATGTGGAGGCTTTGGAGAGGGTGCAGAGTGGTTTAATGAAATGCTGTCTGGATTAGAAGGGAATAGCTCAAAAGAGAGTTGGGACAAATTTGGATTGTTTTCTCTGGAATGCCGGAGGCTGAGGAGAGACCAGATAGATAAATAGAAAATTGACAGGCAGATAAGATAGAACCTTTTTCCTTGGGGGGGAAATGTCAAAGACTAGAGGGCTGAGGTTTAAGGTGCGGGACAAAGTTTAAAGATGTCCAGAGCAAGTTTCTTTACTCAGACTGATGGGTGCTTGGAAAGTGTTGCAGGTGGTGAAGGCGGACATGATGCTGGCATTTAAGAGGCTTTGAGATAAGCATATGGATGAAAGGGAAGGATAAGGATCACATGTAGGCAGATTAAATTAACGGTATCATGTTTGGCAGGGACTTTGCCGGCCATAGAGCCTGTTCCTGTGCTATACTGTTCCATGTTATCTGATTTTCAATTGATCTGACAATGCATTTGGGGGTAACAGTTCAAGGGAATAAAACCCTGGGTTTATAAGAAGGTAAGAGATGAAAGAAAGATAAAGAAATAGACAAGGAGGCTGAGGGAATTGGGTCAGATGTAAAGGGAGAAAACAATGGGAAAGCTATTGAACAAAGATCTAGTGACAGCAGTGTGAATATAAGAGAGATGTGAGAGAATGGGGGAATTGCAAAAAGATAAGGAATAAAACAGGTAGAAGAGATATGAACACCAAAGGGAAGTGAAAGATGGGTATTGCAGATTGGGGAAAAGATGGTCAGAAAGAAATATTGGAAAGAGCAGTGAAAAAACACAATGAAGATAAAGGGGGTGGGCCGTAGGGGGGGAGAAGAGCCAATAAATCAAGGGGAAGAAATAAACCTGAGAGAAAATGTCACATTCAAACAGCCCATTCCTCAATACAGACATCCCATGGGCTTTCTCACATAACAGAAGCTAAATTAAGGCCTGTAATGTTGGCAGCAAGAGCTTTGGTCAAATATTTACGACTTGATATAGATATGCAGCCCCAAACTTATTTACGTGAGTGTTGATTAATACTTTTGATCCGTCTCTGACTGAATCTAGCAATTGGATACAAAACTGATTTTCAAAAAAGAATGCAAAACAAAATTAATTTCTGAAATGAATTTAGGGTTTGAAGTTAAATTACATAGACACATATTTACTGTTTGATTTTAGGATTACATGTTTTCCCAATCAACCCTTGAAGGAGATACAAATTAAGTTAATGCCTCGGGTACTTTTAACAATAGCATGTTTGTTTCAAATAGAAATAGAAATACATCAGGTTATGACAATGATAGATTAATTAATATACAGAATTAAACAAGATCAAAATGGACCCTGGAGGATTAAAATTTCATTGAGTATTTCGAAAATGGTTGTATTTTAAGTGACATGTTTTGGGCTCTTGAGAAATAATTTACAAATTCTAGCACAGACAGAATTCGGCAAAAAATCTCCCTGTTTTATTCTAATTAATTGAACACAATGATCCATTTCTGAGACCATAAATATGGGAGGCAATATAGTCCATGTTCTATTTGCTACTTCAACCAATAAATTGCAGCAATGTTATCTAATTTCCTTCAAGCTTGCAACCTGATTTAACAAATGCATCAGCTACAACTGTACTTTCACACTATCTAGTTCAGAAAATTAGCCAAATAGGTTGTGACTGAATATATTACAGTGCAGACGTTTGCATGGAATCACAGAAAGGTTGCAGTAGTTGGGCCATCATTCATGCTGGGTCCGTATAAAAGCATTTTAGCTATCACCCCTCTTTCATCCTCCACCCACCCACCCCCAGTGCACCTGCAAATATTTTCTTTTTGTGATCGCAACAATTAGAACATAGAACTTAGAACAGTACATCACAGGAACAGGCCCTTTGGCACACAATGTATACGCCAAACATAATGCCAACTTAAACTAATCTTTACCTGTATGTTATTCATAACCCTCCAATCCAATCTCCCCCTGAAACCCAACAACCAGTCAAATTTAAACAGCCTCTCACACTGCCTTGAGGACATAAAATGTTGGATGGCACAGAACTTCCTCCAATTAAATGAGAGCAAGTCTGAGGTCATCCTATTCGGCCCCCCCGACTCCATCAAATTGATAACAGGCAGTCTTGGAAGCCTATCCTGCCTAGTCAAACCGCATGTCAAAAACCTCGGCATGATATTTGACTCTGCATTAAAATTTGATAAGCAAGTCAACGCTGTGGTAAAAGCCAGCTTCTTCCAACTTCGAACCATAGCTAAAATCAAACCTTTCCTCCAATTCGACGACACAGAAAAAATCATTCACGCTTTCATTTCCTCCCGCCTAGACTACTGCAACTCCCTATACACTGGGATCAGCCAATCTTCCCTGTCCCGCCTGCAACTGGTCCAAAACGCCGCAGCGAGACTCCTGACGGGTACCCGTAAAAGGGACCACATCACCCCGATTCTGGCCTCTCTCCACTGGCTCCCTGTACGGTACAGAATCAACTTCAAGCTCCTCCTATTCACGTATAAAGCCCTAAATGGACACTCCCCCCCCTACATCAAAAATCTTCTAACCCCCCTCTCTAACTCCAGGTCCCTCAGATCGGCCGACTTGGGGCTATTCACTATCCCGCGGTCTAGGCTTAAACTCAGGGGTGACCGCGCTTTTGCGGTTGCAGCTCCTAGACTGTGGAACAGCATCCCTCTCCCCATCAGAACTGCCCCCTCCATCGACTCCTTTAAGTCCAGGCTCAAAACATATTTCTACTCCCTAGCCTTTGAGGCTCATTGAGGAGGTGCTGTGAACTGTTTGCGTGCTACTGTATGTTTTTATTTTTTTTTCTATTGGAACCTAATCAAATGTACAGCACTTTGGTCAACGTGGGTTGTTTTTAAATGTGCTATACAAATAAAATTGACTTGACTTGACTTGACTATATATTCATGTGCTTATCTGTAAGCCTCTTAAAAGCTACTATATCTGCCCCCAGCAACAGCCCAGGCTGTTCGTTCCAGACACCCACCACCCTCTGCATAAAAAACTTGTGTTGCACAATTCCTTTAAACTTTGCCCCTATTATCTTAAAGCTATGCCCTCTGGTGTTTGATACATCCATCCTGGGAAAAATGTTCTGACGGTCTATCCTATCTATGCCTCACATAATTTTATGAACTTCTATCGGGTCTCCCCTCAGTCTCTGAAGCTCCAGAGAAAACAATCCAAGTTTGCCCAACCTCTCCTGAAAGCTAATAACATCTAATCCAATGGGCAGCATTCTGGTAAACCTCTTCTGCACCTTCTCCAAACCCTCTACATGATTTCTGAAATGGGGCGACCAGAACCGCACAATGAATTGACCTTTAATACTCACCCATTGTGTACAGCAAATTAGTGGGCAGATGTATAATCAAGAAACAAGCAACTGCTGATGCCGGTTTAACAAGGAAAGACACAAAATGTTGGAGTAACTCAGCAGGTCAGGCAGCATCACATGGATAGGTGATGTTTCGGGTCGGGACCCTTCTTCAGACTGATAAAATCTAGATTTGGCCTGGGCTGGAACCTACTGCGGCCAATCTGAACCACAGCCGGGCCTAAGTATTTATTTTTCTGTCCTCGACCTGTATGAATACCCATCCTGATTATACCCATTAACTTCAGTACCAATTTCCATCCTGCACTCAAATTCACTTGGACCATCTCTGACCTCCCCTTTCTTGAACTCACATTCTCCATCACAGGAGATAGACTATCGACTGCCATCTATTAGAAACCCACTGATTCTCACAACTATCTCGACTACACTTCTTCCCACTCTGCTTACTGCAAAGACTCTATTTCCAACTCCCAATTCCTCCATTTATGCCACATCTGCGCCCAAGATGAGGTGTTCCATACCAGAACATCCGAGATGTCCTCATTTTTTAGGGAACGGGGGTTCCCTTCTCCCATCATAGATGAGGCCCTCACTCGTGTCCTTCAGTAACCCGCAGCTCCGCCCTTGTTCCCCCTCATCACAACAGAGACAGAGTCCCCCTAGCCCTTACCTTTCACCCCATCAGCTGTCGCATACAACAAATAATTCTCCAACATTTTCGCCACCTCCAACGGGATCCCACTACTGGCCACATCTTCCCATCTCCACCCCTATCCGCCTTCCGCAGAGACCATTCCCTCCACAACTCCCTGGTTAACTCATCCCTTCCCACCCAAACCACCTGCTCCCCAGGTACCTTCCCCTGCAACTACAGGAGATGCAACACCTGTCGCTATACCTCCTCCCTCAACTCGGTCCAAGGTCCCCAAAAGTCCTTTCATGCTCGACAGAGGTTCACTTGTACCTCCTTCAACCTCATCTACTGTATCCGTTATTCAAGATGTGGACTCGTATACATCAGTGAGGCCAAACGTCGACCGGGCGATTGTTTTGCTGAACACCGTCGCTCAGTCTACCTGGACCTACCTGCTCTCCCAGTTGCTAAACACTTTAATTATCCTTCCCATACCCACACTGACCTTTCTGTCGCTTCTCATTTTTACCCAACAAACAGCTAACAATAGCCTGTTTCCTTTATCATTGTTACTTTTTTTGCGCATCTTTCATTCATTGTTCTTTATCTCTCTACGTCATCATCTATATATCTCGTTTCCCTTTCCCCAGACTAGACTGAAGAAGGATCTCGACCCGAAATGTCACCCATTCCTTCTCTCCAGAGATGCTGCCTGTCATGCTGAGTTACTCCAGCTTTTTGTATCTATCTTCGGTTTAAACCAGCATCTGCAGTTCCTTCATACCCATCCTCTCTCTCTTGGGTCTGACCATGCTTTACAAGTGAAGAATGAGATTCGGAGGGCGGCAGGTAGAATGATGCATCTCCTTTGGAGATTTTCCTCTGGATCTCATTTTTTATTTGCAAGGCATGGTCAGAACCTAAACCAAACGGTTCGGGAGCATGAATACCCATCTTGATCCAAACCTGACACATATAGGCCTGGTCAGTGGCTGGACTTGACCCTCACTATCTATACTGTCTGGGTCATTCATGCTTTTAAATAACCCCTTGCAATTCCCTCACAACTCCCCCTGTTCCAAGGAGAACTTCCAGCTTCCCCAGTCCATCCAGATAACTAAAGTTTCTCAAGCTTGGAGTTATTTTATGAACCACTTCTACACCCTATTTTTTTCCCTAAAGCATATAGCCCTAAACTGGACATAATCTTCCAATTGCGGCTGAACAAGTTTGTCATGACTTCCTTGCTCTTGTACTGTATGCTTCTGTTTATAAAACACTTCAACCTTCACTGCAATCCAATAAACAATGGTTCACAACCATTCTGCTCCCTGTCACATTTAATTTTCTTACTGTTCTTATCCTGCACTTTTACTTCACGGGCATCAACCTTGTTGTCAAATCTATTTTTGGCGTGGCATGAAACATCTTTTGAGATTCAATGTACATTACACCAATCACTTTCCCTTCATCAATCCCCCAGTATTATATTCAAAAACAGTCTATCAAATTCATTAAACATGGTTTGCCTTCAACATATCCGAGTTGGCTATCTTTGAACCATTATGCCGGTTCAAGGGACTGCTTATTCTGTTCCAGTTTCAAAAAGATTAAAGTCAGTCACGGCGCTATACAACACAGAAACAGGCTCTTCAGCCCAACTCATTCATGCCAACAGGTTGCTAATCCCAAGCAAATTTCCCTTGCCTATGCCTGGCCCATATGTCCCCAAACCTTTCGGATCCATGCACGTGTCCAAGTGCCTTTTATACATCATAACTGTATCTGTCTCTACCATTTCCTTTGGCAGCTTATTCCAGGTACACACCACCCTGTTCGTGAAAAAGGTGCCCCTCGGGTCCCTTTTAAATCTTTCTCCTCTCTCTGTAAACCCATATTCTCTAAAGTTAGACACTCCTACCCAGGGCAAAAAAGTATGGCTATTCATCCTCCTTTTGTGGACTTGTGTACCTCGAATAGGTCACACCCACACTCTCTCCACAGCCTCCACATTTCCAGTCATACAGTGATCAAATTTGCACAAATAATCCAAAAAGTGGCCTAACCAAGTTTTGATACAGCTGCAATATGACTAATGATATTTATTCTAGCACTTTGACTGATAAGGGAAAACATGCCATTCACCTTCTTTATTATCCTGTTTACTTTAGACTCTAGATATACAGTGCGGAAACGGGCCCTTCAGCTCAGCGAGTCCACACAGACCAGCGATCGCCCAGTACACTTGCACAGCACTACACACTAGGGACAATTTACAATTTTATCAAAGCCAATTAACCCACGAACCTGTACGTCTTTGGAGTGTGGGAGGAAACCAGAGAACCCAGAGAAAACACGGTCACAGGGAGAACGTACAAACTCCGTACAGGCAGCACCTATAGTCAGGATTGAACTCGGGTCTCTGTCAATGTTAGGCTGCAACTCTTCCGCTGTGCCACTCCATTGCCCCATCTATGCTGCCACTTTTGCCAATTTGCACATCATCAGGAAGTCATGACGAATTGAATACATTATGCCTTTATTTCTGAATAAATCCATTCTACCTTTTATACTCATCTTAGTCATAAATATGTGACAAATTATGAACCTGGTAAACAACAGTTTTATTTTCTGTCTAGTTTGATAGTAATCATGCCCTTTTACACTCTGCTTTCTGTTAATTTATCAATTACATTTCAATGATTCTTTATTCTATGCAGTTTACCCACTAAAAATACTGGCATCTTGCCAATATCTTGATAATTGATATTTCATTGGTACATGATTTGATTGAAATTCAATCACATTGATATTGCACTGTAAACTAATTCCCTCCTGGTTTCACATGGTTAATTTGTTCTTAATTGTCAGGTTGTGGCTGATGCTGAATGATTGCTAGTTGCCTTGGTGATAAGCCTTTCCCTCGCCTCAGTCAATCTCTTTATTTAACATTTCGACCTCGTAAATTGTGAGCTGCCTTGATTTTATATTGTCGGGAGATATCATTAAAGCTCTTATGCAGGAGGAATTTTAGAAAAACAACACGACAGGGAGAAAAATGGCAACAAAAAAAATCATCCTATTGAAGCACCAACAGCATTTTCCCTCAACAGGTAGACAGTAGTACTGGTAGAAAGGAAGGACCCTGTAACAGAGATTTGAAAATAAATTCTCTTACTGGTTACACAATGCATTACAATATACTTCAGCTCAGAGTAACAAGTAGTACACGCACCTCTGACTGCAACATTCTGTAGTCATTGGAAACACATTTGGTAAAGCTTGGAGGCTCCCAAAAAGCGATTCCCTCATCATCTAGGAGACAATTTCTCAGGATTATTCCTGAGAACATCAATACAGTTAGCTGTGGCATGTTCAACATCATCATGTGGAAAAAATAACGAGTGGCACTTGATACTACACAATTCATTCAATGCACATTTAAAATTCCTATGCAATTATATGCAAGATTTGATCCATTCATTAATAAATTGAACCTGCATTTGAACAGCAGAGTTAAAAGTTAATATGGTCATGTCAAATGTCTGTTTCATACACTTCAGATTATTATTTGTTTTACATTGTCAAAATAAAACTCTTAATTACTAATCTAAAACCCAATACTCCTCCTAACCTGCTAATGATTCAAGGAAAATTCAGCTCATTAAATTGACATGGATAGTAGTTTCCCACAGTTGTGAAGCAACATGAGTGACTATGATAAAATCAATTTACAGTACACAATTTGTATTGCAAAGCTAACACCCCATGATTTCTGCCCCCATTTGAGGACCTTTATCTTCCCTTTCCCTTTTAATTACCCATAATTAAATGTCCTTGGTTCTTTTATCGCAACCTTTATCCCAAAGCTTCATCGTTTCATTTTTATATATAGATACATTATCTTGGTGCTCTTTTAGTGGCCAATGATTCGGGTGGGGTAATTTGGTGCTCTCACAATATTTTCTGTGAATGGTGCTCTGCTTTGATTATCACCTCAGATTTAATTAAAGTTTATTTGTTTTTCCACTTAAAACATTGTTGATAATTCTCGCCCTTGGTCGTACACCCCTGACTCCTGAAGGGCAACACACCCATGTGATCTCATAAGGTCATTAGTGATAGGAGCAGAATTAGGCCATTCAGCCCATCAAGTCTACTCCGCCATTCAATCATGGCCGATCCATCTTTCCCTCCTAAGCCATTCTCCTACCTTCTCCCCATAACCCGCACTAATCAAGAATCTATCTATCTATGCTCACTGCTGGGGCTTTCCATGAATAGGACTAACATTTTAATCCCCTCCCAATACATAAATGCATTAACCATCAAAACTTATTCATGATATATGTTTTGAAAAATCCAACTGTTTATTAAAAAATATATTTGAATTGGGGCTACTGTAGTCCAAATGATAACAGTTCTGATATTGTTAGGGAAGGGTAGGCAGTGTAAGGTAACAGTATTTGGGGAGACTTGGAGAGGTCATGGATGTGAAGACCACACACCCTACCAAATCATACAGCAGGATCTAAATCAAAACTTTCCCCTCCTGCAAAAAAAACAAAAAAACAGCTTGCCAGGCAGAAAACACCCTGGTTACAGGCAATTGGGACATGGAATGAGATATATTGGGCTTGATGGGTCTATAGGACTTTTGCCAAGGTGAGAGAGGGATTGAACCTTGAATGGGAGGGTGGGAGAATAGAAGGGCCCAAACTGGTGATCCAGTCATGGGGAGAGGATTTAATCCAAGATTAATGTGGGAGTTTTTCTGAGGTGAGGTTGACAAAAGAAAAGCATCCTAGTCAACAAGAAGTGCCAGTAACAGGCATTAACCTGCTAGAGCCAGCAGCTCCAATATTCCATTTTCAATGCAATTTTCTGAGCTCTAACAATCCATTCTTTTACTTTTAACGTTAAGTATGTTTGCTTATGTGGCCTGATTTTAATATGATACTGACGTTAGAGTGGAAATTTGCAATCATCACGATTAAATCCACAGCAGAAATATTTTCAGTTCATTTTTTAAACCTCCCCCCACCCCCAACCAAAGTGGGAACATTAATATTGAGGTAATTGTACTCTAGGATATGTCTGAAATTAGTTCTCTTTCATGCAGTGTGGAAACAGTTCCTTCTGCCCAACTTGCCCACACTGACCAACATGCCCTATCTATACTCGTCGCACCTGCCCACATCCCTCTAAACCTATCCTATCCATGTACCTGTCTAAATGTTTCTTAAACTTTGCAATAGCACCTGCCTCAACTACCATCTCTGGCAGCTCGTTCCATACTCCTAACCCACGTTGTGTAAAAAAGTTACCCCTAATGTTCCCACCAAATCTTTCCCCCCTCACCTTAAACCCATGTCCTTTGGTTCTCGATTCCCCTACACTGGGCAAAAGAATGTGCGATTACTCTATCCCTCTCACTATTTTGTACACATACAAGATCACCTCATATCCAAGGAATAGTCTTAGCCTGCTCAGCCACTCCCTACAGCTTAGACCCTTGAGTCCTAACAACATCCTCGTAAATCGTCTCTGCACCCTTTCCAGCTTACCAACATGATTTTGTACACCTCTGTCAGATCACTCCTCATTCCCCTGCTCACAGTAACATACTTCTAATGTTCAATCGGAGGTTAGATCAACATTAAGGAGGAAAGTACAGCTTCTTCCCAGCAATAATTACCTGCAGCACTTGGTGGGCAGCTGCCTGCCGCAGACTCGCCTGCAGCTGTCTTTGTCCATACCATTGAATTGTAGTTTTCTTCCTGGCAGTATTCATGAGGTTCTGCGCAAAAAAATATGTTGTGGTTAATGTGAAAACATCCAGTATCAATACATATCGTGCAGCAAAAGGCAAAGAGGAAGATTACATTTTTTGTTTAAGATTAAACCCTTGACCTTGAAATGTAATGAATTTCTACTTTATCAAAACATTATTGTATAAATAAAAAATAGATATTCCAGCTACTGAACTTCTGAAATATAAAAGATAGAGAAAATGTTCAAAATACTACACAGGCTACGGATGAAAGGAAATAAATTGTTAATGTACCAACTGAGTGACCTTACACGATAATAGTTAATAGTTAGAAATAAAGTAGATTTAAGATGCAGAACAAGAGGGAAAGGAAAGGAAAAAACAAAAGAGACAAAGTTGTGGGCAGGAAAAAGACGACAGGAATAATACTGGGAATAGAAAATCAATAATAGAATAGAACATGGGTATGATAGAATCATTATAGGAACTTGTATATTTATACAATTTGTATAAATACAATTTCCATAAAATATGTTGAAACTGTACGGAGTTTGGATGTTCTCGCCTTGACCATGTGGGTTTTCTCCGGGAGCTCCGGTTTCCTCGCACCTTCCAAAGACGTACAGGTTTGTAGGTTAATTGGCTTTGATAGGAATTGTGAATTGTCCCTCGTGTGGGCCGAAGGGCCTGAATCCGCACTGCATCTCTCAAGTCTGAACTAAATGGTTGAGATTGCAAGGCTGTAATTATGCATAATAAAAAGATGAGGTGTTATTCCTCACATTAAAGTTGCATAGGTTTGGAAGGCAAAGACAGAATAATCCAAGTCGGATTGGAAAGGATAAAATCTTTGATCCTTAAATTTATGGTCTATGCTATAGATGGATATGCCACAAAGTGATCATTAATGTTTATCTTTCTTCTCCCTCGCGCTGTGGAGATCTCAGTGAAATGTTCAGAGTTGGCACGACCACAAGATTGTGCTATGTGACCAAATATCCCAACACACATAATAGGGTCATGTTTCCAGGATTATATGCAAGTGAGAAACAGTTCAGGAGGTGAAATTTGTAGAATGTGAGTGAGCAGTTCTAAGTGGTTAAAAAGATTAGAAACCATGAGTCGGAATATTTTGTGGAATTCTTAGCTATAAACATAATGTTGGATGGGTATTAATCAGGCAATTGGAGGCACAAAAAACAAGAGTAATTAAATACTTTGAAAACACGTTAGACATCCTATGGACTGGGCAAGGGAAGTTGTGCAATGAAACAGATTTAATAAGGTATCTGCAGCAAAGGGTCCTCAAAGGAAGATATGTATGACATGGTAAAATTTCAGAAGGAACTACAGATCCTGATTTACAAAAAAGGACACAAAATGCAATAGGTGATGTTTCAGGTCAGGACCCTTCTTCGGACCCTATCCAAAGACCCAAAACTTTGCCTATCCATGTTCTCCAGAGATGCTGCCTAGCCCACTGATTAACTCCAGCATTTTATCCTTATTTATGTTAAATTTCATATTACTTTTGAAAACGATGTGAACATGTTAAAATGTTGAATTCTCAGTTTAACAAAGACAAACTTGGAGACAGGAGAGGGATATGGGCTGAGAGAAGGCAGGTACAGGATACTGAGTTGGATGATCAGCCATGATCATATTGAATGGCAGTGCAGGCTCGAAGGGCTGAATGGCCTACTCCTGCACCTAGTTTCTATGTTTCTATGATAGATTGTGAAGATAAATGAGCAATGACAAGTATGCAAAGGGATAATTTGTAATTTGTATTTCTTGGAGCACAGGAAGATGATCTGATAGAGATGTACAATGTCACGAGAGGAAGAAAACGGGTAAATGCACAGTCTTTTACACAGAGTAGGGGAACTAAGAACCAAAGGTGAGGGGGGAAGATTTAATAGGAACCTGAGTGGCATCTTTATTAAGCAAAAGGTGGTGGGTATATGAAACGAGCTGCCAGAGGAGATAGTTGAGGCAGGTACTATCACAACTTTTAAAAACATTTAGTCAGGTACATGGATTGGATAGATTCAGAGGGATATGGGACAAACATTGGCAGGAAGGACTAGCATTGATGGGGCATGTTGGTCAGCATAGGCAAGTTGGCCAAAGGGCCATTTCCACACTGTATGATACTACAACTCTATAAGGCCAATTAGTGAAAATACTAGAATTTGTTATCATTTACATCTGACATTTTAACATGTCACTTGGAAATTCACAAAATTATACTGGGTCATTACAGTGTACTGAAATCAGAAATAAAAACTGAAAATTCTTAAAGTACTCAAATGGTCAGACTGCATCTGTGGGAAAGAAACAAACATAACTTGTCAGGTCAGCTATTTTCCAGTTCTGTCAAATACAGCTTGAACTAAGGGAAATGGATTTAGTCTAAATGTTTGGCTAGTTAGGATGAGGGGTGATTATATAACTCAGAAAGCTACAAAATGTGACTATTCTCCAATCCTGAAGACCAAGATGCATGACCAAAATTGACGAGCTGTTCTGCACCGAGGCTGTCAAGAGTTCTGGGAATAGCAGGACAAATAGGCATTGATGTAAAAGTTCATCTTGCTGAATGGCAGAGCCGTCTTGAGAGTTCAGGTAGCCTGCTACTTCCCATATATTTCTTATTATCTTGTACTTTGATGACAAAATGTTATTTCACTCTCCTCTCTTGGTTCATGGTGAAAAGTTATCTGCCCCTGTTTAAAGCCATAGCTAAGAAAGTAGCTTGAACTTTACTTGAGGCTGTGACAGGTAGCAATAATGGGCTCCAATGGGGACTCATCAAGGACATTGGGATTAACACAAAGCAATTGAAGAATTACAGCCACACTCATGAACATTTAGATCTATCATTGAATTCCCGAGCGAGCACGTTAAAATCATCAAATACTTTTATGGCACACATACTTTCAATTAGGTCATAACAGCAAATGACCACACATCCAAATTCACAACAAATACTTCAATAAATTTTGCAAATAGAATCACAGAGTCATACAGAATGAAAACAGGCATTTCAGCCCAACTTGTTCGTGCCGACAAAGATGTCCTACCTGCCCACATTTTGCCCATATCCCTCTAAATATTTTCTATCCATGTACCTGTCCAAATGTCTCTTGAATGTTGTTGTAGTACCTGCCTCAGCTACCTCCTCCTCCATGCACCCACCATCCTCCATGTAAAAAAGTTGCCCCTCTTTCCCCTCTTGCCTTCAATGACTTTAAGCAAATCCTAACTGTTATGCATGTATATCCTGTAACATGTTCAATGTGATAATTTGTCGAAGAAATTCCATTCAGATCTGTATTTATGAGAAAATGTAAAGATCAGAATATTGAAAGGACTCAACCACTATCTGGATATTGAGGAAAGGGCTGAAGCTATGACAGTTCACAATGTTTTAAGAAACACAATGAAAACAGCGAAAGTCATTCCTGTCTACAAGAATGGAGAGAGACATTTATTTTCAAATTACAGGCCGATATCTCTGCTTCCCCAATTCTCAAAAATATTAGAAAAATTATTTGTACAAAGACTTGAAAACTTTATTGATAAACATAACATATTAAGTGATCACCAGTATGGATTTCGAGCTAAAAGGTCTACTTCATTAGCGCTAATGGAACTAGTAGAGAATATTTCAACTGCAAATGATAATGAAGAATATACTGTGGGAGTATTTATAGATCTCAAAAAAGCGGTTGATACCATAGATCATGGTTTACTGATGAATAAGCTAGAAAGATATGGTATTAGAGGAGTAACATACTCCTGGTTAAGATGCTACCTTGTAAACAGATATCAGTATGTTCAAGTAAATAATTTTGATTCAGAACTTATGAAGGTTACCTGTGAGGTTACACAAGTCTCGGTGCTGGGCCCAAAGCTCTTTATACTCTATATAAATGATATTTGTAAGGTGTCAAAATTGCTACATTTAGTTATATTTGCGGATTATTTTGTTCAGGGAAAATCATGAAGCAACTTTTGGACACAGTTAAAGGGGAATTGGAAACCCTAAAGAAGTGGTTTGATACTAATAAATTCTCATTAAATTTAAGTAAAACAAAAATTATTGTGTTTGGAAATCGAAAAATAAATTCGGAGGTAACACTTATAATGCAATACTGCACAAAACTAAGGCCACTTATAATTGCAATACTGCACAAAACTAAGGCCATCTTGAATCAAAATTCAATAGTTGCAACAATGAATTAAAAGAGTGTAGTAATATGTGTAAATTCAAGAAAATGTTCAAAAATATTATATTTGAAAGATACAAAATATGTGATCAGCACTGAGAACTGACTGACATGACAGAAATGATGGTTCTTGACTATATTTGTGTGTCTTTCTATGTTTTGTTTATCTGCTTCTGACTTATGTTGTGTTTTTTTTAAATTATATTTTGTTCAGTATTAAGGGTAGGCACAATAAGCTTTGGCTTCTGCCTACACCTTTTTTTTTTGTCAGAAAACATCATGTGTGATTATATTGTTTTATCTTTGATACAATGATTTCGCACTATTTAACTTTCACAACTGTATGGTCAATCTGTTGTATTGTATTGACCGGAAAATAAATAAATAATAATTTTAAAAAATAATAAATTAAATTTTTTTAAAGCATAACCTTGAGGATCCAACCTTAATACATTCAGAAAAGTTATACTCAAAACTGCCCATTTTGCTTTCTGTGTGTGCATTTCTGTGCAGACTAACATTAGCCAGAATGTAATATTTCCCACAAATCAGTGCAGGCAAGCAATGTAATAAAATCATTACCAGAACAGACCTTAGTGTGCGAGGGTGAAATATGATTAAAGAGAAGAGTGAGAAATGCTTTAGAGCGAAGATCACAAGGTAAACAACGCCTAATTCTCTGCCCAGCACACTGTTACAGTACTTATTAAAGTTGCTCTGCGTAGAATCCGATGAATTTTTAACTTGTGCCTCTCCAAAAATGATACCCAGAAAATGATCAATTTGACAGTTGCTTCAAAAGACCTGTGATTTCCACAACAGGAAGACAGGCCGAAGTCTTAGCTCACTGTTGATCAACTGCTAATAATAATAATAATAATACATTTTATTTATATAGCGCTTTTCATATACTCAAAGACGCTTTACAGAGATTTTGAGAACATAGGGAAATGAATAAATAGATAAATAAGTAAATAAATAAATGAACAGAGAAAGGAGACAGAAGGTGAGGTGACCTTCAGTGGTTGAAGGCAGTACTGAACAGGTGAGACTTCAGCGATGTTTTGAATGTGGTGAGTGTGGGGGAGTCTCTAACGGTTTGGGGTAGTGAGTTCCATAGGGTGGGAGCAGCGATGGAGAAAGCCCTGTCCCCCCAGGATCTGAGTTTAGTCCGGATGTGGGGGGATAGGAGATTGGCAGCGGCAGAGCGGAGGGTGCAGGTGGGAGTGTGCCTGTGGAGGAGGTCGGTCAGGTAGCATGGGGCCAGGTTATGGAGGGCTTTGTAGGTTATGAGGAGGATTTTGTACTGGATTCTCTGGGGGATGGGGAGCCAGTGGAGTTTATAAAGGACGGGGGTGATATGGTCACGGATCGAGGTGTGTGTGGGCAGCGGAGTTTTGAATGTATTGAAGTTTATTGATGATTTTTGAGGGTGCGCCATAGAGGAGGCTGTTGCAGTAGTCCAGACGGGAGGTGATGAAGGCGTGGATGAGGGTTTCTGCAGCTGTGGAGGAGAGGGATGGACGGAGACGGGCAATGTTTTTGAGGTGGAAGAAGGCTGTCTTTGTGATGTGTTTGATGTGTTTGTCGAAGGAGAGGGTTTGATCAAGGATGATTCCAAGATTCCGGATGTGAGGTGAGGTGGATACTGGGAGACCATCAATGTTGAGGATGAAGTTTTGGGTGGATTTGGTGAGCATTTTTGGACCAATGATGATGATTTCAGATTTGTTGCAATTGAGTTTGAGGAAGTTTGATTGAAGCCAAGATTTTATTTCAGTAATGCAGTTTGTCAGTGTAGAGTGTGTGGTGGAGGAGATTGACTTGGTGGAGATGAGGAGCTGGATATCATCGGCGAAGCAGTGGAAGTTGAGACCATGACGGTGGATTAATTGACCAAGGGGGAACAGGTAGAGGATGAAGAGGAGGGGGCCAAGGACTGAGCCTTGGGGGACACCTTGGGGGAGGGGAGCGGTGGGGGATTTACAGTTGTTAATGGAGATGAACTGGTGTCTGTCAGAGAGGTAAGATTTGAACCAGGATAGGGCTGTGCCGGTGATGTTAAGGGAGGTTTCAAGTCGGGTGAGGAGAATGGAGTGATTTATGGTGTCAAAGGCGGCGCTGAGGTCAAGTAGGATGAGGATGTTGAGGTTGCCAGCGTTGAGGTTGAGGTTGCCAGCTAAGCACTAACTCAACATGAATACCTTTAAGTCCAAGAATCTAAGGGCAATTTAATGAACCTCTAGAATGAGGACATGTGGAGAAAATTATTAGCATTTCGTGGCAGTAACATACAAATCTTTAAATATTTTCACATCAAAGGCTCATTCACCAGCCAGGCTCAATCCATATTAATTTTTGGAAGTCTGGTAATCTGCATTCATTTTGTGTGGGATATATTTTCTTCTGGAGGCATAACCACTTTCTTAGTCAGGGACTGGTATGGGGGAATGGTTTAATGAACAGACTAAAATATTGCAAATATTTGGCCATTTTGTGGTTATGATCAGAATTCATTCGCAATGAAGATTTGGCTTGGTTGTCTGGTTGAAAGTCATCCAGAAGCACATGGCCATGGCAGATAAAGATCATTGCTTTGTTAACATTTCATGGAAGTTTATACACATGTGTTTTTGTTCTGGTACTTCCAACAATAAAAGCTCATTCACCAGCCTGGCTTAGAATGGTTAAGGAAGGGCTGGTTGAATATCTTGCTTTGAATGCACTCTAATTTGCATTAATTTTGTTCAGGATATATTTGCATTGCATTTTTAAATAATATGCACAAATAATATTAGGAATTGTAAAAGAGATGACCTATACCTGCGATGAGAGTGCCAGTTTTCTGACAGTCTGGTTATTTGCACATTGTAATGCGTGTCCGGTTTGGCAAATTCATCTTGCTAAAGAATAAATATTGTTTCTACATTTAGCTAATCCCATGCATGACTGCAGTTGAGAAAGAATTAATCCATTGGAAAAAGAACAGAATCAAAAGCAGAAAAGCAAAGCAGTGTATCCATTGGAACTAACCAAACTCTTAATGGAATATTATGAAGTTTGATTATGCCTGAATTAGAGCATGATCCTATGTCACTCAAACTGAATGTGCCTGACGAGACTGACGAAATAGTGAATTTGTTCCATACAAGCACTAAGTGATGACCTTCTTCAAGAGGTACCATGTAAATGTACATTGCTTTAATTACTGTTGTTAGTTAGTTTAGTTTTTTGTCATATGTAACGAGATACAGTGAAAAGCTTTTTTTGTTGCGTGTTCTCCAGTCAGCGGAAAGACTACATCCTTTTCCCATCTGCAGATTGTACCCGCTGAGGATGCATGAGATATTATGATTCTAAACTGGGAGACTGCATGAAATTTAGGGGAAGGAATCTGTAAGTACCGAGCAGAGAAAGGTGGCATTTCATCCTATTTATTTGCTCCATATGCAAATAGGGAGCATACCATCTCACTCAAGGCTTATTGGTGCAATGCTTCTCTGGGAATTCAAAAGATGAGAGTTACCGAAAGTAAAATGCAACTTTTTCTGGGAGCCAGAGTAAAATGCAACATGTATTCTGTTGACTCAAGAGACTGCAGATGCTGGAATCTTGAGCAACAAACAAATTCTGGAGGAACTCAACAGGTGAAGAGAAATGTACAAGCGCCATTTCCAAAAACACTGTCTGTCGCCACCACAGATGCGGCATGACCCACTAAGGTCTTCCAGCAGTTTGTTTTTTGCTCATATATGTGCCTGCTCAGGTTGTGAATACTCTGGTTTTATTCCTTTATTCTTGACCTTCTGAGGCGCTAAACTCACATTCTTGTTACAGCAGGGATACGGCCTTGAAATCCCTTATGCATTTAACAGTGACGACAAATCTGCTGAGCAGCTGAAGGCACTCCGAAGTCATAGCCTTCTAAACTTGCATGGCTTAATTTACTTAATCAAAAAATGTAATTCTTCCTTCATGCCTTTGATATATATATTTTTAGGTGTAATTATCCCTGATACAATTTTCCATGGGTTTCATTAAAAAAACAAAATCCTTGACAACCATTCACTGCTGCAATGGTCATGGAGACACCATCTACTGGTTGCTAAGTAACTGGGCCTGCGGTTAATTTGGGTGCAAGTGTCAGCAACTTGATAATTGTATCTCACAGCAGCAACTGTCAGCAACGATTAGAAGAACATGATGAGCTGAAAATCATCAGTCTATTGAATGTGTCAATATTGTGTTCCATTCACAGTTCTCTATTAGTGATGCATAGTTATCCAGCTTCATTCGAGTCACGTCTCCTTCAAAGCCAAATCTCCTACATGAAAGGTGTTTACTGTAAACTGCTCCCAAGTCTTCTCCACTGCCAGATTCAATTTTAAAATAACTGTTAAGGTAAACCATGCCAGCTTGCTCCCCTTTTCCTCAGTGCTTCCTTTTTAAAAAAATCATAATTACAGAACAGATGAAGAATCGCAGGGTAAATACAACACAGGTCACTCGTGCCTGTGCATTTGTCAGCCCTTTGCAAAAAACATTCCAAACTAATCCTCCCGACCTCAAATAACCTTAACATGCTGTTTCTTCCTCAGCTTCAATTAACTACATACTTGAAGCATTGGTTTTCACCTCAATCAATCCATGTGGCAAAATATTTTAACAAATAACCCTACTCTCATTCTTAAGAATGTTGCATAAAATCATCAGTGAAGAAGCAGGTCATTAAATCTTTGCTGGTAATTATGCACCATCGTTGATAATTGTGCTCCACAAGCATGCTCCTCCAGCAGGATGTTGGAAGTCATGAGGGTTTCCAGTACACTTGAAGACTACACCTGCAGTAAGTGCGTTCAGCTGTAGCTCCTTACGAACTGTGTTAAGGCCGTCGAGCCGCAGCTGGACGACCTCAGAATTATCCAGGGATGTGAGACTGATATAGATTGGAGTTACAGGGAGGTAGTCCCACCTAAGGAACAGGCAGACAAGAGATGGGTGACCACAAGGAAAGGGAGTAGGCGGAAAGTACAAGGGTCTCCTGGGGCTATTCCTCTCGACAGCAAGTATTCTCCTTTAGATACTGTTGTAGAGGATGACTGGTCAGGGGAGAGCAGCAGCAGTGGTCTGGTCTGTGGTGTCGGGCCTGGCTCAGAGGCACAGCGGGGAAGGGAAATGTCAGTCAGAGCCATCGTGTTTGGAGACATTACTGAGAGGCACAGACAGGAGATTCTGTGGCAACAAACGAGACTTCAGGATGATAAATTGCCTCCCTGGTGCTAGGGTCCAGGATGTCGTGGAATAGCTGCAGAACATTCTCAAATCGACACAAATGACAATAGACAATAGACAATAGGTGCAGGAGTAGGCCATTCAGCCCTTCGAGCCAGCACCGCCATTCAATGCGATCATGGCTGATCACTCTCAATCAGTACCCCGTTCCTGCCTTCTCCCCATACCCCCTCACTCCGCTATCCTTAAGAGCTCTATCCAGCTCTCTCTTGAAAGCATCCAACGAACCGGCCTCCACTGCCTTCTGAGGCAGAGAATTCCACACCTTCACCACCCTCTGACTGAAAAAGTTCTTCCTCATCTCCGTTCTAAATGGCCTACCCCTTATTCTTAAACTGTGGCCCCTTGTTCTGGACTCCCCCAACATTGGGAACATGTTATCTGCCTCTAATGTGTCCAATCCCCTAATTATCTTATATGTTTCAATAAGATCCCCCCTCATCCTTCTAAATTCCAGTGTATACAAGCCCAATCGCTCCAGCCTTTCAACATACGACAGTCCCGCCATTCCGGGAATTAACCTAGTGAACCTACGCTGCACGCCCTCCATAGCAAGAATATCCTTCCTCAAATTTGGAGACCAAAACTGCACACAGTACTCCAGGTGCGGTCTCACCAGGGCCCGGTACAACTGTAGAAGGACCTCTTTGCTCCTATACTCAACTCCTCTTGTTACGAAGGCCAACATTCCATTGGCTTTCTTCACTGCCTGCTGTACCTGCATGCTTCCTTTCATTGACTGATGCACTAGGACACCCAGATCTCGTTGAACTCCCCCTCCTCCTAACTTGACACCATTCAGATAATAATCTGCCTTTCTATTCTTACTTCCAAAGTGAATAACCTCACACTTATCTACATTAAACTGCATCTGCCATGTATCCGCCCACTCACACAACCTGTCCAAGTCACCCTGCAGCCTTATTGCATCTTCCTCACAATTCACACTACCCCCCAACTTAGTATCATCTGCAAATTTGCTAATGGTACTTTTAATCCCTTCGTCTAAGTCATTAATGTATATCGTAAATAGCTGGGGTCCCAGCACCGAACCTTGCGGTACCCCACTGGTCACTGCCTGCCATTCCGAAAGGGACCCATTTATCTCCACTCTTTGCTTTCTGTCTGTCAACCAATTTTCTATCCATGTCAGTACCCTACCCCCAATACCATGTGCCCTAATTTTGCCCACTAATCTCCTATGTGGGACCTTGTCGAAGGCTTTCTGAAAGTCGAGGTACACCACATCCACTGACTCTCCCTTGTCAATTTTCCTAGTTACATCCTCAAAAAATTCCAGTAGATTTGTCAAGCATGATTTCCCCTTCGTAAATCCATGCTGACTCGGAATGATCCCGTTACTGCTATCCAAATGCTCAGCAATTTCGTCTTTTATTATTGACTCCAGCATCTTCCCCACCACTGATGTCAGACTAACTGGTCTATAATTACCCGTTTTCTCTCTCCCTCCTTTCTTAAAAAGTGGGATAACATTTGCTATCCTCCAATCCACAGGAACTGATCCTGAATCTATAGAACATTGAAAAATGATCTCCAATGCTTCCACTATTTCTAGAGCCACCTCCTTAAGTACTCTGGGATGCAGACCATCAGGCCCTGGGGATTTATCAGCCTTCAGTCCCATCAGTCTACCCAAAACCATTTCCTGCCTAATGTGGATTTCCTTCAGTTCCTCCATCACCCTAGGTTCTCCGGCCCCTAGAACATTTGGGAGATTGTGTGTATCTTCCTCAGTGAAGACAGATCCAAAGTAACGGTTTAACTCGTCTGCCATTTCTTTGTTCCCCATAATAAATTCCCCTGCTTCTATCTTCAAGGGACCCACATTTGCCTTGACTATTTTTTTCCTCTTCACGTACCTAAAAAAACTTTTGCTATCCTCCTTTATATTATTGGCTAGTTTACCCTCGTACCTCATCTTTTCTCCCCGTATTGCCTTTTTAGTTAACCTTTGTTGCTCTTTAAAAGAGTCCCAATCCTCTGTCTTCCCACTCTTCTTTGCTATGTTATACTTCCTCTCCTTAATTTTTATGCTGTCCCTGACTTCCCTTGTCAGCCACAGGTGTCTCTTACTCCCCTTAGAGTCTTTCCACCTCTTTGGAATAAATTGATCCTGCAACCTCTGCATTATTCCCAGGAATACCTGCCATTGCTGTTCTACCGTCTTCCCTGCTAGGGCCTCCTTCCAATCAATTTTGGCCAGCTCCTGCCTCATGCCTCTGTAATCCCCTTTGCTATACTGTAATACCGACACTTCCGATTTTCCCTTCTGCCTTTCCATTTGCAGAGTAAAACTTATAATGTTGTGATCACTGCCTCCTAATGGCTCTTTTACCTCTAGTCCCCTTATCAGATCAGGATCATTACACAACACTAAATCCAGAATTGCCTTCTCCCTGGTAGGCTCCAGTACAAGCTGTTCTAAGAATCCATCTCGAAGGCACTCTACAAACTCTCTTTCCTGGGGTCCATTTCCAACCTGATTTTCCCAGTCTACCTGCATGTTGAAATCTCCCATAACCACCGTAGCATTACATTTTTGACACGCCAATTTTATCTCCTGATTCAACATTGGTAAGAAAACGGATGTGGTCCTGAAAAGTAAGTATAAGGAGCAAGGCAAAAGATTAAAAAACAGGATCCTGAGAGTAGTCATCTTCAGATTACTCCTGGTGCCACATGCTCGTGATGGGATCAATTGGACAGATGAATGTATCGCTCAGTTGTTGGTGCAGGGGACAGGGATTCAGATTTTTAAACCATTGGGATACACTTCAGGGGCAGAAGTGACCTGTAGAAGAGGGATGGGTTGCATCTGAACTGGAGGAAGACCAATATCCTTGCAGGGAGTTTTGAAAGTGCTACTTGGGAGGTTTTAAACTAGAGAGGCAGGGAGGTTCTCTACTTGGAGAAATGAGTTCTGTATCCCATTCTTGTAAAAGTCATTACTTTTCATCCAAGCACCATCTTGCTAAATCTATGCTTTATTCTCCCATTATTTGTTTTATAGTATGGAGGAGGAGCCAGCGCTGCCGTCGCAGCTGCGGCTTGCCTGCAGTCCGTCTGTCTTTTGTGTTTTTGTTGTTTTTGTCTGAATTGTACTTTTAATATGATGTAGTGTTGTATGTTATGTTTTGGGGGGGGGGGTGGGAGGGAACGGGAACTGTAACATTCTCTCTCCAGAACGGAGACGCGACCTTTGTTCTGTGTCGTGTCTCCGTTCCCGTTGCGGCCTACCACCGGCCATGCACCTGGGACCACCTGGGGCTCTGGTTCGCAGAGCCCGCTGCCCGGACTCACCACCTGCGGCGCTGGCTGCCTGCGAATGCTGCGGGAACGGCTGCGACTCGTCTCTGGAGGCTCCGGCGCGGGCCGCATGGACGTCGGAAGTCCGCAGGCCCCTGGGTGGGGGCCGACATCGGGAGCACCGGCAGCAGCAGAGGCAACGTGTTCGCCCGCCCCAAATCGCGGGGCTTGGGTCGGCCCGCCACGGACCTTTCACCATCCGGCGCGGCCTGAAATAGGCCGCGGGATTTTTCACCGCCCAGCGGGGGCTTCAATATCGGGAGCCCCGACCGCCCCGACGTGGCAACTACAACAGCCTGACCGCGGGACAAGACGGCAGGGGAAGAGAAAAAGACATTCTGGCCTTCCATCACAGTGAGGAGGGACTGGAGGAGACTCACTGTGATGGATGTTTCTTTTTGTTTGGTGTTAGTTGTGATTGTATGTGTTATTGCATTTTTATTGATTAATCTTATTGGTCTTATTGTTCAACTGCGGGTAATGTTTCATTTTACTACACATTTATGTGTATGTAACAAATAAACGACTATTGACTATTGACTATAAGTATTTGCCCACATTGACCCCACTCATTTGTTCTATATTCGATAATCAATTCTACATTAGGACATAGCCATATTTACCTGGACATTTTTTGTCATTGCACAATCTGTACTCCTCTTGAGGTCCATCACACTGAAGTCCTCCGTAAAATGGTCCGGAGCAGATCCTCACCCGAAGCTGAGTTCCGCCATCACAGCTCTTGGTGCATGGTTCCCAACTGGTCCATTTTTGCCATTTTCCATCCACTATCAGGCAAGGAATAAATATTTTCAATTGATTTCAGTTAACCTGCTACATCTGAAGTAATCAGTAATGTACGAGGCTTGGAGATTCAATGTCCTCTGCATTCCTGTATCACATGTCACTTACAGACAATAACAATGGATAACATATGTAGCGCCGTCAGCGATGGCAGCCTCGCCAACAGTCTGTCTTTTCGTCTTTTTTGTTATTTTTTGTGTATTTTAAAAGTATGTGTTAATGTTCTCTGGTCTGTTTTATGTGGGGGTGGGGGAGGGGGTCGGGGGAAACTTTTTTCAATCTCTTATCTTGCCGGAGATACAATTGTTTTCTGGATCGTATCTCCAGTCGCTCTGCGGCCTAACATCATGGAGAGGGCGGCCTTGCTCGAGACTGACTTTGAGCCCCACCATCGGAGCCTGCGATCCCTTGCCTGGGATTGAAGCTCCTGCGGATTTCACCATCGAGGAGCTCGCAGTCTTGGGTGGTGGCCAATGTCGAGAAGCTCCAAGTCGCAGAAGGTTCGACTAACCCCGACCGTGGTCTGATTGCCCAGCGCGAGGGAGCTGAGATCCTCCCGATGCGGGAGCTTGATTGCCCCGACGCGGAGGGCTTGACCGCCGGTTGCGGGAGCCAAAATTGCCCTGACAACGGATGGTTCGAGTGCCCCGACGGTGGGAGAACAAAGGAGGGAAGAAGATTGAACTTTTTTGTGGTGGATGTTCATGTTAAAAATTTATTTGGGTGCCTTGTTGCTCTTTATCGCTATGACTGTATGGCAAATCAAATTCCTCGTATGTTGCAGAACATACTTGGCTAATAAAGTACTATTATGATTATTATGATTATGATTATAGTTGTGTTTATTTTAGACTTTAGATTAACAGGTAGCCGCTTCCAATTTAAAAAAAAGAATACCCATAGCCATGGGTTGGAAGTCCAACTTCTAATTTAGTTTAGTTTATGATGCAGTGTGGAAGCAGACCATTCAACCCATCGTCCAAGTTGGCCATCGATCACATGTTCACAATGGTTCTATGTTATCCCTCTTTCTCATCCATTCCCTACACACTTGGGGCAATATCCAGCAGCCAATTAACCCACAAACCCACACGTCTTTGGTGCAAGGGAGGAATCTGGAGCACCTGGAAGAAATTCATGTTGTCACAGAGAGAACGCGCAAACTGCACTAGGACAATGCACAAGGTCAGGATAGAACCAGTTCTCTTGCGCTGTAGGGAAAAACTGTTCCAGTTGAGAAGCAAGTTTGGCATTAACTGCGAAAGCAATACATTTCTAACAAAATTATTAGAGGTACTAGCACAATAAGAGCAAAATAATAACGGTCCCAGTATAGTGAATGAAAACAATAGATACCTAAGAAATATCTACTACTGCTTCTGATTGGTTTTAATGCTACTTCTTATCAAACCAGCAAATCATTGTATCACTCCATCAAACATAAACTTTCTTCCAGTAGGAAAATAGAAACAGTAGGAAACAGTAATAGAATAATACAAACAGTACAAATACAAATTAGATTTATTGCCATTCAAAAATAATTTGAATGAAATGTCGTTGCCATGCAGTCATGACAGTAAAGAGCACAAGACACACAATTACATAAGTTTAACATAGACAACCATCACAGTGACTCCTCCAGGCACCCCCTCGCTGTGATGGAAGGCAAAGAAGTTTTATCTCCTCCTTTGTTCTTCTCCCGCGATCAGGCAGTCAAACTGCTGCTTTGAGGTGATCGAGGCCCCCGATTTTTGAAGCCCCCGCCGGGCGATGGATGAAGGTCCTGTGAACGGATCGATCGAGCCTTGCGATTCAGGGCGGTCGAAGCTGCTACGGCTGGAGCTCCCGAAAGCCTGTCGCCAGCCAGGAACCTGCGAGCTCCTGATGTTATGGTCCACAGAGCCCGCGGCCGAAGCCTCTGAAGCTAGAGTTACAGCCACAATCACAGCGCCACCACAGCCTCCGAAAGTCGGCCAGCTCGGAGATGGTAAGTCCAGGCCTTGCGACCGGAGCCTTCAAGGTCGATCCAGCTGAGGCCGGCAACTCCACGACGTTAGGCCGTAGCGCAATCGGAGATACGACACGGAAATGGGTTGAATCTCCGTTGAGGAAGATATTTTTTTAAAGGTTTCTCCCACCCCCCCCACCACCCCCCACATATGCACAGCTAAAAATAGGCTATTACGTACATCTAACGCCAACAAATAGACAAAGAAGAAGAAAGACAAACAGACTGCCGGCAAGCCGTAGTCACAGGGGCAGCGCCGCCACTTCCACCACTAATAGAAAATAGAAACAGTAGAAAAACTAGGAAAATTGTTTTGAAAGGAATAGCAGAAACATTTTGGTTTAGGCCCATGCTCCATCTAAAAGTATATTTCTAAAGTTGCTGCTAAAATATGTAAGTTAAGAATTTATTGCTACTTGTTATTTTTTAAGATATAGGCAGTTTTGGTAATATATTTCTCAATTCAGATAGCAGGTGACACGAAGGGAATTTCTGGGAACTGAAAAGGCCACCATTTAATGCCCAACCCCACTTTCCCTTTACCCAAAGGGTAATTTAGTAAGCCGTTTAAAGGTCTTTTTTTTTAAATTAAACGGGTGAATCAGATTAACAGACAATGACATAGAGATTATGTAAGGACTGGAGATTTCCTCTCTTGAAAGACACCAGATGGGGTTTTACAATAAACCAATCGTTTTCTGGCCAGCATTGCTAATGACAGATTATTAACTGCATTTTAACTCTGCAGCTGCAGAATTGATTAGATTTGAACATGATTCCCTGGATTGCTATTTAGAAATGAAAAATTGCAGATGCTGAACTACGCTCACAGGCCTCACAGTATCTGATGAAACCTCATCAACCAGAAATGAGAACTTTGCTTTTTCCTCCCCACAGATTTTGTCTGACTATTTTCTGTTTTTTAAAATCTTCTGGATTGCTAGTCAAGGTTGTTGGATGACTAGTCTGGTACTTTAACTACTGCATCACCCTGTATAATCGTAAATAAAAGTTTTAAATAGTAGATAGATGCTGGAAATGTGAAGGAAAATCAGAAAATGCTCAGCCATTAAGGCAGCATCTGTGGAATGAGAAACGGTTATGCGATACGATACAACAGAACTTTATCCCAGGAGGCAAATTGATCTGCCAACAGTCATAAAAACACAAAATACATGAAACATGAAATTAAAGTGATGAGTGGAAAGGATTGGGGATGTACAAAGATTGAGGAGGGGTAGGGGGGTGGGGAGTCAGTCTCAGTCTACCCCACGACAGAAGGGGGAGGAGTTGTACAGTTTGATAGCCACAGGGAAGAAGTTATGTTTTGAGTCTGGGACAACTTGTCAGTTCAATTCCTGCAGAATTCAGAAGGATCCCAGACCTAAATTGTTAACTCTTTTCCACAGATGCCTACTGATCTACTGATTGTTTCCATTACTCTTCGTTTTAGCACCATGTCATTGTGCTGCCCTTATTTTATCGATTTAAAAATACACAAAATAGACGTCAACAAATTAAACCCACCTGGACACTGTCTTGGAAAGCACGGCCTATTTTCGGACCAGTAGCCCTGGCATTCAGCTCCTCCAAAGGAAGGTCCATTACATTCCCTTGTCCGCTGTTGTGTCCCATTTGAACAGGTGGTTGAACACTGACTCCAGCTAGACCAATCATTCCAGTTCCCATCCACTTATCGAATGAAAAAACAAAGGACGATAACAACATTACATCTTTTAGAATTACGATGTGGCTCAACAAAGCTAACTCAAGCCAGATTTGGGTTACAGTGAAGAACTGTAATAGGAGAAAGTACAGGTAAAGTTATAGTGCTAGGAACATGAAAGTAATGTGTAATGTGTAGGAAGGAACTGCAGATGCTGGTTTACACCAAAGATAGAAGCTGGAGTAACTCAGCAGGTCAGGCAGCATCTCTGGAAAAAAGGAACAGATGAAGAAGGGTCTTGAACTGAAACGTCACCTATTCTTTTGCTCCAGAGATGCTTCCTGGCCACTGAGTTACTCCTGCATTTTGGGTCCATCTTCAACATGAAAGCAATAATTGGTGACGTTCTACAAAAGGATATGTAATAAAACAGCAGGCTGATCTCAACACAGAGCTAATGCGGGTTGCTCATTACTTCTAATGGCCTCTCTCTGTCCTTGAAATGTTATGTTTCATTATTTAAGGCATTCTTTTTGTACTCACCCCCTAGTGAACAATGGAGTTTGTCATGGATCACCTGTTTCTATGACTTTTACTCAGCTTTAAGTAATTTATTCTAAAGAAGGGTCTCGACCCGAAACGTCACCCATTCCTTCTCTCCAGAGATGCTGCCTGTCCCGCTGAGTTACTCCAGCTTTTTGTGTCAATCTTCGGTTTAAACCAGCATCTGCAGTTCCTTCTGACACATTAAAGTAGTGTTTGTTGGCTCAAGTCCCTTTTCTCATGATTATATTCCTGCAAAGTTGCTTGAGACATTGAATTGTGTTAAAGATGTAATTTAGATGAGAGATACAACGCATAAACAGACTCCCCAGCCCTTCGCCTCTGTCCACCTATTACCTGCCACACTTTGTCCTACCTCTCCTCTCTCCCAACTTTCT
Source organism: Rhinoraja longicauda (assembly GCF_053455715.1). Taxonomy (NCBI): domain Eukaryota; kingdom Metazoa; phylum Chordata; class Chondrichthyes; order Rajiformes; family Arhynchobatidae; genus Rhinoraja; species Rhinoraja longicauda. The sequence continues at coordinate 38,178,948 of NC_135956.1, read as the reverse complement.
CCACCCCCCCCCCCCCCCCCTCCCTTGCAATCGGCCTGAAGAAATGTCCTGATCCAAGATGTCACCTATCCATGTTCTCGAGAGATGCTGCCTGACCCGCTGAGTTACATGGATAGGACAAATTTGGAGGGATTTGGACCAAATGTGGACAGGTGGGACAAGTGTAGCTGGGACATGTTGGCCAGTATGGGCAAGTTGGGCCAAAGGGCATGTTTCCACCCTGTATCACTCTATGACTCTCTGAGTTACTCCAGCACTTTGTGTCCTTTTGTGCAAACCAGCATATGCAGTTCCTTGTTTCAACATCAATGTCCCAGCCTACCATCTGTGCCAGAGTCACTTTGCCGTACTCCACTATTATACACAAACGTTACTCCCCAGTATCACAATATCGCTACATTATAAACCTCAGTATGAGATACTACTATCACTGACCCCTTAGTTAGTCTGAAACTCTCAGTGACTTGGGTTCATTCATGGCATGGGGGCCCATTGGGTCAGACCATCACATGGGTGTGCAGTAGAGCACCTGAGCTTTCTTCTCACCTACATAGCAGCCTATTATGTTGCAGCATTGTTTCTACTTATGGACAATCAAACTTGTTTCACTCTCTTCCCAGTAATGATGTAAGCAGCTGTCATTGGCAACTGCACATGTTAAAATATAGGTGTGTGATTCAGGCTGAAAACAAACCTAATGATTTTTTTATTACAGTAGTTTTTTGTTTTTTTTACCAATTTCCCAGTTTTTCTTTGTGGACCACCTAATTTGGCACCAGTGCATCAAAAAAATAAAAAAATCTCCAGGCAAAACTGTTAGAATGCAGGCTGAAGTGAGGCCTGGCATTTAAAGCATATTTAAGCACATCAAATTACGGAGCAACGACAGAAGATAAATAGCATACAGTATGTGATAATAAAATAATTACTCAGAATGTGATTTCAGGACAACTTTCAGGACAGTTGTAAGATATCTCTTTGCTCAGTGATGGTGTCATTTGGGAGATTCACCCAGCTAATTATTTTTGTTCAAATTGAAATTCTGCTTTATGGAGCATTTTCCCAGAAGCAGGAAGCTCAGCTCATCCCATCATTAAAACAACTTTATGTTATGTTACTGATGAGAGGAACACACAATATTGAGAGAAGGCTTTTCCCCAGATATATTTGAAAAGCTTTAGTTAAGCAACAGCTCAGAGTTTGTTGAAGAATTGAAAATGCATCTGAATGTCTATTAATTATAATTTTATTATTATCATTTTAATCTGAGACAATAGGTAACAAACTCATGGGATTGGATGGAATATTCCCCTCAGACCTCTCCCCACCACCCTACAATATTGTTCTCCAATTACCTCAGTGAGAAGAAAACACAAGTGGAGCATAAAATCAGCATTAAGTACTGTTTGATCAGTTTCCCAAGAGTGGGGTTAATTTTGGGATGCAGCGCGGAAACAGGCCCAACAGGTCTACGCCACCATTCTACTAGTTGTACGCTACACACTAGGGGCAACTTTTACAGAAGCCAATAAAACTACAAAACCTGCAAGTCATTAGAATGTTGAAGGAAACTGGAGCACCCGGTAAAAATCCATGTGGAAACAGGGAGAAGGTACAACTCCATATAGACAGCACCAGTAGTCAGCATTGAATCCAGATCATTGGCGCTGTGAGGCAGCAACTCCACTGCTGTGCCACCCAAGTTAGAGTCATAGAGTGATAGTGTGGAAACAGACCCTTTGGCCCAACATACCTACACCTGCCAACATGTCCCAGCTACACCAGTTCCATCTGCCTGAGTTTGGTCCATATCCCTCCAAACCTGTTCTATCCATGTACCTGTCTAACTGCTTCTTAAACTTTGGGATAGTCCCAGCCTCAACTACCTCCTCAGGCAGCTTGTTCCATACTCCCACCACCCTTTGTGTGAAAACGTTACCACTCAGATTCCCATTAAATCATTTCCCCTTCACCTTAAACCAATGTCCTCTGGTCCTCGATTCACCCACTCTGGGCAAGAGACTCTGTGCATCTACCCAATCAATTCCTCTCATGATTTTATACACCTCTATAAGATCACCCCTCATGCTCCTGCACTCCAGGGAATGGAGTCCCAGCCTATTCAACTTCTCCCTTTCGCTCACACAATCTAGACTTGGCAACATCCTTGTAAATCCTCTCTGTACCCTTTTCAGCTTGACAACATATTTCCTATAACTTGGTGCCCAGAACTGAACACAATACTCTAAATGCGGTCTCACCAACGTCACCTACATCTGCAACATGACCTCCCAACTCATGATTTGTTTAAAGATTACGCCAAAGTCTGAAATTGTAAGAAAGAGAAGATACATACCGGGACAGAGCGCAATGTTGCAGAACTTTGTTTGCTTCTCAGGTCCTTCACAAGGGTTCCCTCCAAATTGAGGCTGTAAACAGGAACGGGTGCGATCTCGGTGGCCCCTACCACATGTGGAGGAGCACAAACTCCATGGTGACCATTCCTCCCAGACACCGTGGACTGAAAACAGAACAATAAGATCTTGATTTCTTGTTATGGTTTGGTTATCTGTGAATGTGTGGAAGATAGTTAATTAAGGCAAATTGGATGGACCTGAAAAATTGGCATAACAAAAGCTGGCTAAAGAGCAACACTTCATTAATTACTCCTGAAGGGAAAATACTCAATGAGTTTTAAAACTAATTGTACCATCTCTCCCAAATAACCAATTTTTAATTTTTTTTATATCAATAGACTTCCCAATAGCACAAAGTATTCTGTCACGTGTAACTAAGTCATAAATGTCCAACTCAGCCATATAGAGAGGTCCAGAGGAAGGGTCTCCACCCAAGATGTCATCTGTCCTTTTGCACTTTGCAGATGCTGCCTAACCCACTGAGTTCCTACGGCAATTCTTTTTTTGCTCCATATTCCAGTATCTGCAATCATTCGTCTCCATATGTAAAGGTTATTAATTTAAACTATAACCTGCTTAGTTGAGAGGGTGGTATTCCTGACTCAGTCATTAATTCACATGCTATGTAAATATTTAAACCACCATGGTCAAAGAAACTGATGTTATTTGTGAGGCCGGTATTCCTGACTGAGATGAAGTCATTAGTCCAACTTCTGATCTTTGGATCGTCAACCACTAATCCACATGGTAAGTATGTATTTAAATCACCATGGTACCAAAAACCAATAACAATCTTCATTTAGCCTCATGTAGGACGATGGATGAAATTTTCAGCTGGATAGCTTACAACACAGCCTCATAACACTGTATAGCATTTCATGACTTCCGATTTTCTCCCAGTGAAATTACTGTTGTAGATGTGGCAACATGAAAGCTCTCACAAACTGCAATGAAGTAAACAAGCCGACAACTCAATTTTGCTGAATTAGTTAAGAGGTGAAGTTCACCAAGAAAATGTAAGGACTTACCAGAGAATGGAAAGGAAGAAAGGATTAGTATTTATACAGTGGTTTTCAGTTCTTCAATAAGGACTTTATTTTCGTGTAAGTTTTTTGCCAATGCTGATACGATTTAATACCTCACCCAATGTCTGGACATTTGAGAGTGTTCCAACACCCTCAAAGCAGCATTGAACTTTTGTGAACAGTTGAACAGCATTTTGTGGGTCAATGTCCTTTTCGTTATTACCATTCTTCAAAGATCAAGGCAATGCAGAGAACATACGCAGCTCATTGGGTTCTAATTTGTAATGAATTGACTGCAGGAAAAAATGATGACTAATCAGAGGAACTTCATAACAGTAAAGGTTTACAATCACCAACTTTATTTAATGTTAATTGTCAACCAGTTTCCTCTAGAAGTTTACTCACAGGCTACAGCAAGCAATCTGTGTTCATTTTTTGAAATCTTACGGCTCAGAAGGGCACTTCATCTGTGCTGTATGAAAAATGTGATTGTATTCTTTTAGCTTAAAATTCAGAACACAATCTGTGAATGAGCATCCATCAGCTTTATGCCTTTATGAAATGGAAAACTGTTTCATTCTTTAATGTTGCAAGACTTGGAAAGGAAAATATACAAATCCATGACATTTAAATTAACCCAAACCTGATGAGTTCAGTTCAACCTAATTTTTCTTGGCTCTGCTCTTTTTGCACTAAACAGATTGTGCAGTGTACAAGAAACCAAAACCAAACAAGTACTCTTGGAGCTAATGGAGGCCCTTAGTTGTCCTCATGATCTGAATGCATGATTTCAATCCTTTCAGCTTGAGTCTTGGTTCAAAGGGCTTAGGCAAAGTACTTGGGCTAAGGCCCAGGCTATTTTGTTCAACTGCTACAAAATAACAATTTACGTGTTCATTTTTATTCTGCTACAGGAAGTGAGACCTTTTGTCCCTCATTGGAGAAGCACATCATCCTTAGGGGCTAATTTAACAAAGAAAGTCAGGTGGCCAAGTCCAATGGTATTACTCAAATGAACCCAAAACAAGAGCTGACTGTGCTGGCCAGTCACCTCTCCATTTGCCCTTTATTTATGCTTCGGCAGCTCTTTAAAGATTCAGTAGTTTCCTGTGGGATTATCAGAAGGAGAGCGTTTCTTCTCCAATTCCCATACCAAATGGCAATTACTTGGCCAGCACTGGACTGCTGCCACCTTTACTGCTGGGACATTATCAAATCAGAGAGCATGTCCTTGCAAACCATATTGGATACAATATCGTTAGCCTGGCAACGAGGAACTGCAGGTTGCAGTGCCTTGACTGCTATACAAATTACGTGGTGAAAGATGTTTTAAATCAGGCCTGATGATAAGGCGCCTTTCCTATTCTAAGATACCTCTTCCAACCCTAATGTCGATTGCAGAGTTGTCCTGTGAAACCATATTATTCCTTTGATGCAGGAGTTGTGAAGGACTAAGCTTTGTACATTGATCATGTTTGATACAACAGAAGAGATCTTTCTTTAAAAGTTGACTAAGCTACACATAATTTTAAAGTACACATAAGATGCAAAGAAAGATAATGACATCTAAAAGATATTTAGCCCTACAATTTGATCCTGAGGAGACCCATATGCGATTTACTCTTGACTAAAAGATATTTTGTTTAAATATGCTGTGATTCCTCTGAAGTAATCAAACAACCTAAACAGTCTACCAATACACCTTTACTATTCAAAGTGGATTTTACTTATCTCCATGAATAAAATGGCCCTTGCCGATATCTCTCCAAAACTGAAGCAAAGGAACCATCATGCCCCATTGAGCTCATGTCAGTCTGTAGTAATTCCAGTTCCTATCAATCTGCTTCTCAAAGAGATAACTTTTCAGCTGCAATTTGTGCTCACAGCATTAAATCCAAAAGTTCACCCATGTATTTAGCTTCTTCTTGATTTCAGCATTGCAAATTGGGGAGACAGTTCTTGAGCGGTGGTACATGATTAAATAAAGTACTACCATCAGCAGGCTAGAAGAAGAAACCGAATCTTTACTAATGAACCTCCTTCCTAATTCAACGATTTTTATCACCACTTTGCAAGGGGCTGTAAATTTCTTCTAAACACTTCCCTCATCTGATGCCCTGCATGAATCTGTGCCCTCTAGCTTGTCCTGCACAATCCACACCAACCTGTTCAAATCTCCATGAAATCTTCCATCTCTCCATGAAAAGGAGAGCATATTATCCACATTTGAATGAGCTAACAATTAGTCCTTCTCTCCTTTCTCTTTAACTCTGCAAACACTTCCCTATCAAGGGAATATCCAATTCTCGTTTAGAATTCACATTTCAATCTGTCTCCACATCTCCTTCAGGCAGAGGATTTCAGACAACATTTCACCGGCTCAAACAATTATCTTAATTTCTTTGTTAAATTATATAAATCTCTGGTCTTTAATGACTACCCCAATACTTGGAAGTTGGTTCACCAACTTTTCTCAATCAAAAAGCACAGAATCAAAAACAAGTTGAATATATTTTTCTAACTCCCACACATTTCTACTCAAACGAAAATGCAATAATAGTGTGGAACTGTGACTCAAGTATAATTTCATTTTAAATGTTAGATATATTATTTTGATGTAAATCTATTCACCACAAATTAAGATAGGAATAATTTAATTCCATTCGATTTGTGTTCCATTAAATAGACTAGAAGACATAGGAGCAGAATTAGGCCATTCAGCCCATTGAGTGTGCTCCATCATTCAACCATGCCAAATCTATTTTTCTCTCTCTACTTGATTCTTCAGTCTTCTTCCCATAACCTTTGACATCCTTACTAAAGGATCAAAAACCTATCAATCTCCATTTTTAAAGTGCCCAACGACTTGACCTCCACCTCTGTCCCTGGCAATGAATTTCACAAATTCACTACCGTCTGGCTGAAGAATTTCCTCCTCATCTCCATTCTGAAGGTATGATATTTTATTCTCAATACACATTACATTCTTTCATGCACATGAACACTTCTTCCTTAGAACATAGAGATGACTCCTGTATAAAAAGGTGAAGATATAATTTATAGTTTTGCTGCTACCGAATTCTGACTCCATGGCCTAGAATTTCCCAGTTTAGAAATAATGATTATTGAAACTCATCTATCACCCTTCATAGATTCATAATTCACATATCTGATGGAATTCATCAGGCTATAACCAGACATGGGGCACTGATGCTGATGGATTTATATTGCTCAAGCAACTAATGAGCATCTCAGTTGATTGATAAGTATGACAATGCTATAAATCTAATATATTACTTATAGATGTGCAGAAAAGGTAACAGCAGGACACTTTTTGTTATTGATTCATCGTTTTGAGTGAGCATTGTCATTCAGCTAAATTGATCCCTGCAAATTGATCCCTGCGAATTGATCCCTGCAAATACTTCTGATTGTTTAGACCTGCACTTTTCAACCACTGGTTCTGCTTCCCACAGAACATCTGAAAAGCCACCTATAATTATTGATCATTCTCCAATATGTCTCAGTGCTAGTTGGTTTATTCAACACCATGTGGAGAGTGGAGTCACAAATAAGAATACAAATAATCCAATCTTGAAAATCCTTTAAGGCTCATCAGGCCCATTCCACCCTGCAGGCTTAATTTAATAAGAATTACTCCCACCCTCCCCTTAACGTTTCACTTATTTCACTGTTCAATGGTAGAATCTAAACCAATGACTTTCACTGGGATTATGAGGCGACTCCACCTAGCAACCTTAGATAAGTATTAACACTTAATATTGCTGTTATTTGGATTTGTTTTAAGACTTTTGCAAGAGATATAGTGCAGGAACAGTCCCTTCAGCCTACTGAGTCCGCACCGACCAGCGATCATCCCATGCAGTAACACTATCCTACACATTAGAGACAATTTTACCGAAGGCAATTAACCTACACACCCGTTCGTCTTTGGAGTGTGGGAGGAAACTATAATAGAAGCAAAATATGGTAAGCCATTAAGTATGCACAGTCTCTAGATTTTGATTCGGTAAGATAACAAACTAAAAAAAATCAAACTGGCAGCTGCACTTCTAACTCTTAATGATTTGAATGTCTAGAAAAATCAGGAGAATATATAAACTGGGTGATGGCATGTGGAATAGCCAAATGTTCTTCTTGCAGTCCATTCTCAATCCCAAGAACTGTGTAAAAATAATGGCTCAAGAGTTTTTCTGCCATTGCACATTCGTCACTGATACATTTCAAAGTCGGTTACACAAAAACATTCTCCAATACTACCATTATTGGACATTGGTTAAAGGAAATATTTGTGTAATTGAAAGGCCATTCTGCTGTTAAATGGTGTTTTAACACATCCAATCTTCCAAACTTGCTTCTCACATAATAGAATCAACCTGCTGTTTTTAGTTGACAATGGACAACCTTTATCACTACATTCGGTTAAAGAAAGTAAGTGAATTTTACATAATTCTGTCATCTACAACATCTTTGAACAGAATATGTACTATTCTCTTCTACCATTATATAATCTGAGGTGCATAAAAGTCATATTACCTTTCAGGAACACCTCATAAATAAGGAATTATTCATTATTCCTGAAATGACAGGTGACATTGCTTCAGAACAAAATGAAATATGTGCCATGAATGCTGAAGATTAGGAACTATGATCATGCTAAATCATGTAAAATTTGGGAATTTATGAGAATACTTTCCTTTAAAGTCTGGATCTAAAATGAAGTCCAACCCTAAAGGAGTGAAAATCTCCTCTTCTGACATCTGTTAAAAGTTTTAAACAAAGCAATCCTGTTTCAGTCCTGTATTCATAGTAGAAATAAGGATGTGGGACATGGAATTGTTATACTTTTACCTTGTTGTTGATCTTGGGATTGGTACACACTGCTGGGGCAGTTATAAAGGATATAAACATTGCATCAAACCAACGTCATTCTTGACTTTGGATCTTTGATGCAATGCAGGACGATTTCCCAGTGCTATCAAGGTGAAATACCTTGATAGGTCACAGGTACTGGATAAAATTGAGAAGATCAATTGGTGAAGGCGATGCACAGCAACAACAAGTGTCTCCATTAGTTTAAGCAAACCTGGACACACTGCTGAATTGTTGCATTGTCTCATTTCTCGCAGAGGTCCACTGCACGAGGTGCCATATGGAGATGATACACAGGATCTCATCCGGGTCTGTGTACCCTGCCCACAAGTCGAAGAACAGACAGTCCAGGCGGACCATTCCTCTGCTGCAGGGTCGCCTGAAAAAGAAGATTCATTTGATGGTTACTCAGTTATGGCTTTGTTGCTGTGCAGCCTTCTTGTTATTATTTGCTGGTTATAATGAATGATATTAAACAGTTTATTATAAAAAGTCGATCGAGTGATTTTAAAAGAACTGCACACAAAGCTAAAGGGCAAAGCAGATGAGGATTAAGGGGAATTGAGCAAGAATGACGGAAAGCAAAGTAAGAGAACTGCAGGATTGCTGCAAACAGGTAAGAGAGGGCAAAATGAAATGCATTGCTGGTCACATGCTGGTCAGAGTAGGATAATTGCATCTAGTGTGGGGATGAATATTATTTAGACAAAGTTGCAGGTCGATATGGAATTCCAGTTGAAAGAATGTCGATCACTCGCTCAAAAGAAGAATGCCTTTGAAAAGTGTGTTTTTATATTCTGCTAACATTTGCCTTAGCTTGTCAGAACTATTACAGACAGAACTCTGAAAGTGGGACTCTGAAGGTGTTTATGCAGCCACATTTCAAATGTCTAACGTTTCAGTCAAAGTAGAAATAAATAAATAGGTGCGACAGTGATGTTTATGTCTTTTCAATTTTTTGATGTACAAAGATCATTAGATGGCAAAATGCCAATGGTGCCCCAATCTCTCTCCAAGTAATATGACAGTGGCAAGCTGTCAAATTTAAACAAATCAGATTCATTCTATTCATGTACAATTCAAATGTTATATAAAAAACAAATGTTCAGTAGAGTTCTGATGCTAGTGAGTCAGCCTGGTTATAAAATCTTTCCTTTGAGCTGTGTAGAGAAGACTGCCTAGAATAAGGCATGGTACTTGGATTCTAATACTAGCATGTTGGGTTCAAGAAAGTCTTAAGACATTCGGCAGGATGGCAATTGCCATCATTGAATAATAATGGAATATGTAGGAATAGCCTCACAGTGCAGCAGCACACAGCTCCAGTTTGTGGGTCAACCTTTGAATGATGCAATCTGAAGTCCAGTGCATAGAACAGATGCTCCTCAGTGCTGAGCTAATTTGTGGTTTATTTGAAATGCTCATCTTGACATATATATCATGTGATTTCAAGTGAGGATCTATTTTTACTTCAGTAAAACATTCCTGATTCCATAGAAACAACAGAAAAATTGGTTCTATCATCTGTGGCTTGTGGTACCCATGAGAATAAATGCATTTGATTAAACTGTCATGATAGAAAGCTGGGTCAAGAAATAAGTATGATCTATTTCCTCCTTTAAATATTAATACAACTTTTCATTTCTATCTTCTGGCCTAATGCTCAGCTGCCTTTACCCACTCCTGTTTCAGATTGAGGGAAATGCAGTGTCCCTTCTTCTACTAAACGAACCCTCTACCAGAAATCTCTCCCAGTATTCAGATGGATCTTTTGTGCATGTTGAGCATTTTCCAGTTTTATTTTCAGAGATTCAGCATCTGCAGTATTTTACTTCTGTAGAAAATGCCACCATTCAGTACTGACGAGTTATACTCTGCCCTGCTTCTTTACTCCATGTCCGTTTGGTCTCTGCAATGTATGATTCATCCCAAATGTTAATACACTGTTTTCCTGAGAATAACTCTGGTGTTCTTGAAAGACTCAGATCTCTATCACGGCAGAAATAGGCTTTGGTGCAAATGAGGTCAATCCTGATCACAGGTGACGCTAGCATGGGCCTTACACCTTCTCCCTGTGATGGTATGGGTTTCCACCAACAACATGGGTCGTTCCACATTCCAAAGATGTGCTGATAAGTAAATTGCCGCTGCAAATTTTCCCTGAGAGTGGGAACATGGAATCAAATAGGAGACGGCTGGCTTATGGGAGAAAACAAGTTAAACGGCTATCGGGAACCAAAGAGAGAGTGTTGACATTGAGAGTTAACTGCTGGGGGTTAACATGGACTCAATGGGGTAGATACCTCATGTTTGCACTGCAATAAGCATTTAAGTAAGTAACATTGTTCGTGTATTAACCCCGGGCTAATTAAGGAAAATAATTCACCACATTTTCCTAAAGAATTCTACAAACAAGTTTCAAATGTTAAAACACAGCCCACAATATTAATGAAGTAAAGCCTGGAGTGGATTATAACATTATTAACTATAAACAAACATCTATAAAAAATATTTCTAAGAATTTAGGCCATGTTTACAAAATGCTGCAATCCAATCATTACTCCCAATCCATTGCAGTGCATCCAACAAGATTTGACAGTTTGGGACTTGACAGTAGGAACTGCAGAACTCCTTCTTGGTAAATGAAGAATTTCCTTTGTTTGTGAACATAATTTGTCCCAAGGAGAGAAAAGGATGAAAAATAGGATGTTATCTTCTCCGTGACAATAAGCATGATGAGTGAAGACCTGGGGCAATTCTCTACAAATGCATTGTTGACAAGCGCATCTTCTACACAACACAAAGCTGATCTTGTTGCACTTCCAACTTAGAACAAATAACTGCTGCTTTTTCTCTAACTTCCAAATGTTATCAATAAATTCTCTAGTTATTAATTAAGTTATCAATCAAGACACTTAAAGACATAACTGGAACAGACAGGACTCGAAGAGCAGGATAAGAGTTCCTGGAATGTAATCAATACCTACGATGAGCATCTGAGTTTCTCTTCCATCATCTTACCATTGAACTGCTCCAAAAATTCCACAAAGGGTCAAAGCAGTGAAGCATCCAATGTCATTTCAGTTTGACACATTTTCATTCACACTATCATCACTTACAGTTCCATCACCTGCACGCAGAGGTTTCTGTGGAGTCAAAACCATTACTTTCTGATCATGTCGTATTTATTTTTTCCACTGATATCCAAGGATAAGAATCTTATCCTTGATTCATGATTAATTGGCGTTCTAATGGCACCAATGAGTTGGCATTACAGTTTCAACATAATCTCAGCCATTAAATATAATATACAAAACTGAACAAGGATTAAGCCATATTGCCTCTTAAGCCTGCTCTGCCATTCATAAAGGTCATGGCTTATATTGTGCATTAAATCCATGTTCCAATCTAATTCCCATTTCCCTCTATTCCCTTGGTGAAATTGGACCAGGTATTTCCTGTTGAAATTCATCCCAATGCTGATTTCATTTTCCCTTCATATTTTGCACATGTGATGATGCCATCAATTAATTATTTTCTGAGGAAAATTGGATTAAAGAGTCATGACTTATGAACTTGACAATTAATTAATGTTTCCACAAACCAGCAAGTGATTGTCATTCCTGCTTCCTGCCCAGCAGGTGGCAGTGTGTGTAGCATGTATGTTGGATTTTAATGGGAGTAAATAATGTTAATGATATCTTAAAACAAATATTTAAACATTTTCCCATGTTGTTTTTGGTAACTTTGATTTGAGTGAGTACAACATGAAGCACTTATTTAATGTACAAAAATAGAAGCAATCAAATTTCTGGGCATAAAGATTTATAACTTTCTGAGTAAATTAATTTCATTTAAAAGATGAGCTTTTATATTCTATTCTGTTTTATAGTATATGAGATTTAGCATCATTTTTTTCCAATCAGTGAGCATGTCTTGTATGCACACGGCCAATCTTCTTTTTTTGTTGCAGCCATAGTCATTATTTCTACAGAAGTTTGCCAGATTAATTTAAATCAAGAAAACCTGAGTAAGATTCAAACGTGACAATTTATTTCACCAATAAACAAGTTTCATTAACATTGATCACCTCGACAAGAAAGGGAAACAAAATGAAAGATCAACCCTACTGCAAACTATGCCAGATTATTTCATTATTTTTTCGGTTTCCACCCACACTCCAAAGACGTATGTAGGTTAATTGGCTGGGCAAATGTAAAAATTGTAAATGGTAAACATTGTCCCTAGTGGGTTTATGATAGTGTTAGTGTTCGGGGGTCGCTGGGCGGCGCGGACCCGGTGGGCCGAAGGGCCTGTTTCTGCGCTGTATCTCTAAATCTAAATCTAATGAGAGCATCTGCAAAAACAAATCAAAATACGTTTAAGATACAAGGAACTGCAGAGTAACTCAGCGGGTCAGCCAGCTTCTCTGGAGGACGTGGATAGGACGTGGATAAGCAAAGATTTTGTTCGGGACCCAAAGAATGCCTACTCCATTTTAGATCATAGATTTGGAATACTTAGCATTGATTATTGCGTTAGTGCAGAAAAGTGATGCAAGGTTGAATATCAGCCACGATCTGAGTCAATGGTGGAATAGGCTAAGATCTTATTGAGAAATAGCGTGGCTCTGCTCCTATTTTGTATGTTCTTTGGGCTAATTGCTTTCACTAATAAATTTTGATAATCTCAAAACATCAAGGTGCATCATTCCAATGCATTCAGTGATCTTTCTACTGATTTCCATCATGAATAAGATATTCAAGAAGTAACCTTGATGTTGGAGCCAGCTATCAGAGTTTCCCACGTAAGGCAGCAGTAGATGTAAGAAAAATGATAAGCACCCAGGGATGAGTCACAGTCTGTGGATTTTTCGATTTTTTAGATTTAGAGATACAGCGCGGAAACAGGCCCTTCGGCCCACCGAGTCCGCGCCGCCCAGCGATCCCCGCACATTAACACGATCCTACACCCACTAGGGACAATTTTTACATTTACCCAGTCAATTAACCTACATACCTGTACGTCTTTGGAGTGTGGAAGGAAACCGAAGATCTCGGAGAAGACCCACGCAGGTCACGGGGAGAACGTACAAACTCCGTACAGACGGCGTCCAAAGTCAGGATCGAACCTGAGTCTCCGGCGCTGCATTCGATGTAAGGCAGCAACTCTACCGCTGCGCCACCGTGCTATTTATAAACTACTTGAGAATCACTTTCATAAATGCCATAAATGTCAGAGCAGACACTTGGGATTGAACGAGAATCCATAGGCTGTCAATATAGTGCTATGGGTCATTTTCTGCAGAGGTGGTTGGTGTTGGATACAAGTCTGGGGACATTTTAGAAATTTCACTGCTCTCTGATTTCATGCTCCTGAATAAATTATCAAATAAAAACATAAATTACCTGAATCTCTGCTTTGTAAATTATATTTTCTAAATTGAGTGTGAGCAATTGCATGATGGAAAACATTCTGTTTCTTGAACAAGCCATTTTTAATTGCTCATTAGATATTGAAAACAGGAATTTCAGGAAAATATTTCACAAATATTTCGATTGTGCGAAAGAAGATTTTTGACAGCTTTCCAATCCATAAGTAACTGAGTCAAGGGGCAGGGAGAAGGATGTTTGGAGCCCACAATGCTCCTTCTCTAACTTTGACGGAGTCTGTGTGAGAACCACAATTAATCGTTCACACTTTTTTTCAAGGTTTCAGCAGCATTTCTGCTCAGGCTATAATAAATATTTCCATCCTCACACACAGCAATCATTGTTGTTCTCTCCTGCAATAACTTTGGCAAAGTTTGTATAAATGTTGGCATGGCAGTGATTACGATATCTTGCAGTATTTTACCACCTCTCAAATACATTTTTTCATCCAATCATTTCATAAAATTGTATTTGCACAGACATTGATGTGTGCAATAAGGCATTTATTGACCATCATTGCTATCAGGAGGTAATTTTGGCATCTTCTGCTCATGGTAAATCAAAAGGTTTCAGGGAAGCTGAGGAATCCAGGATCTTTCTCACACAAACCTACACATACGCACTATTTCTTATAACTTCAGTAAGTGCAATGCTCAAATGAACACATATCCTGACAAAGGAGCCATTATTCATTCAAAGTTCATATAAATAACCCAAGGAATATGCCAGTAATTTTGGTCAGTGCAACTTACAGACAAAGCTTACCAGGAAGTACGTAAAACTAAGAAAATATTTCAGTTGTGTTTAAAATACCAATCTGCAGGCCAGTGTATTTAATTCAGCCATATCTATCTATTACCTGTTATATTATAATGTTACATCTTCAGATACATCACAAATTAATTATTGCTCAGTGTTTAATTTTTGCATATGGCATTATTTGGTTATGAATATGCAGCACAATGTTTCGGGTGAGTAATCCTGGTGGTGAATAATACTTGCAATGAATGCAAAATTTCATAAACAGTTCATTGTAGCTAGGGGTTTCCATTGTGCAAAGAACATTGAACAGAAAATAGAACTGCCCAGGAACAGGCTCCTTGGTCCACAACGTCAGTGCCGGACATAATGCCAGGTAAACTAACCACCTCTGCCTGCACATGATCCATATCCCTCCACTCCCTGCATATCCATGTGTCTATCTAAAAGCCTCTTGAACACCACTATCATATCTGGCACCACCACCACCTATTGCAGCGTATTCTAGGCACCCAACACCCTCTGCATAAAAAAATTGCCTCACATATATTTCCCCTAAATTTTGTCCCTCTCACCTTAGACTTTAGATATACAGCGCGAAAACAGGCTCAATGGTGCACCGAGTTTGCACTGACCATTGATCACCTCGTACACTAACACTATCTTACACACTAGAAACGATTTACAATTTTACCGAAGCCAATTAACCTACAAACATGTATGTTTTTGGAGTGTGGGAGGAAACTGGAGCACCCATAGAAAACCCACGTGGTCACAGGGTGAACGTACAAACTCTGTACAGACTGCACCTATATTAAGGATCAAACCCAGGTCTCTGGCGCTGTATGGCAGCAACTCTACCACTGTGCCGCTGTGCCGCCCTGGTATAGAGCCATGCCTTCCAGTCTAATGCTAATTAACTCTGATATTGTAAGGCATTCTTGGATATTTTACTCTTATAAATTGAGGGCTTGTTATCTTCCACCTCACTGATTTGGGACTGTGGCATCTTAAGACTGCAACAAATCGAGAATTATTTTTCTCCTCAAAATGAAAACATGTCATAACACCATGGAACATCAGGCCACTAAGAGAAAAGCAAAGACATGAACACTGCAATTCCTTCTAAATGAAGGCGTTATCAATCATTGGAAACAGCACTGGCTTAACATTTGGAGATGAAAAGTCAGAAGGCAATAATAGAAACATAGAAACATAGAAAATAGGTGCAGGAGTAGGCCATTCGGCCCTTCGAGCCTGCACCGCCATTCAATATGATCATGGCTGATCATCCAACTCAGTATCCCGTACATGCCTTCTCTCCATACCCCCTGATCCCTTTAGCCACAAGGGCCACATCTAACTCCCTCTTAAATATAGCCAATGAACTGGCCTCAACTACCTTCTGTGGCAGAGAATTCCACAGATTCACCACTCTGTGTGAAAAAAAACTTTCTCATCTCGGTCCTAAAAGACATCCCCCTTATCCTTAAACTGTGACCCCTTGTTCTGGACTTCCCCAAAATCGGGAACAATCTTCCTGCATCTAGCCTGTCCAACCCCTTAAGAATTTTGTAAGTTTCTATAAGATCCCCCCTCAATCTTCTAAATTCCAGCGAGTACAAGCCGAGTCTATCCAGTCTTTCTTCATGTGAAAGTCCTGCCATCCCAGGAATCAATCTGGTGAACCTTCTCTGTACTCCCTCTATGGCAAGAATGCCTTTCCTCAGATTAGGAGACCAAAAGTGTATGCAAAACTCCAGGTGTGGTCTCACCAATGCCCTGTACAACTGCAGCAGAACCTCCCTGCTCCTATACTCAAATCCCCTCGCTATGAATGCCAACATACCGTTCGCTTTCTTCACTGCCTGCTGCACCTGCATGCCTACTTTCAATGACTGGTGTACCACGACACCCAGGTCTCGTTGCATCTCCCCTTCTCCTAATCGGCCACCATTCAGGTAATAGTCTGCTTTCCTGTTCTTGCCACCAAAGTGGATAATCTCACATTTATCCACATTATACTGCATCTGCCATGCATTTGCCCACTCACCTAACCTATCCAAGTCACGTTGCAGCCACCTCACAGCTAACACTGCCCCCCCAGCTTCATGTCATCCGCAAACTTGGAGATGTTGCATTCAATTTCCTCGTTTAAATCATTAATATATATTGTAAATAGCTGGGGTCCCAGCACTGAGCCTTGCGGTACCCCACTAGTCACTGCCTGCCATTCTGAAAAGGACCCGTTTATTCCTACTCTTTGCTTCCCGTCTGCCAGCCAGTTCTCTATCCACATCAATACAGAACCCACAATACCGTGTGCTTTAAGTTTGCATACTAATCTCTTATGTGGGACCTTGTAGAAAGCCTTCTGGAAGTCCAGATATAACACATCCACTGGTTCTCCCTTATCCACTCTACTAGTTACATCCTCGAAAAATTCTATGATTCGTCAGACATGATTTATCTTTCATAAATCCATGCTGACTTTGTCCAATGATTTCACCACTTTCCAAATGTGCTGCTATCCCATCTTTAATAACTGACTCTAGCATTTTCCCCACTACCGATGTTAGACTAACTGGTCTGTAATTCCCCGTTTTCTCTCTCCCTCCCTTTTTGAAAGGTGGGGTTACATTAGCTACCCTCCAATCCTCAGGAACTACTCCAGAATCTAAAGAGTTTTGAAAAATTATCCCTAATGCCCAATCCACTGACATCAGTCTGAAGAAGGGACTCGACCCAAAACCATTCCTTCTCTCTAGAGGCTGCCTGCCCCGCTGAGTTACTCCAGCATTTTGTGTCTATCTTTGATTTAAACCAGCATCTGCAGTTCTTTCCTACATATATATAATCAAGAGGCTGGTCACTTTACAGCAGCACATATCAACAGAGATAATTATTGAGTAAATAAGAAATGTTTGTCAGTACAATTTATTGCAACACTTAAAATGTAAAAATGATATGAACCACTGATTTATTGACACTTCATCTGGACAACTATTTGAAAAGTAGAGCAATTATGATTATGAGAAAAAAATTATTTACAGAGATGTAAAGACTTTCTTTAGAATAGGAATAATCGAATCTGGGAAGAAATTTATCTGAAAAAGTTAAAAGGCAATTTTTAATATAAAATTTGGGATAAATGCATAATAGTCTTTATAATTTATATTTCTTTAATGATTGTGAACTATTTTCAGAGGAGGGACATTGGTAATGGGATTGAATGGTGCCAGAACAACAATATTGATCACTAAGTTAGCTCGAAGGGCCAATGGTTGTCTAAGACCAAGGAGCTGATTGTTAATTTCAAGGGAAAGCCAGGGATCCACAATCCTGTCTTCAAAAAGACAATGGTAGAGAGTGTCAACAGCTTCAAGTTCCTCGGCATGCATATCTCTGAAGACCTGTCCTGGACCCAACACATTGTGCATTCACAAAGAAAGCTCATCAATGCCTCTACTTCCTTCAAAGATTGGGGAGATTAAATATCTCATCAAATATTCCATTGAACTTCTATAAATGTACAGTAGGGAGTTCTGATTGGTTGCATCATGGCCTGCAACCTGAACACACAGGAACGAAAGAGGCTACAGAAGGTCTGAAGAAGGGTCTCGACCCGAAACGTCACCCGTTCCTTCTCACCAGAGATGCTACCTGACTCACTGAGTTACTCCAGAATTTTATGTCAACCTACAGAAGGTGGTAGACATTGCCCCATATATCATGGGTTCTGAGCTCTCCCCCATCGTAGGGATCGACAGGAGGCACTACCACAAAATGGTAGCTAATATCAAAGACCCACACCACCCTGGCCACGCTCGCATTTTGCTACAACCAGCGAGAGGGCGACACAGGAACCTGAAAACTGTCACCTCCAGGTTCAAGAACAGCTTCATCCCAGCAGCAATTAAGCTCTTGAACACCGCACAATTCTAACCATAACCCAACCTTACAAACTATGATCTTCTATGGACTTTGCTTTTGCACTTTTATGGTCTTGTTAGCTTGAATTTTTTATTAATTAGATTTGTGTTGTTGCATTATTGGGCCTGACCAATGTTATTCCATTATCATGTATCTATACACTGTAAATAGCTAAATTGTAATCTTGTTTTGTCTTTCTGCTGACTGGATAGCTCACAACAAAAGCTTTTCACTGTATCATATCATATCATATATATACAGCCGGAAACAGGCCCCCTCGGCCCACCAAGTCCGTGCCGCCCAACGATCCCCGCACATCAACACTATCCTACACCCACTAGGGACAATCTTTATTTTTTACATTTACCCAGCCAATTAACCTACATACCTGTACGTCTTTGGAGTACTCCGGTACACGTGACAATAAACTAAACTGAACTGAACTTCAAAAGCTACACCAAGTAAGAATTTCATTGTTCCACTGCACGTACATATGACAGTTAAACACTCTAGACTTGACTCTTGATAGAATTTCCTTGACGATGTAAAAAAATAAGGATTTTAGTGGTTCCAATTTATTCTTTGCAAATTCAGTTAAAAGACTCCTAAGATGTGTAGGAAGAAAAACTGCGGATGCCCGTTTAAATTGAAGGTAGACACAAAATGCTGGAGTAACTCAGCAGGTCAGGCAGCATCTCAGGAGAGAAGGAATGGGTGACGTTTCGGGTTGAGACCCTTCTTCAGATTTCAGTCTTCAGACTTCAATCTGAAGAAGGGTCTCGACCCGAAAAGTCACCCATTCCTTCTCTCCTGAGATGCTGCCTGACCCGCAGAGTTACTCCAGCATTTTGTGTCTACCTAAAAGACTCCTAATCAAGGTTCAGGGGAGAATTGACGAGCATAATAATATAACTGAACTATATGGAGAAGGAATCTGTGGAGGAGCCCTGATTGGACAAAGAGATTAAAATTCTTCGTGCCATCCAGAGATATGAGAGCAAAATGATTAAGTTCAGAGGGAATGTCATCGGCAAAACTAGCATTTGTTGTTCGTCGTTAAGTGCACTCAAGTGGAGGAGGCAGTTAAGAGTTAATCACATTGATGGTATCTATTTCACAAAATGCTGGAGTAACTCAGCAGGTCAGGCAGCATCTCAGGAGAGAAGGAATGGGTGACATTTCGGGTCGAGACCCTTCTTCATGAATTCAGACATGAATGTGATATATATCACATTGATGGGATATATATATAGATCCGTGGTCAAATATAGATCATCCGGTCAATCACAGGATGGTTCTGTATTTCGTGATACAGAATATTCGTGATCACATTAGTTTTTACGACAATCTTGTAGATTCATGATTACCATTGCTGAGACAAGCACTTTAATGCCTGATTTAATTAATTAGTTAAATTCCCCAGCTGCCATGTTGAGATAATATATTAGCGTGGATAAAGGATTGGCTGAAAAGCTGAAAACACAGTTGGGATACATGGGTCACTTTCCGCTGGGAAAACTGCAACTCATGGATGCCACAGAGTTCAGTAGTGGAACCTCAGCTATCTACAGTGTATAGTATTGGCTTAAATGAGGGACTAGGGGTATTGCAGTTGAATTTGGTGGCTAGATCTGAAAACAAATTGTGAGAACCAAGCAAAGAAGACTGCAGAGGGATACAGATAAATGAGAGGCAAACATTTGTTCAATTAAGAATTTATTATGTAAAGGAATTGGGTAATAACAAGGAACTGCAGATGCAGGTTTATGCCAAAGAAAGACACAAAATTTTGGAGTACCTCCACAGTCAGGCAGCATCTCTGGAGAAAAGGAATAGGTGACACAAAAAGCCGGAGTAAGTCAGAAGGTCAGGCAGTATCTATGGAGAAAAGGAATAGGTGACATTTTGGGTCAAGACCTTCTCGACCCAAAATTTCACCTATTCCTTTTCTCCAGAGATGCTGCTTGTCCCGCTGAGTTACTCCAGCTTTTTGTGTCTATCTTTGGTGTAAACCAGCATCTGCAGTTCCTTCCTACACATGGATAGGTGACATTTCGGGTCAGGACCCTTCTTCAATCTAATTATTATGTGAAGGAATTAGGTAATTTGGTAAGAAGAACAGGAAAAGTAAAACATTGTTTAAAGAGCATACAAAATACAGATACTACTCGACACGATGCTTCAACTTACGATATTTCGACGGTGCAAAAGCTGGGCAACGGCAGCAAGCCGCTGTTCGCTTCCGGCCACATGATCAGGTCTATTAAATGCATTTTGACTCACGATATTTTCAGTTTACGATGGGTTTATCGGAATGTAACCCCATCGTAGGTTGAGGAGCACCTGTACTGATGTATGGGGGGATCTGGGTGTTCTCAGAGGAAATGCAGACTATCAACATGCCCCTACAGCGTAGTTAGGGGATTCACTGTCCAGGGCATCAGTGCGGTAATACTTGGAGTACTATCCACTATTATGGACATACTTCCTCTGGAGACGTTTAAGAAATGATTCACTTAGTGGTATTATGGGGTTGTGTTATCCAGAAAGGTGGGTAAGATCTATATTCATTGGAGTTTCTTAGAATGAAAGGTAATCTTATTGAAATGTAAATTACTCAGTCTGGACAAGGTCGACATTGAGGGAATGCTTTTCTTGGAGTAATCTAGAATGAAGCAATATATTTTCAGAAGAGAAGGCCATTAATTTTAGATGTAGATGTGGAAACTTTCTTCTCTCAGTGAGTCTAGATTATTTGAAATTTGCTGCTTAGAGAGATGTGGATACTGGATTATTGATTATTTACTGTAGTCGAGTGATACAATGTCCTTTGGCCCATCATGCCCGTGCCGAGCATAGATCATCCATTCACACTAGTCCTCAGTTATCCCACTTTCTCATCCACTTTGAACACACAAGGGGCAATTTTATAGAGGCCACTCAACCTACAAGCCCCCACATCTTTTGGATGTGGGAGGAAACTAGAGCATGTGGAGGAAACCCATGTGGTCACAGGGAGAACCTGCAAACTCCACACAGACAGCATTCAAGATCTCTGATTTCTGGATCTCTGGCGCTATAAGGCAGAAGCTCTCTACCTGCTCTTCCATTGCACTGCCTTACACATTCAAATACATATTTACATATTTAGGTACCCTAACATCTTTCAGGACTAAATAGATTATTTTTGTCCAGAGGAGCAGAGGAATGGGGGAACAGGCAAGGAGGTGGAGCAGATGCCAGGCAGGATCAGATCAGTTATGATTTTATTCAATGGTGGATCAGGCTTGAGAGACTACATGGATTACTCCTGTTCCTATTTTCTATGTCCATAGTGTGCAATAGCTAATGAAGAGCAAATCATGGGTATATTTGATGGGAAATGGTACATCTGTGAACACAACACAGCAGTGACTCAAATTACAAAAAAAAAATCTGCTTTCAGTGATGTTACTTTAAACTTTGGAAAGAAAAAAATTGTACGTCGAGCACATGTAACATGTTTACATTGGAAATCACAAGTAACAGATTGCCTGGAAGGAACTTTGCATTCAAAATTCAGAGGTTATGGAAGCTGAATCATTTTGACAGAAAAGGAAGCCATTTGGCCCATCTAATTAATACTGTTATAACTTGAGTAAATGCATGTCTGATATGCAGCTCATGTTTTTTTAACTTTTCGTTTAAAATGTTAATTCCTCACAAGTTTGTAAGATTAGACTTCAATCTTCTTTTCTCTCAAGATGCGCTCAAGTTTATTTTTGTTTATGATTTGTTTGTGTTTTGCCTCCTCAGCAGCAGGTTCTGTGTAAGTTCTGTGTAAGAAGTAAGTTCTGTGGCATCCAGACATATGAACAGATGGTCAGGATTCATTCCCAAATCAAAAGATTCAAGAGTGTTTTATTGTCATATGTCTCGAAATAGAATAATGAAATTCTTACTTGCAGCAGCACAACAGATATGTAAACATAGTATTACGTAGATACCATAGTAAACAAAAAGTTCAATAAATTAAAAAACAATGTGGTGTAAAAACAAAACCAGCGCTTAAAGTCACTGGTGCAATCAAGGTAGGTTGTAGTTCACAGTTTAGATGGTATTTGTAGTATTCAATAGCCTGATAGTTATTAGAAAGAAACTGTTCCTGAACCTGGACGTTAGCGTTTTCAGACTTCTATGCTTTGTTCCCGAAAACTGGAGTGAAATGAAAGCATGGTTAGGGTGGGGTGGGTCTCTGATGATGCTGATTGCCTTTTTGTGGCAGCGCCTCTTTTTGACCCCTAAGATGGTGGGGAGGTCAGTACCCATGATGCACTGGGGAGTGTTCAACACTTTTTGTAATCTCCTTTATTCCTGCGTGTTCGAGTTGCCAAATCAAGCCTTGACACAACAAGTCAATTTGCTCTCTACCCGAGAGCTGTAGAAGTTCAAGAGAGTTTTCATCGATATACCCAACCTTCAAAGGAAGTAGGGGCATTGACTGGCTGGAGGACAGATCTTCGGAGATATACATGCACAGGAACTTGTTGACTCTCAATGTTGGACCGGATGAATTGTGCCATCACAGATCTACAGGTCATAGTGGCTTCATGCTGGAATGTAAAATTGGAGCCTTCACTAAACTTGCTCTACCATTTGAATGCAAATTGATTTTTATCCTCTGACTCCTGCATAATGTTGACATTGTGAGAAACATCAGAGCAATGTTCATTAGAATAAATAGAGTAAAAATGTTTTGAGTATTGGCGGGAAAAGCGGGCATCAAGTAGTAGAGTGCCTCGGGATATCAGTCTTCTTGTAGAAACAAGTCTGAAGATGTTTTCTGACCCAAAACATCACCTGTCCATGCTCTCCAGTGATGTTGCCTGGTCCACTGAGTTACTCCAGCAATTTGTCTCTTTTTTGACATTCCTTTTTGCCAGTGATGAGGAAGGCAGTGGTTGGGCAATCATTGTGGGCATCTAACAATTGAATTTATCAAACCATTATTTCTTCAATCTTTTCAAAGTGTATCATATCATATCATATATCATATATATACAGCGCGGAAACAGGCCTTTTCGGCCCACCAAGTCCGCGCCGCCCAGCGATCCCCGCACATTAACACTATCCTACACCCACTAGGGACAATTTTTACATCTACCCAGTCAATTAACCTACATACCTGTACGTCTTTGGAGTGTGGGAGGAAACCGAAGATCTCGGAGAAAACCCACGCAGGTCACAGGGAGAACGTACAAACTCCTTACAGTGCAGCACCCGTAGTCAGGATCGAACCTGAGTCTCCGGCACTGCATTCGCTGTAAAGCAGCAACTCAACCGCTGCGCTACCGTGCCTCTTAATTTATTTTAAAGGAAGAATAAATGGGTAGAAAACCTTTAGTGGGTATAAATTATAACTGAAATGAATGGAGTAATTATAGCAGATGAAAGTCTCCTTTGAAGGGTAGAACATTGTCGTATAGGCCTATTGCAAGTACACAATCACCAATAGCACCTGAATATAGACTGAAGTCCCCATCCTCATTAACTTGCAGCCAGTGACAGTTCTAAAGAGGGTTAGAACATATTAGTTCTGCCAACACACTGAACAGAACAGTCTGTTGTATCAAATGTATTTTATGTAATCCTTTCCCATCACTTGAGAAATGTTACAGCATCTGCAGTGCCTTCCTACACAAGCCACACATTATAGTTTTGCGATTTTACAGTATTGTCCTGTTTCTTAATCGCAAGCACAAAATATTTTGTCAGGATGTTCTAATCATTGTGTACTGTACAGGATACCGACTACCTACTAATCCTTTGTCCAAATAATGTGTTTCAGAAGTGCGAATTCAACATTGATCATTCAAACCTCCACCCGACTATTTTCTTTGAGTATATATGTAGTCATTGCTGTAAATCTTTCAGTTTTGTTTCCTCCACAATCCCTATATTTTAGTGCAAAGACACAAAGTATCGCAGAAGAGGCAACTTCAGGGCTCGAGGCAATATCATCACTACAAAGTTGCATGCATGACACTTCACTGTCAATAGGTGCTATTGGAGCAGTGCCTTTTCAAGGCAAAGTCCGCCCATTAACAGAGATACCAACAGCCACCTCACAGCTTGGAGCGGAAGCAGTAGCCTGCTTCATCTCATCCAAGACTTTAATCAGGGTGAATACCCATTGTAGGTCTTTGGGCACTGGATACCCTTCAGACTTGCTAACATCTCAAAGTTTTGTGTTATGAATATTTTAATGAGAACATACTTCAGATATTACTCTCTTTCTTAAGTGTCAACATAATTGAAGCTACAAATCATTTTCAATGTGACAATAATCAAACAGTTTTCCATCTTGCTTTTCATTGCTTTGAACAAGGTTATCCATGCTCAATCAGGAGATACACAAGTTAGAAATTGGGGTTATATCCTAACCTGGAAGCAATGTAAATTTCAATAGTGCACTAACAGTCTGCAAAGGACATGTTAAAGAATGGCAATTAAAGTTCATACTTTGTACGGTCAGTCAATCACAGTAGAGTTACATGTGATGTATCTCTGAACATCACTCTTCGAATCTTCCATGCTTCAGTCACTTTTTGACAACATTTTCAGTTCATGTTGACATTTCAAAATAAAGACCACCTGACAATTGATGCGTTTAGAAGCCTGAGATATTAACATTCCATACCTAAATAATTCCAAGATTAATTATAATACAAGCACGTTTCTTAAACAATTTATTTGGTCCTCTCCTTCTTTATAACAAATTGTTTAAATATCTAACCTAACTAATTTAGCATTTGATTACCTAAAAATTAATATGTGCCTGGGTTTCATCAACCATTTTAGATATGTGAGGGATGTTAAGACAAAATCTGATTGGCTGAAAGTCTAACAAAAGGTCAGCAAGCTGAGGTCTTGTGGTCTTTAATGCTTATTTTCAATGAAACTTGTTATCTGGCTCTGTTTAGTTGCTGCTTAGACATCAAATACTGGAGTAACTCAACGGGATAGGCAGCATCTCTGGAGAGAAGGAATGGGTGACATTTCGGGTCAAGACCCTTCTTCAGACCTGAAAAGGGTATCCACCTAAAACATCAGCCATTCCTTCTATCCAGAGATGATGCCTGTCCAGCTGAGTTACTCCAGCATTTTGTGTCTATCTTTGGTGTAAACCAGCATCTGCAGTTCCTTCCTACACGTTTAGTCATTGCTTGTCACTTGCAGGGGTAATTCCTGAAAGTGGTAATGAAAGTGAAAAAGAAATAGACTGGCAATTATCAAACTGTTCGTCGTTGAAAGAAGTGCATCATCAAGCATTGTGTTCTGAAGCTGTAAATGAGGGTGAAAGCATGTTAAAATTTTAACTGGCCCGGGTAAAGTGATAACATTTTCCCAACATTGTGGTTCCAAATGCAGCAAATACTGCTCTAGCCATGTAAAAACAGAGGACATTCTTTCCAGAGCTTCATATTTAAAAATTACCAATTTTTACAGATATGAGCTACCAGGTGCTGCTGGAAAGCATCTCAATTCAAAATTAACTCAGTAAAACCATTTCTAATCAGCAGACGGGAGCCAAGAGCAGACACAATGCCCTACTACACACCATTCCCAACTGGATTACCATGAAAAGAATGGACATTTGTGCTGGCACTTCAAACTCTTTGAATTTTGAATCCATGTATCAAATTGAACTTCTGAGGTGATTTCTCAATTTTAACTCATCTACTGGCTATGCATATCTTATCGGTCTTGCCAAATGGATAACTCACTTTGCCTATTCTGACCTAAATGCAATTTGCTTCATCCATTCCGTTAACATCTGGCAGATAAGTACCAGAATCTACAGACTCTTCCAGCTGAAAGTCTTGGACTTCAAAAGATCCCCCCAAAAAGGTTCCTTTCTTCCTCCTGGACTTTTCATCCATGCCAAATCATGGCCTACTCCTACACCTATTTTCTATGTTTCTACACAAATGTTTAACAAAGCCTAAATCTCTGGGTACCCTTTTATAAAATCATGAAGACACAAGAAACTGCAGATGCTCAAATCTTGAGCAAAAAAGTGCTGGAGAAACTAAACAGGTCAAGCAGTGTCCTCTTCGTTCATGCTTAAATAAGTTTCTTAGTGCAGAGGCTCAATTGCCCACACAATAAGCATCCAGTTGAAGACCTTGTGAGACATCTGACAGTCTGACTCTGTAATTCACAAGGAGCACATTCCATCCAGCCTGCTTTTATCTTCCTACACTTGCAAAAAATGGAGGCACTACCTTTACAAAGTGCGTTTTAAGCTTAGATGTTTCCATGGAGACCAGAAGAAGAAAAGCCCTCCTCTTCGTTCACATAACCTCTGTTTCAAACCATAGCAACACAAAGTATACAGGACTCAACATCCAAAACAAACACAAATAATACATAAAGGCAGGCAAAAAACATGCAAACTCATAGCACAGTTATTCAACATCACTGAAAGCATCACATTGGGTTAATACTTGCGTAAAACACAGAAAAATACGTTGCAAACATTTTAAATGCTTGTACAAGAAGTTCAGTAAATGGAGGCCTTGCCCTAAAATAACAGTTACAAGACAAACACAACTTTTCCCAGTGGTACTTCAAGAATATTTATATCGACCATTGCTTTCTCCCTGTTGTGCTAACCTCTTGATTCTGTGACCTGGCCTAGTGCTTGAAACAGAAAACTTACTTGGCAACGACATGCAGAAAGAAGTACAGAATCTGCATCCCAATACGCCATGCCAATTTGTACTCAGATATGCACCCTACCATCTCAAGCTCTTTGTCGCAACATCGCAAAGGCAATTAATCTATGGTGTCCTTCTGTGGAATGACATGGTATCACTTTTTTTTAATCAATAGATCTAGATTTCTTTGAAAATGCCTTAACATTTTTCACAGCTATTTTATTCACAGCCTTGAGTTGTCCTTCAAGAATTCATGAGATGAATCATGATGGGGAGCTTTGCTAGTCGCTGCCTGATCATATTGATAATCTAAATCATCTACAGGTGGAATTTTCAGTTTGAGTGCATTTGGAAAATTCTGACTGCAATTGCTTTTACGGACTCACAGTTTAATTTCTGTTGAAAAAAAATTAGAATGAAGAAATGTAAGTACTTGTATGAACTACTCAGAAACCGTTATCATTGAAAATTTTGGATGAGTTTAGACAAACGGCGCAGAAACAGGCCCTTCAGCCCACCAAGTCCGCGCTGACCAGCGATCCCCGTACACTAGCACTATCCGACACACTAGGGACAATATACAATCTTTACCAAAGCCAATTAACCTACAAACCTGGAAGCAGCATTAATTTGTACCAAATGGTCTCTCTGCATGGCATCTGTGAATCAGACACTTGAAACCTCCAGATATCCTTAAAACTGAATGAGTCAGCTATCCTTTAGCTCAATTGCATACTTACAACCTAAATTTAACTTCAGCCAAAAGTGCAAACGCTTGGTATAGACCATTGTGTTATTTTATACGTGTTTAACGATACATGTGCCCCAGAGACAAACTCTCTACTTTTTTTCATTAATCTGGTCACATGGATACATTTTGAACTTTGTATCCTTCTTTTTTCTCATTCTCCCCATATGGCCTAATTCTACTACTCTTCCTTCTGACCTTATGATCAGATACCTCCTGAACTGATTGGTATCACTCCCACTGACAACGTCCACACCGGATTTCCACAGATTCACCACCCTCTGACTAAAGAAATTCCTTCTCATCTCCTTCCTAAAAGAACGTCCTTTAATTCTGAGGCTATGACCTCTAGTCCTTCATTGCCACCAATGGTAATCTTTTGTACCTAAAGTATCTATGCATCTTTAGTTTAGTTCAGTTTAATGATGGTTTAAAGATGGTTCAGAATGGAAACAGGCCCTTCGGCCCATCAAGTCCATGTCAATCGGCGATCCCTATACACTAACCCTATCCTACACACCAGGGATAATTTACAATTTACAGAAGCCAAATTAACATACAAACCTGAACATCTTTGGATTATGGGAGGAAACAGGAGCATCCGGGGAAAACCCACACAGTCACGGGGAGAACATACAAACTCCGTACAGACAGTACCCATAGCTGGGATCGAACTCGGATCTCTGGCGCTGTAAAGCAGCAACTCTACCGCCATTCTCTGTCTTAAAAATACTATTTCCACTGGCTGTTGAGGAAGTGATTCCAAAGGAACACAACTCTCTCAGGTTTTAACCCACTCTGGCCTCCTTAAGTTTGAATGTCTTTTGGGCCATTCTTTTGGCAGAGTATGTTGGTCTCCCAAATGGGCTTTTATCGCACCTGTTTTAAACCTGTGAAGCCAGTCCCACTGTTTTCAAGCACTTTGTTTTGTAGCAACTCAAATCAAGTGTCCGAAATACATGTTTTGTGGACGTGCAAATACCAGCTTAAACCAATGCTGAGAAATATTGATTCAAAGTTAATGCAATTACACCAATTTGCTTCTCCAGCCATCTCCTTAAGCACCCATTACCATTATGGGGAGACTGCAAAAGGTGATCTGTAATTATGGGTTGACGTGGTTATTGCTCCATTTTTAAAGTAATAATAAAGCTGTGACCTTTCTGTGCAGCAGAAATGTAATGTTGAGAGATAAATTGATAAATGTGCATGTAATAAAAGCACCTTGCATTTGGGCAGACTAAGAGGCATTAATTCAGTATTTGAGTTCCTCTCCTGCAGCAGTGTAATTTTACTTAGATAATTTTTATAAATGAGCAAATTTCCCTTGGTATTGCACATAAAGTGTAATTGGTTTAAGAAGAAGCAACATTTTAATCAAAACTAGACCAAGTGGGCCCAAACCTCTCCTGCACTGGTGCAGCACCCTCTGCTCCTCCCCCCTCTGCTCCCCCCTCCCTCTTCCCTCCCCTCCCCCTTCCCCCCCCCCCCCCCCACTCCATACCCCTCAACCCGCCTTATCCTCCCTCCTTCCTTCCCCCTCCCTCCCTCCCCCCCTCCCTCCCTCCCTCCCTCGGAGATAAATTTAAACTTTAATATGTGAATAACCTTAAAAATATAACACCGATTTCAATGAAACTTCTTCCATTAGCACCAAAGGGACGACGATGAGTAAGGTGGGCCTAAAATTGTTGAGCTTTCGTGTACCATTTTGGCTGTAGTTCAGGAACAAACAAACAAACAAACAAGAGTTTCAGTATATAGATTAAGAAGATCTGGGAGTGGAGCAAAGCAGAAGGTGGAGGAGAGGAGGGGATGAAATGAAAAGGAGTAAATAGGGAGGGGTAATGGTTAGAATTAAGTAAATAAAGAAAGGTAGATGAGCAATGGAACAGGAGATGTGAGGAGAGGAGATGGTGAGAAAAGGCCAGGCGAGGATGTGAGTAGGAGAATCTTAACTCTGTGTTTAGTATAGTTTAGTTTAGAGATACAGTGCAGAAACAGGCTCTCGGACCACCGAGTCCGCACCGACCAGCAAACCTCGCACACTAATGCTATCCTACACACCAGGGACAATTTTATATTTATACCAAGCCAATTAACCTATCACCTTCACGTCTTTGGAGTGTGGGAGGAAACCGAAGATCTCATAGAAAATACCCGCAGGTCATGGGGAGAATGTACAAACTCCGAACAGACAGCTCCCGTAGTCGGGATCAAAATTGGGTCCCCGGCCCTGTAAGGCGGCAACTCGACCGCTGCGCCACCAATTCTTTAAGAAAGGTGTGCATAATCAGAACGATCATATTCTAATTGTGGCAGAGCAGGCTTGAGGGGCTGAGTGGCCTATTCCTGCTCCTATCTTGTATTTTGTCATGTGTAATGTGTCCTCCAGTCACCCAAATAATGTAGCAATGTCCAGACATCCAGTTTAGCGATTGTCTCCCTGTAACTGGTGGTTTTGTACTCAAAAAGGCACCATTTCCAGGTCATGGCCAAGTTCTTTAATGCCTACGCAGTGAATAATTATGGGTAGACCATAACTATTTATGCACAGCCATAATTTCACTTCCATTTTACACGGGCAATTTCATTTATGAGAGATATAGGCACTAATACGCAATGTTCATCATGATCAATTCTTAATTTTCTTCTGACATAATCAGTGGTATTTTTAATCACTTTGCAGACTTCATTGTTGGTTTTACATTCAACTTTTGATCATAAATTAAACAGGATCACTCTACATTTGCTTATTAATTATGTAAAGAATGAAAGCACAATTGGTCACCTGTGAACTGATCGGAGTGGGGCTGCATAGAAAAGTGTAAGTCACGAATAGGTAAACTCATTTCAGTTTGAGGACAAGTCATAAACAGCATAGGTAAGGCACATTATTTAACTGGACTTACATTGGATCAGTTTAATGTTTCAGTTTAATGTAAAATATTGCAATCAACCAATTGGAGCTGTTATGAACGAGTTAAGGTGGGTTGAGAATTAGTCAGGAGATAGGAAACAGAGTTGAGAAAATGGGAGGACAAAGCATGCGGTGGTCCAAAACAAGCTGTACCAGGACCACATTTGCACTGCTTTTATCAATTACTTTGAAAACCAAGTCAGAAGTTATATATCTAACATTTTGATCACACCAAATGTAGAACTAGTATGAACATTGATGGACAAGGTATGTGGGCAAAACTGCAGCAGTTGGAGTTCAATCTAAGAAAATACAAAGGAGGAAATTGAGAAAATTCACACTGACTTGAGGAAGTTGGGATTTTTGATAAGCCAGGGGTACAGATACACCTGGCAAGGGAGTCAGAAGTCGCTGGAATAGAAAATGGTAGAATACAATAAAATATTTTCCCCTTACATTTGATCTCCCAAGGTGCATCACCTCACTCTTGCTCTGATTAAACTCCACCTGCCATTTCTCCGCCCAAAGCTGTAGTTAATATACCTCCCGCAGTATACCTTAACAGCCTTCCTCACAGTCCGTGACCCCAGTAACCTTGGTGTCATCTGCAAGCCTGCTAACTTCACCCGTCTATGTTTACGTCCAAGTCATATATACCACAAAGAGCGGAGGTCCCGGCATAGATTCCTGCAAAACTCCACTGGTTAAAGGCCTCCAGTCTGAAGATTGTCCTTCCAACACAACCATCTGTCACACTATTAACGTTTCCAAGGTCCCTAGTCTTCATATTTTTCTCCATGGTAAAAGCAGAGGTGAAATATTAATGAAAGATCTTGCCCATCTCCTACAGTTTCACACATAGATGACCACATTGGTTTATGAGTGGCCCTATTCTCTGCCCAGTTACCCTTTTCTTTTAATATATTTTTGGATTCTACTTAATCTTATCTTCCTGAACTATCTTGTGCTACTTTTTTTCCCTTCAGATTTCCATCTTAAGTATGCTCCTCAATCCCCAATACTCCTCCAGCAACGCACTTGAACCCAGCTGCCTGGTCCTGACCCATGCGTCCTTTTTAATTGCTCTTTCTTTATCCTGAGACCATGACTCCAAATTCTGGACTCTCCAGCTGGAGAAATAATTCTGTCAAGCCCTTAAGGAATATCAGTGCATAGAAATTAGATATTCCTCTTAATATAGTATCCTAAATAATTGTTGTAGAAAGCTCTGACACCTAATCAACTCTGCTGTTATAAACTGAGATATTGCCTAAATATACACCATAGGCATGAATATACCCCAATCACCAGGCCTTTTCCATTCTGCTAACTGGGAAGGGTGTTCAACCTTAAAGGAACTGTCTCCATAGCAAATACAGAACAGTTGCGCAAAATGTTACCATGGAGATGAGGGAACTGTAGGGGAGGCGAAGGTGGTAATCATGAACGTGTGGGGAAACACCAAGCAATTGCTTGCCCTAACTGTGTCCTATGTACAAAGGACAACAACCACTGTGATGGGCATAATGGTCAGTGGAGCAAAGACTGCAGAATTCATTTCTGATACGCACGATTTAAAAGGATCACAGCAGTAATCAAGGGACCAGTAAGAGGGCTTTGAATATTTTGAGCCTTGAAAACTTGAGGGTTGCCGATGCTGTACGCAAGATAGTGACGTCAAAATGGAGATCCTTTCATTATTTTCCCACGTGCAATCTCAATGCAAGGTGCCCCTGTTTTTCTTTTGTGTGGGTCTTCAATGAAGGTGATAGATGGTGACATGAAAAAAAATCAGTGTACATCTGAAAGGAAGGAAATGCCTGGTGTTTGACTATTGATACTCACTAGCTACATGACTGGAGCGGGAAAAATCATGGATGCTTGAATGCGCTTGCACCAACTTCCCAATGGCTGTGAAGATAGACTCAAAATGCTGGAGTAACTCAGTGGGTCAGGTAGCATGTCTGGAGAAAAGGAATAGGTGATGTTTCGGGTTGAAACCCATCTTCAGACTGTATGGGTGTATCCCAATGGGTGTGATATCATCCAGAAATGACTGCTTAGCTAATTACCCAAAATATATGAAAGTAAATAAGTCTCTAGGGCCTGGTCAGGTATATCCAAAGACACTTTAGGAAGCTAGAGAAGAAACGGCAGAAACCAAAGCTGAGATATAGAATGCTTGTTAGACACAGGTGAGGTAATGGACTGGCAAGTGGCTAATACTAAGACTTTTCAGCGTAATTCACAAATGAAAGCTCATTTTAAGGATTTTCTGTTCCAATAAGATCGCCTCTCAGTTGTAAATTCTAGGCCAATTCTATTTGATTATATGCTGTCATGCAGAACACCAAGATTTTTTAAAGTCTACAGATAGAAATGGAAAAAGGGACAGTGTGATACTGGCCAGTATAGGGAACAGTACCAATGACTCAGGTCTAGGTGATTGCTAGACTTAGTAGGAAGAGGGAAGTTGCAATCCGCAAGAAAGTGATCTTAAGGCTGAGAGCGCCCTATGATTTTACAGTGAAGATCTTCTCTTCCTCCCAACTCTAATTACAACGAGAATGTTTTTAAAAAAAAGAACTACTTTGGAAGCAGCCTGTTGCTGCCTATTTAATGCAGAAGTTAGTTGGCCCAGCCATTGCTGGCTGCCACAAGGCAAACCAATATTAAGAAAGGACTACATGCAGATATTAAACACTTGTACCAAATGCACAATGCTGAACAGCCACTCTAGCCCATACAAACATAAGATAGTGGGCTTCCCCTGTAAGACTGAATTGAGTAAGAAATTCTTCTCTCCACGGATTTGGAATCTTTGGAATCTTATTGGTGACCCTCGGACTACCCTTGATCAGACTTTTCTGGCTTTACCTGGCACTAAACGTCATTGCTTTGTCATGTATCTATACACTAAATGGCTCGACTGTAATCATGTATTGTCTTTCTGCTGACTGGACAGCACGCAACAAAAGCTTTTCACTGTACCTTGGTACACGTGACAATAAACTAAATTAAACTACTCCTTCAGACTCCTCCTATTCTTGTCCATGTTACTTTCTTGATCTTAATATAATTTACCTGTAGAATTTCTTATGATTCTCCTTGAATTTATATGCCAAGCATCTCTTACGTTCTCTTTTTGCGCCTTCCAATTTCACTCTTTAGTGTATTCTTACATTAGTTATACACCTCAAAAGATTTGCTCGATCCCACTGTCTGCACCTGACCAGGAATACAATGATTATTATTGGTGATCTTATGTACAAAAGAAGAGCATCAAAACAATGCACCTGGTAGAGTATGCAGGAAGAAGATTAGAATCACAGTGGGGACCCTTTAATACATGTCTTGGGTCCCTTTGCT
The DNA here is from genome assembly GCF_053455715.1 of Rhinoraja longicauda. Lineage (NCBI taxonomy): Eukaryota > Metazoa > Chordata > Chondrichthyes > Rajiformes > Arhynchobatidae > Rhinoraja > Rhinoraja longicauda. The sequence continues at coordinate 38,144,750 of NC_135956.1, read as the reverse complement.
GATGTACTCTGTGGTTTGCCTCTTGTTTTTCTGGAGATGATAACACAGGTCGTACATCACACCTTGACACAGAAATCAACATCAATTTCCCAGTTACACTAGTTCTGTGTTGTCCCACTTTTGCGTCCACTCCCTTCACACTGGGGGCTATTTGTAGAGGCCATTTAAGTTACAAGCCTTCACGGTGTAGGAAAAAACTGGAGCACCCAGAGGAAACCCCCGTGGTGAAACTCCACACAGGCAACAGCTGAGGTCAGAATGAACTCAGATCTCTGGCGCCAAGCAGCTCTACCAGCTACGCCATTGTGTTGGGATATACACACGGGATTATATCATTAGATGCATGTCTGGCACCGGCCAACCAGCCAAACATCAAACACTTCCAAAGTGCACCAGCCAATTTACCCAATAATCAAAAGAGACATGATAGCTACTTGGTTTTATCTGCACATGCATGCAAATAGGACTACCTTCTAAGCATATATTTCTATTATTTACAACTTTTTTTTGTGTGTTCTCTTCAGCTGGAAAGCCTACTGCTGCCTAGGTTTTTATTTTAAAGATTAAAGTTTTGAACACATTCCTTCATCCAACATTTCAATTAGCCAAAGGCCAATTCATTCAGATTGCAGGCTGCATTTTGACGCAAGCAGCGTGTACCAGGCCAATTATAGTTTCAGGTGACTGAGCTGAAAGGACAAAAAGTCCTTGCTCTCAAAACATTTCAACCACCTGCCATTTTAATTGGAAATTAATTCAGTTACTTGTTCAAACACCACCAGCTCACTGAGATTAATGAACAAGATTCCAAATTTTCAAAGATATGCAGCTGTGGCTCTTTTATTCATCTACTTGCCTTATAGGAGTAGTTGCACACTCAGTGCAAGCTGGATTGTGCTTTTGATGCCATTTTCTTGTTGCTACATAAGGGATGTTCATCTCAGCAGGTCTCTTTTCCTGCTTACTGCCCAAACATTGGTCCATTTCACTCCCCACAAAAATAGCTTTTAGGAAGGAACAATGCTGCCTGAGATATCTATGGAGAGTGTTGCATTTTTTTGTTGGCCCACAAACCCATTGAATTCTCAAAAGTTCTACAGTAGCTCGTTTGCTGCTCTTTATTCCTTCGCCACAACAACCCAGTGTCACACTCTGGAAGCTCCGAATGCAGGACATCTTAGTGCTCATGTCATAAAAACTATCAAATGTTACACAAATTATAGAGGTTTTACAGTTTAAAAAAGGGATTTAGCAAAGTTGCCCATAACACTGGTGCACAGAGTGCTCCTGAATTATGAGCAAGAACCTATGATTTACCTTCCAGCTTCAAATACTTCTTAATGATTTCCATTGAACCAGTGTGTACACTTTTATGCTGAGGAACTAGTCACCTATTCTCTGACATTCCCGTCACCTCGAGCACAATTCTCTGACATTTCCGTCACCTCCAACACCGTCACCTTCACACTACCAGTCACACCTTCCCATCCCCACCCCTTTCTGTCTTCCGCAGAGACTGCTCCCTCTGCAATTTCTTGGTTCACTCATCCCTTCCCACCCCTCCCCAAGTACTTTCCCTCGCACCCAGTGACCCCAGCGGTCTTTCCAGATAAGAGAGAGGTGCATGTTTACCTATTTTAACCTCATCCACTGCATCTGGTGTTCCCGAAGTGCCCTTCTATACATCGGCAAGATCTAGCATAGACCCGGTGACCGTTTCACCAAACACTTGCAGTCAGTCCACCAAGGTCCATTGCATCTCCCAGTTGCGAACCATGTTAACTCCTCTGCCTATTCCCATACTGACCTCTCTTTCCTAGACCTCCTCCGTTGCCAGAGTGAAGCCACATGCAAACTGGAGAAATACCTCCCCCTCCCCCTCCCCCTACATTACATTACCTCTAGCTCACAATTCACAACTCTTGAATCTTTTTGTCCCACACCTGTCTTTTCATTGCTGGTCATTGTCCAACCATCTAACTATCAACGACCCCCGCTCACTTGTATTCACCCATTAAAATTTGATAAGCAAGTCAACGCTGTGGTAAAAGCCAGCTTCTTCCAACTTCGAACCATAGCTAAAATCAAACCTTTCCTCAAATTCGACGACACAGAAAAAATCATTCACGCTTTCATTTCCTCCCGCCTAGACTACTGCAACTCCCTATACACTGGGATCAGCCAATCTTCCCTGTCCCGCCTGCAACTGGTCCAAAACGCCGCAGCGAGACTCCTGACGGGTACCCGTAAAAGGGACCACATCACCCCGATTCTGGCCTCTCTCCACTGGCTCCCTGTACGGTACAGAATCAACTTCAAGCTCCTCCTATTCACGTATAAAGCCCTAAATGGACACTCCCCCCCCTACATCAAAAATCTTCTAACCCCCCTCTCTAACTCCAGGTCCCTCAGATCGGCCGACTTGGGGCTATTCACTATCCCGCGGTCTAGGCTTAAACTCAGGGGTGACCGCGCTTTTGCGGTTGCAGCTCCTAGACTGTGGAACAGCATCCCTCTCCCGATCAGAACTGCCCCCTCCATCGACTCCTTTAAGTCCAGGCTCAAAACATATTTCTACTCCCTAGCGTTTGAGGCTCATTGAGGAGGCGCTGTGAACTGTTTGCGTGCTACTGTATGTTTTCATTTTTTTTTCTATTGGAACCTAATCAAATGTACAGCACTTTGGTCAACGTGGGTTGTTTTTAAATGTGCTATACAAATAAAATTGACTTGACTTGACTTGACTTGACTTGCCAAGCATTGTCTGAAGGGTCCTGACCTGAAAAGCCCCTTGTCCATATTGTCCAGAGACACTGCCTGACCCACTGAGTTACGCCAGCACTTTTTTAGATCACCAAACTCACGCTGTCTCCCTTTCAAATCACCATTTATACCTTTCTTTTTCTGCTATCTTTGTACAAAGAGTGTGTTGCAAATTCTATCCCTAACTTAATGATTTAGCAACTTGTATGTTCAAAATTTATTATTGATTCTTGTTATATTCTGCTCAAAACCTTACCTAACATATTATTTTTTGTAAGTGCTTGCTTTTTATCCTGATGTGTTTTCATTTTTACCTTTTCACCCTAAATTTTGACTTGCTTTTAAATGGGGTTGACATTTTATTACTTAGATTTCCTTCTTTAAAAAAAGATTGGCACCTTTCCACTCAAAACCAGAGACTCCTTGCTGGGATATAGATTCAGGGACATTGAATTCCTTTCAACGTCTCATTTATTTGCTTGGTCTCAATCTGAATAACTTTGACGGGTTAATTAATAGACAATAGACAATAGACAATAGGTGCAGGAGTAGGCCATTCAGCCTTTCGAGCCAGCACCACCATTCAATGCGATCATGGCTGATCACTCTCAATCAGTACCCCGTTCCTGCCTTCTCCCCATACCCCCTCACTCCGCTATCCTTAAGAGCTCTATCCAGCTCTCTCTTGAAAGCATCCAACGAACTGGCCTCCACTGCCTTCTGAGGCAGAGAATTCCACACCTTCACCACTCTCTGACTGAAAAAGTTCTTCCTCATCTCCGTTCTAAATGGCCTACCCCTTATTCTTAAACTGTGGCCCCTTGTTCTGGACTCCCCCAACATTGGGAACATGTTTCCTGCCTCTAATGTGTCCAATCCCCTAATTATCTTATATGTTTCAATAAGGTCCCCCCTCATCATTCTAAATTCCAGTGTATACAAGCCTAATTGCTCCAGCCTTTCAACATACGACAGTCCCGCCATTCCGGGAATCAACCTAGTGAACCTACGCTGCACGCCCTCAATAGCAAGAATATCCTTCCTCAAATTTGGAGACCAAAACTGCACACAGTACTCCAGGTGCGGTCTCACCAGGGCCCGGTACAACTGTAGAAGGACCTCTTTGCTCTTATACTCAACTCCTCTTGTTACAAAGGCCAACATTCCATTGGCTTTCTTCACTGCCTGCTGTACCTGCATGCTTCCTTTCAGTGACTGATGCACTAGGACACCCAGATCTCGTTGAACATCCCCTCTTCCTAACTTGACACCATCATTGTTTAGGAATTCATCGAGGATCAATGGCATTAAATGCATTATACTGCAACAGTTACTTGTCTTCTCATCTTCTGAAAGTCAACTCCAAGGAACCAGATTCTGAAAATGGTGAAGAACAAGCAGCCATTAGGTGACGTTTCGGGTCAAGACCCTTGTTCTCGACCTGACACATGACCCATTCCTTCTCTGCAGAGATGCTGTCTAACCCGCTGAGTTACACCAGATTTTTGTGCCTATCTTCGGTTTAAAGCAGCATCTGCAGTTCCTTCCAACACAGCCATTACTATAGACTTTGTTTAGTGCTAGTTACTGGGGATGAATTTCTAGCCATTCCTTTTCCAAAAATAAATCCCACCTTGTTATCCTTTCTTGATAAGGTATTTTTTCAGTCCTTGTGGAAGAAAAAACATGCAAACTTGCTTCCTTCAAATGCAGAGGCACTAGGTACATTTAAGTACCTGTTATGATGATCAACCCAGTGAAACAGGGCTCAGAACATAATCTCTCCCTTCTCTGCATTGTCCGGTTTAGCACTGCCATAATTAGTTGGATCCTATCTCGCTCCTTAAGAACCCTTCTGCTATTCATTATTATCTTGCCATGCAATCCTTTGTCAATTTTATTCTTGCACAAAAAGTGGAAAACGTGCATCTTGAGCAAAGTACAGTCTGCTGTAGCCATGGCTACCTGGAGCTCATCAATGGGACCGTGGAGAGAAACAACACTTCAAGTTCCTGGGGATCTGAGACTCATCACAAACTTGTTTCTAATCCCCAACCTGATCACTCCCACATACAATCCAATTCCCTCAACCCTCCCCGCCATTTGTGTAGGGAGGAATGCTGGTTTAAACCAAAGACTGTCCTCCCCAGCATTTAGCTGATTGCATCCTATTAGGAATCGGTGGACATGCACGTTGCTATTCTAAGTTACCTGGTATCATGTATTATGTGCTCCTTTTCTTTATTTGCTATCCCAGTTGCATCATATCTATTTGCCACATTAGCACCTACCGACCAAGATTATTGATGTCTTCCTGCAGTCTACAAATTTCATCCTTGCCATTAACCAACGTTTCTGCCGACCATCACTCTTTGCTTTCTCTTACTAGTCATTTTTCTAGTCAAAGGATTTATATTGTGCAAGCTAAAGGAAATTGAAATATACAACCTATAAAAACATTTTGGCTGTATTAGTAAAGCTAGGCCAGGGAGCACATCCAAATGATGAAATAAAGAAGTCAATATCTCAATCAAACAGGCAATTCGATCTATCCAACTTTAGTCCATTTTACAATGAAAACAGGAGACAACCAACTGAAAATATTGAGGTGGTGACTTGGGGAAAGTTTGACACCAGTTATTTTTGTTAAAACTTTGCAGGGAATATTTAAAATGAAAAATATTGACATTATGTCACTGAATCCCAAATGTAGAGTTTGAAGATCGAACTTCCCATTGAACTTTGCCTCAAAGATAATAAGGACTGGCATTTCTCTCGCACATTTCTCGATTTTAGGATGTCCCAAAGTGGTGAACAGCTAATAGAGCGCACTATTAATCCCATTTACCAGCAATGATCTTTTGCATTCCATACCATAGAGATGCAAGTACTCATCCATTTACTTCTTAAATGTTCCCACCTGCCCTTCAGACAGCATTCTAGATTTCAACCACATTCTGGTGAAAAATATTCTTCCTAAGATTGCCTTTAAACTTCTTATCCCTTATCTCTCGATTAGATACTGCTGGAATATTATTCTCTATTGTACACCATGTATAATATGGCCTCTTGTAATTTTGCATATCTCTATCAGGCTCCTCAGCCTCTGCATTTCCATATAGAACAAACCCAGCCTATCAGACTCAGTTACTGTAATCTCAATCCAGAGGTCTGCACTAATGATGATGGGAGGTCATACCATGTAGGAACAGAAATATTGTACTTTTAGTAATGGTTATTATGAAATTAATGGTTGTTATGGAAATCCATTTGGTTCATTAATGTCATCAAGAGAAGGAAATCTTCCACCCATGCCTCAACTAGACTGCATCTGATCCAAAGCCATGTGGTTAACTATTAACTCCCTCTCAAATGACCTGACTAACTCTGCAGTTCAAATCAGGAGGAGGAATAAATGTTGACTTTATTGGTAATGCCTCCATCCTTTGTATTAATACACAAAGCTTCTGTACATTAGATTCATAGAGCCAGAGTCACACTGCACAGAAACTGGCCCTTCAGCCCAACTTGCCCATGCTGACCAAAATACCCCATCTACACCAGTCCAAACTTCCCACGTTTGGTCTATATCCCTCTAAACCTTTCCTCTTCATGTGCTTATCCAAATGTCTTTTAAAAGTCTACAGCACATGAAGAGGAAAGGTTTAGAGGGATATAGACCAAACGTGGGAAGTTTGGACTGGTGTAGATGGGGCATTTTGGTTAGCGTGGGCAAGTTGGGCTGAAGGGCCAGTTTCTGTGCAGTGTGACTCTGGTCTGGGCCTGAGTCTGCATAGCTTCTGAGATCAAGAGATTGGGTGTTTTCAGGCTAATATGCCCTTAGACCTTCGACATGATATTCACACTGCCATTATCTTATTTGTTCAATTTTGTTGGCACTTGCGTCATACCAGGGAATGGTTTAATATATTTGGGAAGGTAGATAGATCCTTGGGTCATCCAAAAGATGGCACCACTGGGACTGCCACCTCCCCCCGGTACTGAAATAGGACATAGAACATATAAAACTACAACACAGTAACAGGCCCGTCGGCCACAATTTGGCAAACATGATGCCATGATGAAATGATCTCATTTGCCTGGATATGATCGATATCCCTCCATTCCCTGCACATCCATGTGCCTATCTAAAAACCTCAAATGCCACTATCGTACATGCCTCCACTAATACCTCAGGTCGCAGGTTCCAGGCACCCACCACCCTCTCTGTAAAATACTTGCCACCCCCCACATCTGCTTTAAACTTTGCCTCTCACGGACATTAGCTCAAATGTTCCCGAGAAGAGTGAAAGTGTTAGCCCCGATTATTTGTTGATACCTTGATTTTCAGGATATTTTTGAAATCCCCGGTAAATCGGTTAAGCAAAATAATTGTTAAATTTGGATCGGACAAGGTATCCAAATGGCTTATAATCTTGCACTGCTCAGAACTCCCATTCCGAGTTCAGTTATAGTCAAATTCTGATTGATATGAAGTACTTAGCCCTTTTATGCCTATTTAGTCTGGTCGTCTAGTTTTCTGCTTTGCTGATATTATCTTGAGTTTGCACATTTGTGGCTGTTTTTGAATAAAGTGAAATTTTAATCCAAAACTATGTGAAGAAGAAATACCACCATCGTTATACCTAAAAAGATTTCTGAATTCACAGTGCAAGTTTTGACTAAACATATAATTATTGTTCAAGATCCAATGTATAATATTATTCCAAAAGTTGTTGTTGGGCAAACAAATCCTTAAAAGGGAATATGAAGACTTTTAAGTGCTCCTCTGATATCATATGTGTTGAAGGGAACTCATTGTATCCTAAACTGAAAGAATGGGTGAAAAAACAAGTCAACTCAGGAAAACCAACTGGATAAATGCTACCACACTTGCTGCAACCAAGCTTCTTTAAAGGAACAGAAGACAAAACAAAGCACATGCAGGCTTAGAGGTGATAAACATATTTTCATGAAAATGTAAGCACAGTTTCATAGTGATAGCTTCGGCAGCAAACACACAATGGGCTGAAGAAAGGGTTAGTATTGAACAGCAGGTTTGCATTTCAACACTTACCAGTCTGAGATAAGGAGTATCCATAGCGATGGAAACCGTCAACATCCTGATGTTTCCTGTAGTCTATTGACCTCAGTGACTGGCTTCTGGAACTATAGCGTCCAAATGCTATGGCAAGGCAATGGCTTGTGTAAATAACCTTTGCTTTCATTTCAAGCATATTCAGGATTACAGTTTTACAATGCAAATCACACAGAGAAGGTGAATTGATGGCTCTGAGTAGATTTTCCACCAATTTAAAGCCACAGAATTTAAAATAAAAACAACTTATCCTAAGTTGAAACAGTCTCTCAAATTGCACATGGAACTGTTTTTATTTTTTTAATTTTGAAAAAATCCACCCATCCCCTCCCATGGATCCTCATTATTTTGGCAGGATTTTTCCACAGCTCAAGGTTTGTGTCTTAAAAATTGCAGGGTCAGTTGTTTCCAGAAATGACAACAATGGAGTAAAGCCCAGTTTTGCCTTTCGCCAAATTAATTGTTTGGCATCCAGCAAATCAGTCTTGTGCAAACTCCCCAAATCTGCAATATTTGTTTTACCTTAACTGATGCCACAGTCAGTCCCAGTAGAAACGGTTGGGACATCCAAAAGGAAGAGAATGGTTTCTGTCTTCTTGGCTTTTTGAAAGACACAGTCTGCAAGAAACATATTCTTTCTCCAATGGGGAGATCCCTCACATATCCTCCAAATATTCTCCCCATCTCATTATTATTGCTTATTCATTAATATTATCCCCCTAATATTCATTTCTTCCTTCTTTTAAGATCAACACATGCCATCTTGATGGAAAGAAGTGTCTAACATCGGAGGTTGAGGTTACCTTCAATTAAATTCCAGTGTTTACTCATTACTCATTGCTTCTGGTAGATTGGATTGCTTCAAGTATAATTGGGCACCAGATTGCAGCAGTGCCAGTATTTGGCATTAGCACTGAGAAATACAAGGAGAATTGGGGATAAATATATTTCCGACATGATGTCATTGAATGGCAGATCAGACTCTGGGAATTAAATAAAGTAGCAGGATAACTGGAGTGTGCCTGGGGGTGGGCCAGGGGGGAAAAGGGCATGTAATGAATAGGGCCATCTCAGTTGAATATCTGTAATTAAGAAACCAAGAACAGGACTGGCCACAGAGTCCCTCTTGCCTTTTCTTGTTTTCAATTAGGTCATGATCATCTTTATATATCCATCTGTTGCCATCATTTTTCTTGATTGGGATTTGCAAAAATCAGATTTAAAATCATCAACTTTTTTTATATGGGATAAAAGCCTACATATTGACCTTTTCCTTGAACTTTAAGATACGTTTCCATATCTTTCTCCTGAATAACCTAGCTTGTATTTGTATGTTCTGTCCCCTTGTTCTCGATCCCCACATCAGCCAAAAATAGATCTCCTAATCCATCCGATCAAAATCTTAAAGGAATCATAAAATCATTTTTAACCTTTTATATGGATATTAGAATGCCAAGGACTAGAGTTACTATTTTGGATCTGCTCTAACCAAGGTTTTAATTTAATGCAGCAAGACTTTTTAATGTTCTAAAATTCTAATGATAAAAGCTAACACTATTAGTTTTTTTGATTATTTTTTGCCTGAGACTCTTAGATGTCGCTGCTCTGTGTGCATGGACCTCAGAATCTCTTTTAGCTTCCACTTATTAGTCCAGGGTCGATCAGTAAGTATCCTGTCCAAATGTCAACTTATTAACTAAATGGTTTCCAGAATTAAATGAGGAAAATTTCTGAACTGAGGAATTTAGAGGATTGCAGCTACTATCTGCAATTTTTTTAAATCATTTAATAAAATATAGCAATAGAAACCATCATGTCCCAGGTTCACTAATGGTGCTTTGCACCATTATTTTTCTAATACTGCTCTCTTTTTAATTTACTGACTGCCATTCTTCAGTTCATTTTTAATTTCTCTTGGGTGTCAAATATATTACCACTTCCTCCTCTGTGAAAACTGACACTAAAGTAATGATCAAACAATCGTCTCATTTCTTTATTATCCTTTGCAACATTATTAGCGTCTGTTTTTAAAGGGTCCATATTACATTGGGCGACTATTTCACTTGTTAAATTATTTTGTATTAATCATATCGCTAGCAGATTTTTCACCTACGTCATTTGCAGATTAGACTTTCATATTTGATTTCTTCATTATTCTTTATATCCTGCCCAATACTCAGGATCTGCATTCACCTTGGCACTTTCATTTCAATTCCTTTACATTCCCCCACCTGTCAACTACAATGTTTACACTTGGTAATTAAATCCCAATAGCACTGGATGTTTTTTTGATCTTCATCTATAATTTTAGCAAATCACAATTTTGACCAATTTGCTGATATTAAGATGTCTCTCCTCCAAATAATGCTCACAACAAGAACCTAAAATGTCTTAAGTCTCTCTTTATCAAAAGTAATCTTAAATTTAATCACTGTTAATTAATGTTTGGCTCATTATTCATTACCAAGTCAATTATGGTACAGCTGCATGTCAGTTCTAAAAAACAATACCCAGGACATTTTTTGGAGTGCATTCAGGAAATTAACTGTCTTACTCTCTTGAACTTGTTTGCTTTTCTCAATTTATCGGAAAACTAACTTTTCCATTAAAAGGATTTCTGATTTTGCGATTTTTCTCTGCACATGAATGAATACTATCTGTCACTTTATTCTTACTATCAGGAGACCAGGAGACAACAATCATAATGGTTTAAGTCCACAACCTTCTTCCAAGTAAGGCTGCAATATGTTTCCACTACACTACTGTATCTACTATTTACAATGTATACATCATGAGGAAACCAATGCAGAGTGCACAACTGAGACCCTGAGTCACTGATTACTTGTTGGTTTAATTTTTTTTTAAATCGCACTCCCACTCTAATTTCTCCCTTACACCATTCAATTGAAACATAACTGAAGACTGAGAATGGCACCTCCTAGTTTGGTTAACATCCCTAAATCTTTAGACCAAACACTGATTTCAGCAATTTGAGATCAAAATCATCGCTTCCATTTTCTTGGACAGCAGTTTCTGGCAATGATTCTCCTGACATTCTGAGCTCATCTTGATGTATATTTTGCTACCTTTATTGACAAATTACCATTCTCGATTGGCTGGCACCATCATACCTTTTCGTACAATGGTTCTGCCTTGCACACAATCACATTCTTTTTTCATGTTTTCTCCTCCCCTCTCCTTTTCCCTGCGCTCATTCAGTAAATTCCATAATATTTTCTAAAATTCCATTGACCCAAGGAATTAACTATTTCCCTTCACTAATGCTGCCTGAATTGTACAGAATTTCTATAATTTTCTGCCTTGTCGACAATATTAAATTTGTTATTCAGCAATGTCAACCATTGCCTTTTGGTAATTATTCTCTCCTATCTTCCTACAATTGCAAGTGGGTTTTTTCCCCATTGGTAAAATGACCTCTTCGTTTCTTTCACTTCACCTATGCATGCTTTGGACCTAGATTATTGAAGATCCAATTATGAGCACTCTCCAGCCTTGTCCTCTAACAATCATGATGTTACATTTTGCTTAGGATCCCTACAAGATTTTGGACTTAACACTGATTTCACCAATTTCAGATCATAATCACTGCTTTTATTTTCTTGAGCTGCAGTTTCTGGCAATGGTTTTCCTTGTCATTTTGAGCTCATTTGATCCATATTTTGTCACCTTTATCGACTAATTAACATGCCTGGTTGCCTGGCATCATCATCCCTTTTCATTCAATGCGATATTTGAGCCTCTAACACACTCAGTTTATTTTTTTAATTCTGTTTTAGAATGAGCCCCTAATCTGTCCTTCCACATTGATGTTATTTTTCGCACATTGTTTAATTTAACTTTTTTTTGTTACTTCTACCTTATCTTCTTTACTTATTTAAAAATCGTTTTCACCTGGTGCTTGGACATTGAAGTATGTGACCAAAATCCTGCTTATATTTTTATTTTAATTGCCAAGTTATTATTTTTACCATTGTTTCTCACTGAGGTACTGCATTCATTCTGCTGGGACCATGTTAAGAAACTATTTCGAGTGCAGTCTATCTCGAAAGATTCAACTCCCTCCTATTCCAATACCAGTGCCTCAAAAATTCAATCTCTAAACTTCTACTTTTAAATTTGCCTGTTAACTGGCCGTTCAGTCCTCTTTTCTACCATGAAAATGGATGAATGATTTTATTTTCCATTTTCCTATCCAAAAATCTCAAGTAAACCCTTACTTAAACTGTTGCCAAGTAGGAACACTCTTGAAGATTCTTGATCATCAGTGCAAAGGAAGCTACCAAACCTCTTTTGAATTCCTATTACTTAACTGTTCCTCCACACTTCATTCAGTGGTCTATTGTGCAAAAATTCTCAAGTGTCCCTTCCTGTCCACTATCCCCTTCTGGCAGCAATATATTCCCCCAAATGCAACAATGTACTAGCCAGGGGTTCCCAAAGTGGAGACATTTTCTGTTGATGTGGCAATCCAGGACATTCCTTATGCTTCAAAACTCCCACATAATACTGTCCCAACAGGTTGCCAGGGTTAAACTCAAAGCAACTTTAATGATATTGGCTGAGTGATAAATGCTGACCAGGAAATTGAAACTTCTGGTCAACTTCTCTGTTTGTCCTCGGATACTACCATGGAATCCTTTGCATTTACTTGGGAAATTGGAGCAGACCATAATGTCTCATTGATAAGATAGCGCTTTAACACTGCAGCATTTCCTCAATATTGCATCAATTACATGGCCAAGTGTCCAATTTTCAGATGACCCCCTCCTTTTGAACAGATCAAGATGCAACCAAGCAGAAACTGCTGGCCTGTTTGTATGACGATTAATGGTCAATACATGCATCATTTTTTTCAACGAATAATGTACAAAAAACTGCTGATATTTCCATTAATAAAAGTCCAATTTTAAATATAATGGAAAATTGCATTATATTGAGCTTAAAAACAATTTTAAATGTTTCATTATTACAAGGAATTCTGTTTAGTATCTGTATGTTTGAATGGCACTGCAGTCATCTTCATATGAACAGACCTCCAGAGAAAATAGATATTGATGTAATTACATTATGATCTTCAAGCTATCTAGATAAAAAGACAACGTTCAGCTTCGCTAAAGTAATTATTTAAGCTGTGTTTGCTCAGGATCCAAGGTAAGTAAAACTCGTGGTAATCTGCATGATTTGCACAGTGGCTGAGAATTTAACTCCCTCCAGCTTGTACCAAGCTATCTGCCTGTGAATGAACTGGAATTGTATCTCTGACTAATAATTCACTCTCCTCTTGATGCTGGCCTGAAATGCTTTGATCGTGATTTGAGGGTGGGGCAGCATCACTTCAGTAGAATGAATGGACCAGCCGATCAGGCTGATTTCCAGTACAACAGGTCATTGGGTCTGAACACTGATAGCTCAAGTGTGGAATACTTTAGGTTCGGATGAACTCTGATAGGAGGAGTGGAGTGAAATGTAATCTTCTGCTGTTAACTAACATGGTGGAATAACATCTAGGATCATCCTGATCAGGTTTACTTATTTCATCCAAAGTAAATAACATACTGATGCATTGGAAAATGAATCTTGCATCAGGTAAGTCATTGGGATTTATTCACAAAATGCTGGAGTAACTCAGCAGGTCAGGCAGCATCTCGGGAGAGAAGGAATGGGTGACGTTTCGGGAAGTCAATGGGATTGATGTGTAGTGATGAGAGTTTGCTCTCACGTACTTCTTCAATAATTACTCTGACTAGTAAATTGTTATTTACCCTCCCAAAAATAAGTAGAAAATGTCCTTGGGTGGGCTAGGAATGTTTATTTCTCTGGCGCTTTCCCCATACATGGAACTTTATTGACTTAGGGAGAAATTACATGACAATGTATTCATAGTTGATTGGCATAATTTCCTAAGACACATTCTTTCTCCTAATGTGATTTCATAAGCTCCCTACTCTGCAATAACAGCTCCTTCCCTCTAACTGTCGCATAAAATATTCACTGGGTGAACAGTCTAAAGCAGGGGTTGAAATCATGCTGTGTCATTATAGCTGCTGTTCTTGTAAAACATTCTGCAGCCTGCTCTTTTGATGGTAGCATTAGTTTGTAAAAGTAGGTTAACACTTGTTAAGACAGCAGATAATGACAAATCATAAGAATGTGTCACATTCAACACCATTATTTCATCCAGTGACTTCAACTTAAAAGTCTCACCATCAAGATCCCTTATTAAAATATCATTCAGTTACCATAAACTCAGATAATTCTGGCAGGTCCTTTTCCTTTCCACTGATTTGGGAAATGATTTGTGGTGCTGGCTTCAGAGGGAAAAGACTGTAACCAACCAGACTCATGTAATATGAATCACACAAAAGTTACACTGCAAATGAATGTTTGTAAATTAACCCTTGGCATAGTGATTCTAAAGAAACTTCACTAATCTTGATTACTATTCACTTGATTTCAAAGTCAGAAGAAAGACGTAAGCATTTTTGCAGTGAAACAGTGAACATAATTTCCCTCGATCTAATCATTAACATTCATTGTAATTTATATTACTGGAATTACGTGCCAATTTGGAAGTTATATTCGTTTTTTTCGTTACTGTGTCTGATTTTGCAAGTAAAATGGATTCCTGCACACTCTCCAATCTTTCAGGCATGCCGAACATTTGATTCTATTACTTATGTTAATTTGGTTGCATAGAATTGTGCTCTAACAATCTATCCAGGCAGTTGGATGAACATGTTATAAACACTTATCGTTTCAATAAGTTTCTAAATTCTACAGGCATGAGAAATGTTTAGCAAAAGAGTAAACTGCATAAAGGTCTCATCACAAAAGACTCCTCGTATTACTTTTATACATCGTATCTTACCTTTAAAATAGGATAACTGACAGCTTGCCTCCCAATAATCTTCCCACCATTTCAACTCAATTTGTAAAACAATTTCTTCAGATCTGTTTTAAAATGCTCTTAGCTACACGATTGCTTTTATTGACATTGTCAAGAATGAAATTCCCTCTTTTCATTGCATCATTCAAAACATTTCCTTGGCCATCTTCCAGCTCAAATTTAGAGAAATAAAATCCAATCCCTGCATTACTTCTTTCTTCAGTCTTATCCCTCTGGTAAATTGTTTTAAATTACAAGGTAATTTCCTTGCATGGGACTTTTCACCTTGAAATCTTTCTTCTTCAATCAGAAACTGAACGTCTCTAAGAGAACAAGGCTAGCTTCACCAGTAGATGGTGAGGTAGGCCCAATCATCACAATGATAATATTCACAGATTTGCAAAAGTGGAGGAATATGACTAGACATTTATCTTTTTCCTCATGGCAGCGTTTTACCAATACCCCCCCCCCCCCCCCCTCCTCCCATTCCCTCTTCTGTCTTTCTTCTGATGGGGTAGATTCATTGTTTGGGTTGATACCACAAAAGTTGAAATTCCTGAAACAAAGGTATGTGGCAATTGTTTATGTGAGAGTCGCAAGTGCCATAGGATCTTTTTTTTTTACACAATGTAATATTAAAGCCAATCTTAATCTTGTCCTCAGCCAATATATGCCTGGAGTACTTCTGAAATGGGCCATTGGATATCTAGCATTTAACCCTTTCTGAGCCACGTCCAATTACTTCTGTAAAGATCAGGTAAACCAGCATACAAAGGGATTGAACCTCCAATATCCTCATCATATGGCTCAACTACTTCCAGGATAAACCTGTTAAATTATTTAAATTGTCAGTTTTTTGATTAATAGAAAGAAATATACTTTGCAGGAAAAACACACAATGTTCAAAGAAGCAATCCCAGATAAGGCCATTATTCAATTACAGTGAAAAATTTAGACCAAATTACTCATAATTGCATTTTGGCAGATTAATAATGGCAGGGATATTGAAGGCAAGACAACTCTTTAAATCAGCATCATTAAATACATCTGAAACATCACATAAATCACATGGTAATATCATACACATTGAAATTAGTACACTTTGGTTTCAAAAATCTTTTCACTTTTAGACTATAAGAAAAAGCAAGATGAGAACAGTAATATTTAGAAGAATGGAGTCAACTATGGCATGAGCTTCAGAATGAAATAAAGGGAGCGAGTGATGAGTGTGAAGAACAAATGAGAAACAGTGAGAAATCTCAACAGAAAGAAAGTAAATGATAGAATGAGGACAGTTCCATACCTTGAGGTCAGATCTGGACAGTGATCAGACCAGGCAAAACAAGCAAGGACTGAGCTGACAGCCTAGTGGCAAGATCTTTCAGAAGACCATTATGCAGGCTAACACAAGATTAACTAGAACGATTCTCTCAGTTGTCAGTGGGGATTTTTGAACAAAGTCACAGGCAGCCCATTGGAAGATGGCCATTGTCCAAGGAACTTGTGTCAGCTGTAGGTCTCTTTCGTAGGTGTCTCTGTTTCCAAGACAGGCCGTAGACAGGGATCAAGGAGATAATACTGGATTTCAAATGAAAAAAATACTGCATTGTATTCTGTTGAGCAGATTTACATTGGGTTGGGATACTCAGTAGGAAGGACAATTGGTATTAAACTAAATAGAGTGTGCGTCATGCAAATGATGTGAAGACAGGAAAGTAAAACTTGGTTTTATCTGGAGTGTGGGATGTGTGAAAGTGTGTGGGTGGAAAGCAAAGATTGGAAAGGAAAGCTAGAAGGAGAATCTGGGAAAACAGCTAATCAAGAGTCGAAACTATACAGTGTTCATTTTCCTATAAAAGATTTGAAACTTACTATTACAAGGCTCTTTATTGCATAATCTTCCTTCTTCTGAAATTCCTTCACAAACAAACCCTTCCTCTAACTGGGAATGGCAGGTCCTGCTTCGGGTTTGCAATCCACCCCCACACGACTTGGTACAGACACCCCAAGACGACCAGGCTTTCCAGCCACCTAGTCAAGAACCAGAGCAGTATGAGATAAAGGACTTTTGTTTTAATATTCCGGCGCTTCTAAGCTGCATTCACTAACTACAGTCAAGCCCACAAGAGAAAATAACAGTGAATGCACCATGCATTGTGCTGTGCCAACAGTGTCAATGAAGCTCTCTGCTTCCAGCCTTCCCTTTCCTCCCTCCTCTCTTCTGCTCCTTAGCCTGTAGTCAGTGGTTTTCCTGTGGAGGAGGACCTGCTGGCTGAGATCAAGGCACATATGAAGAAGAGCGTCTCTGTGGCACTTCGGATTAGTTTGGCATCAATATGAGGAGTATCACGCCACAAACTCCAGTTATTCAATCATCCTTTGTGAACTCTGACAGCCTGAGATGAGTTACCTTCAGCCACTGACCAAAAATAGTCGAGGTCAACCGAAGGCATATTATGCTGTCATGTTTCACTGAACCGCAAGGTTGGGAGAAAGACAAAATAAAAGGAATGGAAGGGTTGTTTAAAAAAAAAAAAAATCTAACTGAGAAAATTAAATATGGGAATGCAAAAAACAAAAACATTACCATGTGTTCTGAAGGCATAATGAGTTTTGTGAACCATCTATGCAGCCTAAAGATATATAAAAATAACAACAGTCAGCTGAATTTAGGGTTGGCTGCTTTAATTGCTGAGCCAATCAGTGTGCCAAGACAGTACACAGCAACATCTATCATCGTTTGCATCAAGGGTATTTTTGAAAGAGTGGTTCCGAGTGGCCGACAACTGCATAAACAGGCACATTAAATGAACAATACAGAACAATTTCATCACGTTTCTCTGCTTTGTTGCAGCATTATTTAAAATCAAGAAAATCACCGCCAGATACACAATGAATCGTGGAGAGATTACTGCAGTGGGAAGATGCGCAGCAAATCTTTGGACAACACATCCCACAGCAAAGCAGTTGGGGAGTTGTGCAGCCTGCCAATATAGCAGTAGATTTCTGCTGCCAAATACTTGCTGCAGAACTAGTAGGATCATTCCAACCCAGAAAGATTTAAAATATATATATATATAAATCTTGTGATAATTGTTTTGCTTTAGTTTGTTCAAATGGCTTGAATGCAGGAGGAAATTGTTAAATTCTATTTTCACCAACCCAAGCCTGCCTTAGGTCTGAAAAATGTAATCTCGAGAAGGAGGGGAGGAGGAAGAAGGGGGGGGGGGGTAAATAGACAAGAGGAGGCTAGGAGAAGCTGAAAGAAAGAGCTCAAGGAATTAAGCTGAAAAAATTAGAGCGTTTAAGGGAAAGAAGAGTTAGAAGGGAAATTTGAGCCAAGTGTGGAAGAAGAGATAGAGGAAAAAATGGACAAAAGTAAGAGAACTGGACAAACGAAGGAAAGGAAGAGAAATAGCCAGATAATAGAACGATTAAGAGTCCAAAGGATCAGAGGTGGGAACAGGAAAAGTATTTGAGACATGGAGAAGCAGAGCACACGAGACATAAAACTTCAACAACATTTAAAGGAATAGCAACACTGTGGAAAACCATAAGGTGGTGAGGTAAGACATCAAGATCAACAGAAGAGTAAAATCTCACTCAGGGAAATCAGCAGGATAATTAGTGAGAGGCTGAGACTGATACGAGGAAAAGCAAATTATCATAGAGGGTTAATGTCATAGGGAGGACAGATGGCAAGGATAGATGTAAAGAGAAATAAGATACACGCAGGTAAAGGTAAAGCACTAAGAAAAACATTCAGTTACTAGGGCCCAATGCTACTAAAAAATAAATAAATAATGGCTTAAAATATGGTGTCCGTATAGGATATCACCATTTGCAAGCTGCACTGGTGGCGATTACCAGGATACCCACTTCTGCAGATTGGATGCATTTTTACTTGTTTTTAGGTAACCAACAGTACTTTAATAAATAAAGCAAAAAATCAGAATTGAATGCTGCAAATATATCGTGATTACAATGTTGGCATAATGACTGCCAATTAAGCAACAATCATCAACACATGAACCATATGAAATAAAATATAAAGGAGACAGCACAGATGAGGCTTTAACTTTTAAAAATTAGTTCTACAAACCTGGAAGAATCATTTTGCAAATGGAGATATTAATACATATATTTCACTAAAATCATAAGTGAAAAACTAAATACATTTGTTGCTTTCACCTTAATTTCATCTCACAGCAAACCAAGTAAAAGAAAGATCCAATTTCCTGAATTTTATTTTGGACATTAAAGGTATACATGTACATCCATTAAACATTTCATAATTAATTCAACTTTAAGATAGAGCAAAGGTTTAAATCAGTCATTGAATAAAGTGCAAAGGGAGCAATAGTGAAATAATAGCCATTTTCCTCCACAGATACATAGGAAAGGTTTAGAGGGATGTGCGCCAAATGTGGGCAGGTGGGACCAGTGTAGATGAGGCATCTCGGTTGGCATGGGCAAGTTGGGCCGAAAGGCCTGTTTCATGCAGTATGACTCTATACCCACGTTGAATTCGAAACATGTGGTACATTATTGCTGGTTTCACACTTTTACCAATTGCCAACGCCATCCCTGGCAGCTCTGCGACAATCCTACTTTACCAAGGCATTAAGATAGAAAGCGTCCTTGATATGGGTGAAATTTCATTGCAAATCTTATCGAGGATTAAAATGATTCATATCAAAATTATACAACATAGAATTAAAAAATGAACAACTTATATATCTACCCGTATCGTAGAAATATCTAGATATCCAATTCACAGAGTAAACTGTTCAATCTAAGAGTCTAAAAATAACTGCTGGGGGGACACTACAGATCAGGCAGCATCTGTGGAGGGAAATGGACAATCCATGTTTTAGGTCACTATCCTTCCTCAACTGAAAGAATTGAAGGGAAATAACCAGTACATAGAAGAGGAGAAATGGAACAAGAGCTTAATAGGTGGAATCAGGTGAAGAGGGGTATACCAGTGGATGGAATTGTGGTGGAGAGAGGGGTGAGGATAACAGAGGCTGGAAAATGGTTTTGTATGATCATTGAATTCTCTAATTTCTGTTAGACTGCCACCCCTCTGTTCCTCTATCTGCCCCAATCTTCTCACCCAAACCCTTCTTTTCCACAACATCATGACCCCTCTCACCAGACTATCTATCCATCACCCACACGCTCCTCTTATCAGACCCCACTTCCCCACCCTCCTTATTTTCATCTTTCCACCTTACCTCCCTTATATGGTCCCATACTCCACCTACCTTTCACATCTGATTACATCTGCAGCCCCTGGCCATCTCCTGATATTTTGTCCCAGCCTCTGTTGTTATTCCCACCCCTCTCTCCCCCACCAAATTCCAACCACCTCTCCATCCTTCCTCACCTGGATCCAATTAACATGTGCCTGGTCTTGCCCCACCCTCCTCCCTTCTACTAATTGTCATCACCCCTCCGCTCTTTCAGTCCTGATGAAGGGATGTGATTGAAATGTTAACCATCCATTTCCTTACATGGATCCTGCCTGATCTGCTGAGTTCCTCCAGCAGTTCGCTTTGAGCTTTCCAGCCTAAGGGTGGTTTGTCAATCCAAACTATAAATACTACATTAGTGCTGCTCCCATTTTTTACCAGCTCCTGTAGAAAACCACCAAGGTCTCAAACATTAAACTGGGTCAATTGAACCTAAATATTCCAATCTGTAATCATGTTGACGCCTATTTACCCAAAATTAAGAAAGTAACTCTACTGCCAGAATAAACAAAGTTTATTATTCATTGAAGTTTGGCATCAGCATTCATTGAGGGTCAGCATTCATTGCTCATCCCTAATTGCACTCGAATTGAAGAGGTAATTAAGTTTTTTTGTACATCAATGGGATGACAGGTGCTCCTCAGCTTACGATGGGGATACATTCTGAGAAACCCATCGCAAACCGAAAATATCGTAAGTCAAAATGCATTTAATACACCTGATCACGTGGCCTGAAGCGAGCTGCGGCTCACTACTGGTCGCTGCTGTTTGCACCATCGCAAAGTCGAAATATCGTAAGTCGAAGCATCGTAAGTCGGGGAGCATCTGTATTGTTTCTTAAAGGTCAGATTGCATAACAATGGCAGATTCTTTCCCCCTGAAGTTCATTAATGAATCGGATGGATTTTTACAAAAATATGATAGTTTGTGTAAAATTGCATATTTATTTGACTGTTTGAATTTGTGCTGCCTATGGAATTTGAATTCATGCTTCTCGATCAATGGTCTAGAATTCTGGTTGCTGGTCCAACAATGTATTTGACCCATTAGCTGCCAAGACTCTGAGATCTGAAATTCCCTCCCCAAGCCTCTATGAATCCCACTTTTCTCATCTTCTTTAAGACACTCCTTAAAACTATGCCATTGACCGAGGAAGTGGTCTTCTGTCCTGAAGTCATAGTCGTACAACACGGAAACAGACCCTCCAGCCCCACATGTGTATGAAGGAACTGCAGATGCTGGTTTAAACCAAAGATAGATAAAAAATGTTGGAGTAACTCAGAGTGACAGGCAGCATCTCTGGAGAGAAGGAATGGGTGATGTTTCAGGTTGAGACCCTTCTCCAGTCCAACATATCCACACCGACCAAGATGCCTCATCTAAGCTGTTCCCATTTGCCCACATTTGGTCCCTATCCCTCTAAACTTATCCTTTAACTGATACCTATCCTGTGTTTTTTTAATGTTTTTCATTTGAAGTGTCATGGTGTTTAATTTATTCTTGTCCAATGAGGCGCCTTGAAATGTTTTGCTATCTTAAAAAATGTGCTCAACGTGCAAATCATTTGCATTGTTAAACATCAAATGCTTTGCTGTGCATTTCCAGCATTCTGAAGATTTTCTTGCAACTTCAAAAATCTATATTTTCTCTTTTTCTAAGCACCTTAGAGCAGGAGCTGTTCCTGTTGCTTCGAAACAGTAAAATACAGCATCAGAAAAAGCCAATGGTGCCAGCTAATCAGGGGATTATGCCACATTATCAGCAAAGCCACAGGCTGGGCTTTCTTCCCAATGTGGTTTTTGAATATATTTCTCAATTCTAAGTTCATTACATCCAATAAATCACTTTTGGTCTTATCATTGCACCTACAGATTTATGCCACCAACATGCCACCCATGGACATTGTCAGTCACAATGCTCAGAATGGGTAAATGTTTGTTCAAACTTAGACCTGATGTAGGTGAGGGACAGAAATGCAGGCTGCAGAATGGATGCAGCTATGCAGCGTACTTTTGACTGAAACAGCATCAAAGGTAGGCACCACTCTGCAGGGATCTCAACGTTGCAGCCCAGCATCCATGCCAACAATTTTATGCTCACCTAATGGCTTGTGAGCACCCCCTGCTGACTGATCTTGATGTTACATTAATCAAGAAGCAATGCATTCCAATCATCTGTAATTCTTCTAACCAGAACAATCCCTCCTCTCAGTTCACTCATTTCACAAGTATTTCAAGATATCTCTGTCAACATCTTATGGGAATGTAATTGTTCTTTTAGTTATTAAAGACAAAACCTTAGAAATTAATTACATACAAAACAGCAGCACTAAAATAGACCATTCTTGCCTACTGGCCTATACCAGTATTAATATTTCACAAGGACTTTCTTTCACCTTTGTTCTGCAACTAGTCCCTTTGCCTTCATAAAATATCTAGGTTCGCCTAAAGTACATCTCAGGTGGTTATCTGAACTGCACCTAATGTCAGCAAGTACTGCATTTCAACTATTGGTGCCTGATCCTTTCCATAAAATGATAGCCTCTGAAGTTGAATGTTTCAAATATGAATGATTATTCGTGGCTGATTTAAAGCAAAGGAATAAGTAAATCTTCCTACATTTTCTCAAACAGAATTCTCAAACTTAACAGACTGAAATACTCAAGAATTTTAACATGGAAAAATGTCAAACAATATCTTGCAAAATACATGTTGCATTTCTTTAGCTGCTACTTTGAGTGATCAATGAAGGTTACTTCTGGCATATTTGTTTAAATGAAGAAGCCTCCCTAAGGAGGCAAATGCTCCTTGGTCCATTGATTGGTTTCTGTAATTGGTGGCATGTATTTAATAAAGCAATGGATTGAAAAGTGATTTGAATTTTCTAACTGTCAGTGCAATTTATATATTGCAGTCTTCCAATTTATTTTCCATCCGTGCTGCCGACAATTACTACAGTAAAAAAAAACTTCTACAGACTGGCCTCTGGGATTCTATCAGAGTAGCTTCTATGTGAATGGAATGCACCTCAGGTAAAGTTCCCAGTGTTTCTTTTCTTTTATTCACACACCAGTTTATGACATATTACAGGTGTAGGAGACATTTATGCTTAAATTAATTACTGTTATTATATTATGGCCATGTTGAATATTTCTAGTTTCTATCTGTCTGTACTTTGGAAGGTGGGATTTGATATGTAGAGGGATGTGTCTACATCTGAGGAGGTTAGAGTAGCCACTGAGATTGGTGGTCAGTTTAGTGTTGGAGGATGGAGAGAATGTAGGTAACAACCGCAAGGTAACAACCGCACGGTCACGACTGTGTTGTTCGAAAAGGAAACAGTTGATAAGAATGATAAGTTATGAATTATTCTTTTGATTTGTGCTACTTTAATAAAGACCAATCAATCAAGAAACAGCATTTGGAAGATTCGCTTTTGCTACCTGAGAGTGCGGTGTGTGCGTAAGCTAGATCTCCACCATATCCCCGAGCAGCAATGGCTATCAAAGTTGGACTTTCAGAAGGTATAGAAACTACCATTGTAACAGGGAATGTCTGTGCATGGAAGTCTAGGATTGAGCCCAACAGCCCACCCCACTGGAATTCCACTTCAATAACACCATTTTTACTGAAGTTAAACACCTAAGGACAAAAGCCGAAAATGTTATGTGCAGATAAACATCGTTTATCTGCACATAAAACAGATTAACAGGAAAATGTCCATCTCCAATGAAAAAAATGCCCTTTGGAAAATTGGACTTCCGCCAATCTTCTTAATGTGGCTAATACTTTTTCAACATGATAGTTCAACTAGATTCTGCCTTCTCCACAATCTTGTGCAACCGTGAACTTCATTTTTAACTCCCAGTAAAATAAGCAGTGAAATCCACGGCAAGTTGGCTTGCAATCGAAGGGTCCCAACTTGGACATCAACATGTTGCTGCCTGCCTTTGCTACCTGAATTTCCGGCATAGTGTAAATTAGCTTCTTCATTGCTGGGTCTCACAGTGCTTCGTACAAGCCTTTAACAGCATGCACAGCACAGACATGCTGCGATCTCTGCCCGAATAATGATTCCATGCATTCCAGTAGCATGGGACCACTTATGGCATAGGGCTCATCCTGTGAACTCTATTGCAGGGCGTAGTGGCCACAGACATTGAAAATCATATCTCCAGCTTCTCCCACATTTTCCCCTTTCTCTTTGCCAACCTTTTGTACTGCTATACTAGTGCTGCTATGAACAGAATTATTTAAGGTTCAGAGATTCAGACTTGTTTCCCAAACTTCCTAGCAGAAAAGTCACAGCAGTTGTGATCTCTACAGGAAGTTTCCATCAGGAACTCCATGTCCTGTGTTTTTACACAGTAAACAGGTTGAAAAGCAACCGAACAGCTCTTTCCAGAAAATTCATTTGTACCCAGCATAGCTGATTAATCTACATAAAGAATGGTGGCTTTTGGGTTTTAGTTTAATTTTTCAAGCTTTAACATCTTGGAAAGCCTTTTTTGTTGTATACCTTCATCAATATCAAAAGGAATGTACTAAGATAGGACTTCAATGAGCTGTTCATGAAGCTTTTGAAAGGTGTTTGAAAGATCTATTTACATAACAATCAGTTTTTACTTCAAAAACATTGTTCTCAAATAAAATTTCCTCACTGAACTGCTCTTGAACCCCATAAAGGCGGCTTTAATTATTATTTTCCTGATTGATTAATTATGAATAAAACAATTTTAGATTATCATCCTGGCCAGAGTTCCCTCACATAGTGTTGATTTAATTGTGATCACGTATTTTCTTGGACAAGCACGTTTTGCTTATTACACTCAGCCATTTACTTTAATGAATAAGCTTTTTTCTCAAGGCACGTCAAACACATATTGAATTATACCTGTCGCATTGATTTTTGCAGTTTATGTTACTATTTCAGGACCTGCTTTTTGAAAACAAGGCCAGCATTTATTGCTCATCACTATTTTCCTTCAAGAAGATAGTGCTGAGCCAGCTTCTTCCATAACTACAAACCTACAAGGTATGCCCACTTTTAGCGAGGAAGTTCCAAGATTTAGATTCATCCACAGTGAAAGAATAACTAGATAATTCCAAGTCAAGATAGTGTGCAACTTGGAGGGGAACATGGAGGTAATAGTGTTTCCATGCATCTGAAAATCTTTAGTTTAATTTGGAGATACAGCAGGGAAACAGAACCGACTATTGATATTGACTATTCTTCCCACAGAGTCCCTGCTGCCCATCACTCACCCATTCACACTAGATCAATGTTTTCCCACTTTCACATCCACTCCATACACATTAGGGGCAACTTTACAGAGGCCAATTAACCTACAAACCCGCATGTCTCTGTGATGTGGGAGGAAACCCACACATTCAGAGAACATGCATACTCCAAACAGACAGCACCCTGGTCAGGATCTAACCCTGGTCTCTGGCCCTGTGAGGCAGCAGCTTCCCAGTTGCACAACTGTGCCACCCAATTGCCCTTCCCAATGGGAGAGGTTCAGTCTGCAAAGTGTTTTTGAAAAAGCCTAGGTGTACAATTGTGGTGCATTTTGTAGATGGTATGATGATGACAAACAGAGTACAGGGTACCAATTAAATGGTCGACTTTATCCGAGACTAGGACAAGCTTCAGGTTTTTGTTGGAGCTGAAATGAGCCAGGGTAGTGCAGAGTATTCCATCAGTCATGACTGGTGCACTGCAGATGATGGAAGGATTTAGCTATCAGAGATAAGCCACTTGCCATACAGCTTCTGACTTGTTCTCGTAGCCATTATATATATGTGACTAGTACAAATAAGCCTGTGGTTAATGGTGATTTCAGGATGTTGATGGCAGGGACAAAGTCACAGTAATACCAATACATATCAAAGATAGGTGGTTAGATACCGCTTTTTTGTTCGAGGTGCGAAAATATTACTGAACACTTATCATTCCTTTTACTCAATGATGCAGCTTAGTTTGACTATTAACTCTCTAAGGATGCCCAGTGTACAACTCTCTAAGCCACACACACACACAGTTGCGAAACACTTCAATTCTCCTTCCCATTCCCACACAGACCTTTCTGTCCTAGGTCTCATCCATTGTCAGAGTGAGACTAAATTGGAGGAACAGCATCTCATATTTCACATTGGCCACTTACAGCCCAATGGTATGAATATTGATTTCTCTAACTTCAGGTAGCTCTGGCATTCCATCACTCTCTATCCCTCCCCCACCCAAGTCACACTAGCTTCTCGTTTTCACCCAACAAATAGCTAACACCGGGCTGTTTCCTTTATTATCGTTACTTTTTTGCATATCTTTCATTCGTTGTTCTTTATCTCTCTACATCATCGTCTATATCTCTCGTTTCACTGATCCCTAACCAGTCTGAAGATGGGTCTCGACCGGAAACGTCACCCATTCCTTCCGCTGCCCGCTGAGTTACTCCAGCTTTTTGTGTCTATCTTTAGTTTAAACCGCATCTGCTGTTCCTACACACACGAGATGTGTTCACGTTCAGCAATGGAATGCCTGAGGGCAGTCAAACCGTGGCTGCATTCAGCTGGTCCTTTTTTGCATGATTTCCTAATTTTTCAACATGATCTGATTACATCATGAAATTCACCCAATTTCCCTCCTTCTCAAAGATTCTTGTGCACAAGTAAGCCAGTAGAAAAACAAATATGTCCAGTGGCTGAAGATAGTGCTCAATAAATAAAGTGAACTTCCTCAATACCCATCCAAACAGTCTACTGTTACTTTCTTGGTCTTTTTATCCAACATTATCTTTCTGTCTGATAGTAAAGATTCCAATGAACATAAGTATTTGGAAGTAAATGTAGAATTACCCATTAAAGTTTCATAAAAAATCAAAATTACTTCAGTCTGTTTTGTTTACTTTAAAGAGAAAAGCGTTGACCTGCTTTATAGGCAATTCGCGAAGTACAAATTGATATTTAAATATTTAAAGCTTCATTTAATTTTCTATCTTACTGAATTCAGTACTTTTCAATGGCACAGTTTGTTTAATAAAATGGTTTATATGATTTCATAAATGTTTAAGCTTTCTTTGGTTGGACACTGGATGCATTTAAAAAAGAGTTATATAGAGCTCTTGGGCTAGTGGAATCAAGGGTTATGGGGAGAAGGTAGGAACTGGGTACTGATTGGGGGTGATCAGCCATGATCACATTGAATGGCAGTGCTGGCTCGAAGGGCCAAATGGCCTAATCCTCCACCTATTGTCCATGTATCTATGTATTAAACAAAACTTTTATATGTAACACTTCATCTTGACAATAAGTTACCTCCAATTTGGTTCAAATTACTAAACTTGTTAATTAAACCTGGAAATAAATGCAACTGTGTCATCTAAAACATAGAGTACATAGCAGTAGAAAACAGTAACAGGCCTTTTGGCGCACAATGTCTGTGCTGAATACGATGCCAAAATAAACTAATCCCATCTGTCTGCACATGATCCATCTCCATCTACTCCGCACATGTACATGTGCCTATCTAAAAGCTTCTAAAATGCCACCATCAAAACTGCTGACACCACCACCCCCTGGCAATATGTTCCAGGCACCCACCACCTTCTGTGTAAAGAAACAACTTGCTCCAGACATTTCCTTTAAACTTTGCCTTTCTTACTTAAAGCTATGTCATCCTGTCTTTGGCATTTCCACCCCAGGATAACTATTCTGATTGTCTTTTCTATCTATGCCTCTCATAATTTTATATACTTCCATCTGGTGAGCTATTTTTCAGTTACATTCTCATGAAGCAGTTGATTGTATAGGGACCAAATGGTTAGGTATGACCACTAATAGTTTGCAATTCCTTAGATAGCTTTATGGAAAATAACTTTAGAGTTTCTTTTTCAGAGTACTGCTACAATGACACAAATTGCCATGTGCAAAGGTTTGATTTACATGCGCATGATCCTGTTACAGATTAAACGATTTAATTTTCCTTTGTGGCACCTGCGTAATTTTGCTACCTTTTTCCAAGTAACATTGAGTTCTATTTAGAGATGGGTGGAAGGAAGGGAAGCAATGGGTGTGAGAAGTTTGGATGGTAAGGACCTCATTCTACCAAAAATAAGCAGTATGGTAATTTTGACATTTGGGTATTGGCTGAATGTCAAAGGCAAGCCTGTGCTAATTTCATCTGCAAAAATCTTACTGCTTCATACCAGCATCACCAACATAAACTTCAATTTACTAACAAAGTTTTTCACTGTACCTTGGTGCACGCGGTAATAAACTAAATTAAACAAGAACAGCACACCCAGCTGAAACTAAACAGCTTAAACTCAAACTGAAGGAACAGCACGTCATATTCCTCTTGGTTAGCTTATACCCAACATTGGATTCTACAATTTCTAGTAATGCCCCCTTCCACTGTGCTGTACACCATTTCTCTCACCATCTCCCAACCCCTACCATTATCCTACTCCTTTCCCCTCTTTTGTGCACTAATCTCCCATCTCTGAGTCCTCACATCTCTTTTATCTTCCCTCTTTCCCCTCCCCTATCCTAATCAACCAATATGTCTCCATCAGCTTTTCATTTCACTCCTCCACTTCTCTCCATATCTGATACTCTTTTGTCTCCTTTTCACTCTAGCCTTTGTCACTTACTCCACCACTCAACCCCGTACTCACATGTATTCACCTATCACTTACCAGGCCTTGTCTCTCCCCGACCTTTCTTTTTCAGCTTTCTCCCTCTTACTCCTATCAGTCTGAAGTAGGGACCCAACCTGAAACATAGTCTGTCCATTCCCTCCACAAAGGCTGTCTAACCAATTGAGTTCTTTATGAGTTTTGCACCTTGACTTCGACCTTGGCTGAAAACAAAACCTTGGCTTTATGACTCTCTGTGGCTCAATATTACCAAAGAATCTAATTACAGACTGACTGAAGCCTCAGCAGTAAGATTACCAGACATGCTATGGCAGCACAGTCGTTACACTGACGTAGAAATCAAAGTGCTGGAGTAATGCAGCGGGTCAGGCAGCATCTCTGGATGACATGGATGTGTGAATGTTTCGGGTAGTAACCCTTCTTCAATCATGACACTATTTCAGTAGTAACCCTGTATCTGGAAGTTTTAAATTACACAAGATTGTGAAATGAAAGTGATAAGAGAAGGGAAAATCAAAAGTAAAATTGTAGATGCTGGAAATCTAAAACAAAAACAGAAAATGCTGATACACGGATAGGAAAGGTTTGGAAGGATATATGGGCCAAACACAGGCATTGGGTTTAATGTAGATAAGACATGCTCAAGTTGGGCCGAAGGGCCTGTTTCCATGCTGTGATATAATGAGGCCATTTGAAAAGCAGTAATATGCATGCCGAAACGTCACCCATTCCTTCTCTCCTGAGATGCTGCCTGACCTGCTGAGTTACTCCAGCATTGTGAATAAATACCTTTGATTTGTACCGGCATCAGCAGTTATTTTCTTACACTAATATGCATGGCAATGTCAGGTTATATTTGTGGTAGCTTTTAACTACCTTTCAAACCAGTTTCAACTGATTGCATTGTTAACTGCAAAATAAAAAGATTTTTGTGAAAGGATTATTCAGATCTGCAAGTCGTATGGCAATAGTTTTTTTATAAACTGGGAAGCAAATATATATTTGACAGAAGCAAGATGAGGAATGGGGAAAAGGATGGAGGATTGGCTCCAAGTGGTTGGCTTTCAGAAAGCCTGTATGAGCTTCAATGGCCTTGAGGGTTTCATTGCCGAAAATTTTGTACATGATTATTATAACAAGTGGTTTCCAGATTCAAGATGCCCCATTTGCAGGGAAAGGATGAATAAAACTGATTTGTTTTGCCAGCTGTTCTATCTCACTGAGCTCCCTCTGTCCAATGATGAAATGCCACTGACCAACCATGTGAGACAGCTCACAGTCTGTAATCTTCTGCCTTTACAGAGCTGCAAGCAAATGAACAAATAGACATTCAGATCCACACTGGGAATGAGCACAAGAAACATTATAAATGGAGCCTAGTATTTATATCACATGGTTTTGTCACAGCAGAGCAGCGCAGCTTCGAGGATTGAGAGCATTCATACCAGTACAAGTGGGACTCAGAATTTAATATTGAATTAAACTATTTCAGATAACTTATTTTCCTGACTCTGTCAAACCTGGTTTATTCTGTTGGAAGGTCATCAACCTGTAATGTTAATTCTGATTTTGCCTCTCCACAGACGAGGACTGATCTGTTGAATATTTCCAGCATTTACTGTTTTATTTTAGACTTTGAGCTTTTCACAGTTCCAGCATTATATTTTATTGCTGTCCTGTTTTCATGTTTTTAACCATCCGATTACATCTCCTCCAGTCAGATCAGAAGTAATTAACAAGCCCTCACCCCTTCTTTCCATCCAGCACCAAAGTCACTTACGTCATTTAGCCTCTGTTGGACCCCACCTTTTTGCAGGTATTCCTATTGGTCTTTCCACCCCCTCCATTCTCTGAAATGTAAAGCATGTTCAGTTTCTAATGTTTTATGATTCCAATAAAAGGTAATTAACCTGATATGTTCACTCTATCCACAGATGTTGCCTGACCTGGTGAGTATTTCCTTCGTGTTATTTTGGATTTTCAACATCTGCAGCTTTTGACATATTTTTAAAAAGCCTGTTTAAGTGTTTCGCTACTGGATCACCACTCCTTAAAAGTGAAAAATAATCATGGGATGTGGGAAGGGAAACAGAAGTAGGGACTGGGAATGGATAGAAAAGAGATAAGAAAGAATATAGATGCTGCCATTATATGCTTGGCACAAGGGTGAACAATCACAAATATCCCTGAATCATGCTGCTTACAAATCCAAGGAGTCTATAAACACTTTTTGCAGTATATTGGTGCTTGATAAGGCAATGAAACTTGACTGATATGAATAGCCTGTTAACACATCTATCCCAAAGCATTCTATTTTGGAAAAAACGTAACCATTTAAAACCTCAAACTTGTATTCATGATTAAATTGGTTATCAATTTCTCTTTAAATTATATAACCGAGCCTGATCCACTCCACTAGGTGGCAGTGCGTTTGCAACAAAACGTTACGTTGAGCCAAATGAGGTGGATCTTGAGCTTTCCTTGGCTTCAACAACACTTCCCAAACCCACTACCTCAACCATCCAAAAAGTCAATGGCAATAGGTGCTCGGAAGGGCCATCATATTGACCAGACTTTACGTAGATACCTGCAGATGCTAGTTTACAAAAGTACACACAGTGCTGGAGTAACTCAGCGGATAAGGCAGCATCTCTAGATGGGGACATTTCGTGTCGTGACCCTTCTTCAGTGATTGTAGGGGCGGAGGGGGGGAAGAAAGCTGGAAGAGAGGAGGAGCAGGATAAAGCCCGACAGGTAATGGATTGATCCAGGTGGGGGGGGGGGGGGGGGGGAGTTTGATCGGCAGATGGTGGACAAGGGCGAGAGATTTAAAGACAGAAGGTGTGAGACAAAATAAAGTAGCAACATTTGAAGCTACAGGAAGGAATGTAGGTGGAAGGGGAGTGTGAGAGGAGATATAGGTGCAAGTCCAGGTGGGGCGCAGGGGAGGGGGAAGGGTGTAAGGGAAGAAGAAATGGGGAAGATTTTGTAGTTACCTAAAACTGGAGAATAGCCAGAATATATGTTCATTTTCATGCGCTGAAATTCAGACGCCCACTCCTAACAGTGCTACAGGAGTAGCATCACACAGCTCAATAAGCCAATGACTAACATGCAGAAGACAGCCAGGCATGTGCAATAAACGCTGGTTTGATCAGGGAGACCAGCATCTCAAAAAACAAAATCTGGCTTCATCTGATTCTACTCTTTAACATGAGTTGTATTGAAACAGTATTATGTTCCTCCTTCACTCTTCCCAAATGCAAATTAATTGTGCCTCAAGAAATCATCTTAATTGTCCATCAGGATCCGTTCCATCAGTCTAATTTTTTTTCTGTAAATACAGTAACAACATGTCTCAATAAAAAAAATGAGGCTTCTTGAAAGTCAGGTTAATTTTGTTCAGAGATCACCTCTTTAATAGTGTCATTAGCCAAACCTGATAACCAGCTTTACTTTCTGGAAAAAAAATCCAAGTTTTAAAGAGTACTTACCAAAGATATTAATTTTTGTGAAAGACAATCTATTAAAAATTAAACAATCTTTTGACAGCCTGAAAATGTATGGAGAATCCTTTTAACAGTACTTTAAACACGTATTAAGATTGTGGCAGAGTAGTACATCATCGTCAGTGCAAAATGAGGTGAAAGGAATTAAGCTTCTTCATTGTGAAAGAGCCCAGGGAGTCAATGAAATGTCCATTTAATGAAGAATGATTTTTCTTTCCTCAGAAAAATGGTGTTGGCAATAGATGCGTATCATGACTAATTGAAAACCCAGCAATGACCCTCTTTAGTTTCTGTTCTCAGTTCTTCCTCTGGCTAATGGTGGCCACAAAACTAACAACTGCAGTCTCTATACATTGCCCAGCCAAACAGTGGATGAAATATATCTGACAAGGGCATCAGAAGCTATTATTTTAAAGCCTCCAAAGTAACGATAGCATTTAATTCAATTGACATGACCAATTAGTCTTTGTTTAACTATGGCATAGGAAATGCTGGAAAATATTGGGTCTGAAGAAGGGTCTCGACCCAAAACATCTCCTATTCCTTTTCTCCAGCGATGCTATCTGACCCCATGAGTTACTCCAGCATTTTGTGACTATCACTGGAAAGACTTAGCAGATCAAGTAGCATCTGTGGAATGAGAAACACCTTCATCAAAATCCCTCATCAGAACAGTTCTGACAAAGAGTTACTGACTTGTATCTTTCCACAGTTGCTGCCTGACCTGTTGAGTATTTCCAGCATTTTCTGGTTTTTATTTCAGATTCTGGTCTCTGGAGATTTTTTAAATCAATTTTAGTTTCCTGCGATATTTGTGGTCTTTGATATCTTACTTTTGGCAACTGATTTGGAAAGTCTCTCTCATGGGAGATTTATTTATCATCATTAGTTCATAGGGACCTTAGAGCAAGATGCTATGATACTTTATTACAAGTATGGAAGGGTTAATTCTTTCTCCTCCAACCTGAAGAAAACTGGCAAAATAAGTTTAAATAAATTATAGGATTTACTCGTTCTTTTCCAAGCTCTGATGCTCCAGTTCACTTCTTCATCTCCATCAATACCAATACTTCTCCAGCATATTGGAAGAGAATTTGAGTACATGACTAGATATGCAATATTGTGCACACTTTTGATCTCCAGACCAAAGGAAGTGAATACTTGGGAGGGAGGGAGTGCAGCAAAAGTTCCATTAGATTGATCTTTGGGGTGACAATTTTGTCATATTCTCTCTGGACTTTAGAAGAATGAGAGGCGATCTATTTGCAATGTACAAGATTCTTAAAGGCTCGACAACACAAATGCAGGAATGATGTTTCCCTTGGTTCAGGTGGGATGTCGAGAAAGTGGGGTCACAGTCCAAAAATAAGCAGTGGCCATTTAGGACAGTTGGGAAACAAATTCTTTACCCAAAATGGAGTGAATCTGTGGAATTATCTAACCAAGAAGGCTTTAAAAGATCAAAAGCTGTGTCAAAATGTTAAGACAATCAAGCGATAAGGAGTCAATGCACAAAAGTGGTATTGAAGTAGAAGGTCCACCATGACTTTATTGAATGGTGGAGCAAGAAAACGATTGAAGGGCATATTCCTACTTCTTTTCCCATGAATACTGTTTTTTTATGTTCACATAGCATCTCTTGACTTATCCAACATTTGTAATGTTACCTTATTCCTTCCCTTCGCACAAGCTCCTAAATTCTCTTCCAAGTGAATGATATTGTGCTTGCAGCTCATTCACTTTCGGAGGTAATTTTCACTGCTCATGATGTGGTCTCCACTGCTCTGGAAAGACTAACAGCTGATTGAAAGAAGGCCTTATCGGACATTTCCGTTCAGTCCACAAGAGTGACCCCGGGTGACCGGTCAGTCACCCATTACAGCTCCTCCCCAGCTCACAAATGCCTGACTTATGTATGGCCAGGACACATGAGTGAGTATTTGTGAAATGGTATGCATTTGTTGGTTGCTGGCTGACATGTGGGAACAGAAGAAACAGCTGCACTTCACACTCAAGTTACAAACAGTTCATGGGTAAGGATCCATGTCATAATCTGCAGAAGATCTGTACTTTCATTTAACAATTTCATCTATTTCTTGAGTATCGTTTTTTCTCAACTCCAGATAATGATACAGCTTTTTCTGTTTACACTCAGTTCTGAAGAATGATCAACAAAATGAAATGTTAAAATCTACTTCTTTCTCCACGTTGCTTCTTGACCTGCTAAGTATTATCGAGCATTTTCAGCTTATGTCAATGTGGACTAATTTATGTCTGTAAAAAATAATCTCTAATCGTTCATATAAACGTTCCCATGATTTGTGCTGAACTTTACTGCTTGTGCCAAGTGATAAATTGTGAAAAGAGAAGCAGGGATATTGATGGACCTGGTGAGTATGTTCTGCATTTTTAGTTTATATTTCAGATTTTCAGCAACTGTAATTTTTTTTTGTCTTCTTAACCAATCTTTTGTATTTTTTATTTGTCTTCTCACTTACGTCTTGTACCATGCATCCCCATCTTTCTTGGCACTTAAACTTCTAATCTCTCTTCCATTCAAATGACACTCAATAAATCCAACACTATCTTTGATAAAATAATCCACTCCTCTGCACCATACACTCCTCACCCTCCCCCATCACCGCTCATTCCTTCCACCAAAGTTACAACCTTGTGGTCCTGTATTTTCCACGCTGTTCTCTCCACCACTGTGGCTTCAAGGAATGTTGCAGTGTTTCTTTGTTGAGAGAGATTTAGCTTGGAAACAGGCTCTTCACCTCACCGAGTACATGCCGATCATTGATCACCAGTTCATATTAGTTCTAAGTTATCCCACTTTCTTATCCACTCCCTGCATATGAGGGAGCAATTTACAGAGGCAAATTAACTTACAAACAGTTGCCAGGTCCTCTTCAGCAGAATCTCCTGAACAAGTGGCTTCACCATTTGGCAGGACAAGGCTGCAGGTATGTGGAGCACAACCACCTTGAAGTCACACGCCATCTTGACTGACAAACATTTCACAGCTCTTCACTTGGACAAAACCCTGGGCTACTTTATTTAAAGGCACTGACACATCACCAAACAGACTTCAGATTCCATTCTCAGTGGCAGCTACAGCAAGGTTAGTTTGCAATGCCTGTATCGCTAAATGGATTTTATGAAGTTACCAGGCAGGGGCCATTTATACTGAAAATAGACAAATGCTGGAGTAACTGTGTCTACATCTGTCTCACGTTCTCCCCTGACTCTCAGTCTGAAGAAGGGTCTCGCTCCAAAATGTCACCCATTCCTTCTACCCAGATATGCTGTCTGTCCTGCTGAGTTACTCCAGCATTTTGTGTCTATCTTCAGTGTAAACCAGCATCTGCGGTTCCCCCTACACAGATTATTTAGACTAGCTTTAAACTTTAATTATCAGAATGCCTGTTCCGACCAAATGCACGGTCCTTTTACTGGAAAGTTGGGTAGCTGGTAGGTTCATTATGTCCCTGAAGCTCATTAAAATTGCCCCAGCCAGCCAGGCACAGTTGATGATGCGTATGTGCCGCATTCATTATTTTTCCATTGGCGAAATTAAAACTGAACCCAATTTATAGGATTTACTGAAGCTTCGATTCGGGTTCATGCTTGTCACTTTTCCTTCATCTCCATTTTACTCGTGGAATATGTATATAAAAAAATAATCTTCCGACAGAATTCAAAGTGAAAAAATTCTGTTATCCAATGTGGTATCCACTAAAAAATTATGCAAATGCTCAAGAGGAACTTTTACCCTCAATTTTGATCTCACTTATTTTAAAGGAATAATTCAGATGGAAAATTTAATTGAACTGAACAGGCCTTACATCAGATAAAGCACAGCACATGCAAATCACATCTATGGCTATTCAACCATTGTGCCTAAGGAGGCAAGCTCATTATTATGCAAATCTGTCCTCCGCTCAACATGCGGTTGAGCACATTTGAATTTCAGAGCAAAGCACGACAACTCAAAATAGATACCCTTTACAAACAATTAACACAAAAAATAAAGAGCAGGCCAGTTGCAGAAATAAACCTCCCTACGGAAAAAGGGAGAAATCTTTTTGAATTGGTGACAACAATCATTTTTACTGAAAATATAATCTATCTTCAAATAAGTAACACGAGCTCAGCCTGTACCATTTCAGATTGTGTATCAAGTAATTACATCTGAACGTATCATGATGCTTGCTTCTGGAAGGTGGTCCTCAGAAACATTTGCCTAGCTCCTGTCTGGGTGGTGCCAGTAAATGGCTGCCTCGCCAACAGTCTGTCCATCCTTTCCTTCTTTGTGTTTAGCTTGTTTTATGTGGGGGGTTGGGGGGGGGGGGGGGGGGGGGGGTGCGGTTTGGGGGAAACGTTTTCTAATCTCTTACTCGACAGAGATGCAATTTTTTCCCGTATCGTATCTCCGTCCTCCGGCCCAACATCGAGGAGTTGGCGGCCTTTGCTGGAGACCGATTCTGAGAGCTCCACCGCGGTCGCCTGCGGACTTACCATCGCGGAGCTCGTGATCCCTTTGCCAGGGGTCGAACTCTGAGCTCCAACCGTGGGTGCTTGCGGACTTAACATCATGGAGTCTGCGGTCTCTGGTCAGAGACCGACTTGAGGAACTCCAAGCCGCAGGAGTTTCGACCGCCCCGACGCAGGTGTTTTGATCGTCCCGACGCTAGGGCTTCGACTGCCCTGATGCGGGAGCTTCGATCGCCCCGACGGATGGTTCGACTGCCCCGACCGCGGGAGAATAAAGAGGAAGAAGATAGGACTGTTTTTCTTCCTTCACAGTGAGGAATGTGGGGAATCCACTGTGGTGGATGCTTATATTAACTTGTGTGTCCTGTTCCTGTTTTTTCGTAAGGCTGTATGGTAATTTGCATATCACTATACATTAATTGGTACATGTGACAATAAAAGACCTTTGAAAGCTTTGAATGTAAAGGATCAATAAGTTAAATATGCGCTGAAGGACTGAACAGAATGGAGGTAAACTCATGGTGGAACGAAAGTGCTTCTGTCAAATGATTTAAATTAATTTGAAAGCAGTTACAATTTCACAAACATGTGCCTTTGTTAAAGAAGATTAACAAAACCATCATCATAGAATCATAAAGTTATACAGCATGGAAACAAGTCCTTCGGCCCAACCTGCCCATGCCAATCAAGATGCTTCATATAAGCCAATCACATTTGCCCACATTTGGCTCATATCCCTCTAAACCTTCCCTATCCATATCTATCCAAATATCTTTTGAATGTTATTATACTACTTCACTACTTCCTCCGGCAGCTTGTTCCATATATCCACCATCCTCTATGCGAAAGAGCTTTCACATAGAGGATGGTGGATATATGAAACAAGCTGCCAGAGGAATACTAACCCTTAGTATTAACTATGTAACTATCAGCAGCCTTCATTTTCTTATCAAAGGTCGTGACCATATGCTATCTCCCAAATATGTATCCATGTTTCTCAGAAGTCCGTGTGAATCTCACCAATCTGGTTTTAACCATGACTCTCCTACCAAAATCACAAGCTTACGCTATTCCAGTTATCTTGATTTTCCTGTACTGTTTAAAATAGATTTCTCTATAATTCCATTCCAAAATCAGTCATCCTGTTGGGCAGGGCTGCACTTCACTCTGTCCATTGTTATTTATCCAAGTGAATCCAAAGAATGACCTGAATTAGCCTCTCTTTCTTGTCTCTCATTGTTAGTTCCAGTAATCCCCCAAGGAAGCATCCTTGACTCCCTTCTATTTCACATCTGCTTGTTTCTTCTCAATGGCATCTTTCTCTTCACACTACGTATTGTACTGTTAGTTTGGCTTGATTGTATTTGTGTATGTTAAAATTATCTGATTTGATTGGCTAGTATGCAAAACAATTATTTTCACTGTACCTCAGTACACGTGGCAATAATAAACCTAAACCCAAATCTAAATATCATCCAAAAGCAGTTTGCCAACTCCACTGGAAAGATAGAAATGTCCTCCAATTAAAACTGGGAGGATTTAAGCCAAAACCTCTAGTCCCTGCCACTTCTCTACCAAGCCCATCTCTGCCCTTACAACTGAACAAGCCTGAACCAGATTTATTTTGCAAACTGGTGGCATATTTGACATCAATAAGATCTTCTTACAACATCTAGGGGTCCCATCACCAAATGATCTAAAGTTAATGGAACTGAATAGGGATGTACAGCAATAGCCAGAGTCATGGAGAGATACAGCATGGAAACAGGGCCTTCGGTCAATGGAGTTGGCAACAGCCATCAACCATCCATTGATACTAAATTGGACCCATATTAAATTTGCTTTAAATTTTTTCATATTTCAAAAAAATTATATATTTTTACCATTTTGCCAACTTGACTCTTGTAACTAAAGTCTCTACGCTCCTCACACTTCTTTCCCCCTCCTCGCTCATCTATCAATCATCCCTTCCTCACCTGGATACACCTATCACTCGCTCTTGCCCCACCCCTTCTTCTCATCATTTTCTACCAGCTTTCTCCCCCTCTGGTTCATCAATCTGAAGAAAGGTCCTGACTCGAAACATTGTCTGTCCTATTTCTCCCTCAAATGCTGCCTGGCCCGCTGAGTTCCTCCAGCAGAATTTCTTATGCACAAGTTTCCATGCAATCATTTCTTGTTTCGTGGTTTAGGTACTTAAGGATCCTTAGATTTACAAAGTAAGATGGATGGAAAAATTATTTTTTGGAGAAAGAGATTGAGTGTGCGATTGGTGTTTGGATTGTTACCTACTTGGCCAGGATACCGAAGAGGTGCACTTAAACTACATAATGGTTTACCTCCAAAAGATGGAAATCATTGCACACAATCATGGTTCTGCTTTATCCTTCAATGATGAGGCTCAAGGGCAATGTTTAAAAACCAGCACACTCTCAACATAGAAAAACAATCAACCCGTTTGAACATGTATTCTGCAGAACAAATTGATCTGAATATCATTAAAAAAGGAAACCCAGTCATTTGAGTGGTTTAGGTGCTATTTTGGTGAACCCGTTTTTCTCACAGATTAATAATTTTAAAGAGGGGAGAATAAAAAAAGGCATATTGATATCAACTGATTCCAGTGATTACTCTAATTTGGCACAGCCATCACCTTGGTTAGGCGTATCCATTGTCCCAAAGGACCTAAGAAAGTGCTTGGGAGAAATAGTAAAACAGTTCAAAAGAAACATATATTCTGAAGTTATTTGACTGAATGTTCAGTGAATGTAGATTTTTAAATTTTCATGCAGAATATTAAATATTTACAGAAGTAATGCTTTTGGAGCATTATATAAAACAAGCACAAGGATGTATAAAAATATCAAACCAAATTCAATATTCGAAAGATTGTTTTTATCTCAGCAATATTTGGATACAAAATCTATCGAGCCATTCTATCCTCAATGGGTTCTCAAGTCTCAGTTGCAATATTGTTTTCACTGCCAAGAGTCTGGAGCCAGTGATCTTGCACATCAGTGATTTATTGATCAGTGCTCATCCTTGAGATCCAGGTTTCCAGTCACCGTCTTTCAGTCATCTCACTCAGACCAATACTTGCCTGCAGCTAACATTAGACTGAGGTTTAATATTGGTGGCAGACTGGAAGTTTTTACTCTGTGTAATCCCTAAATTCTTCTGGGGGAGCTTGAGATATTTATTCACTACTTCACTTTGGCATTCCAAATACTTGTAAAGGAAATCATCACAGATGCTAAGAATAATGAGTAAGCTTGAGGAGCAACTATGGTGTTAAGCTGGAATGGGTGCAGAGAAGATGTTGTTGCCAGGACTCAAGGGCCTGAGCAGACTAGAACATTATTTCTTGGACTGCAGGAGGATGAGCGGTGATCTTATAGAGATGTATAGGATCATGAGAAGAATAGATAGGGTAAATGCAGTCTTTTAGAGTGGGGGAATCATGAATCAGAGGACATAATTTAAGATGAGGGAGGATAGAAGTAATAGGAACCTATTAAAATGTTTTTACACAAAGGGTGGTAGATATGTGGAACGAGCTGTCAGAGGAGGTAGTTGAGACTACCACAACATTTAAGGAACATTTGAACAGGTGGATGGATAGGTTGAGAGGGATATGGGCCAAACACAGCCAGGTGAGACTAGTGCAGATGGAGCATGTTGGTCAGAGTGAGCAAGTTGGGTCAAAGGGCCGGTTTCCATACTGTTTGACTCGCTGAACTGGATGGATAGCTCTTATTCAGTAAGAGTGGTAAAATGAATTAGAAATATAACAATGTTGCTTTTCAAGTTGCATCTCAAAGGGATGATTAAGCTATCTTGTCAGTACCATAAATTTAAAATTCTCTTGCTTAAATTTATCCACTGCCTTGTCTTGGAATCTTTCTCGGTTCTGTGTTCTACCTAGGACATTTGGAATTTAATTTCATGCATCTCCTCCCTCTTTAGCCCAACAATGGTGGGAAAAAATGAAGTGACTAAAGCTCTGTCCCTTTGTTACTTTTATCTTCACATTCAGGATCTCTTTTCCATAAAATCATCATGTGCTTTCTCTGATCTTTCTCTCTCAAAGTTGGCAGCCTGGTTCATTTTCCACTCCTACTTTCCCTTCTTTTTCGTCAATGTCTTTGGATATTGACTGTGCTATCAATAGGTACCTGATGAACTGATGTCCTTGTACACTATCTTGCCCAATAGCAACTCGGGATAGAGCAAGGTCATAAGAAAATAAATTGTACAAAGTGAAACTGATAAAATGATACAGGAGGTATGCAGAGAAAGGAACTTCAGATGCTGGTTTGTACCGAAGATAGACACAAAATGCCGGAGTAACTCAGCGGGTCAAGCAGCATCTCTGGAGAAAAGGAATAGGTGACATTTTGGGTCAGAACCCTAACTTCAGACCCAAACAGTATGAAAAAGGGGTTCCCACCTGATACCTTACCTATTCCTTTTCTCCAGAGATGCTGCCTGACCCGCTGAGTTACTCCAGCATTTTGTATCTATCTTTGATGCAGGAGGTATATGTATAGGTGGTGGCGGTCATAGGAACAGTCACAATGTTTTAGAGGCATCTAGACAGATACTTAAATGAGCAACAAACAGAAGGATATGGAATTAATTCAGATCAGTGGGATTAGTATAGAAAGGCATGATATTCAACATTGATGCAGTGGACCATGACCCATTTCTACGCTGAACAACTCTATATAATCTAAGAAATTGTGCTTTGCCCTTTAAATATTCAATTCTTCCCGTTTCTTTCAAACAGATGCTTTATTGACCTCGACGTATGTCATTGATTTCAGAGCAAAAATAAGCATATCCAAAATTTGTCCACAGTCTTCTTTTGTGTGTTGTGATATTGCAGGGACTACTTTGCTGTATCACAAGGACTACTTTGTTTGCCTGTGTAGTAATGTCTATATAGGAGAATGAGGTGATTAGGTGGCCACTCTGGGTTCCAGGTGGCCACGGAATAAACAGCCTGGATTTAAGCTCCAGCATTATAACCTTTTAAACACGTGTACTTGTGGTCCGTCCAGAGTCTCAACAAAGGTACAACAGATACCGGACCACGAAGTACAAGAAGTGAATACTGTGTGAATGCATTTTTAGAAGGTATTGGCTTGGCACATGACAAAGAGGGATAGGACAAATAAACAATATATGTTCTGAGAAGGGACCTTTATTGGCAGCACTGTCTCAAAGGACTGAATGTGCCCGTCTCACATCTTCAAATCTCATCTGAACTGTACCACCTGCCTCGTGAATGTTACCAAATGTATCCTAAGCACATTACGCTCTCTTATCTGAATAAGCTACAAATGGGGATTGGATTTGAATAAATGGCCTCACTGCAAATGTCTCAGATGGAACTTTGCCATCTACTTTTCATTCCTAAATCAACAGTTTATTCAGCAAAACAAAATCAAGATCCAAGAATGCAGAACACATGGTGTCGTGTTGTAGAAAAATCTAACTTAGGACATGGCATTTTTCCATTAAAAGGCCCACTACTTCTCAACGCAAAGCATTTTGGAGACAATGGTATCATTATGTTCCTAAACGTACAGTTGAAAAGGTTTAGAATGGATAATTCCCAAGATAGCTTTGCAGCACAGCTGGGAAATAGTTTGATACAAAAGAAGAAAGAAGAATCCGATGATTGCAAGTGGCAGGAATGGCATGATTTTGTCCAGAATGCATCACATAATACCAAAACTATGGCAATGCTCCTTTTTTTACATCCGTTCTTTAATGAAATAAAACATGTTCAGTATAAATGCACATTTATTAAGGAATATTGCTAATGCAATCTAACCTTTCCCTCTATGATAAACCATGCTGTATAATTTGTGTAGGTGGTGTTGTTTTAAAGGAAATGTGTTAAAATTTATAGATAATTACATAAATGTGGAAAGAAAAATTGCTCCATATTTTCTCGTTCTGGGAAATTTTCTTACCTGGTTTCAAGAACAGTACTAAATTTATTGGAGTAAAAAGCTGAAACTTAGCTGAAAATTTTATCAACATTTTTTTGATATCGCACAACATCATGTAAAATTTCGCATGGTCTTTTATTTTGCATTCAACGAAATAGATGGTTTACTGTAGTTATATGTTTTTCTTCTTTCGGCAGTCTAAGAATAAAGGGGAGGCCATTTAAAACTGAGGTGAGAAGGAACTTTTTCACCCAGAGAGCTGTGAATTTGTGGAATTCTCTGCCACAGTGAAGGCCAAATCACTGGATGGATTTAAGAGAGAGTTAGATAGAGCTCTACGGGCCAGTGGAATCAAGGGATATGGGGAGAAGGCTGGCACGGGTTATTGATTGTGGACGATCAGCCATGGTCACAATGAATGGCGGTGCTGGCTCGAAGGGCCAAATGGCCTCCTCCTGCATCTATTTTCTATGTTTCTATGGCAGAACTTTTTGTTTGAAGTAAACTGGCAATCATTTTTATGTTTCATTTTTCTTTCCAACATAGAAATAGGCCACGTAGCCCATCAAATACATGCCAATTCGCAGATCTCCATATTATCATCTATTTTCCCACCCGAACTACATGAGGGACAATTTACAGTGGCTAATTAATCTATCAACCAGCATGTTTTGGGGATGTGGGAGACAACAGAGAACCCAGGCAGTGACAGAAAGAATGCCCATACTCTACACAAAACAGCAATGGAGGTCAGGATTAAATGCGGGTCATTGAAGTTGTGAAGTAGCAGCTCGTTACATGTGGACAACAATGACATAGTTATATACATGGTGCACAATGTTCGGTGTGCCTTTCCCTCAGTCAGAACAACATCAGTGATGATGCTGCTGTCAGCTAAGACATTCCAGGAATCTGACCAGGAATATGATGCTGGATGAGAGACGAATGCACAAATTAGGATCTGGTCTTGAGGCCGTCCCCTTGACATTATTGTTCTTGTCATACCTGCCACTAGAAGTCACAGAGCAAAAAATTCTTAAAACAATCATGGGAAGGTATTGGAGGCCACACAGTAGATTCTTAACTTATGTGGCCACAGATCAATCTCATGCTGAATTCAGCGGCATCTTAATGGTCCT
Source organism: Rhinoraja longicauda (assembly GCF_053455715.1). NCBI lineage: Eukaryota > Metazoa > Chordata > Chondrichthyes > Rajiformes > Arhynchobatidae > Rhinoraja > Rhinoraja longicauda. The sequence goes on along the minus strand of NC_135956.1, from coordinate 38,100,957 downwards.
GTCTATAATCAGATGATCCATGTATCGTAGATTACCCAAACTGTAACCTAATCTTGTAATCAGGATCACACACTTCTGAATATTTCACTGTTACTTGCTCAAAGTGTTGGAAATGCCTATTGAGCCTCTGGAATGTCTGCACCAAAGGGGCTTCAACTGTTGAAGCAGAAGATGTTACATCCCATCCCAGCTAACAATACTCATCTTCTGAGAATCAATTATAAAAATAAATGTAGTTAAACTTGACAAATGTAGGAAAACAAGCCATAAAATTATTATTCATTTGTTCAGGCAACTGAGTGCATTGGTTTGACACTTCAAGTGAAAAATTATTGATGCGTATTTCACTCAGTTCTGTTTAGCAGTGCAACTTCTGATTCAGATTATGTGCTCAAACAATTTAGTGGGGCTGGATTCCATAACCAGCAGATTCAGGCAGTAGAATGTTTACAAGCTGACAATACTTCAGTTAAAAATCTAATTAAATACTGGCCTTCCTGAGACATTCTGGCCATGAAAATCCAAACCAGGCTGTTTAGTCAGCTCAGAATATTTACAGTTTTAAATTTTCAATTTAAAGAAAATAATTTTTCACTTGACACAGCTTGTGAACAAGTCAGCACATATCATGGTGAGGTTTGACTGAACTCCTGGAACTTGCTTTAGTCACACAAAAGGTACAAATGGCACCAAGCGAGTCACATTAAAACAAACAGAAAATGTTGGAAATATTCAGCAGAGCAAAAATCATCTCTGGAGAGAGAAACACAGTTAACATTGCAGGTTGATGACCTCTCATCAGGACCAGGAAAAGTTGGAAGCTGCTCCTGCTGGGTTGCGGGAAATGGCAAGGCGTGGAGAGAAATTAGATCTGTCAGAGTGTGGTGATCAAGGGAGAGCAAATGGTACAACTAGTGGTCGTGCCTGCTGAGAGATTATGGTGATCTGTCTTGAGGAGATGTAAGTGGAAGGAAATGAATGAAAACAGATGAGAGCAAAACATAATGCTGGACCTGTGATACACAATACTCTCTCTAGTTAGGAATTTGAAATAAAAGAGAATGGAAATTCAGTGAACATGTGAATTTCCATATTTGTCCACCCCATTGGGCCGATAGAGCCCATGCTAGCTCATGGAGGATTCCCATTCCCTCTCATACCCATCGAGACCACCACCCATCTACAGGAGAGGCAATATTATAGTAGCCAATTAACCTACCTACCTACGTGCCTTTATCATATGAGGGGAAGCTGGAGCACCCGTAGAAAACCTACATGGTCTCAGGGAAAATGTGTAAACTCCACACAGGTTGTAGATCAAGATTAAACCCACGTCGCTGGAGTTGCAAGGTAGGGGTTCCACCTGCTATGCCATGGTATTGCCCAGCTCTCAGACCCACTTAGATTTTGCATTGCTGTGCAATGCACCAAAGGCAGCAATAACTCAGACCCAACTTCTAAATGTAGCACATGTGCTAAATCAATATTAAATTGAAAAGATATTTGCTAATTACATATGTTTTTTAAACACTTTTAGAGATGCAGTGCAGCAATAAGCTCTTTGGCCCACCGAATCTATACCAACCAGCAATCACCCCGTATGCTAACACTATCCTACACACTAGGGGTAATTCACAATTTTACCAAAGCCAATTAACCTACAAATCTGCACATCTTTGGAATGTGGGAGGAAACCGGAGCACCCCGAGAAAACCCACGCAGTCACAGGGAGAAAGTACAAACGCTGTACAGACGGTACTTGTAATCAGAGTCAAACCCTGGTGTCTGACACTGCAAGCCAGCAGCTCTACCGATATGCCACAGCACAGCACCCCTATGCCACTGTAGCACACCGAGTATAATCAAAAGGTATGATATCCAAATGTAATAACAATGAACTGCAGAAGCTGGTTCATACCAAGAATAGGCACAAAGTTCTGGAGCAACTCAACATGTCAGGATGCATTTCTGGAGAAAATGGATCGGTGATGATTTGGGTTGGGATCCCTCTTCAGACTGATTGCAGGGGGCGAGCAGGAAAAAAATAATGGAAGGGAGAAGAAGGGGCCTCTGGATATATGGAGTCAGGTCACAGAACAGCAATTGGTCTCTTGAATAACAGTACATGCCTGAAGGTCTAAACATCCTTCTGTTTCTACCTTTCAGATAGTTCAACTTGGATATTTATGTTCTGTCTCTGATCAGGCTCACTCGTGTGATTTCAGCTGTTCCACAGCTGGGGTCAATTTATCTCTCAGATAGATGGATGCCAGATCATAGCCCCATTCAAAGACGTGTAAATGTGATCTAACATTGAATTGTCAAGTTGAAACGGTGGCACTGATTTTCTCTCCCTGCTATCGATATATCTGCATTGCTGAGCCTCGTCTATTTTTATTTCAGATATGAAGTGCCTGCTATATTTTGCTATTAAATAATCCAGTCTGACTTTTAACACCAGTTCAATGTTGCTTTTATCAGACCTGCAGTCCTTTAGACTTTTACTTCTCTTGCCCTCTCAAGTGGATCGGAGTTAACTTTATTCCGAGTGCAGGGAAATGACCCTTGGCAGTCTGATGAAAGCCAATCCCAAAACAAACACCAAAAGAAAAATAGGTGCAGAAACAATGAGCTGCAGATGCTGGTTTATCTTAAAGATAGACACAAAGTGCTGGGATACCTCAGCTGGTCAGGCAGCATCTCTCGAGAAAAATAATGGGTGACATTTCAAGTCGGGACCTTTCCCAAGACCCAACCCGAAACTTTTCTGGAGAAATGCTGCCTGACCCGCTGAATTACTCCAACACTTTTTATCTATCTTCTTAAACGAAAATAGATTCCTGCTTGCTCACTCCTTTCTTTTTGACGGACTGCACTGTCGGCAATTGGTTGATGCAATCCAACACCCAAAAGTCAATTTGCAGTTAGGATTTGTGGTGCAGTCAGAGATGAAAAATAGTGTCATTTAAATTCGAGTACATGTGTAGAAATTTCAGACGTCACAATAAAATCTCAATGGTTCAATGGTGCTTTACTGTCACGTGTACGGCAAAAAAAATGTTTTACATACTGTTCAGTAAAAATCTTAAACACAAGAGTGTAAGAATATTAGATTTCACCAAGACAGTATACACGAGTCACTATGTTTCCAGCACCATCTTGTATTCTTCAACCCTCTACTACCTCCTCTGGCAGTTCGTTCCATACACCTACCATCTTCTGTCTGAATGCATGCCCTTTTGGTCTCCTTTAAATCTTTCCCCTTTCACCTTAATTCTATGTGTAAGTGGACACAGTGGTGCAATTAATAGACCCGCTGTCTCCCTATGCCAAGAATCCAGGTTCAAACCAAACCTCTGGGTAGTAACAAGGAACTGGAGATGCTGGTTTACAAAAAAAGATACAAACAGGTACTAAACAGGTCAGGCAGAGAACATGGATAGATGATGTTTTAGGTTGGGACCCTTCATCAGATTCTTCTGCATCACAGCGGGCTCAGAACTCGTTGAAGTGTACGCGTAGGACTATGTAATGGCAGGTCAAGAAATCGTTGAGGTGTGGGCATAGATCTGCATAAACACGGGTCTGGAATTACTCATTGAGCTCTCTCTATCCCAGAGCACCAACACACAAACTTCACCCCACACCCCCTCTCCCCCCACCCCAGACTCCAGTATCATAGTGTCTGTCAACTCCTCGATCTCAGGACATGCCAACACTTACACTACCCTGTCCATGTCAGAGACTATGTGCACATTCAGCCTTCATCTCCAAGCATATCAAAGATTTCAATCACTGTGCAACAATGTGGTCTCCTATTTCTGGACACCACTCACAGACCACAAACTCTGAACACCTCCCTCTGGGCCCACCACACTATGCTCCATTACTTTGTGTACACGTATTCCTCCAGGCTTCAGTCTGCAGCATCTCCAAGGCACCATGGTTTTGACACAAAAATTACAACGTTAAACTGGTACAGTATTCTGAAGCTAAATCTGTTGAACATTGTTAATACAGAATAATTGGAATGGCAACTACTGGAATGATGGATTCAAGGATGATGTTGGAGATTAACAATGGAAAACCTTTCCATGCCGTCCATTGCTTAACATGCTTCCCCCTTTAGCAAATGCTCGACCTTACCTATCCAATTGGAACTTCAAGCAAATTGATGACATTTCTATTTGTAATTGTTCTTATTGTTTAAGGAATTTGGAAGACAAACACTTGCAAGACTTCAATTATGAATCAAAGCCACAATATCTTGGCATGAAAATATTACGTTTTCAAAATAAGCAAAGTTAAAACCACTGTTTCCAACAAAAGATGGCTTGGCTAATCTGATCGAATGCCTCATCACATGCTTTATTGCTACATCCATGGGAGTTTGTGTTGGCACAGTGTGTTTTATTGACACAAACAAAAGATTAGACAGCAATATGACAATTAAACAGCGGGAAGAATCGAGAAGCCCAATTAATGGGAGTGTAGAATGGCAATGTTCAATTCATTTTAGTTTAGATATACAACGTGGGAACAGGCCCTTTGGCCCATTGAGTCCGCACTGAACAGCGATACCCATACACACGAGTTTGATCCTACACACTAGGGACAATTTACAGAAGCCAATTAATCTACAAGCTTGTACATCTTTGGAATATGGGAAGAAGCACCGGAGCACCAGGAGGAAGCCCATGCAGTAACAGGGAGAATGTACAAACTCTGTGCAGACAACACCCGTAGTCAGGATTGAACACAATCCTGCTTCTGTCTCTGCTTCTGTACAGAACACAGGTCTCTGCTCCTGTGCTGCCTTAAATGTATGCAAAGCAGCACTGCTTGTGAGGATACAAATGTAAAAACCAAAGGATTTTAGAGCAAGGGTACAGACAAAAGAACAACTGAAAACAAGTGGTCGGAGGCTTACGAGTGGTGAGCTTGAAAAGTCCTTGAATCTAATCATTATGCAGCCTTTTGTCTAACATCAAAATGGTGGTATTGTATTACTTAGACTATTATCTGCTCTTTGAACTGTTATAAACAAATTTTGATCTGAATTTTATTATAATAAAATTTCTGTGACAGGATTGATATGAAATTGAACTTCTGTTTAATACTAACCTGTCTGAATTGGCAGCAGCACTTCCTCTTGAATAACCGTCAGCACAGGAGGACATCAAGGCTGCGTGCTCAGCCCCCTGTTCTACCCACTCTACACTCGCGGCTATGTAGCGGGACACCATCTTCATGCTCGCCAACGAAACTACCATTGTTGAATAAATTACAGATGATGATGAGTCAGACTATAGGAGGGAGAGCGATTGACCGATCAAACGGTGCCAGACCAAGAACCTTGCTCTCAACATCAGACCAAGGAACTGGAAGAGTATAGCTTTTTTTAAACTAAACATAGTGTTACAGTTACAGTGAAAGTGCAGATACAAAAATGTGCATTGGAGCAACTAAATAGAATTTTAGATTGGGAATTCATCCGATGTATATGAGAGGTCTGTTCAAGACTGAGATAACAGTGGGGAAGAAGTTGTTCTCGAATCTGGTGGAATGTGCTTTCAGGTTTTTGTATCTTCACCCAATGGGAGAGGGGACAAGAGAGAATAACCAGGGTGTGTGTGATTCTTGATTTCATTATCAGTGCGAAGTGTAGATGGAGTTGATTGGTGGGGGAGGGGGGGGGGGGGCTGGGTGTGGAGTAGCGGATGCTTAAATGCCATGTGGCAGATGCAATATCTCTCTACAGAAGGGAATCAATACAAGGCAAACTATAATCTGAATGTTACCTGCTGTGATTTATCGAGTTCGTCAGTCAGTCAAGTGGTTCTGGAGGGTAATATAAAATAAAGGCAAAGGAAGAAAGCAAATTGGGATTGGAAATTTGGTGACACAGCACTTGAGTTAAAGCAGCCCTTTTCAGTGGAATAGAACAGATAAGGGAAAATCACAAAAGATACTCAAAAATCATGAGATTTTGTTAAGACACGTAGAAAAATATTACACCCACCAAGCCACTGAAGCAGTAACCTGAGGGGCCAAATTGAAGAGTCAAGAAGTGTTTATTTGTCATACGCACTAGATATGAACCGAAACAATGAAAGTCTTACTGCAGCTTTACAAGGACCACAGGTGCAACAACAAGAATAAAATACCACCAATTGTCAATTATTCCAAGTAAACTAAAACTTGCAACTTCCAAAGTATATACAGCAACATTAGTAGTGCAAAATTCATAGCGGTTTGGTAGGGTTGAGGTGGTTGACACAAGGTAATGGTTAGGGTCGGGCGAGGTGGTTCAAGAACCTGATGGTTTGATAGGAAGAAGTTGTTCTTGAACCCAGAGGCAACGGTGAAAGTCATTAATACTTTAATTTCGATCCTTCGGCTACTTTATCAGAAATAGTGATGGAAACAATATCATCCATAGCTTTGAAGATGGGTGGGTAGGAGTATTGGAGAGGAAAGAGGTTTTAGAAATGATGGGGCGGTGGAACGAACTGAATCGTGTTTGCAGAGCATCGTCCCGAACACAATGAGCCAGTGTTCTGCATCTGTGCTACAAATTTTCATGATTCAAAATCTACACTCTTGCCAGATAAATATATTGTGCTCAGTGAAGCCTATTCAGACTGCAATTTGCCTCTGTACTTTGGGAATGCTTTATCCCCTTTCTTTTCCTTAAAAAATTTATTGAACTTTGGTTGAATGCAAGCGTTCTCTTGTACAATCACTTTCTTTCACTTTTTCAGCTGCAGCGTGCCTTACTGATTGAAGGTCACCTTCCATTGTTTTATGCGGTAAACTGCATTATTAATCACTCATTATTGGCCCATAGAAATGTAACAGAATTCTTGGAACGTGATAAAGCCCTGTTCTTCAGGGATGGAAATTATCAAATTATCACAGCATCACACAATGGTGGAACTCTTCCTGAATCTCTCTGTCTCCATCTGAGGGACAAACTATCGACTGAAATTTATTGCAAATGCATCAACTCTCACAGTTATGTTGACTACACTCCTCCCACTCTGTCTCCTGTAAAGACACACACCTGTATCCACCTATCACTTGCCTGGCTTTGGTCTACCCATACCTCTCTTCCAGCTTCCTCCCCCCCCCCCCCCAATCCCACGACAATTAGTCTGAAAAAGGGTCCCGAGCCAAAACATCACTATTCATGTCCCCCAGAGATGCTGCCTGACCTGCTGAGTTATTCCAGCACTTTGTGTCTTTTTTTTGTAAACAAGCATCTGCAGTCTCTTGTGTGGCCACCATCCCTTTCCCTCGGTTTCTCCATCTCCACGGCTTTGGTTCTCAGGATGAGGCTTTTCATTGCAGGACATTTAAAATGTCTTCCTTTTTCAGGAAACGTGACTCTCCTCTACCATAGTTGATAGAACCTTCACTTGCACTTCCGCCATTTCCAAGACTTCTGCTGTTAGCCCCCACCTCTCCCCAGATAGAACAGAAACAAGAGTTTCTTGGTACTTAACTTTACCCTATTAGCCTCCACATCTAACACATCGTCATTCCACTCACTTCCAGCAGGGTTTTTTAAACCTCATAATGGTTTACAGTTAAAACAAGGACATTCTGTCCTTTGGGTCTGTACCAGCTCTGTGTAAGGACAATCCAGCTGATGTCATCCCACCCACTCTGCCCTCATCCACTCCCTAATTTGTTTTCTCTCATCCAGTATCCTTCTGAATCTGAGCAGCAGGACACCAGGCGCCTTTGGCAGGGGCTACGGACTATAACTAGCTACAGGTCCAGCACCCCCTCAACTGGAAGTGCCGGCTCCTCCTTAGCTGATGACCTGAACTCTTTTTACGCACGGTTTGAGACGGGTAACACCACCAGCTCGCCGTCTAAAAACAGCACCGAAGGGGCGCTGGCTAGCGAGGCTGGAGGGGGATCCACCGCCGGGGATGTGCACACATTCTCGGTGTCCGAGCATGAGGTGAGGTGGGCTCTGACGCGTGTGAACACGAGGAAAGCTGGAGGCCCAGATGGTATATCTGGGCGAGTACTAAAGTCTTGTGCTACTCAGCTTGCTCCAGTGCTCACCACAATATTCAACCTCTCCTTGGCAAAGTCCGTGGTCCCTGCATGCTTCAAAAGATCCATCATTGTACCGGTGCCAAAGAATGCCTCTCCAGCGTGTTTAAATGACTACCGACCGGTGGCCCTCACCTCGGTTGTCATGAAATGCTTGGAGAGGCTAGTCAAGAAGCACATCTGCGCCCTCCTTCCTCGCAACATGGACCCACTACAGTTCGCATACCGTCCGAACAGGTCCACGGATGATGCGGTCTCCCAGGTTCTACACACCGCTCTCTCTCATCTGGACAGCCAGGGGGGCTATGTGAGGATGCTGTTCATTGACTTTAGTTCAGCATTCAACACAATAGTCCCCAGCAGACTGGTTGAGAAGCTGCTGGAACTGGGGCTTAGCACCCCTCTGTGTGCCTGGGTCCTGGACTTTCTCACTGCCAGGCCCCAAGTGGTCAGGATGGGGGAACACACATCTAGCTCCCTCACCCTGAACATAGGATCCCCCCAGGGCTGCGTCCTTAGCCCCCTACTGTACTCACTGTACACACATGACTGTAGGGCCAGGATCAGCTCAAACTCCATCATCAAGTTTGCTGATGACACTGTGGTGGTGGCCGGATCTCCAACAACGATGAGAAGGCCTACCGGGAGGAGGTGGCTGATCTGGCACTCTGGTGTCAGGACAATAGCCTCCTCTTGAATGTCACTAAAACAAAGGAGCTGATTGTGGACTTCAGAAGGGCTAAACATCCAAGGACGTACACGCCACTGGAGATAAATGGGTCTATTGTGGATAGGGTGAGCAGTTTCAAATACTTGGGAGTCCGCATCGCAGAGGATCTGACGTGGGCAACGCACATTGCCGCACTGGTGGGTAAGGCTAAGCAGCGCCTTTACCACCTTAGACAACTGAGGAAATTCAGAGTGTCGCTGAGGATCCTTCATTGCTTCTACTCTGGGGCTGTAGAGAGCATCCTGTCCGGCAACATTACAGTCTGGTTTGGGAACAGCTCTGCCCAGGACAGGATGGCCCTGCAGAGAGTAGTGCGTTCGGCAGAACGCGCCATGGGAACTACACTCGTCCCCCTGCAGGACCTATACATCAGGAGGTGCAGATCCAGAGCAAGCAAGATCATGAGGGACCCCTGCCACCCCAGTAATGGACTGTTCCAGATGCTACGGTCAGGCAAACGCCTCCGCTGTCACGCTGTGAAAACGGAGAGGATGAGACGGAGCTTCTTCCCACAGGCCATCAGGACTGTCAACTTTGATAACCCCAGAGACTAAATTTTGTCGACACTTTTTGTGCTATGTTTAGTAACTTATTAACTTTATTTATATGCTGTAACTGTAATTATTTTTGTGCACAACCCGCAGGCATTGCCACTTTCATTTCACTGCACATCGAGTATGTGTATGTGACAAATAAATTTGACTTGACTTGACTTGACTACCTCAGGTGGCACTTAGTCACACTGTGTGTAAAAGGGTTTTTTTCCATGTCTCTTTTGGCTCTGCTGCAAATCATCTCCTTTCTATATGCCATAGCTCTGGACCCTCTATGTTAATAGGAACAGTTTCTCTCTAGTCTATACCCTTTATAATTTTCATCTATTTTCTGGTTTTCCTTGCAACCTTCTACTTTCTGAAAATAATGTCCCAGCTTCTTTAGCCCAACTATCTACCTGCAGTTTTTAATTCCTGGAATCAATCTTTTCTGCACCCTCCCCAAAATCTTTACATCTTTCCTGGATGGTGATGCCCAGAATTAGACATAAGGTTCCAGTTGTGTCTGAATCAGTGTTTTCTAAAAGTTACTTATGTCTCCCTTTACTTTCGGTCTCTAAACAAATTTCATCACATTTGAGCTTTTTCTCAAAATGTTCTCCCATGTTCACTGAATCATGCTTACATATCCCTCGATTTCTCCGTTCTTGTACCCCATTTTGAATGCTCTGTTCCAGGGAAATCAAACCAAATAATTCTCATCTTATAACTTGGGCGGCATTGTGGCGTAACAGTAGAGTTGCTGCCTTACTGCACCAGAGACCCGGCTTCGATCCTGACTACGGGTGCTGTCTGTACGGAGTTTGGACGTTCTCCCTGTGACCGCGTGGGTTTACTCCGGGTGATCCGGTTTCCTCCCACATTCCAAAGATGCACAGGTTTGTAGGTTAATTGGCTTTGGTAAAAATTGTAAAATTGTTCCTAGTGCATAGGATAGTGCTAGTGCATGTGCATTGTTGGTTGGCGCAGATTCAGTGGGTCGAACAGCCTGCTTCTGCGCTGTATCTCTCAACTCTAAAGAGAACGCCCCATCCCAGGCTACAACCTAGTAAATGTCCTCACTGGCGCGACTGGGTAGAGAAAGTATTGACAGTAAAGGACATTATGAACTGGAGAAGTTTTATGGCAACCTAGTAATTTCATAGCGTTGCAGAAAACTAGAGTTCAGATATGTACGGTCAGATGCATGCTGACCGTATAAGAATCATCTAAGGTAATCATCCATCTCAATTACATGATCATCAACTCTCACTAGTCAGCCCTTAATTAAGAATAAAATATTTTAGATGGGACCAGTTACCAGAATTAAAAAAGAGAGAATTATTGCTGTAATTGAATGATGATGAAGAACTAGTGTTTGAGTTATATAACTTCCTCTTTCAGAAGTTAATTGCGATACTGTATATCTGCAGTCAGCGATTTCCACTGTGTATTATGTCAGATTTGACATTTTAAGGACAAAATAGTTGCTCATGCAATTGTGAAATTGTTTCTGCAGAAGCATTGAAAATGTGATGGCAAGACAAATGAATGTTAATGAGAGCCAGTTAAGACCTGACGGTTAATTGTTCTGCAGCAAAGCAGCTGACAGATTACCTTCTGTTAAAGGTGTGACTATCAATTCTCATGAGCTGTACATAGCATGCAGTTAGATGTGATTATGTTTCATGAAACAAAGCAGCAATGATTGACATTAAGTAACCATTTTTTGTTTGCTCAGCAGATAACAAAACTTTTGACCCTGAAATTTATGTTTTATAGGAGTATTTCTGATGTGTGAGCAAACCCCAATGAGTGAATTATAGGTGTCCTGACAGCAAGCTTCAGAGAATTGTAGTTAGGACTTTTTGGAGACAGTAATTAGAATATTGAAGACAGAGTGCAATTTCCCTCCACAGGAAATATCAATCCAAGGCATCATCTGGTATAAGACATCTACTGATAACGTGCATGTTTTTCCTAGTTAGTTTGGAATCTTTATGTACCACTATGACATGATATTTAGTGACTATAATAACGGATCAATAATCCAGAAATTAATAACCTGGACACGTGTTTAAATTGTTTAATTGTCACAGGGGGATGTACAAGACGGAAACTAAACTGGCATAAAATGCCAATTTCAGTAACGATGACAATGAGTCCAACTCATCTGTTTCAGCAATATTCTATTGCTGTTACAGCGTGTATATGACTCCGGAACACAGCAATATGGTTGACACTTGCCCTCTGAAATAGCTTAGCAAGCTGCAACAAGGAAAGCTCGCCAAGACATTCTCAAAAACAATTGTGAAGAGACAATAATGCTTGCCCATTTCAACAACGTTTAGATCTAGTGAACAGTTGAAAATGCCGTTGAATCACATCGTTGTTTTTCATCATTGTGACACATTTAGAATCCTCCTGCTCCAATTGAACAATTTGAACACGTGTCCTGGTTATTAGTTTAAGTTTCTGGATTATTGATCCATTATTATGGTCACAAAATAGACAATAGACAATAGACAATAGGTGCGGGAGTAGGCCATTCGGCCCTTCGAGCTAGCACCGCCATTCAATGTGATCATGGCTGATCATTCTCAATCAGTACCCCGTTCCTGCTTTCTCCCCATACCCCCTGACTCCGCTATCCTCAAGAGCTCTATCTAGCTCTCTCTTGAATGTATTCAGAGAATTGGCCTCCACTGCCCTCTGAGGCAGAGAATTCCACAGATTCACAACTCTCTGACTAAAAAAGTTTTTTCCTCATCTCTGTTCTAAATGGCCTACCCCTTATTCTTAAACTGTGGCCCCTGGTTCTGGACTCCCCCAACATTGGGAACATGTTTCCTGCCTCTAACATGTCCAACCCCTTAATAATCTTATATGTTTCGATAAGATCCCCTCTCATCCTTCTAAATTCCAGTGTATACAAACCTAGTCGCTCCAGTCTTTCAACAGTCGCTCCAGTCTTTCAAAATATCATGTCATAATCGCACATACAGATACCAAGCTGACTAACAAGGAAAACAACATGCACATTCTCAGTAGATGGCTTCTACCAGATGATGCCTTGGTGTCAGGGGTTATGGGGAGAAGGCAGGAGAATGGGGTTAGGAGAGATAGATAGATCAGCCATGATTGAATGGCGGAGTAGACTTGATGTGCCAAATGGCCTAATTCTGCTTGGGTGATGGCCAATAGTGAAAAAAAGACTTGGCTGTGAACAGGTTAAATTTCTGGTTTACAATCCCACCTTCTCATTGTGTTTTAGATTAGATTTATAAAATTTGTCTGGAAGAAAAATTCTCCATTCATTAATGCAGAAAATGTCAAGAATCCTGGACTCGCTACCCAGGCTGGGTTGGGATGCGAGTGTCATGCTCCACATGTGTAGGAAGGAACTGTAGATGTTGGTTTAAACCGAACATTGTCACAAAAAGCTGGAATAACTCAGCGGGTCAGACAGCATCTCTGGAGAAAAGTAATAGGTGACATTTTGGGTCGAGGTCTGTAGAAGGGTCTCAACCCGAAACGTTACCTATTCCTTTTCTCCAGAGATGCACTGGAGTAACCCGCTGAGTTACTCCAGCTTGTTGTGTTATGTTCCACACTCAGCCCTATCTGCCTCTTGCCCAGCCAATATATTATACACAAGGTTAAAATAGAAATCTTCCAAGATATCTCTGTTTTTTATCAATGTTTCCATCACTTGGAAAGGAACATGAAGGGCAGGTTATTTTCCTTCGCTATCAATTTAAGTGTATATCAAATTTCCATTCCATTCAATGGAATCAAAGAAACCTTTAACTCTAACAACCTATCCATTCTATTATGTTGGGTTCATTGGAATAACGCAGGTGGCCAGTACAGACGTCATGGTGTGAGTAAAATGGAGAATTCAAGTGACAAGCAGCCAGAGGTAACAATACACATTAGCCTCACAGCAGTTTATTCCCTAATTTTCATTCATTCACACAAATTCAAGATAAGCAACAATGAATTTTCAGAACTTTTAATATTCGTTTTCAAATTACCAGAATCTGCACTCTTCCAATCAATTAGTATTAGGCAAACAGAATCTTTCTTCATGTTGAGTTGCGTCTGCAATGCCCAAAAATGTATTTCAAATCATTTTATGAAAGAAAAATGTCGTAGAAATTACACTAGTTATTGTATGAAGCTTTAACATCTATATTATTTCCTCTCCAACATTTTATAGAGATCAATCTGATTAAAATAAATTAAATCACTCATCTTCAGAATAATAGAGAGTTTGCTATGACCACATTTAAAGATGGTGCGATAATAATCACCCATAATAATTTTCTGTTTAGTAAATCCTAAAATCTATTTTCAATTTAAACCTTCTACAGTTCCAGTCTCTCACACACAACAGATCATCATGAGATATGTGATAGGTTTAAGATATGTGACAAGATAGAATAATCATTGTGGCTTATATCCCACTTCTACAATTATTAGACAGATACATCATTATGGCCCATAAAACCTTATTCAGTGGTTGTTCAAATATAATGATTTTAAAAATCAGGAACAAAGTGTAAATTTTCCCATTGTTAATTAAATTTTTTAATTAGATTTTACCGAACGCACTAAAATAAGCAGCAGCCTTTCTCTCTCTCTGCTGTTCATCAAAACATTGAAAAAGATCGAAAGGTTCAGACTAAATAGCAGTATGTTCTTATTCTTCCCTCAGTTTTCCACATTACAGATTATTAGAGGTTAGAGCTGAGTAAATAACCATACTTAAAAGGGAATCAAACAGTAAAGTTGATGGGTAAAGAATGTTGCTTGTGTGGAAGTTGCTCAGGATTTGGCAGGAAGAGGTTTCTTCATAACAGATTAGTTGAATGAATACCAATAGTAGAATTGTCAACTCCGGGGTGAAAATCATAGAACATAGAACTGCAGAGTACAGGAAAAGACACTTTGGCTCACAATGTCTATGCTGAACATTATGCCTACTTAAACTAATCCCCTTTACCTGCATGTGCTCCCTAATCTTTCAACCCTACATATTCATGTGTCCATCTAAAAGCCTCTTAAACTCCACCACCAACTCTGGCAGTGAGTTCCAGGCACCTACCACTCTGTGTCAAAGAAATCCCAATATTTTTCCCTCAACCAGCACAACGAAGACAGATTCATAAGTCATGACAACACAGGATCTTTCTTAAGGCTCGGGGTCTGAAGATGGGATCAGACCTAAAGTCACCTATCAAGTCAAAAGAAGGGTCCCGACTCAAAATGTCGCCTATCCATGCCCTTCAGAGATACTGACAGACTGGCTGAGTTACTCCGGCACTTCATGTTTTACTCAAAATTGCAGCATCTGCAGTTCCTTGTGCTCCTCTGAACTTTGAACCCAAGTACATGAAGCATTATGGGTCCCGAGATCATGAACAATGCTGTCCCCTTATATCTGTTTTTCATCAGCGATGTCACATTTGCATGTTCTTCAGGAAAATTCTTACTCTTAATGATTTAATTTGACTTTCTTAACCGAATATTCAGCTATGACAGATCAATTTAAACCAAGCAGAGATTCACTGGTCACAAATGTCCGACCACTCTGTTGGATGATGGATTCTTCCTAATCTTAGCTTTAATTTTAAAAATGATTAAAAATAGAAAAGGAGCAGGACAGATTCAACCTGCTGCATGCAGAGTGGGTCCCTACAAGGTGCACTTTACCCAAGAACTGATGTCAGGGTATCTCAGCAGGTGCTTTCACAACCAGCTGCTCCAAGCATCATGTCTGCACAAAAATTTCCTAATTAAGGACCCTCTAAATAATCCAGACAAAATAATTATGTTCAGTTTCCAGTAGATTTGAGCTTCATTCCAAACCCCATGTAATTCATAATGCTTTGCTTTTTTTCCTCGATTTCTCTTGGTGATAAGTGCTGCTCAAATTCAAACCCAATCTTCTCAAAAGAACAACAACAAAACCATTTCTACAAAATGACACTAATAAAGGCATTATTAGTTTTAATAATAGATTTTTCAGTCAAAACATATGTTTCCTGACTTGCAGAAATTATATAATCATCACTGGTTGACCAATGCACAGTAATTACTGTTGAATTTTTGCCTGTTCTCCATGATTACCTTGAGAGAAAATATTATTTGTCAAACAGATATTCAGTTGGAACTGATAAATAAATTACATATGTGCTGACGATTCTGTTGAAGGTCAGGTACAAGGCACATAATCATCACAAACTCGTCAAAGGAAGCCATTTCACCAGTGGTAACATGGCAAGATTTCCTGCTACAGGTATTGAAAAGACTGGAGACATAGGAAAGAAAGAGGCGACAAAAAGCTAAAGAGCTGCAGATGCTGGAAACCTGAAATAAATTCGGACAGGCTCGAGATGCAATACCTCTCAGGCAGAATTTCAGACGGAGATGCAAGAGACTGCACATGCAGCAATCTGAAGCAAAACAAACAACTGATGGCCTCCAAAACAAAGAAGGCCATCTCCACTGCCAGGTGAGGATAAATGCAAATCTGGAACAACACCTCACATTCCTCCTGGGTGGTCCACAACCCAATAGTTTGAAATATGAATTTTCCATCTTTACTTAACACTCCCTGGGTTTCTTTCTCTGCCATTTGATCCATCCACCATTTTTCATTCTGCTTGTTCCAACACTCCTTTCCCCCATCACCTTTCCTGGTCTGGTTCCATCTGTCAATTCTCCTTACATTATCCAGTTCCACCCATCACCTTCCCTACAGTGCAGCTTCTGTTTATCTGCAGTATTTTGTGTGTCTTCTTCTCACCTTCCAGCCTTTCCGCTGCCATGACCTTCATCCTCCCTTTCCCCCATCTGACTCTATCCATCCCTGTTGTTTTCTCTCCTTATCTGAATCTACCTGTCATCCAACAGCTGTTGTCTCCCCACTTTCCCACCTGGCTCCATCTGACCATCATTCCCCTTGTCACCTGGTTTCACCAAGCACCAGCCAGTCCTTGCCTCACCCCTCCCTCCCATCTCTTTGTACTGGCTGCAGTACCCCCAACAATCTCATCCCTGCTTTAGTGTCTCAATGTGAAACATCCATCATCCCTTTGCTTCCACAGATGCTGCTGACCTACTGAGTTCATGCAGCACTTTGTTGATTTTTTTCATTCACATTTCAAAACATTGACTATCAGAATTTATCAGCTCTAAAGATGGGGCATCAACCTGAAAGATTGCTTTTATCTCGACAGATGTCACCTGACTTGCTGAGTATCTCCAGCATTTTAGTATTTATTTATAGCGTAAGCCAACTAATTTGTAAATGCAAAAGAGAGGGATATAAATTCCCCTGTACGTCTAACTGACTGAATACTAGCAGAGGATAAAATAATCTGTCACGGTCATTTTATTCTAACCAGAAGTTGGATTTAGCAAAAGATTTTTGACTTATGGATGAAATGGGATTCACAGAGCTTTAATCAGTATGCAATGCAAGGCTAACAGTACAATTCAAGTCTGTCAGCTCAATAGATAATTCGTATGGCAATACCATTTGCACCTTATCTTCTAAAAACAAACCAATGAGAGAATGTAAACATGTGTAAAATGTTGAAATGTGTCCCTTTTGCACGAGAAACAGAAACCCATCTGCCTCCACATTTGGGGTCCAGAGGCCCCACCATGTTATCTGAATTAATGGACCTACTGAAGAGGAACAACTGGAATAGACTTTCAGAAAAACACCCAGGCTTTCAGACACAGGCACCAGAAACCCAGGTTCAATCCTGACCACGGGTGCTGTCTGTATGGAGTTTGCACGTTCACCCTGTGACCGCGTGGGTTTTCTCTGGGTGCTTCAATTTCCTCCCACATCCCAAAGACGTGCAGGTTTTTGGATTAATTGGCTTATGTAAATTGTCCCTAGTGTGTTGGACAGAACTACTGAATGGGCGATCATTGGTCAGCGTGGACTCAAAGGGCTGAACGGCCAGTTATTGCGCTGTATCTCTAAACAAAACGTTTTGCACTGTTTATTGAACGGGCGACACGAGAATTTTCTACAATGACCAACACTATGGACGCAGCCCTAGATTCACTGCTGAATGTTTGGTATCCTGTTCCATCAATTACAGAGTAGAAAGTGATTTACAGATTTTTACATTGTATGGATACACCATCTAATGGAACAAAACCTTACTGACTCCCAATACAAACCATCACTGATAAAACATGCATTTTAATGAGGAGTCACAAGATGGTATCAGAATTGATTGATTGAAAGATGCAGCATGGAAACCTGCCTTCCAAACTTCAGGGGCAACCTTTTCACGAAGATGTTAGTGTGCCAGAGGAATTTGTAGAAGCAGGAACGATTACTACAAGCCAAAGATATTTGGACAGGTATACGGTTTTAGAGGGATAGGCAATTAGATGGGCTCAGGTCAGCAGTTTGATAGACATGGAAAAGTTGTAACAAAATTCCTGTTTCTGCTAAATAACTAAGATTCAGTGATGTCAGGAAGAAGGGTAAATTTATAAGTGGCAACATAAATTAAAGGATGGCAAATAAGTTAAGAAAGAAAATCTCCTTCAGATCAATAAATTATAAAATATATATTCATTAATAAGGGTACAAAATTTGCTTCAAATTAAGGATTTAAGGGACAAAAGTTTAGGGGTAACATCTTTACTCAGAGGGTGGTGGCTGTGTGCAATGAGCTTCCAGTGGAAGTGGTGGAGGCAGGCTCGATTTTATTATTTAAGAGTAAATTGGATAGGTATATGGATAGGAGGGGATTGGAGGGTTATGGTCTGAGAGCAGGTAGATGAGACTAGGTCAGAGAAAGTGGTCGGCGTGGACTGGTAGGGCCGAACGGGCCTGTTTCCGTGCTGTAATTGTTATATGGTTATATGATTTAATCTTGAGTATCAAGTCTACAGACTTTGCTGCAATTAAGTAGTCAATGGAGTGTTAAATGGACCAATCTTTTAAACATTAGTTGTAAATTATTGGTTTACACCTATTTGTTTTCATTTTGATAATCATGCAGAAATGCATGTCTTATCAGGAAATGTTGTCACACTTGGTCATCAGCCACAAGATTAAATGTGATTGTCGGCAAACATTTTTAAATATGGGTATCCAAGGAAGTCAAATTGGATTGTTAACATGTTTAGCAGGGCAACAAATGTGACAATAAAAAATGCCAAGAACAAAATTAAATCCATCCAGAAAATGAAACATGAAAACCAAGTACATTTCACCAAACTTATAGTAGAACGCAAGATATAAAAGCAAGTGTGGACATACAACCTGAGACACAAAATGCTGGAGTAACTCAGTGGGACAGGCAGCATCTCTGGATAAAAAACCCATTCCTTCCATCCAGAGATGCTGCCTGTCCCGCTGAGTTACTCCAACATTTTGTGTCTATCTTCGGTGTAAACCAGTATCTTCAGTTCCTTCCTACACAAACAACTTGTCTCATTTGCTTCCTATTCAATGATATCATAGCCGTTCTGAAACAAGTGTACTCTTCTTCCTACCCCCCAAACTTCCCAATTTCCTTAGAATTTTGCAATCTATCATTGTATTAAAAGTACTCGCAGGCTGCACACCCCAACCTTTTAGGTTTGAGAATATTCTCAATTGTCAGTAAAGAAATTTCTCCTCAACTCACTTCATTATCCGAAGATAGACACAAAAAGCTGGAGTATTCCCATGCCTCTTAATTTGCATCTTTCCATCCAGGAACTGCACAATCTTAGAATCTACCCTTCTAAATCCATTTAGAATCTCATAAGCTTTGATGATAATCTTCAGCATCCATCTCAAAGTCTCCTCATTAGAAAATCTCAAATTTTAATCCCTCAATTTCTACTGTTTCTTGAGCAGAGACACCAAACTGCACATTCTACTCCAAGTGTGTTACTCAGCGGGTAACTCAACTCAGGTGGAGTAACTCAGGAGGAGCCAGCGCTGCCGTCGCAGCTGCGGCTTGCCTGCAGTCCGTCTGTCTTTTGTGTTTTTTTGTTGTTTTTGTCTAAATTGTAGTTTTAATATGATGTAGTGTTGTATGTTATGTTTTGGGGGGGGGGGAGGGAACGGGAACTGTAAAATTCTCTCTCCCGAACGGAGACGCGACCTTTGTTTCTGTGTCGTGTCTCCGTTCCCGTTGCGGCCATGCACCTGGGACCACCTGGGGCTCTGGCCGCCTTCGGATGCTGCGGGAGTGGACGTCGGAAGCCCGCAGGCCCCTGGATGGGGGCCGACATCGGGAGCACCGGCAGCGGCAGAGGCAGCGTGTTCGCCCGCCCCGAATCGTGGCAACTCCAACAGCCTGACCGCAGGGAGAAGACGGCAGGGGAAGAGAAAAGACATTGTGGCCTTCCATCACAGTGAGGAGGGGACTGGAGGAGACTCACTGTGATGGATGTTTCTTTTTGTTTGGTGTTAGTTTGTGATTGTATATGTTATTGCATTTTTATTGATTATTCTTATTGGTCTTATTGTTCAACTGCGGGTAATGTTTCATTTCACTACACATTTATGTGTATGTGACAAATAAACGACTATTGACTATTGACTATTGACTATTGACCAAACCCCAGAGACCAGTTGTACATCTATTTTATAGTCAACTGCGACTTCGCTCAAACCTCTGCTCATCTTGAAAAACTGCATTTGCACTGGAGAATGCAGGAGACCAAATACAACTTACCACAAGCATGCTCTCACATACATCATGGCAATTGGAATTGCTTGATGTTGGTGCATGTAAGTTCTTTGCAAGACTTTAAAGATAAGGTTGAGAGTTAGAAAGAATGGGCACGGGGAAAGGAGACAATGACACTAAAAAGGGTTCAGGATCATTTAGAAGATATAATTAATATTCTGTGATAGGACAGGCATGGAGAAGAAATGTGTCTGCTTTGATTAGGGCTGTGCATTCACCAGGAATTTGAATTTATTAATGAGAGTTTCCTTGCAAAGGCAAAACATGTATTTAAAGGGAACCTTTGATAAACATTAATGACCCAACTTGAAATTCTAAGTGACAAACTAGGCTGTTATTTAGTGGCCAAATTTTGATCAATAGAGGAAACACAATTTTTTACTTCATTATGGCATCCCTAATGGCGTTGCAATCAACACCAAAAGATGAGCCAAATGCTCTTTAATTTCCCTCAATTTAATAAGACTAAAATCAAACAGTTATTAATTTTATGGAGATAAATGAGGAATGTTTATGGAGTTCACAGTTCTTCTTATCATGTCCACACATGCTAGGTATTGTGTTTCAGCCAAAACTGAACACAACTCTTAGCATTGTCATTGTTCGCTGTGAGGTCTTCAGATTTGCATTCGTGCTCCAATAGAGGACATCTCAATAGGTGCTCCACAGTTTGTGGTTCAGTGCCATATATGCAGATGACATCTTCAGTGTCTATATAACCCCACTTCTTGAGAGTCGCTTTACAACAACCAGTACCAGCTCTCAGTCTGTTGAGGCATTTCCATTCAGCCCAGCTTGATTCGGCACCAGGAGGAAGTTCTTCTTCGGCACTTATGGACATGATATGTTGTTGATGGCAGATTGGTTAGCCTCTCTTCCCATAGTAAAGTCTTAATACAGTCTTCACAGTAAAACACATCAAAAATATAAATCTGTATGAAAATACGACTGATTATAAAATATTACTGTCTTTTACTTTGTTGATGAAACAGAGGTCATAAGTTAATGTGTGTTAAAAATGCAATCCAGACTTTGAAGAGAAGAAACATTAAGACCTAGAGAAAAGCATTAGTCAATCATAAGGTAAAAAGAAAAATTGCTTCAAAAATCCAACTGGTCAGAAAATATCTCTCCGATCAACTGCCTTTCAACAGTTCAGATGAAAATTCCTCATCTTGAAACATTGACCATTTTTCTCGTTCTTCTAATGTTGCATTACCTAATTTTCTAACGCTGCTGTAAGTAAGAAATTCATTGTTCTATCTCGGACATATGACAATAAAACACTCTTGACCCTTGACCTATTTAGTTTGCCAACGTTTTCTGCTTTTAATTCAAAATTCAAGGTGTTTTCTCATTCATCTTAAACTGATTAGAAACTTTCAGGCAAACTAGGCATTGTAGAAGAACCATCAGTACTTTTTGAGAAGGCTCCGCTCCTTCAACGTCTGCAATAAGATGCTGCAGATGTTCCACCAATCGGGGGTAGCCAGTGCCATCTTCTTCGTTGCCATGTGCTGGGGCAGCAAGGCGAAGGCCGCGGACGCTAATAGGATTAACAAACTCATCAGGAAGGCTGGCTCTGTCCTGGGGGCGGAGTTGGATTCATGGGAGGTGGTCTTCGAGGGGAGGATGCTCCTCAAACTGCGGTGCATCTGGACAATACAGCTCACCCCCTCCATGACACACTGGTCAACCTGAGGAGTACCTTCAGCAACAGACTGGTTCCACCAAGATGAAGGACAGAACGCCACAGGAGATCCTTCTTCCCTGTGGCTATCAAACTGTACAACTCCTCCCCCTTCTGTCGTGGGGTAGACCAAGACTGAGACTGACTACCCCCCCCCCCCCCCCTCCACCCCCTCCCAATCTTCGCACATCCCCAGTCCTTTCCACTCATCACTTTAATTGCATGTTTCATGTATGTTGTGTTTTTGTGTTTTTATAACCGTCGGCAGATCAATTTCCCTCCTGCGATAAATAAAGTTCTATCGTATCGTATCTTCTTGTATCGTAGAACAACCTGACTTCATCAAATGCACATGGGCCATGAGACAGAGACTTAAAGGAGATCAATAATGAACAAGCCTGGCATTGCGGGTCATTTGTGATGGGAGACTCTGAACAATTATGCATTGAGCGGAGTCATTTATTTTCCCTCAAAGGCACATTGGCTTCGAGAAACCTTAGCATGCCAGCTTTTGTTTGGCAGGAAGGCGAGAAAGCGGAATGGGGTATGATTTTAGTCACAATAAAATGTAACACATTAGTGACACAGAATATGATTTGCGTCATCGCCTTGTGTTTTTGTACTTTTTTTAAAGTGCTTTTTAAAAAGCATTGCCAAACACTATGAAAAATATCTACAATGCTGCTCAAATATATATTTATTAGATTTCCTTCTTCTTATCAATAACTTGCTGATAAACACCCATCTGTACTATTGATCCTTTTGTGAATGGATCCAAGGATCTTTACTTTTTATCTTGACGCCTTCGCAAATGATCTGCAAGAACAAAAATAAAACAGCAGATGCTGAAAATTTAAAATAAAAAGAGAGTCTGCAGGAAACACCTGCAAACATCTGTTGATAGAAAACCATAGATCACTGTGTTTTTCTTTCTGTTATTGCATTTTCTTTTCTTTTATTTCCGAAGTGTATGGCTCAGTCAATCTACTTTTATCTATTATTGTGACCACATTTACTAATACATATATACATAATACATAATACTAATGCATAATACACATAACACAAATATAGTTACTGAGATGAATGCATGTAGAAATTGATAGGTACTGGAAAAGACATGAGAAATCAGAGGTGCAAAGGGACTTGGCAGTCCTGGTGCAGGAGTACAAAATAGGTGCAAAACAATTATTTACAAATAATGTTTAAAAGAATGGTACATTTAACACTCCATGGCCTACTTAATTGTGACAAAGTCTGTTGGACCTGATTCTCAAGATAAAATCCATGATAACCAAAAGGTTAATTTGCCAGTTGAATCAGTAATAAGCAAGACAGATGTAATGTTGGCATTTACTTCCAGAGGATTAGAATATAAAAACAGGATGTACTGATGAGGATTTAAAAGGTCAAACTGCCTGCGGAGTATTGCGAGCAGTTTTGGAGATATCTGAGGAGGGATGCGTTGGCATTGGAGAAGATCAGGGGAGGTTTACGAGAATTGGGATAATTGGGTTAACATATAATGAGCATTTGATGGTTCTGGGCCTGTGTTCGCTGGAATTTAGGATAAGGGGGACCTTATTGGGAAACTTACCAAATAGAGAAATATTTGGATAGAATGGATGTAGAGAGGATGTTTCCACAAGTGGAAGAGTCTCGGACTAGAGGGCACAGCCTCAGAATAAAAGGACATGCATTCAGAAAGGAGATGAGGAGAAATTCTGCGCGAGTAGAAAAACTGTGCTAGAGCATCTTGACCCTGCAGAATAACACACTTCTGAAAAATTATCCCAACTTGAAACATTGACTGTCCATTTCACACCACAGATGGTGCTTGACCCTTTGAGTTCCTCCAGTAATTTGTTTTTTGAACAAAATTATTCTTAGATTCTTGTCTGTGAGATGCAAATGATTTTATTCCTCAAATCTGGAGCTTCCATAAAAAGTACTAACAGAGAGAGAAGAAAAAAAATCATACATGTTTTGTTCTTCAGAGAACTAAATTGTAGGTGTTTTTAAGGGTCAGCCAAAAGTAAGATGACCAAAATTCCATCACTCTGTTCAAAGACTACCAAACCATTTACATTGGTAAAATCTCTATTTGACCCATAGAGTTCACACATTTTTCTGGCTGTAGCCACCCCTTCCTCACTTGGCCATTTCACAATCCAATTTTCATTCCATTGTCATTTTCAAAGTCCACCTTTCCCTTCAAACCTCTCCGACTATCATTCTTCCTTGAATATATCGCCAAGTGTTTTGACCAAGTTCCTGATCAGCTGTCCTATTACCTCCCTACCTATCTCAGGTTTTGCAATGTATTTATCTTTAAATCTAAAGTAACATTGAAACATTGTACTATCTTCCGTCTTATTTCATATATGTGGTTGTTGCTGTTACTCAGAATAGAAAGTAGGGCTAAACTGGAGTAAAATAAAGGCACAGTGTAGAAATAAAGAATTGCAGGTTACCTACTGTATTGCAGGTACTGGTTAACCAAAAACGACACAGAGTGATGGAGTAACAGTCGGTCTGGCAGCATCTCTGGAGCACATGTATAGGTGATATTTTGGGTTGGGACCCTTCTTCAGGCTGAGACACAAAATGCTGAAGTAACTCAGTGGATCAGGCAGCAACTTTCGAGAACATGGATAGGTGACATTTCGGGTTGGGATCCTCCAGACTCGTAAATGAGCACTTTGCATCTTTCGTTATCACATTCAGTTCGAAGTTGGACAATCATTTGACTATATGGTGACGTGTTATATGTGGGAATGAATTAATGTACTTAAAATTACCAAATGTACATTCAAGATTTTAACAAATAAGACAAATCTGTTTTAACTTTATGAGAATGCTCCAACAACTAAGATAATGTTTGCACTGAATACATTTTATTTACCTACTGTATTGCTAATTTCTAATATCTCAGTGCTTTTAACAAATGGTAGCAGGTAAAATTTCAAAGATCACAAGACTCAATTACAAGTATAATCAATAAACCCGAGGGATCTATGGATTAGATAGTTTCCACGAAGATTATGGGCCACTATCAATGGCAGACTGCAAAGATCACTTATCCTTCACAAAATCTGGTTTGGTTATTCATTTTTGGGTGTTTTTAAACACATAAATGCAACATTATAAGATACATCTCATTCATGATATACTGTAATGAACACTACAATCAGCTTTAACGCCAGTTGATGCAGCAATTACTCTTCTTTAAAATAGCAGAAATGTATTGCTGATCTGAGTTATGTTGAGTGAGAGTTGCACAAAAAAAAAACACTGGCACAAACCATGGTCATTTACCCCTCATGGAAAGTCAAAAATAACCATTTTAACACATGATTTTATTTTCGTTTTCAAACGAAAAAACAGATTAACAGGTTATTATCACAATTCCATTTGTGCAACCTTGCTATCTGTATATTACCTGCCGCGTCAACGCACAATATAAAGCTACTGATTTCAAAACTACTTTGCTGGCTGCAAAACTGTTCAGGCTGTCCTTGGGTTAAGAAAGGTGCCATGTAGACTTTCTTTTCTTTCCATTTTTATTTCTTGTGGAGCAGAAAATGTATGGCTTAAATAGCATTCCATGATCCAGCTTGAAATTAGAGTGGAAAATTGAAAGTGACTTGGCAGTTCGACTGGTAATGGGAAATTCTAATCGCTCTTGAAGAACTTGCTAGCTGACTGATCACTGATACCTGATTAGTACAGAAACAGATTTGGTAACAGCTAAGGGAACAGACAATTAATCCGAGCTTCACCAGCAAAGTCACAGAGGAAGTGGTACAGAATATCAAATAGCCCAATATCCAAATGCCTTTTTCTTCATATCAGAGCTGACTAGATTTAAACCCAAAATTCACAGCCATCTCTTCCTTCTCCGTTCCCAAACATTCCCTCTCACCCCTCTGCCAGCCACTACTAAACAACTCACTGCCACAATCCCTTTTACCATATTTTTCCGACTGAACTTTGATTTTAAATGGAATATGGCTCCTTATGAAAAAATTGTGTGACGTATATGAGGTTATATTTATCAGTTATGCTTATGTTTCCCTGCAAGGAAGATGGTTAGATACCTTCCAGTACCACCTTGCGAATGCTTTTATAGTAGCTCATTCCAGAGGAAAGATTTAAAGGGAATACGAGGGGCAAGTTTGTCACATGGGATATGGAACAAGCTACCGCATTAGGTGGAAGAGGTGGGAACAACTACTACAATTAGAGACATTTGGACAGGTTCATAGATAGGAAAGTTTTAGAGGGCTCAGGGCTAAATGGAGGTAAATGGGTTGAGCTGAGGAAAGTACATTGGTTGACATGGATGAATTAGGCGGAAAAGCTTGTTTCCATGCTGCATAACTCTACGACTCTCTGAGAGTGTTTCTCTAATGATATTAAATAGAGAATTACTGGATGCTGAATTACTGGACCTTGTCATCTTTGAGTGAAAGTTTAATTGTCCCTGATAATATTTCTTTAAAGTATACTTGTTGTAGTTGCATACCCTGATTCTCAATGTCAAAACAGCTTTATTTAATTTGTTAAAATCTTTGATTTTACACTTGATATTTTGAAATATGTTCATTCAATCCTTACATATAACACATCACCATATAGCCAAATGATTGTCCAACTTCAATACAGAAATCTACATCCAAAACAATCTGAATTGTAATGTGGAACAGGGGGTTGGGAAAGAGGGGCAAGGCCATGATGGAAGAACAAGGAATAAACCATTATTACAGTGCTTTCCTGTTCTTTTTTTTTAGTTTATTTTAGAGATACAGTGCGGAGACAGGCTCTTCAGCCCACCAAGTCAATAGTCGTTTATTTGTCACATACACATAAATGTGTAGTGAAATGAAACATTACCCGCAGTTCAACAATAAGACCAATAAGAATAATCAATAAAAATGCAATAACACATACAATCACAAACTAACACCAAACAAAAAGAAACATCCATCACAGTGAGTCTCCTCCAGTCCCTCCTCACTGTGATGGAAGGCCACAATGTCTTTTCTCTTCCCCTGCCGTCTTGTCCCGCGGTCAGGCTGTTGTCGTTGCCACGTCAGGGCGGTCGGGGCTCCCGACATTGAAGCCCCCGCTGGGCGATGAAAATCCCGCGGCCTATTCCAGGCCACGCCGGACGGTGAAAGGTCTGCGGCGGGCCGACCCAAGCCCCGCGATTCGGGGCAGGCGAACACGCTGCCTCTGCCGCTGCTCCCGATGTCGGCCCCCACCCAGGGGCCTTGGGGCTTCCGACGTCCACGCGGCCCGCGCCGGAGCCTCCGGAGACGAGTCGCAGCCGCTCCCGCAGCATCCGAAGGCGGCCAGCGCCGCAGGTGGTGAGTCCGGGCCGCGGGCTCTGCGAACCAGAGCCCCAGGTGGTCCCAGGTGCATGGCCGCTGGTAGGCAGCAGCGGGAACGGAGAAACGACACAGAAACAAAGGTCGCGTCTCCGTTCGGGAGAGAGAATTTTACAGTTCCCGTTCCCTCCCACCCCCCCCCCCCCCCCCCCCCCAAACATAACATACAAACCCTACACCATATTAAAACTACAATTCAGACAAAAACAACAAAAAACACAAAAGACAGACGGACTGCAGGCAAGCCGCAGCTGCGACGGCAGCGCTGGCTCCTCCCGACCAGTCCGCACCGACCAGCGATCCCTGCACATTAACACCACCCTATACACACTAGGGACAATTTACACTTATACCAAGCCAATTAACCTACAAACCTGTATGTCATTAGAGTGTGGGAGGAAACCGAAGATCTCGGAGAAAACCCACATGGTTGCTGAGAGGATGTACAAACTCCGTATAGCCAACACTCGTAGTCGGGATCAAACCCGGGTCTATGTCGCTGCAAGCACTGTAAGGCAGCAACTACCACTGCGCAACTGACTGTGCCACCCCAGGATTAGGACACAAGAAAGAGGAGTGATGGCAAAGAAACCTGAATGAATTGCTGCAGAGCATCCAAAAAATGCAAAGACTCCAGTCCTTGGCCAAAGAGAAAATTTACGTTTTAGCTTTACTGCAGGAGTGACAGTCAATAAAACTGCAGACACTGAAAATCTAAAATAAACATATTAAATCCTAGAAATACACAGCAGATCAGGCTACATCTGTGGGAAGAGACAGAGTTCACATTTCAGGTCAAAAAACCTCCAGAAACTCAGGTGCAATTGTGTATGTGCTTTGAGCTTTGCTTCTGCAATTTGATTTTATTAAAGTTGATGGAGTTGAACTTCCGAGACAAAGTCAAAATTGCATATGAGACTGCATTCAGTGCAAACATCCAGAAACAAATTCTATCATGATGTTCCAAGAATCAAATTGACTCTAAAAAATCTTGGAACCGAAACCATTTCATCCAGTGTGCATTCACATTCATTACCAGCATCAACAAATGTATTTGGTTGGAACCAAAATAATTTGCTTCTGTTAGAAACCTTACTAATTGTGACTATGCCCTTGAGATGAACATCCTTGGATGTAATTCATAACAACCTACTCAGCACAACATTGCCACTTCTGACCAATAAGGTGCCAAAGGAAGTTTCTCCCAATAAAAATAACAAGGCATTGGTAATTAATAACACTGCCAATGCCAGAAACCTAAAATTTTAAAGAAAATCAAATTGCTGGAAATACTTAGCAGGTCAGAGCCCCTCAATGGGAAGAGAAACAGAGTTGATGTTTTAAGTCAAAGACCCTTCATCAGGACTGGGAAGACAATTGGAGCTTGAGAAGCAGTGGAGGGGGTTGGGGTAGGGGAAACAGGGGGTGACCATGGGATGAACTTCAGGCATGGTTATCTGGTCAATGAGTGAATGGGGCAGTCGGGGAGTGAGAACATAGAAAAAAAGAACACAGTCTGAAGAACGTGGCAAAAGCAAAATTCAAAGCAGGATGATATGGCCGACCAATCAGGCTGGGCATGTCCTGTAATTCCAGTGAGATAAAAGAAGGGGGGAGAAAACAAGCAAGTTGAGGTAAGCTGAAGGGGAATCTCATTGAAACCTACTAGATAATGAAAGCCCTGGATAGAGTAGATGCAGAGAGGATGTTTCCAGCAGTGGAGTGTCTAGGAGGGCACAGCCTCAGAATAAAAGAATTTACCTTTGGAGAAGACGAAGAGGAATTTCTTTACCAAGAAAGTGGTGAATCTGTGTAATTCATTGCCACAGATGGCTGTGGAGGCCAAGTCATTGGGTATTTTTAAAGCAGAGATTAATAAGTTCTTCATTAGTAAGGGTGTCAAAGATTATGGGAAGAAGGCAGCAGAATGAGGTTCGGAGGGAAAAATAAATCAACTATGATCAAATGGTGGAGCAGACTCACTGGGCTGAATGGTCAAATTCTGCTCTATGTCTTATGATCTAATATCAGAGATGGATGATGGGTGCAGACAGTAATCAAGTTCCTCGAAATTATAAAATTCAATATTAAGTCTAGAGGCTGTAACATGCCCAGAGCGAAGATGTTCCTTTACCTTACATTGGGCCACATTGTAACAGTACAGGAGGCCACAGACCAATAGATCACAGTGGAGTGGGATGGAGAATTGAAGTGGCAACCAAGAGTAAGCTCAGGGTCAAGAGGAGTGGACCAGAATAGATAGATATCAAAAATATTCAAGAATGTTGTAGCCTATGGCAATCAACATACCAAGTAAATTCACCCCTCCAGTTGCATCACATGTCTGTCACAAATGAATGGACAGAGAAACGTAGAATGATAGAAAATAGGAACAGCAACAGGCTAATTGGCCCTCTGAGCATGTCCCACCATTCTGCACAAGAATGGCTGATCCTCCATGTCAATACCCTATTCCCACATTTCCCTCCCTATCCCTGCATCATTTGGGCATTGAAAGATATTTCCATTTCCTTTATTAATACATTTAATGACTTGGCCTCCACTGTATTCAGTGATAGAGAATTTTATGAATGAAGAGACATTTCATGATCTCAGTTCTAAATGGCATATCCCATATTTGCCACCGTGACCTATAGGTTTGGACTCTCCAGCCACTGGGATCATCCTCTCTATTCAGACTCTTGTCTGACTTTTGAATGAATGAATGAATGAATGAATGAATGAATAAGTTTATTGGCCAAGTATGCATATACAAGGAATGTGCCTTGATGCTCCGCTTACAAATGACAACACAAACATACAGTTAACAATTAAGAATAAAGCATAAACACATCGAAACAATAAACACATCAAAACAATAAGGAAACACAATTACGTTCTAACCATGTGGGTGAAAATAAACCAGAGCAAAAAGGAGACTACAGACTTTGGTTATTGAGTTTTCAGGTTTCTTTTTACAGGTTTCTTGAGAAGCAATCGATGAGACAAGGTTGGCACAAAAGTTTCAAGCCCTCTCTAGGATCTCATGAATGTTAACCCCATGCTCTATTCCCTTAGCCAATGAAAGAACCAAATAGAAAAACAAAATGTAGCAAGCATTAGGGCAAGAAATGCAGTAAATTTGAGTCAAACAGCACGGAAACAGGCCCTTTAGCCCAACTTGCCCATGTCGACCAAAATGCCCCATCTGCGCTCATCCCACATGCCTGTGTTTGGCCCATGTTCCTCTAAACATATCCTGTCCTGTACCTGGCCAAGTGTTGTTATAGTACCTGCCTCCATTATTTTCTCTGGCTGCTCTTTGCATATACCCACCACCTTCTGTATGAACTAGGGATGGAGAGAGGAAATAAGGTAGACAGAAAGGTGGCATTAGAAAGAGAAATCAAAACTAAATTACAGACAAAAAAACAAACAAACAGGAGTAAAGGACAGTGTGACCTTGTATCTGTAATTTATTGTATTAGTATTAATCCTCAAAAACATATGTGAATGGCCCTGTAGCTGTACAGAATGTACAAACAGTCCTAAACCCTCAAGTGTTGAAGCAGAATGCTCATCATGTTCAGACACACTGGAACTGCTCTCATATAAATAAATATATGAATTGAAAGATGGAGAACAACAGCTTGCATTTATGCAATGTCCCCAAGCATTTCACAGTAGTCATTACCAAATGAAATTTGACACTCAGCTATACGAAGAAATATTAAGATGGGCGACTAAAAGCTTGGTCACTGGCATTAAAGTGGATGCCAAGAATGGTGCAGAAATAACTGAGATAGAATTTTAAAAGAAAATCTAGTTTCATCCTTCTACTATTTATATGGTACTTTTTTTAAATCAATTTCAGTCTCGAGAATATTACCTCGATTATGCATTAGTCTGTTATTCCCAGCCCCTTCTTATCAGACCCTTCACACTTGCTTCACTGCCCTGTCTGATCCTTAAACTCCATCACTTTCCTACCTAATTATCATCTTCCTTAGTTTATTGAAAGCGCAAATACCAACCTCCATATGATTGCGCTGATCAATACAGAAGTTCGCAGGTGCCACAAATAGTGGTGGAGCTGATGACAGTGTGGAGGGCAGTCTTAGTCTACAGGGTGATATTGATGTGTTTGTGAAATAGAGTCAGAAATGGTAGATGGAAGATAATCCAAAAAAATGAGGGGTTGCATTTTGGCAGTACCATTGAGGTTAGGGCACACACCACAAATGAGTGGCACAGTGGTGCAGTGGTAGAATTACTCAGGAAGGGTCTCGACCCGAAACGTCACCCACTCCTTCTCTCCTAGATGCTGCCTGACCTGCTGAGATACTCCAGCATTTTGTGATATCTCAGGAAGCATCATCACTATACCCATTACTTTCTTAAATAAATATCTAATTTGCTGAACTGATTTGAAAAAGATATAAGATATGTCATGAAATTGTTGCCAGTTAAGCAAATTAATCTTGCTGTTGTCACTTCGAGCGGGTGATTTAAGTCATAAGGACTCTGCACTGATTTACTTTCTGGCCATGAAATTAGGGAATGAGAAAGCCAACTATCAAATAGCTGAAATTCACTTCCATGGGGATTAAATTCTTTACAGAGGTCATATTTAAATCTTTTAGTCTACATTTGCAGTATTACTGCTCCAATCCTGCTGTCCAGGTTACTGTCAGAAATGAATTGTTTACAAATGCAAAAGTGCCGTTACAAACTTCAGTTAAGCAAATTAGATAGATTTATTTAAGAAAATAATGGGTATAGAGATGACTCTTTCCCAGGCTGAGCAGCCTGGAACCAAGGGTGATACACTCAGAATAAGAGGCGGGCTATTTAGGATTGAAGAAGAGCAAGTTTCTTCACAGAGAGAAGTGAATCTTTTTTATCCTCAAAGGGCACATTCAAAACAGTGATAGATTTCAGGATGTTACAAAAATCAACAGTCACAGACGAGAGAGCATGAAAACAGGTCCTTCGGCCCAACTCATCAATGCTAACCCAGATGCCCCATCTAAGCTAGTCCCATTTGTCTGCATTTGACTCATATCCCTCTGAATCTATTGTGTTACTGACACATTGCATAAAGCTCTTTGTTATTTCTTCTGTTTAATTGTTTCCTCAAGCATAGAGAAGTACTTAACCTATACAAATTACATTAATTTCTCGTTACTAAAAAACAAAGAAAGACTTGCTTTTAGTTCGCCCTTTGCATTTATTTAGCTCTTTTCATGACCCGAGTATATCTTAAAGCACTTTACAAACAACGATATACATTTGAAATGCAAGAAATATGCCAGCTAATTTATGCACAGCAAAACTGTACAATCAATGACAAATTAAGGGACCAAGACTAATTATTTCTTGCCATTCTTGCATTGTTCCTCTACGGGTGTCAGAGATTATGGGGAGAAGGTAGGAGAATGGGGTTAGGAGGGAGAGATAGATCAGCCATGATTGAATGGCAGAGTAGACTGAATGGGCGAAATGGCCTAATTCTGCACCTATTACTTTTGACCTTATGATAACTTATTGATATTAAAGCAGACCAGCTCTGGCATAAAATCACCATCTTGAAATGTTGTCTGTTCTCTCTATTCAATATTTTCAGTTATAAATTATCTAATTAGCTTGAAAAAAATGACAGGTAAGCAGAAAGATTATAATATCTTTGAGAAAATTGGGATGTCCTGTCTCCAACATTAAAATGTGGTGTTTTTGGAAATCTCCCAGAAATGTGATGGTTCAGAACAAAACTGAATATATGCCAAGTCTTCCACTCAAAGCAGAAAGCAAGTTTCTTGGATTTAGATGTGAAACAAGCAGATGAGATCTTTTTGATCTTTCCAGTGAGAGACAGATGCATGAATTTAGGGCACAAATTTCTAATCAAGTCTCTGACATTTACACAACAACAATGGAACTGGAAATGTTATTCACCCCAATTATTCACTACCCTAACCGTGTGGGTAAGTATGTGCTCTTGGTTGTTGGCACCAGATGCTTTTGCATTGGCTGTCTGTTCTCCTTTCCAAACAATGAGATCAGTGGAATGTAGGTGGACCCTCCACATTAAAAGCATATACAGGAGCTATTATGAGAGAGAAAAAACTGCAATAATTGATGACTGAAATCAATTCAGCAGGCAGTATAACAACATGGAAAAGACAATTAATCATATACATGGGTCAGAAGGTTTAGATGGATATGGGCCAAATGTGGACAAATAGAACTAGCTTAGATGGAGCATCAAGGTCAGCATAGACGTGTGGGCCAAAGGACCTTTGTCCATACTGCATGAGATTTTGATTCCAATTAGCTTTAAATTCATAGTCATATTCAACAAAATTATGGCAGCGATGCCTTGGCTTGCAGAGTGGAATCCACTGATAACTAAACTTTTTTTAAAAACTCTCAAACTAAAAGAGAACTATTGGACTGGAACATGGGATTATTCTATACGGTGTCAATTGAAGGACAATTTACAATTCACACGTGTACAGTTGATTGATAAACCTATCAATCCAAGACAACCTCTTCACATTTGAACCTGGTAGACAAGTTCCCACGTAAACAAGTATCCATGACGCAAATAGCCAGTTAGGAAAGAAACCACAGGATAGGTGACCAGGCAGAACACAATCTGGAACTAATCATGGAGATGATTATGTGGCCACACCAGTGCACAATGAAGATAAGCAGCAGAAGGTATGAATGTTGATACTGCTGTTAAGGAAGGAATTGACTGACACTGTCGAGTTCAAGAAAATACAGTCCATCCAAACTGACTATTTGTGGAGCATTTGGTTGCAGCATACATCAGTTAAGCTGTGGAGTATTTAATTAATACTTAATAGAATACCTTAATTAATTTGTAATCGTGGTAAAAGTGGTGGTGATATTTGCAAATGGTGTGAATTGCAAGGGAAAACTTTAAGGGACAGATGAATTAATAAGACTGTGGTCATAAGGTCATAAGTGACAGGAGCAGAATTAAGCCATTTCGCACATCAAGTCTACTCCACCATTCAATCATGGCCGATCCATCTCTCCCTCCTAACCCCATTCACTTGCCTTCTCCCCATAATCCCAGACACCCATACTGATCAAGAATCTATCCATCTTGGCCTTAAAAATATCCATTCCCTTGGCCTCCACAGCCTTCTCTGGCAAAGAATTCCACAGATTCACCACCCTCTGACTAAAGAAATTCCTCCTCATCTCTTTCTTAAAGGTATCCTTTAATTCTGAGGCTATGACCTCTAGTCCTACTCTCCCACTAGTGGAGACGTCCTCTCCACATCCACTCTATCCAAGCCTTTCACTGTCCGATAAGATTCATTGTGTCCTTTGTCCATTATCTGTTGACATTCAAAGCACATTTTTTTTCCTGAATGCATCATGAGTCAGGCCAAAGAATTTAAATGCTGTCACAGTGATTGTACCTGTTAAGTATTTATTACACACATCTAAAACGATTATGACAAATTTATTGTTGTCATGATAATTTTATTGAAATACATCCCTTAAATTGAAATACATTGAAATACATTGAAATAATGCATAGTGGATGCATTAGTGATAATATTTCAAAACTCTTTAGATTCTGGAGTAGTTCCTGAGGACTGGAGGGTAGCTAATGTAACCCCACTTTTTAAAAAGGGAGGGAGAGAGAAAACGGGGAATTATAGACCAGTTAGCCTAGTGGTGAAAATGCTAGAGTCAGTTATTAAAGATGTGATAGCATCACATTTGGAAAGTGGTGAAATCATCGGACAAAGTCAGCATGGATTTACCAAAGGCAAATCATGTCTGACGAATCTTATAGAATTTTTCGAGGATGTAACTAGTAGAGTGGATAAGGGAGAACCAGTCGATGTGTTATATCTGGACTTTCAGAAGGCCTTCGACAAGGTCCCACATAGGAGATTGGTGTACAAACTTAAAGCACACGGTATTGAGGGTTCTGTGTTGAGGTGGATAGAAAATTGGTTGGCGGACAGGAAGCAAAGCGTAGGAATAAACGGGTCCTTTTCGGAATGGCAGGCAGTGACTAGTGGGGTACCGCAAGGCTCAGTGCTGGGACCCCAGTTATTTACAGTGTATATTAATGATTTGGACGAGGGAATTGAATGCAACATCTCTAAGTTTGCGGATGACACGAAGCTGGGTGGCAGTGTTAGCTGCGAGGAGGATGCTAGGAGGCTGCAGAGTGACTTGGATAGATTAGGCGAGTGGGCAAATGCATGGCAGATGCAATATAATGTGGATAAATGAGAGGTTATCCACTTTGGCGGCAAGAACAGGAAAGCAGAGTATTACCTGAATGGTGACCGATTGGGAGAAGGGGAGATGCAACGTGACCTGGGTGTCATGGTGCACCAGTCATTGAAAGCAAGCATGCAGGTGCAGCAGGCAGTGAAGAAAGCAAATGGTATGTTGGCATTCATAGCAAGAGGATTTGAGTTTAGGAGCAGGGAGGTTCTGCTGCAGTTGTACAGGGCCTTGGTGAGACCGCACCTGGAGTATTGTGTGCAGTTTTGGTCTACTAACCTGAGGAAAGACGTTCTTGCCTTAGAGGGAGTACAGAGAAGGTTCACCAGATTGATCCCTGGGATGGCGGGACTTTCATTTGAGGAAAGACTGGATAGACTGGGCTTGTACTCGCTGGAATTTAGAAGACTGAGGGGCGATCTTATAGAAACATATAAAATTCTTAAGGGGTTGGAGAGGCTAGATGCGGGAAGATTGTTCCCGATGTTGGGGGAGTCCAGAACCAGGGGTCACAGCTTAAGGATAAGGGGGAAGTCTTTTAGGACCGAGATGAGAAAACATTTCTTCACACAGAGAGTGGTGAGTCTGTGGAATTCTCTGCCACAGATGGTAGTTGAGGCCAGTTCATTGGCTATATTTAAGAGGGAGTTAGTTGTGGCCCTTTTTGTTAAAGGGATCAGGGGGTATGGAGAGAAGGCAGGTACAGACTATTGAGCTGGATGATCAGCCATGATCATATTGAATGGCAGTGCAGGCTCGACGGGCCGAATGGCCTACTCCTGCACCTATTTTCTATGTTTATATGTTTCTACCCCTTGAATTTTAAAACCTCACAGAATAGATTTAGCCTTTTAGAGGACTTAGTTCCAGAGTAACATTCTCTCCCGACATCATACTCTCCCTCTTGGCTAAACACTGTCTTTGCTCATAACTGTATAATGCCCCACTGCATTGTTTCATTACCAAAACAATCCCAGATTGCTTCCTTTATCTTAGCTCATTACTAAATTATGGTCCCACTATTGATTTCTGTTTTAGGATTTGACCCAAATAATTCCTGCATTACACTTCAGTTATCTTCTCTTGCTGTGACATTCAGATGCATTCTGCTAATTTTGCTCAGCATTATACATTTGATGTACTGGATAGTAATTGCAACCATTACCAGTCCAACTTGGACTATTCCAGAAATTTAATAAGACATTTGTGGTTGAGAATGACCACTGTACTTTTAAATGAATTCCTGCATAAGATACTCATTGACAAATATCAATTCCAATGGAATGCCCAGTGGTAGCACTGCCAGGGATAATTGACCATTCTGTCCAAGGAGAGTTTGGGTCCGCACATTGTAACTAAGTTTTAATACCGGTATTCTGGTCTTGGATGCCACAAAGGTAAATCTCATTACAAGCCTCCTCTCAATCAATGACATCCCACTTCCTGATTACACAGTGCTGCTCCTCACCCCAACTCAGTACTTCAATCAATCCTCTATCAGCCAAACCCTTCAACATGTCCAGGATCTGATCCACTAAGCATGAACAACCCTCTGGTCCATAAGATTGACCCAGATCCCAATGACTAAACACCTGAGCCCCAACCTCCCACAATCTGGCTGGCACAGTCGTGCAGTGGTAGAACTGCTGCCTTATAGAGCCAGAGACCCGGGTTGGATCCTGACCTTGGGTGCTGTCTTGGTGGGAGTTTGTACATTCTCCCTGTGAATACATAGGTTTTCTCCGGGTTCCCTTCCACATTTCAAAGATGTGCAGATTTGTCAGTTAATTGGCTTGTGTAAATTGCTCCTGGACTAGTGTGAATGGGTGATCGATGGTCGGCATAGACTTGATGAGCCAAAGGGCCTGTTTCCATGCTTCCATCTCTAAACTAAACTAATCTCCCAATTCTTGTCAGCCGATTCCTCAATCACTGTTGTCCTAATCTTCCTCCCAACAACAAGGCATTGATCTCCAGCCAACCACCATCCTCCATGTTTCAAGCCAACAACAGGACCCCAACCAGCTGCCCATTCCCACCCCCCTCCCCTTCATACCTACCCAAATCCACCTTCATTTTCTTTGTCCAGTCTGCAGCACAGAAAGGGAAATATGCCACTGGGAAAAGGACAACTGCATTTCTTAATGGCGAGCCCTCATCTCAAATAGTCCGCTGAGCCTCAACTATCTAGCGCATTTATAATTTTACGTAACAATTGAGGCCTCTATCTCAGTTTCCCTTGAATTGAGCACCGATCTTTGACCTTCTATCTCAGGTCATGACTAACAGATCATCACCCCTCAAGTTTCACCTTTCATCTTAGCTCATTGCTAAATTACTTCAACCATATTAATTGGTATTGTTCCATTGGTATTTGCCATAAAATGCAAGCCTCACTCTCTTCCACACACATAATTATTCACTGTTTTACCTCACATCTAAATTACTCTCCGTAACACACTGCTGGAAACCATTGCTAAAGGGCAAACTTGTATTACATCTGCTGGCTGACGTAATTATGAATTCATGCCTTTCTTCTCTGTCATTATTCTTTGTCTTAAATCATTGCTAAATGATCGTCTCCACACAGAGTTACATCCTCCCTCTTAGTTCATTATGAAACTAACACCCCGTCATTAGCCTTTGTGTTAATTCATTATTAACGC
This sequence comes from Rhinoraja longicauda, assembly GCF_053455715.1. Lineage (NCBI taxonomy): Eukaryota > Metazoa > Chordata > Chondrichthyes > Rajiformes > Arhynchobatidae > Rhinoraja > Rhinoraja longicauda. The sequence continues at coordinate 38,062,850 of NC_135956.1, read as the reverse complement.
TCATTCACAATTACACATTGTTTTAACCCATTCATTATCAAGCTTTTCATAACATTTCCTTGGTGGATTTCTGCTCCTTCATTCATTTCTTAGATCATGTTGAACTTTGAAGCTACATGCACACAGGTACCCAAACAAACTAATCTTGACATCTAAAAGAAAACAAAATACCTGGCTTTTCTCAAGAAGGAAAATTAAACCAAAAATCAGACCATAAATTATAAATAAATATTTGTTTCCTCTGCGTGTGAAAATGTTAAGAAAACCTTTGAATATGTGTGATTGTAAGAAACATGAGGCACTGAATCAATAGACAATAGACAATAGACAATAGACAATAGGTGCAGGAGTAGGCCATTCAGCCCTTCGAGCCAGCACCGCCATTCAATGCGATCATGGCTGATCACTCTCAATCAGTATCCCGTTCCTGCCTTCTCCCCATACCCCCTCACTTAAGAGCTCTATCCAGCTCTCTCTTGAAAGCATCCAACGAACTGGCCTCCACTGCCTTCTGAGGCAGAGAATTCCACACCTTCACCACTCTCTGACTGAAAAAGTTCTTCCTCATCTCCGTTCTAAATGGCCTACCCCTTATTCTTAAACTGTGGCCCCTTGTTCTGGACTCCCCCAACATTGGGAACATGTTTCCTGCCTCTAATGTGTCCAATCCCCTAATTATCTTATATGTTTCAATAAGATCCCCCCTCATCCATCTAAATTCCAGCGTATACAAGCCCAATCGCTCCAGCCTTTCATCATACGACAGTCCCGCCATTCTGGGAATTAACCTAGTGAACCTACGCTGCACGCCCTCCATAGCAAGAATATCCTTCCTCAAATTTGGAGACCAAAACTGCACACAGTACTCCAGGTGCGGTCTCACCAGGGCCCGGTACAACTGTAGAAGGACCTCTTTGCTCCTATACTCAACTCCTCTTGTTACGAAGGCCAACATTCCATTGGCTTTCTTCACTGCCTGCTGTACCTGCATGCTTCCTTTCATTGACTGATGCACTAGGACACCCAGATCTCGTTGAACTCCCCCTCCTCCTAACTTGACACCATTCAGATAATAATCTGCCTTTCTATTCTTACTTCCAAAGTGAATAACCTCACACTTATCTACATTAAACTGCATCTGCCATGTATCCGCCCACTCACACAACCTGTCCAAGTCACCCTGCAGCCTTATTGCATCTTCCTCACAATTCACACTACCCCCCAGCTTAGTATCATCTGCAAATTTGCTAATGGTACTTTTAATCCCTTCGTCTAAGTCTGAATCTTGGGACCATGGTAAATTTCAGAGATGGAAATGTACTCGAGTGAACAGATTGGATTTATTTTTGTTAACAAAACTGGTAAGAATATTTAAAACATAGAATGGTACAGCGCAGGAACAGGCCCTTTAGCCCATAATGTTTGCGCCGAACATGATGCCAAGTTGAACTGTCCTTACCTGCCTGTACATGATCTATTTCCCTCTACTCCCTGCACTTCCCTGTGCCTACGTAAAAAACACAAACACCACTATGGCATCTGGCTCTACCACCACCTCAGGCAATGCGTTCTAGGCCCCCACCATTTCCTGTGTAAAAAAAAACTTGCTCCGCCTATCTCCATTAAACCTTTCCTCTCTCACCTTATCGCGATACGCTCGAATGTTGGAGAAGACATACAAAGAAGTCCGAAGAAGGGTCTTGACCCGAAACGTCACCCATTGCTTCTCTCCAGAGATGCTCCTGTCCCGCTGAGTTACTCCAGCATTTTGTGTCTACCTTCGATTTAAACAAGCATCTGCAGTTCTTACCTACACAGTTCTTCAATAACTTCACATACTTTCTACTGCTCAGAACCCTTTTTCCTTCATAAAGCCATACCTTGGATATTGAAATAACATGATAAATGCAAACTGCTGCTTTTATCGGGGGCTACTTTTGCTGTTCTGAGAGGCAAGCTCGGGTGAAGATATTTAAAGATTTAAGTTACGTGGTTCAAGAAGAAATGTTAAGTGAGCAACATGTCAATGGTCTATATGTGTTACAGATATGTTCTGATTGTGGTGAACAAGGAGAATGTCACAGCTGGATGAGACTGAAGGCAGAAATCCTGGCTGCAAAAGGACCATACGGTAAATCAAGGCTTAAATTGTGAGACTAATTTTGGGAGGGGGAAACAATTGGCATTGCCCGAAGTTAATGGACAATTTCAATTTTCAGACAACTATTGAGGCAGGATTATCAAGAGCACAATGGTGACATCTTGTGGTGCGTATGACCAAGCTTGATATGGTAATGAAATGAATGCGTAAAATATCAGATGTAATGGTGACTTGGGCAAATCCCATGATATGGAGAGTGATAATGCATCATGTGGCAGTGCTATTTACAGAATTTGTGTCGTAACTGGGCTTCCAACCAAAAATCTGGATAAATGAAGAAACATTCAAGAAGAGAATAGTATCAAAGATATTACGAATGTCACAAAAATATCAATAGACTTCAAGTAGTTTGGAATCTTTTGGAAAACTCACAACAACAAGTCACAGCAGGAACAAGCTCACAAAGAAATGAGACTTTTTTCAAATGATGATTACAAAAACCATCATTTCCAGAGATGCTGCCTGACACACTGAGTTATTCCAGTGCTTCATGTCCTGTTGTATACATCAAAGCCCAACTCTTAAAACAAATTAAATACTGAGAAAACTAGAACACAGGTAGAAATACAGTTGAAACTGTCAATATGAATAATTTTGCTGATATTTCTTTTCTTCCTCCTATTAACTGATAACTTGTTTGCTGTATAACCTCGTCTTTGTTCTCACACATCATATAAAAACGTGACTAATTTTCGGATCTTCAGAACTACAGTGCCTCTACAGGGCAGCATGGCGGTAGAGTTGCTGCCTTACAGCGCTTGCATCACCAGAGACCCGGGTTCGATCCTGACTACGGGTGCTGTCTGTACGGGGTTTGTACGTTCTCCCAGTGACCTGCTTGGGTTTTCTCCAAGATCTTCGGATTCCTCCCACACTCCAAAATCAAAAATTGGCTGGTAAATGGAAAAATTGTCCCTCGTGTGTGGGAGGATAGTGTAAATATGCAGAGATCGCTGGTCGGTGCGGACCCTGTGGGCCGAAGGGCCTGTTTCCACGCTGTATCTCTAAACTAAATAAAAACTAAACTAACTAATCATTCAATCGCTCCAACTCAAAAGAAAATACTTTACAAAACCTGATACTTTCCTTACAGCCGATTAGCCATTAAACTTGTCATTGCTGCCTTTGGATAAAACTTAACAGTCCTTTGACCACGCTTGACAATAAAATCCAATCATTGGGAAAGTTCATGTTTGGATCCCACATTCATATTTAATGGCAGTGCATGGATCGAGAATTGCCTGAAAAATGAACTAATAAGAATCAACTTGATTTATTACAAATGGATGCATGGGCTGATATTAAAAAAATCTATTAAATCAGAATACCAATGAATGGTGAATGGAAGAATGGCATTCTTACTATCCCAACTCTGCTTCAACTTTTGAGATTAATTGAACCATTATAATGTTTCTATGAATAGAGGCTAGTCAACTTCTTGGAAAGGATAAACACAAAGCGCTGGAGTAACTTTGTGAGTCAGGCAGTATCTTTGGAGAAAAGCAATAGGAGACGTTTCAGGTCGGAACCCTTCTTCAGACCCTTTATGTTGAGATTGTTGCAAAGTGATCGGAGGGCTATAGGTTCAGAGAGGATGAGGTTAGAGTAGGTCAGGGGAGTTGAAAAAAAAAGATGGTTGATATCCCGCTGGCAGTTAGAAATGAAGTGGTCTAGAGGAGGTAGAAGGCCGTTCGGGGTAGTCCAAGAGGAGGAAGACCATTGGAGATGAGAGAGGAGGTCATCACTGGGTGGTGAGGACTCCTTCCCATGGAAAAAGGCACAGAAGTGGCGGCGACGGAAGAAAAGCTCTATGTCAAGGTGGCTCCGGAACTTTGGAAAGGAGTTGAAAAACCAGATCAATGGCCTGTGGTGTTCGAGTGAAAGTTCCCAAAGTGAAACCACCAAGAAAAATACATGAGTTTGATGACAGGTCAGACAAACGTGTGACTCGGGTCAATGTTTGCATGACACATCAGAGCAGTGTTGAATGAGCGGAAGATTTTAAAAGGCAGCCGTTGAATTGGCAGCCGTGTGAGTGTATTACAGTGTTGGCTAAGCTGGAAAGGGTGCAGAGAAGATTTACAAGGCCGTTGCCATGACCTGAGCTATTGGGAAACATTGGGCAAACGAGGAGATTATTCTTCAGAGCGGGAGGCTAAGGGATGATCTGATTGATATCATGAGGGGAATAGATCGGATGAATGCACGGTCTTTTATCCGGAGAATCAAGAACCAGAGGACATGGGTTGTTTGTGTAAATCTGGCATGAGACATATAGTCATGCAGCACTGAAACAGGCCTGTCTGCCCAACTTGCCCATGCCGATCAAGGTGCCCCATCTACACTCGTCCCACCTGCCTGCATTTGGCCCATCTCTCTTTAAATCCTTCCATGTATCTGTCCAAATATCTTTTTAACATCACAGTATCTGCCTCAATTACCTCCTCTGGCAGTTCATTTAAAGTAGATTCATTAAATGAAAGATAGAGCATGGTAAGATTTACCAAATGAATTTATTTATTTATTTTTCACATGCCAGCAGCAGCCCAGATAAGGCTTCACTGAGTACAGAGGGGGAAAAATACCAGCAACTTGGGTCCTAATGCCACATGAAAATTCAAAAATAGTGTCACCAAAATGCTGACCAAGATTTCCTTTCTCTTGTTCCATGTCGACAGCACATCCCCACTCTTTACATGCAAAGCGTGCTCCTCCTATTTCCCTCCTATCTGCTTGCATTACTTTGCATCCTAGACCATATCAGAAGTTGTTGCCAGCTTCATATTTAGGGACAGTTTCTTCCCAGTTGTTATAAGGCTATCCTACCAACAACTGGATAGCAGTCCTGAACTACTATCTACTTCATTGCAGACCCTTGGACTACCTTTTATCGGGCTTTTCTAGCTTTATCTTGCACCAATTAGGCTCCAACTTCCCTCAAGAAAGCCTTGGCCCTTGCAAGTTTACCATGTAGTTTAAAAGCTAAATATATGTTGCATGTCATAGTGCACAAGACTGCCAGTGATAGGAAGCAGAATCTTCGCATCAGTATTGCTAATGGTCTATTACTGTTATTGGTTTATAACTGCCACGTACGCCAAGACACAGTGAACTCAGGAATACCACCAAGATCTGAACCAGAGAGAGCAGAGATCTCCAAGGGTACTTGGACAAGAGGAAGCTGCAGAGACAAGGATCTGCAAAAAGATAACGAGACTTGAACTCAAGTTGGATCTGAGCACAAGGATGAGTGGTGAAAAATGAAAAGGATGGTGCAATTGGGAAGATGTCAATACTGTTTTGACAACTTGCAACATGGTCCAGAACCAGAGGTCACAGTTTAAGAATAAGCGGTAGGCCATTTAGGACTGAGATAAGGAAAAACTTCACCCAGAGAGTTGTGAATCTGTGCAATTCTCTGCCACAGGGGGCAGTGGAGGCCAATTCACTAGATGTTTTCCAGAGGGAGTTAGATTTAGGTCTTAGGGCTAAAGGAACCAAGGGATATGGGGAAAAGGTAGGAACGGGGTACTGATTTTAGATGATCAGCCATGATCATATTGAATGGCAGTGCTGGTTCAAAGAGCCGAATGGCCTACTCCTGCACCTATTTTTTTATGTTTCTATGTTTTAAATGAGCTAACACCCTTGAGGAGATAAGATGGTAAATATTGTACTTTGGAAAACATACTCAACAATATCCACAACAAAATTTTAAAAACATTTTAGGACTGAACAATATTAGAGTTGTAAATTTGGTGTTTAAATTTCATACAAATTATTAATCATATTATGTTCAATGTATGAAATCGACGCTTTGTGACTGCTTCCCTGCACAACTGAGATAGCAAGAATGAATAGAAGCTAAACAATTTTTTTAAATTCCTAAGCCAAATATTCAAATGAACAAATTGAAGTTGCAAACCAGAGGCAATATTTTAAGCTTAAGTAAAGTTAATTAAAAACAGAATATTTAATTGTCTTGGTAAGTTGCCAGCAATATTAATACCAGATTTTTTTTTCAATTTGCCAATGGGAGGAGATATGTCTTTTCAAACTGTTGAATTATTTAATTGATTTGAGTTTATTTTCTTCTGAATGGCATTAAGCTTCCACAGCTCTTTGATAAAACAAATTGCCTAAACTAAATGAGAGTTTTGCTTCCAGTTAAAGAAATTATGTCAATGTGTTAGCATATTTATTCCTCATAAAGATTTTGTTCTGGAGACTCAACGTCTTGTGAAGTTGCATAATCACAACCTGTGGTTATGTAAAAAAGCAATAAACCTGTGAAAAAGACAATAAACTCACGGAAATGTCAAGACCTGCGGTTTGAAAAGCAACAAAAAAACAGCAGAAACTGAAAATGTGAAATACAGTTAATGCTGGAAATACTCAGCAAGTCAGGCAGCATCAGCAGAGAAAAAGAATGAATACTTCACAACCATTATCTTTTAGGCTTATTATTATCACGTTTATCAAGGTAGAGTGAAAAGCTTTGTTTTGTATGTTATCCAAGCAGGTCAGATTATAGTATTCACAAATCCAATGAAGTCAAATCTCAAGTATAATAGATAAAGCAAAGGGAAGATGTAGAGTACAGAATATAGTTTTCAGCATTGTAGAGCATCAGTTCCATAAACAAAGACAAATATTCTGCAATGAGGTACAAGTGAAGCGGACAGTCCCCAAACTTCTGTTCAGAAAGCCAGATGCAGAAGAGAAGAAGCTGTCCCTGACTCTGGTGGTGTGAGCGTTCAAGAAGAAATTATTGGGATGGATCTTTTATCACTTCTAGGAAATGTTCTGAGGGGGACATGTTTGTGGAGAACAAAGCAAATGTTTGTAATGGAGAGACCCACGGAAGACTGAATAACAGAAGTGGTGGTGGTACTGGCAGAGAAAGTGCGGGGTAGATCCATTAATCACAGTTGATCTGACTGGAGAAGTTGCAAATAGCAGGCGGTGAATGAAAACAGAAGAGAACTGAATATCTATCAGTGTCTGTTGTTTATATATTCAGGTGACTTGGCTTCCAAACCCCCCTCCCTCTTCAGCCTCTGGGTGAAAGAAACTTCTTTCAATCTTATCGTCAATGATTTTCAGACTGTGATTCCTGGTTCAAGACACCACAGCTAACAAAAACAATAACACTCTATCTACATTGTCAAGAACTTTATGAGATCACCGCTAACCCTCTCAAGCAGCTGCCAGGGGAGCTGCTAGGAGCAGATGTGATGGCAACATTTAAGAGGCATTTAGGCAGATAGATGAACAGGGGAATTAAGAGATACAGACCATGTGGAACAGATATGCCGTTTAAATTGGCATCATGGTTGGCACAGACATCTTGAGTTAATTTAGTTTAGTTTATTGTCATGTGCTGAGGTACAGTGAAGTGCTTTTTGTTACGTGCTCTCCAGTCAGCGGAAAGACTATCAATGATTAACCAATCGAGCCGTCCACATTGTACAGATACAGGATAAAGGGAATAATGTTCAGTGCAAAATAAAGTCCAGTAAAGGTTGATTAAAGATAGTCCAAGGGCCTCTTCTGTGCTCCCTTTCAATGGCAGAGTAATGAGGATTTGTGTCTCTTGCATTGAAGAGTTACTTAACATCGTCAAATACAGGCAGTACCAGGTTCCAAAAAGATTATTTTCCGAAGAACTGTCAGTAAGCCTTTCTTCTTGTCAGAAATGTCAATTTTCTACAGTAACCCATATATCACTCTGCATGCACTCACCGATAATTCTTTCATTGCATGAAAAATCACCCTAACACCACCCATAATTAAACTAATGGATTATATACCTTAATGTATCAAGTCACTCTTGAACACAGTGAAACATTTTAATATTATTACTATCGGCTTGAAAAATAACTTTAAAAATGTACGGGAGAATTTGCATAAAGTCAAATTTCTGTACATCAGTCATTTGTAACCAGGGGGTTCCTGTATCTATCAATATCCTAAATATTAGCAGGTGGTACCAATGAACAACTGACTTGATGACAAATGGAGGGCCAGGTTTAATTGTCAGAACACTGAACAGCACGGACAATTCTAAGGCTTACATAAATCCTCATGCAATGACACAAAGCAATAAAGCATGTGATGCTACCTCCAGCAGCAACCAATGAATGACTTTAATTTCACTTCCTATACCTTATTCTTAGCTCAGGTCAAGACCTGCCTGCATGAGATCTGAATGACAGGCGTTTCTTTTCATATCATGTATTACGATTCCTGTCGAAATGCTCCAGACTTATCTGGCAGCCACCCCTACAGAAATCAAATGAATCAGGTCCCCTGAACAAGAGTAGGTGTATATAATCAGTGCAATGTCCACATGGTGGAATGAAGAGCCCATCTCTGAATTGTACAACTCTGAGTTATGACCTCTTCAAAACAAACCATACATTTCTTAATATCCAAACCTCAGGCTCCCATCCCATTCGGTTTGCAGTGATACCTCCAGGCAGAGTGCCCTACAGCAACACAACCGTGTGTTTGTTCGATCAATAAGAGGAAGTTTGTTACCCCCATATCCCAGCAATTGATCAACCTTCCCTGAAAAAAACATGATTCTTCACTTCGTGAACTTTAGAAATTCCAATGGTCAAAAATTACTGAGTCTGTTATAAAGAGTGCTGAAACATGGTTGTTCACACAAGGTACTTCACCTCAATAGGCAGTTGTATTGGCTTGAAGACACAGTAAATATTGGGAGTTGTTTTCCCCTCATCTGACATGTAATCCCTGTGGAGTACTGAAGAAGGGTCACGATTGAAAATGTCACCTATCTATGTTCAGTTCAGTTTAGTTTATTGTCACGTGTACCAAAATACAGTGAAAAGCTTTTTGTTGCGTATTAACCATGTTGTCCAAAGATGCTCTCTGACCTGCTGAGTTATGCATGAGATGCATTTTCTCACTTTTGTACCTCTTGCCTGATGGGAGAATGAAGTGACCGAGATGAGACTCATCCTTGATTACGCTGGTCACCTGGTCAATGTAGCGTGAAGTGTAGACGGACTCAATGAAAGGGAGGTTGGTTTGTGTTATCATATCATATCATATCATATATATACAGCCGGAAACAGGCCTTTTCGGCCCTCCAAGTCCGTGCCGCCCAGCGATCCCCATACATTAACACTATCCTACACCCACTAGGGACAATTTTTTTTTTTTTACATTTACCCAGCCAATTAACCTACATACCTGTACGTCTTTGGAGTGTGGGAGGAAACCGAAGATCTCGGAGAAAACCCACGCAGGTCACGGGGAGAACATACAAACTCCTTACAGTGCAGCACCCGTAGTCAGGATCGAACCTGAGTCTCCGGCGCTGCATTCGCTGTAAAGCAGCAACTCTACCGCTGCGCTACCATGCCGCCCTGGTCTGGTTATGGTCTGGGCTGCATCCACAATTCTCTGCAATGTCTTATGGTCTTGGATGGAGCTGTTCCCAAACTATGCTGTGATGCATCCCGATAAAATGCTTGCTATGACGCATTTGTAGACGTTGGTGACGTCTCTGTGTGGTGAACACTCCACATCACCTTTAAACTTTACCCCTCTGACCTTAAAACTATGCCCTCTTGTCTTTGCCATTTCCACTTTGGGGAAAAAGGGAACTGTCTACCCTATCTATTTTAATTGAATAGGTTTCTATCAGGTCTCCCGTTAGCCGCCAATGCACCAGAGAAAACAATCCGTTAATCCGAATAAACCTAATACCCACTAATCCAGATAGCAGCCCAAGATAGACACAAAAAGCAGGAGTAACTCAGCGGGACAGGCAGCATCTCTGGAGAGAAGGAATGGGTAACATTTCAGGTCAAGACCCTTCTTCAGATAGCATTCTGGTAAAGTTCTTCTGCACCCTCTCCAAAGCCTTCCTTTAATGGGGTGACCAGAACTGCACACAATACTGCAAGTGCGAACTAACCAAATTTTTACAAAGCTGCAATATGATTTCCAGACATTTATACTCATCCCCCCGGGACAGGAACATTGAGTCGATAAATTTCAATGGGAAATGTATTATTCCTTTAATTAGTTGAGTTAATTTAAATGTCTTTAATTGAGTATTGAAGTTTCCTCCTGTTTTTCAGTATATCTTTTTTAATTGTTTCATTTATTTTTATGGTTTTCGATTGTCTCTAAGTGTCAGGGGAACAGGCTTTTACATCGACAGGACTTATCTATTTTTCTACCTTTTAAAATAGAAAATAGGTGCAAGAAGAGGCCATTTGGCCCTTCGAGCCAGTACCGCCCTTCATTGTGATCATGGCTGATCTACTCGGAAGAGCTGTAGAGTCAAGATGACCAGTTTCCACTCCATTTAAGTGGGTGACTTGACTAATGAGGCCAGTGTAGGACTCTGGACCTGTGAAGGACCCACAGACTACAGACAGAACAGGAGGCATTGGTGGGTTGATGCACTCCTTCCACAGATTAGGCTGAGTTTCCATGTCGTATCATCATATGCACTTAGAGTTTCCAGTGCTACCCTGAAGGCTCCTGCACTCTCTGCAGTCATGGACCAGAACTTGCCAGTAGTCGGTAGGCACCTTGTATTTTTTTCCAAGGATATTTGAGAACATTCTTTAATCTTTGCATCTGTTAATCTGCTCCCGAGCCGATACACCACCTATCCATGTTTTCCAGAGATGCTGACTGACCCATTGAGTTATTCCAGCCCTTTGTCTCATTTTTGTAAACCAGCATCTGCAGTTCCTTGTATCTCCAAAGAGAGTAGGCATGGACTAGTGGCTAAATGTTGGGATTATTTAGCATGCAGTTCCATAACAAAAATAGAGATGAAAGTTTAATCAACTGTACCTGTAAAAAACCCATGATACATTTTTGAAAATGAAATTTATAAAGATATGGGGAATGAGCAGGGAATAGGGACTAAATGAATAATTATTTCAGCAAACTTGTGACAGCATAATGGGATCAATGGCCTGCTGTTTTGCTATAAAATGTTGATACGAATCAGCACTAATATGCATCTCTTCATTCATAAATAATGAGCTTGATGTGATAACGATGGAGAAAATGACAATGAGACATATCAGAACTACCATTGCCTCACTTAACAAAATTATTGATCTGCTGGTACATAGCCCCTGCTGTGATTTGCTTTTATTTTTGTTACAAATTTGGCAATTAGCACCGTAAAGAGTCATGTTTCAGAATTACATTAGAGATTTCCTTGAAAATTGATACATTAATGCAGGAACATTCAGCCTTCTTTTTAGGTTTTGTGGACTGCTTAGGTGTATGTAATGATGTCTCACGGGCCACATCTAAGGCTTAATTCTGTGCCATGATTGACTTGCATTTTTCATGCTCAGCAAACGAACAGAACTTAGTGTCAGGATTTACGACTGATCTTCTAATGAGGGTAAAATCTAACAAGCAAAGAACAACCATTTCCGAGTCTTTGGAGTCATGAAATTAAACAGGATAAACTAATGAATAATTTAGAATGTGAATGCTGAAGGCTTTGTAGTAGAGTAGATGGTGAAGGAATCATAGATTGCTTACTCAGATACCGCCGTTATTTAGGCACCCAAGTATTAGATGACAACCCAATGTTGAAAATGCTGGCTAGCACGATGGCGCAACGGTAGAGTTGCTGCCTTACAGCGCCACAGACCCGGGTTCAACACTGACTGTGGGTGCTTGGCTGTACGGGCTTTGTACATTGACCTGCGTGGGTTTTCCCCAGGAGCTCTGGTTTCCTCCCACACTCCAAAGACGTACAGGTATGTTGGTTAATTGGCTTGGTAAAAGCGTTTATGTAGGATAGCGTTAATGTGCGGGGATCGCTGGCCGGCGCAGACTCGGTGGACTGAAGGGCCTGTTTCTGCGCTGTATTTCTAAAACTAAAAACTAAAACAAATTGTACCATTTACATCAGTTATGGTTTACATCAGTCGATATAGTTATATAAATATTTAATTTCTGTTGATCATAGATTGAAAGATAAAGATTAATATTGCTTTTATATGTTTCATTATGAAATTATGTTTTCCTTGAAGAATGGGAAGGCTGAAATTGAGGGATTTTTAAGTGTAGTATCCATCAGGTGTACCAATTACTTCAAAATTGGAAACAATCAGGAATACAGTTTCTTGCATGCTACACCATGTGCTTAAATCATTTCCAAAGAGAACCAGACACCGCACCAGTGCATTTCCCATACCAATCATAGATTTATAGTGCTTCCAGTTAAGATTACTAATTTTCAGACATTTCGTTTCAGATTCATAGTTGATCGCCAATGTCAACATAGTCAAGCATCCACATTTTTCTTCAACGTAAGAATTGATAAGACAAGCTTTACCACAAGTTGCAAATCAGCATAGTACTAATCGCAGAGTAATATGTTTTACATAGTGTGCAATAATGGGGAACTTAATGACAAGATTGGCCCATCAATGACTGGGCAAAGTCATATACAATCAGCTCTAATTGGAGTTCTCTACATTGACTCCCAGAAGCATCATAGAACAGGTTGGATAAAGTCAAGCAAGCCACCTGTTGATCATTAGCAGGTGCAAATCCATCCCGCCCACAGTTTAATTCACAAAATCAGTGCTTTTTCATATTAAGTAAATTGCACAAAAGCCGCTCAAAGGGAAACACAGATGTTAATTTGAATGTGGAACTTCAACGCATCAGCAGTGGTTCAATGATATCATGTGGACTGAATTGCCCGAATTCTGAGGAACAAACTAACCAGACCTCATCTGCTTTCAATGGCATTAGAATCTATTTGATCTTGCCTTCAACAATCTATTGGCACTTCTCTTCACAGTGCAAAGCTATAAGTGATGTTTGCACAGCAGAAATTGTGTGTCTTTTTCGCAAGAAGCTCAACTGTTGACAGATTAAGCCCTTACACTCTCTACCAGGCTCACATTAAGTATCAATACAAGACCCTGCACTTTCCTGTACAATTGTGAGACATGGACTATCTCCATCTCAAACCACTGGAAAGATACCATCAACATTGTCTCTGCAAAAGCCTCCAAATCCATTGGAAGGATAAGAGAACCAATATCAGCATCTTCTCCCAGGCCAACAACTGCAGAATTTGGGCCCCAGTTACAGTCAGTCAGCTAATCTGTCATTCATAAAAGCTTTATTGCCATTCATGTACCAGATTTCCAAAGTAGACATTCTATTCCAAGCTCTGATATGAGAAATGATTACCAGATAGACAGAGAAAAGGTTCCAAGAATGTTCTCAAAGTCTTCCAGATTTTTTTAAAAAAAGGATCTTCCCTACTGACTAATAGGAATTACTGGCCTAAATTTACTACATGCTGGAGAAAGAACATTTAGGATGGCAATGTGAACATCAATCCTTGCAATTAACGTCCATCTTAAGTAGCGGACATGCCCCACACCCCACAAACTATCCAGCCACCCTTCTCATCTGACCCTTCATTTGCCACCTGTGGAGAAGTCTGCAGATTGACCATGGGTCTCATCAATCACCCAAGAACCCTCTGAACGCGAATGGAGGCAAGTCATTCTCAATGCTTAAGATCAAGATCAAATAATCATCTGAATAAGTGCAATGATAATGACACAAAAGGTCCCTCAGCCTTAAAACAAGACAGAACTGGTCACTTAATCAGATAACTGATATCCAATTCCTTTTCATTCAATATCCAATTTATCCATTACTGCCAGAACGCCGTTCCAATATTAATGATTCATAGATTAAACTGCAACAAATCATGAGGATACTCTACAGAATCTCACTTCCCTTTGACCTCTCCCACAGACATGAGCAAAGCTGTGGGTGCATCAATTCCAAGTCATTACCTTTCTCATTTGGACTTTATTACTCGTACCCACTGGGTCAATACTTTTGAATTCCCAATGGCATAACAATGTCAGGGACCTATTTGGAACTCAAGTAATTTTAAGGTCATCTATTGAATTTGATCCTGGATTAATAACCCAGGATTTAATACATTTCAAAATTATCAGCAGTCACCAATGGCAGGATTCTGTTCATTTTCGTGACCCAAACTATTTGTAAATCGGAAATTGACAGAAACAGTGTGTTGGTGAGGATCTGAGAAACAGCTGGGATGGGAGCCTCAGAATAAAGGGACATGCCTTTAAAACGGCATTGAGGAAGAATTCCTTTAGAAGGTGGTAAATCTGTGGAATTTTGTGCCACAAATGGCTGTGGAGGCCATGTCAGTGGGTATTTTTAAAGCAGAGATAGATAGGTTCTTGATTATGGGTGTCAAAGGTTACGAGGAGAAGGTAGGAGAATGGGGTTGAGGGTCATAGAATCTGAGTCATACTGCGTGGAAACAGGCCATTCGGCCCAACTTGCCCATACTGACCAACATATCCCATCTTCACGTCCTGCCTGCCTACATTTGGCTCATATCCCTCCAAACCTATCCTATCCATATACTTCTTTAAATGAGAGGGAAAGCTGGATCAGCATGATCAAATAGCAGAGCAGACTCGATGGGCCGAATGGCCCTATTCTGCTCTCAATGATCTATGGTCGAAAGGGAGAGCGAACAGGTGTGGGAAGAGCAGCTATAAGCTGGCCTCACTCACTCAGTAAATAAACAAGTGAGTGCTCTCAGCTCTGGTCACTTCGACCCAGCTCCCGACTGTTGTGGTTCAGTGGAATGTACTTCCTTTTATTCTGAGGCCGTGCCCTCTGGTTCTAGACTCTCCCGCTTGTGGAAATGTCCTCTCCACATCCACTCCATCCAAGCCTTTCACTATTCTGTAATTTTCAATGTGATCCCCCCTCATCCTTCTGAACTCCGGAGAGTACAGACCCAGAGCGATCAAACACTCATCATACATTAATCCAATCATCCCCGGGATCATTCCCATTAACCTTCTCTGGAACCTCTCCAATGCCATCACATTCCACCGCAGATATGGGGCCCCACACTGGTCATAATTTTGGTATTTACAAACTAGTGCTGGGAATTGGCCATAAAACATGTCAGATAGTTACAAATGGTTGCTATACATCATTCAGTGTACCCGTGAATGGAAAATCGATGTGACCTTACCAGCATTCACCAGAAGGGAAGCAATTTACACGTTATTCCATTTTAAATTTGCAAAGGTACTGTTAGGTATTTTTATTCTTTAATTATCTTCAGACGGTCCGTTCTCAGAAGTAGAGTCAGGTAAAGAGCATGATATAGCATCTCAAATCACCACAGGATGGAAGAAACCATGCGTGTCCTCTCAATGACTTGCCAGCTCCAAGAATTGGCCAGCAGTATAAATAATAAGTGTTCACATCACCAACAATCCTGATAGGATTGAAATCAGAAGGGAATCTGAAAAAGGGTCTTGACCTGAAACGTCACCCGTTCCTTCTCTCCAGAGATGCTACCTGTCCCGCTGAGTTACTCCAGCATTTTGTGTCTACCTTCGATTTAAACCAGCATCTGCAGTTCTTTCCTACACAGGGAATCCAAGGTCAATGTTAACAAGAAAGGGAGTGTCAATGGTCCATGTAGGGCAGCTCAAATCAAAGGAAATCCAATTATGTTTTCTGCAGCTGAGCTCTCAGTTACACATGATGTGGAGCATAGTTCAATCTGATGACATTTTACAGAAAGAGGCATTAAATTTACGGGAACTGTTTTGCAAATAAATTAAAACTTCTGTCAAATGCAGACACCATGTCAAACTATGCTGCTGGTGCACAGGAATATCACTGCATTGCTTGGTGCTCGCAAAATCTTTCAACATGGGTTTTTAAATGCACTGCAATTTTGCATTGCCCAGGGGATTGTGTGGTATTTTGACCAAGTTATGGCCCAATGATTCAGATAGATTTGTTTTAAATCTACGATGCAGGTGGGGCAATTAAAATTTGAGACACAAGCGTCTGCAAATGCAGGACTCTGGAGCAAAAAACAAAACTGCGAGAGGAACACAACGGGCTGGACAGCATTGGCAGGAACAAAGGGATAGTTTAGAGTCAAGACCCTGCATCAAGGTGGGAATCCAAATTTACTTGACCAAGTAAGTTCTGAGAAATTTTTGTACAGACAAATGGTGAATACAAAATGTCTGAAAAGTCATAATATCATGTTCTAATGTGTCCTTTAGGGAAGCAAATCCGCTGTCCTTACTTGTTTCATATGAGACTCAGGACCCACAGCTACAGTATGTCATTATTTCTCCTCTCCTCCAAAGTCTCCTCGTACGACATTCAGATCAAGTGAAATGAAGGATGAGCAGTAAATGCTCATCTTTGCCTGTGACCTTAGATCACATAAATAAATAAAAACCCCTCTTCAACCAGCGAGTCCTGATAATAGCGTAAAGGAACAGGATTAACTTTAATAGACTGTAATTAACTCAAGGAAGTTCAGTGAGTGATTTAGTTCAGTTCTCAATGTTGTCACAATTTACCAGAGTCCAAGTATGGTTATGTGCCAAAGACGATGATTAGAACTATTAAACGGAGTTGATTTGCTTTATAGCTGCAAGGATGAGTTGTTTTGTTTTGTCAATTGCATATGTTCTTTTCATGGGAAATAGCATCAAACAGAATTATAAACAGGTGACCTGTACCACGACTCCAGTGTAGTACCGACCTTTCACAATCTAACTGACCAAAAAAAGTAAGCTAATGTTTTCAGAAATGTTGTGCCTCTGAAAATACTGTTTCTTATTTCCAAAACTGTTTCTTTCCATGTCAGCTCTCCCACCGGTTACTTGCTTTCATAGGGATACCTTGATTTGAAGGGTCTCGACCCGAAACGTCACCCATTCCTTCTCTCCTGAGATGCTGCCTGACCCCCTGAGTTACTCCAGCATTTTGTGATACCTTCTTTCATTGGGAGATTCACTGGCGAGGTTCCACCAAAGCTGACTCAGCAAAACCTTCTAATTCCACTGCCAGGAGAAGCAAGTTCATACCAGCCTCCGCTCTCAGGTCTGACTTCCTAACATCACGGCAGTAATTACACTCCTCTAGCTCCAAACTGAAGACTACATTGATCACATGCCCAACATGGAGGTGCAAAGGGACTTGGGAGTGCTGGTACAGGATTCCCAAAAAGCTAATTTGCAATCTGAATCGATGGTAACGAAGGCAAATGCAATGCTATCATTTATTTCAAGGGGACTAGAATATATAAACAGAGATGTAATGCTGAGGATTTATAAGGCAGTGGTCAGACTGCATTTGGAGTATTGTGAGCAGTTTTGGGCCCCATATCTGAGGAAGGATGTGCTGGCATTGGAGAGGGTCCAGATGAGGTTTACGAGAATGATCCCAGGAATGATTGGGTTAACATATGATGAGCGTTTGGCGGCACTAGGCCTCTACTCGCTGGAGTTTAGAAGGATGAAGGGGGACCTCGTTGAGACTTATCAACCAGTGAAAGGCTTGGATAGAGTGGATGTGGAGAGGATGTTTCCTCTGGTGAGAGAGTCGAGGACCAGAGGCCATACCCCAGAATAACAGGACGGACCTTTAGAAATGAGGAGGAATTTCTTTAGTCAGAGGGTGGTGAATCTGTGGAATTCATAGCCACAGAAGGCTGTGGAGGCCAAATCGATGGACATTTTTATGGCAGAAATTGATAAATTTATGATTAGTACAGATGTCAGGGGTTATAGACAATAGACAATAGGTGCAGGAGTAGGCCATTCGGCCCTTCGAGCCAGCACCGCCATTCAATGTGATCATGGCTGATCATTCTCAATCAGTACCTCGTTCCTGCTTTCTCCCCATACCCCCTGACTCCGCTTTCCTTAAGAGCTCTATCTAGCTCTCTCTTGAATGTATTCAGATAATTGGCCTCCACTGCCCTCTGGGGAAGAGAATGGGGTTCAGAGGGAAAAATAGATCAGCCGTGATTGAATGACAGAGTAGACTTGATGGGCCAAAAAGCCTAATTCTGCTCCTATAACATACGATCTTATGAACACCAAACGCCTTTACTGTGTACTTTGTCACAGCAAGGGATTACCAGAAATGGAAGATATTTCAAAGATGTTTTCAAAACCAACTCCAAGGAATCTCTGCAAATTCCCTGCACCGGTGACACAGCGGTAGAGTTGCTGCCTTACAGCGAATGCAGCGCCGGAGACTCAGGTTCGATCCTGACTACGGGCGCCGTCTGTACGGAGTTTGTACGTTCTCCCCGTGACTTGCGTGGGTTTTCTCTGAGAACTTCGGTTTCCTCCCACACTCCAAAGACGTACAGGTATGTAGGTTAATTGACTGGGTAAATGTAAAAATTGTCCCTAGTGTGTGTAGGATAGTGTTAATGTGCGGGGATCGCTGGGCGTGGCGGACTCGGTGGGCCGAAGGGCCTGTTTCCGCGCTGTATCTCAAAATCAAAAAATAATAATAAAAAAAATAGTGAAGCATCAGAATGACATTAATTAAGGGAGCACACAGACATCTGACAAAAATGGAATGGGTACCACAAAGTACCTACCACAAAGTACCTCTTGCCTATCTCTGGCAGAGTTTGCAGTGTCCCATATTGGTTTCAGCAGCCACCTTCAAATGCATAGAATTGGAGTGGAAAAAGTCATCCATGACCACAAGGATCTACTTAAAATCAAACAATTATTCATTTCTAAGTAAGCCTCTTCTTGTTATACTGCGAGGAAACAGGTAATTTGTCCCAGTCTGCACTGCACAATATGCACAATAATCATGTTAACTCCAGTTTTTTTCATTCTCCCCACAGGCGCACAGTGGTGCAACAGTAAAGTTGCTGATTTAAAGTGATGGAGACCCCGGGTTCAATCCTAACCATGGGTGCTTGTCCTTTACAGTGTTTATACGTTCTCCCCATGACCTGCATGGGTTTTCTCCGGGCGCTCTGGTTTCCTCCCACACTACAAGATGTACAAGTTTACAGATTAATTGGCTTGGTATAATTTTAAATTATCCCCAGTGTGTGTAGGAAGGATAGTGTTATTGTGCAGGGATCGCTGGGCGGTACAGACTCGGTGGGCCGAAAGGCCTGTTTCCGCATTGTTTTCTCTAAACTAAATTAAAACTAAACATTGCCATCAGTTTCTCCTGATTTGATTACTCACCAACAATTTACATAGTGGACAATTAACCTACCAACCAGCACATCTTTTATATGTGGGAGG
Organism: Rhinoraja longicauda; assembly: GCF_053455715.1. NCBI lineage: Eukaryota > Metazoa > Chordata > Chondrichthyes > Rajiformes > Arhynchobatidae > Rhinoraja > Rhinoraja longicauda. The sequence goes on along the minus strand of NC_135956.1, from coordinate 38,043,521 downwards.
AAACCAGATTACCCAAAATAAACCAATGTGGTCACAGGAGGAATGTCCAAAGTCTACACAGACACCACCCAAGGCCAGGATTGAACCTAGATCTTTGGCGCTCTGAGGCAGCAGCTCATTTAGCTCCTTGTCACTGACTATTTATTAAATAATCCTCTGGGAACATTTCACTAAATATAGAGAGTCTACATTATGATAGAGTAACCAGTATGGGAGCTGACATGAAAATAGCGAGTCCATGCACAGCCTCCATGGTTTTGTTAATCGCAAGACTTCATGTTTTATTGAATTAACATTTTTATTTCCCCAGTGGCTTTCTGCGTGGATCTTAATTATTGCCTCTGCTGGGATTGTCCTAGACTTATTTTCAGGACAGCCCAGTACTCGGAGATAATACGGAATGACAAAGTTGTGTTTATGGAGAATCACTGCATCTCCATTTCCATCACAATGTCTGGCACTTCATTAGAATCTAATCTCATCTCATTACAGTGTAACTGGTTGTTCATTGGGAATGGCAGCACATTCTTACAATTACAATTAAATTAAATTAAAGTACCACATATAACATCGAAGGCAAAGGAGAATTGTTACATTTTGTTTTGGTGGAACAGTTTGAGGAAAATCACGGCCTCCACCAGAAAGGTCAAGAAGTTAATTGGCAATAGAACCAGAAGAGATTGTATATTTCATAACGAGTTGTGCCATCTGGAATGCGCTACCTGAAAGGGCAGTGGAAACAAGGTCAAGAATAATTTTAAAAATAGATAAATACTTGAAGCGAATAATCTTTCCAGAATTATAGGAAAAAGAGCAGGGGGAGAGGGTATGATTTAATAGCTCATTGAAAATGGCTGCACAGGTAGGAAGGGCTAAATGGTGTGCGTCTGCTTTCAGATGCCTTCAACTCCCACATTATCTATCTGGAGCTTGAATGCCTTGGAGGAATAGAGCAGAGAGAAATCTGTAAGAATATACTTGACTGAAGTTGATTAAATTTTGCAGCAGATGCTCTGGGAGGATCAATTTGAGATTTCCAAAGTCAAAATCTAAAGCATTTTTTAGAAATGTCTATATTCAGTGATAACAAACTATTTGCAGCTGAGCTCAGACATTCTCAATAGGTGCACACTGAATATTTCAAAAGAAGAATTTGCCCTTTCACCAGACCTTGCACCAGTCAATGAAAGCCAGTGGCAGCTTCACAACATTGAACAATTCCAGTGCAGACGGCTCAAATATGTTTTCCTCTTACATTGTTTCTCCCATTGGATCCGCTTCACAATCCTCTTCGGACCTTCAGCTCTTTCTTTCTCATTGCAAGTGTATTACAGAAGTGATAGTTATCAGGATAAAATTCTGTAGAACTAAGCCAACAGGGAATGAATTTTATTATTGGGGCTCTGCATCTCAGTTACCAGCAGCTGAGACATGCAGGAACAGCCTGCTCTAACACATGCATATCGTCTTCAATCATTCTTTGCATTTGTTTTCCCCAACCTAAACAAAATGTCACTCTTGTTCAATGGTGTTTTTCCAGATATCAGCTCTGATCTCAACCAATTGATCAGGTGTTCCTCATGCTTGATGCACGAGAAAGAATCCTGCCCTGGTTATAGCCATTGGAACTATATGCAGATACTACATACTGTAGAAGCAGAGAGACATAAAATGCTGGAGTAACTCAGCAGACAGGAAGCATCTCTGAAGAAAAAGGATTCCGAACCAAACATTTACCCATTATTTTTCTCCAGAGATGCTGCCTGACTCGCTGAGTTACTTCAGCATATCTTCAGTGTAAACCAGCATATGCAGTTCCTTCCAATACATAGATGAGGCATAGTATCGAAACAGAACTAGTCAAAGGTGAGGAAACCCAAGGCTGGCTTAGTCAATAAGATAAACACAAAATACTGGAATAACTCAGTGGGACAGGCAGCATCTCTGGAGAGAAGGAATGGCTGACGTTTCGGGTCAGTCAATAAGATGTTAACAGACAATGGCTGAAAATGAAAGAGGGAGCGTGATGAAATGAATATCAGGTGGATACATCAATTTGAACAAATTGGATAGGTTAACTATTAAATTGAGCCCAAGTGGAGATTGTGCTAAAATCAGGAACATAAAGTTTCAGCCTATCGATTTTCTACCAGAGATTTTGATGTGGACATTAAATGTTTTATCCATTCCTTTTCTAGCTGTGTACAGAGAATCAGGTCTCCAATCTGATGTCTCCATATCTCTAACTTGGCAGTTACAGCCATAATATTAATTACTTGGGAAACATCAGAGGGTAGTGAGTATTTGGAATGAGTTGGAAGAGGTGGAGGAGGCAGGTACGATTAAAAAGGTATTTGGACAGGTACATGAAATAAACTATTTAGTGGGATCGGAGCTAACTGTGAGCAAATGGGACCTGATCAGATAAACATCTTGGCCAACATGGATGAGTTAGGCCAAGGGACCTGTTTCAATGCCATATGACTCCTCAATATCAAGTTTGGGAAGCATTTATTATTACTCATTAGTATTGGTATTTGTTCACTATTGTTATGTGTACTGACATACAGTAAAATGCATTGTCCATGTGATATATACCATATACAAGCTCATCAGATAGTGCAAAAGAGACAGAGCACTGGATATCGTGTACAGTTGTAGAGAAAGTGCAGATTTTAAAATGTGCAGGGGTTGCAAACAAGCGAGGTTGAAAGATTGTCAATTCACCCTTGGTATATGAGAGGTGCATTCAAGAGTCAGATAACAGTGGGGAAGAAGCTGTTTTTCAACCTAGTGGTATGTGCTTTCAAACATTTGTATCTTCAGCCCAGCAGGAGAATGATCATGGTGTGAGTGCTCCTTGATTATGTGGCTGCTTTCCTGGGGCAGTGTGAAATGTAAATGGGGGTCAAGGGGAGGGGAGGGGAGGGGAGGGGAGGGGAGGGGAGGGGAGGGAAGGGAAGGGAAGGGAAGGGAAGGGAAGGGAAGGGAAGGGAAGGGAAGGGAAGGGAAGGGAAGGGAAGGGAAGCCTGGCTTACATGGTGAACTGGGCTGCATTTGCAACTCTCAGCAATTTCCTGCCGTCTTGTGCAGAGCAGTTGCTAAACCAGGTTCTAACCAAACCATCCTGATAGAATGCCCTCTATGGTGCATCTGTAGAAAATGGTAAAAGTCATTGGAGATATCATCATATCATATCATATCATATATATACAGCCGGAAACAGGCCTTTTCGGCCCTCCAAGTCCGTGCCGCCCAGTGAGCCCCGTACATTAACACTATCCTACACCCACTAGGGATAATTTTTACATTTACCCAGCCAATTAACCTTCATACCTGTACGTCTTTGGAGTAATAGAATTTCTTTAGTCTTCTGAGGGAAAAAACAGAAGCATCTTTGTTTTTACTTTGCCACAGCTTCAATGGATTGGACCAGGACAAATTGTCAGTTTATACGAAGGAACCTGAAGCCTTCGACCATCTCCACTTCAGTACCATTGATTCAGACTGGGGGATGCACTCTGCCCCACTTTCTGAAATCGATGGCCAACTCCTTCATTTTACTGACATTGAGGGAATGGTTGTTTCTTGACACCATGTTACTGAGCTCTTGGTCTCCTTCCTGTACGCCATATAGTTATTGTTTAAAGATAGACACAAAAAGCTGGAGTAACTCGACGGGACAGGCAGCATTTCTGGAGAGAAGGAATGGGTGACGTTTCGGGTCGTGACCTATCTTCAGTTTGAGATAGTACGTGGGGAAGGTTGCATGACCAACCTTTGCACTGACATTACTTCCTTTAATGTGTAGGAAGGAACTGCAGATGCTGGTTTAAATTGTAGACACAAAATACTGGAGTAACTCAGTGGGACAGTCAGCATCTCTGGAGAGAAGGAATGTGTGACGTTTCGGGTCCAGACCCTATTACTTCCTTTAACTTCAGAATGACATGGGAGCCATTGATTATGTCTCTCAACTGGGTCCTTTTTTTAGGGCGCCCACATGAGCCACCCCTAAACAGAACAGAGCCGAGAAACATCCTCTGTGTTTCCATGTCAATCATCTGAAAAGAAGTAAGAGTTTAAAAAATTGTTTAAATATTTAATCAATGATTTGCCCAAAATACCTCCGCCATGTTGACTGGTTTATTGAGCAAGTTCTTACACAACGTGTACAGAATTCACTTATCACCACCATCCCTGCATCCATGCCAAGTTCCAATATGAGTCAGGGTCCCCGGTGATGTCTGGGGCCTTCTTCAATTGGAGACATCTCGACTCTCAGCTTCTTAATGACTCCACAAAGTCCCAACAGAGTTGAGCCTCTGAATAGATTGCGATGACAAAAGATGTGATATTCAAGCTCCCAACATTGTGACAAGGGCACTGTCAATGTACAGCACATTAAATTTGGCCAGCTGAATGATCAGTAAACCACCGTGACAATCTGGACACTTTCCAACCAGAGACAAAGTCAAGTCCAATAGACAGTCCTTTAAAGATGTCAAATGTACATTTGACTCACAATAGAGTCACCAGAGCTCATCTTCAAAGGAGAGTTTAACATATTGCTGCCACTGTTAGCTCATTTAGCATTTATTACCAGGAATAAACTCAAGCCAGAAGTTTATTAGGTATAATTCAGGATGAAGAGAGCAGGAAATTACATCTATAATTAGTAACAACACACACACATCAACCACCCACCAAGATTAAAGGACCTGGAATTTTGCTGTGAACAGCTCACTGTTTCAATGATGGTAGCAGCTTCCAAAGAACTCAGATGTTCAATCAGATGTTGAAATCGGGAAGATGTAGCCAAATATTTCTACCTCTGCTGAGGGGTTGAAAATGATTCCTAACCATGGAATTAGAACCAAACAATTTTGCAGTAAGGTTATCCATTTGTAATATTAACTCAGTTTTCTCTCTTTGCAGATCCTGCCTGCTGACGATCGTTAGTGATACTCTCCTTTTGGTGTCAAGTTTCTACAATTCCATTTCACAGCTTTAATATGTCTCTTTGTTTTATCTCTTCCTCTAACTGTTCTCTCTAAACTATAAACCAGTAGACTGCATGTACAGTGGCATTACCACAGAAGCCCCGGTTTCATCCTGTCAGGGGTATTCTCTTTCTCCTATCTGTTCCTTCCTCAGCCTGCCTGCACCTCAGTACTAACTTATTTTCTTTCTTCCCTTGTCCTGATAAAGGGACTTCGATGTGAATCATCGGCTCTGGTTCCCTTTCCATTTGGTGCCTCCAGCATTCTCTGTGTTTATCTCCTAGTGCCATGATATTTAGCCTCTTTCTCCAGTATGAATGTGGAGAAATCAATGAACTGAAAAGAAAAAAAGTATTGACAAAAAGAACCTAAAAAGTTCATACATTTTCTTGTAGAAGATGCAACTGAGATTTTAATTAAATGCTAATCTATTGATATCGCTTACAAAATAAGCAGCCTTCAAAAAAACTTATTATGTGTGAATTCAAGTCCCTCAGCTATTTTCTTTTCAAAATTTCAATAGACAATAGACAATAGACAATAGGTGCAGGAGTAGGCCATTCAGCCCTTCGAGCCAGCACCGCCATTCAATGCGATCATGGCTGATCACTCTCAATCAGTACCCCGTTCCTGCCTTCTCCCCATACCCCCTCACTCCGCTATCCTTAAGAGCTCTATCCAGCTCTCTCTTGAAAGCATCCAACGAACTGGCCTCCACTGCCTTCTGAGGCAGAGAATTCCACACCTTCACCACCCTCTGACTGAAAAAGTTCTTCCTCATCTCCGTTCTAAATGGCCTACCCCTTATTCTCAAACTGTGGCCCCTTGTTCTGGACTCCCCCAACATTGGGAACATGTTATCTGCCTCTAATGTGTCCAATCCCCTAATTATCTTATATGTTTCAATAAGATCCCCCCTCATCCTTCTAAATTCCAGTGTATACAAGCCCAATCGCTCCAGCCTTTCAACATACGACAGTCCCGCCATTCCGGGAATTAACCTAGTGAACCTACGCTGCACGCCCTCCATAGCAAGAATATCCTTCCTCAAATTTGGAGACCAAAACTGCACACAGTACTCCAGGTGCGGTCTCACCAGGGCCCGGTACAACTGTAGAAGGACCTCTTTGCTCCTATACTCAACTCCTCTTGTTACGAAGGCCAACATTCCATTGGCTTTCTTCACTGCCTGCTGAACCTGCATGCTTCCTTTCATTGACTGATGCACTAGGACACCCAGATCTCGTTGAACTCCCCCTCCTCCTAACTTGACACCATTCAGATAATAATCTGCCTTTCTATTCTTACTTCCAAAGTGAATAACCTCACACTTACCTACATTAAACTGCATCTGCCATGTATCCGCCCACTCACACAACCTGTCCAAGTCACCCTGCAGCCTTATTGCATCTTCCTCACAATTCACACTACCCCCCAACTTAGTATCATCTGCAAATTTGCTAATGGTACTTTTAATCCCTTCGTCTAAGTCATTAATGTATATCGTAAATAGCTGGGGTCCCAGCACCGAACCTTGCGGTACCCCACTGGTCACTGCCTGCCATTCCGAAAGGGACCCATTTATCCCCACTCTTTGCTTTCTGTCTGTCAACCAATTTTCTATCCATGTCAGTACCCTACCCCCAATACCATGTGCCCTAATTTTGCCCACTAATCTCCTATGTGGGACCTTGTCGAAGGCTTTCTGAAAGTCGAGGTACACCACATCCACTGACTCTCCCTTGTCAATTTTCCTAGTTACATCCTCAAAAAATTCCAGTAGATTTGTCAAGCATGATTTCCCCTTCGTAAATCCATGCTGACTCGGAGATAAATGTTATTTTACTTGAGTATTAAAAGTTTATGATATTAAACTTCTGTCTAAATGCCATGCGTATTACGCAGACTTAATTCCATATATTCTTGATTAATACAAGTGTCAGAGGTTATGGGGAGAAGGCAGAAGAATGGGGTTAGTAGAGATAGATCAGCCATAATTGAATGGTGGAGTAGACTCGATGGGCTAAATGGCCTAATTCTACTCCTATTCCTTATGACCTTATTATGAAATGTTTCTAAACATAGTTTTGCATTTTGCTTGTTTCTCTTTGGCGAGTGATTTTTTTTCCACTGTGACTGTCTTCTTTGATGGCATCAGTTTTGCTGGCCACGAGACAACCCTGGAGCTGACATGTGGCAGCTATTGACATTGAAAGAGGAGAAATGCACACCATGGGGATGGCTGTGCACTTGTGGAAAGTCCCACGAGGTCAGTGACAATGCAAAACAAATAAAACTCCAGATACCGAAATCTGAAGTAAAAATAGAAATGCTAAAAGAACACAGCCAGTCAGATTGGCTGAGTTCTGCTTTTGTTTCAGTGGCAATGTCATGACTGGCATGGCCCTGGGGAGTGTTGTAGACAGAGAGACCTCAGAATGCAGGTACATAGTACATTTAGCTCACTAGGCCTTCATCGGTCAGGGCATAGAGCACAAGAGTTGGCACATTATTTACAGCTTTACAGATATTGCTGACACTGCATTAGGATTACTGGACACCTAGCTATAAGAAGGATGTCCTTACACTGGAAAGGGTGCAGAAAACATTCCGCGGCAGCCTCGGCGGCGGTGGCAGAGCCTTGTGGTGATGGGGTCTTGGCGGCGGTGAAGCCTCATGACGGCGGCTCAGCCTCGAGGGTTGGCCCGCGGTCGGCGGTCGATGAGAGCGTGGGGGGACTGCCGTAAGAGGGGGGGTGGAAGAACAATGGACAATGGGGAGGGAGGGGGGTGCGAACAATGGACAATGGGGACGCGGCGTGGGGGACTGCTGTGGGGAGGGTAGGGTGGGCGGAAGAACAAAGGATGAGCCGGCACACTTTGTAAGCGCCGTAGGTGGCCGTAATTTGTATACCTTGGGTATGCAAGCAAACAGTTTCACTGTGCCTTGTCACAAGTGATAATAAAGTATTCCATCCATCCAAAAGATTCACAGGAATGCTACCAGGAGTGGCAGGCTTGAGTTTTAAGGAGAGACTGGATAAACTGGGATTTTTCTCCCTGGAGCGCAGGAGGCTGAGGGATGATCTAATAGGAGCTATGAAAAATCATGATGAGCATAAATAAGATGGATGGTTGTCTTTTTCCACAGGGCAGAAGTGTCTAAAACCAGAAGGCATAGATTTAAGATGAGAGGTGAAAGATTTAAAGGGGACCCAGGGGATTTTTTTTCGCACAGAGGGTAGTAGGTATGTGGAACAAATTGCCAGAGAAAGCTGTAGAGGTGTGTACAATTACAACTTTTAAAAGATATTTGGACAGATACATGGATAGAAAAGATTTTGGAAGGATACGATCCAAACACAGGCAAATGGAACTAACTCAGTCAACTTGGTCAGCATGGACAGATTAGGCCAAAAGGCCTATTTCTGTGTAGGAACAAACTGCAGGTGCTGATTTAAATCGAAGATAGACACAAAATGCTGGAGCAACTCAGCGGGTCAGGCTGCATCACTGGAGAAAAGGAATAGGTGAAATTTTGGGTTGGAACCTTTCCTCAGACTCTGAAGAGTCTGAAGACTGAGAGAGAGAAAAAGGACTGTTTCTGTGTTGTGTAATGCTGACTCTATGACTTTCACCCAAGGGTAAAGAGTGACCATTGGAGATGATTTTTAATCGGACTTTATTATATCTGATACTAAATGTTGCCCCCTTTATCCGTGCACGATGGATGGCTTGATTGTAATCGCATAGTTTTTTCTTTGACTGCATAGCACATAAACAAAAGATTTTCACTATCTCGGTACACGTGACAATAATAAACTGAACTGAAATCGGAGGCCTGAATATGTTCAACACCAGATTTTCACATCAATCCTGCTTAAGCCATTTCAACACAGTTTTGATAAATTGTCAAAGTTCTGGATGAATAAAGTCTGTTTTTAAAAATAAGTTCTCCCAGGTGTGTTACTGCGCATTGTATTCTGGTCATCACTTGCAAAGTCACAGTCAACAATTGTGGTAGGGTGGAGGATATGGATAGAGTGGGGGAAATGAACAAAGAAAATTTGGCACTTTAATGACTTCCTGTTGTTATCCATCAGCTGTTATTTCAATGGGGGAAAAAAAGGTAATTTTATCCATTTAAGATGGGATTCAAATGCTCAACTATTCATTGATTTAAGATATATTTCTCATCTCAGAACATGTCAAATGCCTCTTGGTGAAATTTGAATGTTCCTCGAAAAATCATTACTTCCCTTAGATATAAATCAAAGTTGTCAACTGTGTGTTTGACATCCAAATTAGGTCAGTGAGCATCAGCACACATCTGATAGGCAGCCTAACAGCAGGGAAATAATTGTTTCATTTCAGCCTACTTAGGGGGAAGTCAAAGCAATTAGATCGTTGGGAAAAAATGTTCAAGATTTTTTTTTAAATAGGAAAGATTTCAACACTGGGCAGAATATCTACATATTTTGATTGTCACATGCCTGCACTTATCACCATCATTTCAAAATGGTACGTGGTTAGCTGCAGAATGAACCTCCTTATATGCTGACCATGTCTGCTCTTTGTGACCCTAACATAATGCAGATACAATCTATTCTTAAGCTTTAACTGTTCCTTTTCCCAATTGACCAAATATGTCAATTTAATGCTAATGACTGTCAAATTATAACAGTAGCACTCTATGGCTTTTCTCCAAATTAATTCATTGTAAGAGAAGAACAGATTTATATAATTAGGATAAGTTTGATTATACATTTGCCTTCATCAACAACCATTTTAGAAAGTTAGTTTAATTTAGTGATACAGCACGGAAACAGGCCCTTCAGCCCACCGTGCCCGTGCCGACCAGCAATCCCTGTGCACTAGCACGATACTACACACTAAGGACAATTTACAATTTTTACCAAAGACAAATAACCTACAAACCTGTACGTCTTTGGAGTGTGGGAGAAAACTGGAGCACCTGGAGAAAATTCATGCAGTCACAGGGTTAACATACAAACTCCGTACAGACAACACCCATGGTCAGGATCGAACCGAGGTCTCTGACGCTGTTAGGCAGCAACTCTACATTGCACCACCAATTTAATTAATTCATAGAATTTAAAATCAATTTGAATGTTTGAAAGAAAGATCTGCATTTATGTAGAATTTACGCTACTCTCTTTGAATATCCCAACACAATTTACAGCCACAGAACCTAGTTCTCTCCCCTCAATATTAATATTTTCTTTTACTTTTGCATAAGATTTTCCCATTTCCAGTGGGGCAATATTATTGACTCATTTGTATACAAACTATCGGACAAAGTCAACAAATTGAAAGGTGATGGAACTATGATTTCCATGTAAACTTTACCAAATTCATCACTTTCCAACATCAGTACTATTTAAGTCCTTATGTGAAGACAAACAAGTTACAAGTATCTATGACCATATTGTACATGTTAGTTCTATTCCATCTAATAGAAACAAAGTCGACAACTGTCCATTCATACATAACACACTTATTCTTTTCATTGCTGAAATTCTATTAGTGCCCAAAGATCCCTCAGACTTTCCTCCTCATAACAATTGATAAACATTTACAATCCTTACATCGATATTCTTGATTTAGTTCCACACCCCTTTGCTATCATTTGCTTCCCATTATATTGATTGAAAAACTCTGGAGACCAAAGAATTCGGGATGGGAAGATGAAATAGATAATTCTTGGTGGAATAAAACATTTTGTGATGTTGGCACAGGCCAGTTAATTTTCACTTTAGTGAAGTACAGTCAAAGATTACCTTGAAAAAAACAAATATAGTCTTTTATTTTTTTGGATTATTATTACCACTATGCTCCTTGTTGGATATCATTAAGGACATCATGAAGGAAAAGGGGAGGAATGGAGGAACAAATATCACTATGAACCAGAAATTGAAATAGAAAGTACAAGCGAGTCAGTTATCTTAAACCTCCCTCTAGAAAGTTCAGATATGATGAAATTTTGGAATATTCTCCGCTTTGCTGGATTCATAATCATCACAGGAACATTAAAGTTCCACATAATCCCTCTGACTGCTGTTAGAAAACACATTTTCTATTTCCATCATTGATGAGACATAGAACAAAGATGTTTTTTATATTAAAATCTACTCATAGTTATCACACTTATCTAGTGTGATAAGTTTTACTCTACAAATTGAGAGGGAGAAGGGAAAATAGGAAGTGTCAGTATTACAGTATAGCAAAGGGGATTACAGAGGCATGAGGCAGGAGCTGGCCAGATTTGACTGGAAGGAGGCCCTAGCAGGAAAGATGGTGGAACAGCAATGGCAGGTATTCCTGGGAATAATGCAGAAGTTGCAGGAATCAATTTATCCCAAAGAGGAGGAAAGATTCTAAGGGGAGTAAGAGGCACCCGTGGCTGACAAGGGAAGTCAAGGACAGCATAAAAATAAAAGAGAAGTATAACATAGCAGAGAAGAGTGGGAAGCCAGAGGATTGGGACTCTTTTAAAGAGCAACAGAAGATAACTAAAAAGGCAATACGGGGAGAAAAGATGAGGTACGAGGGTACCTCCATTAATATAAAGGAGGATAGTAAAAGCTTTTTTAGGTATGTGAAGAGGAAAAAAATAGTCAAGGCAAATGTGGGTCACTTGAAGACAGAAGCAGGGGAATTTATTATGGGGAACAAGGAAATGGCAGACGAGTTGAACCTGTACTTAGGATCTGTCTTTACTAAGGAAGATACAAACAATCTCCCAGATGTTCTAGTGGCCAGAAATCCTAGGGTGACGGAGGAACTGAAGGAAATCCACATTAGGCAGGAAATGGTGTTGGGTAGACTGATGAGACTGAAGGCTGATAAATCCCCAGGGCCTGATGATCTGCACCCCAGGGTACTTAAGGAGGTGCCTCTAGAAATTGTGGATGCATTGGTAATCATTTTCCAATGTTGCATAGATTCAGGATCAGTTCCTGTGGATTGGAGGGTAGCTAATGTTATCCACTTTTTAAGAAAGGAGAGAGAGAGAAAACGGGAAATTATAGACCAGTTAGTCTGACATCAGTGGTGGGGAAGATGCTGGAGTCAATTATAAAAGACGAAATTGCGGAGCATTTGGATAGCAGTAACAGGATCGTTCCGAGTCAGCATGGATTTACGAAGGGGAAATCATGCTTGACTAATCTTCTGGAAATTTTTGAGGATGTAACTAGGAAAATTGACTGGGGAGAGCCGGTGGATGTGGTGTACCTCGACTTTCAGAAAGCCTTCGACAAGGTCCCACATAGGAGATTAGTGGGCAAAATTAGAGCACATGGTATTGGGGGTAGGGTACTGACATGGATAGAAAATTGGTTGGTAGACAGAAAGCAAAGAGTGGGGATAAATGGGTCCCTTTCAAAATGGCAGGCAGTGACTAGTGGAGTACCGCAAGGCTCGGTGCTGGGACCACAGCTATTTACAATATACATTAATGACTTGGATGAAGGGATTAAAAGTACCATTAGCAAATTTGCAGATGATACAAAGCTGGGTGGTAGTGTGAACTGTGAGGAAGATGCTATGAGGTTGCAGGATGACTTGGACAGGTTGTGTTAGTGGGCGGATGCATGGCAGATGCAGTTTAATGTGGATAAGTGTGAGGTTATCCATTTTGGTGGTAAGAATAGGAAGGCAGATTATTATCTGAATCGTATCAAGTTAGGAAAAGGGGACGTACAACGAGATCTGGGTGTCCTAGTGCATCAGTTACTGAAAGGAAGCATGCAGGTACAGCAGGCAGTGAAGAAAGCCAATGGAATGTTGGCTTTCATAGCAAGAGGAGTTGAGTATAGGAGCAAAGAGGTCCTTCTACAGTTGCACAGGGCCTAGTGAGACCGCACCTGGAGTACTGTGTGCAACTTTGGTCTCCAAATTTGAGGAAGGATATTCTTGCTATTGAGGGTGTGCAGCGTAGGTTTACAAGGTTAATTCCCGGAATGGCGGGACTGTCGTATGTTGAAAGACTGGAGCGACTAGGCTTGTATACACTGGAATTTAGATGGATGAGAGGGGATCTTATCAAAACATATAAGATTATTAAGGGATTGGACACGTTAGAGGCAGGAAACATGTTCCCAATGTTGGTGGAGTCCAGAACCAGGGGCCACATTTTGAGAATAAGGGGTAGGCCATTTAGAACGGAGATGAGGAAAAACGTGTTCAGTCAGAGAGTTGTGAATCTGTGGAATTCTCTGCCTCAGAGGGCAGTGGAGGCCAATTCTCTGAGAGAGAGAGAGAGAGAGAGAGAGAGAGAGAGAGAGAGAGAGAGAGAGAGAGAGAGAGAGAGAGAGAGAGAGAGAGAGCTAGATAGAGTTAAGGATAGCGGAGTCAGGGGGTATGGGGAGAAGGCAGGAAAGGGATACTGATTGAGAATGATCAGCCATGATCACATTGAATGGTGGTGCTGGCTCGAAGGGCCGAATGGCCTACTCCTGCACCTATTGTCTACTGTCTATTGTCATCGATCTGAGCAATGGATTGCATTGCACTCTCAGGCTAATTTTCAAAATGAAGAAATAAAATATAATTCATTTTAAGACACAGACTGGTCTTTCCAGACATTCTTTGCGCATTTTCAGTTTAAACCTTGTCACAGAGAGACTGATAAAAGGGTAAATCAGGAGGCAAAACCAAAAATGATTCCCAGACTTAAGAATCGCTAAATAATCTCTTCCAGAACATTTGATTTGGATTCATACTTTTATCAAGCCTTTATGACTGTGCAGCATCAAAACATTCTTCATTCTGGATCTCTTCTAAATTCATGTTTTTCATGGATTGTGCCATTCACAAAATGATAAAGATATCAACAAAGTGTGAAAATCTCACTGTATTTTGTGTCGTTGACATGTTAGCAGCTTTGAAACATCTTTGTGATTTCTTCTCTCTTTATTTATGAGAAGTCTGATTTTTGTTGGAGGTACCATTAATCTTCTTGCTGGAACAGCAGTAAAACAGACAGCTCTGAGCATACACCATTAAATTCTAATTCACAAGAAATTTGCATTTTCATATGTGATTTACTTTTTCATTCATCTCTATCTTCCTGTCCCTTAGGACTGAAAGAAGGTCTGTGATAATGGACACAGATGTGTGTAAAGTTGCAGGGGAAAATCTACAACCAAATATTCCCTTGATGCAAGGGCAAAATGTTGATAATCCACATCAACATAGTGCCAAATGCCCTTTTATCCACAAGGTTTCCAAAAGCATCTTAAACAGTGCATGTAAATATTACTTAACTCTTTCTTTGCCCTTTTTGTTTACCCACAAACAAAACCTTGACTGATTTCTTCAGTAAAATGGTGGCAAGTATAGTACTGAAGTACCTTTGCTTTTTCCGAAATGTGGGTAGTACTGGCCATTCCCAATAGTGTTAAGCTGGAAAAGGTACAGAAAAGATTTACGATAATGTTGCCAGGACTCGAGGACCTGAGCTATATGAAGTGGTTAAGCAGACTAGGACTTTATTCCTTCGAGCATAGGAGGTTGATGGGTGATCTTATAGAGGTGTACAAGATCATGAGGGCAATAGATAGGGTAAATGCACAGAACCGTTTACTCAGAGTACGGGAATCGATAACCAGAGGATAAGGTTTAAGGTGAGGGGGATAAGATTTAATAGGAACCTGAGGGGTAATTTTCTTTTACACAAAGGGTGGAATGAACTGCGAGAGGATGTAGTTGAGGCAGGTACTATCGCAATGTTTAGAAACATTTAGGCACGTACATGGATAGGATAGGTTTAGAGGAATATGGGCCAAATGCATGCAGGTGGGACTAGTGTAAATGGGGCAAGTTGGTTGGCATGGGCCGAAGGTCCTGTATCCACGCTGTATGACTCTATATCTCTTATCTAAGCAGCCATTCAGAGAGTCGTTACAAATCAACCACACTACTGAATTCACACCAACAATGGTCAGCATACTGTATCTCCTTCAATTAAAGTACAATATTGTTTTTTTATATACATTTACAATCCAATAATTTGATGGTCACCTAAATTTTCAATGAACTTCTTAATTCTGGACTTATTTGATTCCTTGAATTTAATTCTCCCAGCTTCTGAGGTGGGATGAACATTTTCTGCAGGACCTCCCGGCATGTCTTTCTTGTCTCTTCCTTCCGAATGGACTACCTCCCGAAAGCACAATGCAAACAAAAGCTACTTTTTACCGCTGCTATCTAGTGCACTATACCGCTAGAAATTGCAGTGTACTCATGAATTGCTACCTGTTTTTGTGATGTTCCTCAAAGGATAATTATTGGCCAGGACAGCAAAGATATCTCCTCTTCTCCTTGAAAATAATGTCACCCCGAAACAAGAACAACTCACTGACAATGAAGATTTTTTTTACTACAAACAGATTCAGCGACTAAAACAGGATGCTGCATCAATATGTCCAAGGATTAACAGCTCGCATTAATCTTTTTTCTTCACAACAGAGAGGAGTTTGACTGTGATACACACTGGGACAAGGAAGAGCTGAGATTATGATGAGCCATTCAACATTATAATTGCCAAATGTGACAAGTTTGGGTCTAAAGCATGAAGCAGCTAATAAGAACAAGAGTCTACAATTAATTTTAAAAAGTTATTTTATGAATGTATTGATGGCATAGACATTGCTTCGCCAATCAGAGGAAATATGAAAAATGGCTCCCGGTGAAGCATTGCCAAATGATGACCAATTGTTATCTCTGTTTCTCTTTCCAGAAGTTGTATCTGACCAACAGTTCCTGTTTTTATTTCTGATTTCCAGCAGTTGGAGATTTTTTTCAAAAGCACTGCAATAATCCAATAACTTGTATTTGCTGTTTGATCTCCATATTTTTTAACAATTTTCTCCCATCCCCCCAATTCTTAATCCCCTCAATCCTGGCTCATTCCAACATATGTCAATGAGGTATAAAAGAACAGAAAAAGGATCGGTGGATGCTGGCAACCTGAATTAAAAGCAAAAAATACTGGAAAATGGCAGGCAGCATAAGTGTAGAGAAGTAACAGTTCATGTCAGACCTCATCAGACCTCTGCACACCATCATCAGACCTCATCAGACCTCTGCACACCATTCTGAACATTTTAAGCTTGCTTTACATTCTCCCCAATTCTTACAAACCCAAACACTCTGGTGCAACCAAAGCAGTGCCCAAATTTTCAGGCTGAACCTTTTCTTCAAGGATGACATGGGTGTGCAAAACAGATGCCTCTGGAGAACTATGGACTTCCATGGGGACCAATAAACAGGAAGAATACAGCATACAGAACCCAACATCTGATCTAAGGCTTCACAGTCCTATCTCCCATTATCCGGCTAACAATGTACATGTGAGCTATATTTCCATACTTGCATCTGTGACTACATAAAATAATCAAATCCAAGTAGGTACGTGTGCCTGTTTTGCATTCACAACTAAACTCCTGGTAACCTCTCTCTCTCAGCTTCCTATGAGATTTATTATGCACAGCAGCTGCTCTGAAAGCCACACAATCACATGTTGCTGTTCCCTGCTGTATTAGAGGGGTCATTAGCACTCTCTATTGCACCAAGTCAGATATCACCTTCTTCATCATCAACCCACAGAAGAGGGCAGAACAGCCATAGACATTTACTGCCATTGCAGGCTCTCCCAAAGAAAACCACACACAGACTGCAATATTATGACAATTGTAGTTCCCATTCTCAACACTCAAATACACAGCGGGAGGGAGGGAATCCTTTTACAGGAAGGAAGAGACAAGAGAGACATGCTGCGTGATCCTGCAGCAATTTTAAGCTGCTAATGGTTAGTTTAGTTTAGTTTAGAGAAACAGGTCCTTCGGCCCACCGGGTTCACGTCGACCAGCGATCCCCGCATATTAACACTATCCTACACCCACACGGGACAATTTTTACATTTACCAAGCCAATTAACCTACAAACCTGTACATCTTTGTAGTATGGGAGGAAACCGAAGATCTCGGAGAAAACCAAAACGGGAGGATTGTACAAACTCCGTACAGACAGCACCCATAGTCAGGATCGAACCCGGGTCTCCGGCACTGCATTCGCTGTAAGACAGCAACTCTACCGCTGCGCCACCATGACTGCCCTATCATACTCATCATAGAGTAGACTTGATAACTGCAATGCAAATGTTTGCAGTGAACCTCAGCCTAGTGCATCTTTTGGCAAATATTGATACCTTGAGAATATAATTTGCTGCTTGTGTCCGAACATCAAGCTCATACTGGAGGAGGAACTACAGATAGACCATTACTGCCTGACACACTGACAAAAGCAATATTTTTTAATGAAGCCCTTAGTGACCCATGACTATCTAAGATTCTGAGCGCTGACCATTTATTTCATCCACAGATCGATGATGCTGCTTCAAAATTTTCAAAGTGTAGGAGAATCTGCTCCTCATGCAAAGCGTACTGAACCATCTTTTACCACTACTCCCCTTATATTTGTCTGGGAATGGTTAGGGCAGGTGTCACTATATTTTCAAAATTGTATTGGATGGTATGCATGTATATTATAAAAAACATTTGTATTAGATAGTATGTGAGTCCGTGTAAGGCCGAGGGATATGGCAGTGTCACTTGATAAGAACTGTTGCAATGTGAAGGATGTATTTAAGAATGGATATATTCCAATCCATAAACCTTTTCGGCTTCTGGGGTATTTGAATGTTCAAACATATCTCAGTCATGTGTGCGCTACAGGCCATTGATATCACCTGCCTATTGTCCTGATTTAATATCCACCTGATATGTGAAGAGTCCATTAATTGAGAATGTTGAAAGTGTATGCCCTTGGCTATTCTTCAGGCAAAGACATCTGTACCGATGAATGGAGTTGTGCTTGTATTCGAAGAAATTATATCTGGCAAATCTCAGACAAGCTCCCCTACTCTTGGTGCCTCAGCTCATTTCTGCCAGTACCCATCAGGGCCAGCACTAGAACGAGCCAAATTATTGTACCAAGGTGGCCCTCTTCACTCTGAAATACCATGTCTTTTCTTGAAAATTTTTGGCTATAATAAAAACATTTGCAAAAAGGTGGTTGAGTGGGAAGCACACTCTGGCTTTTTCAACGGTTCAACAGTCCTTTATTATCACGTGTACCATTTAAGGTAGAGTGAAATTTGATTTACCATACAGGCATACCAGAAAAAAGCAACAAGACACACAACTACACCAAAATTACCATAATCATCCACCACAGCGGATTCCCCACATTCCTCACTGTGATGGAAGGCAATAAAGTCTAATCTTCTACCCTCTTTATTCTCCCACGGTCGGGTAGTCAAACCATCATCAATCGGGACAATCAAAGCTCCCGCAGCCAGCGATCGAAGACCCCGCGTCGGGGCGGTCGAAGCTCTCGCAGTTTGGAGCTCCCGAAGTCGGTCCCTAACCAAGGACCGTGAGCTCCACGATGTTAAAGTCCACAGGCTCCCGTGTTTGGAGCTCCCAAAGTCGATTCCCAGCAAGTGGCCGCCAGCTCCTCGATGTTAGGCCGCAGAGCGGACGGAGATACGATGAAGAAAACAAATTGCATCTCCGGCGAGGAAAGAGATTTTAAAAAGGTTCCCCCAACCCCCCCCCCACATAATACAAAACTAAAGAACACTAAAACATACATTTAACACATATTAAGGAAAGGATGAGACGGATTGTTGGCGAGGCAGCCATTACGATGCCACCCAGCCTTTTCTAAATGATTGTGTGGAATAGTTATGGGAATGAATGGAGCAGTGTGGGTGTGACATTAATGGAATGTAGGAAAAAGTTGCCCCTCAGCTTCCTATTAAATCTTTCCCCTCTCATCTTAAACCCCCTATATCTACTGCTTCTTGATTCCCCTACCCTGGGTAAAAGACCAGGCATCTACCCTAACTATTCCCCTCATGATCTTATACCACTTCTATAAGATCACCCCTCGTCCTTTTGTGCTCCAAATAAGAAAATCCTCGCCTGCCTAACCTCTCCCAATAGCTCAGCCTTCCAATTCCTGGCAACATCCTCATAAAATCAATAATTCTCCCTGCCAATGCATGGGGTGTTCCTATGGATGCTCAGGTTACTTTACACACAGCACATGTTTGGTAGGTTGACTAACCATTGCATATTGCCATAGCCTAGTTGGGTGATGAATTAACTGAAATGTGGAAAGAATGCATTACCGGAAAAATTGGTGGAGGCGATGAGATTGCTCTGTGAAATGTCATAGATTTGATTGGCTCTGTCACAAGAAAATGTACTGGCAGCTTTAAAGCTGTTGCAAGACATTCAACCAGCGATTTCACATAATATCTACAGTCTCTGAAGCAGTGTGACATTACACAAAGGAGTTCAATGATGTTGTTATTTCAAAAAAACAGGGCCTTGGAATCCTTGGTTTTTAAGAGTTTATTCCCAAACAATATCAAGAGCACACACTACACAGTTTTAACAATGAAGATGTAGGACTGATGAATTTCTAGGCCTGAATCTTAGCCCATGTCAGGAAGGAAAACCCGTGTGTCTTTCCCCCTACTTCCATCCACTCTCCCCCCACCTGCCAACATTCAAACTCAGATCACAATTCAAGAAAAGAGGAAGTGAGAAAGCAGGAAACTACGGGCCAGTTAGCTCGTAATTTGTCACTGGAAAATTTTAGTTTAGATTTTTAGTTTGGAGATATGGCACGCAAACAGGTCCTTCTGCCCACTGATTCTGTGCCAACCAGCGATTCCCATACACTAACATTTTTCAACAATTTACAATTTTGTCCAAAGCCAATTAACCTACGTCTTTGGAGTGTTGGAGGAAACCCGAGCACCCAGCGAAAACCCATGCGGAACATACAAACTCCGTTCAGACAGCACCCATGGTCAGGATTGAACTTGGGTCTCTGGTGCTGTAAGGTAGCAACTCCTTTACTGCCACCGTGCCACCCCTTATTCTGGAAGCATTGGTATTGAATGTAGTAGTTACAGTAAAATGCACCATTTTCCCTTGCAATATATTTCAGTGCAATACTGATCAGTTTATTCACCCATTGAAGTGCAGAAGGATTTTATACTCAAAGCACCATTCAAGCTTTTCAAATACAGAGAGATTAAGATTAAATGAATTTCACTTTCTCTGTCACTGACATTCCATCTATCATTCTGCTGGAAAACTAACTCTACCTGCAACCGACAGATTTGATGCCAGGCATCCAGGGATTTACCAACATCAAGTGCCCCGATTAATATTCCCACTCGTCCAAATGCAATTTCCTTCTCCTCAACAATTGACGGCATTAAAATCCTTTGCTGAAAGGAATTTACTGAAGACCACCCGATGTTCTTAGATTGCTGCACAGCAGTGACATTTTATCAACAACACTGAAAAATAAAATATGGCAAAGCAGACTTAAATATAGGTTAATGCTCACCTGCGGGCAGTTTGCTCAAATATAGTCATAGAAAGCTATAGAAAAAAATGGACCCTTCAAAGCCAACGGTGCTATTTAAAGAAGGGAGGCATGCAATCTTAATTTTTCTCACTTTATTGTGATTTCATGATTTAGCAACAACCGCTATCATATTTTGTGCAGCTCAATATTAGCAAAGCATAGGATTATTCTTTCACCCCAGCAAACGTAATTTTATGAGGCCACCTGTCCAGCAGAACAAGTGGGACTAGACAATTATAATTAGCCTGCAAACTTACCCATCAGTAACCCTACATTCAGTCCTTCATTGAAGCCTCTTACATCAGTCTTCATGTCTTCAGTACATGGCCAGTCTCCAAATCAATATCACTCAAGTAAGAATGACTCAAAATCTCTTGATTTCATACTTATTTCTAAACAGTCTTCTGAGTGTTACCCAACCAATTCCCTCCAGCCTTTACCCAAAATCCATCTCATCTAGCCAGTCTTTGAAAACCTGCTCTAACGCCTCCTTTCTTGATTCAAACTGCACCAAACATTTTCTTCAACTTTACACCTCTGTCTATATTCCACAACATCATGATTCCTATAAAATCAGGCCATTGTCCAGTCTTTCCCCAGCACACCTTCTAATTTGATGCCTATGTGTGGAGACACATGAGATGGGCGTGGTATTAAATAAACATTTCACATCTGTATCGACTTTGGAGAAAAACATGGATGCTAGGGAACTCAATTAAGTTAATAGTGATACCTTGAAGAGAGTCCGCATTACAGAAGGCGTGATGCTGGAGGTCTTAAAAGGCATGAAGGTAGATACATCCCTGGGACCTGGTAAAATGAATCTAAGAACATTGTGGGAAGCTCAGGAACAAATTCTGGGGCCTCTTGGCAGGAATATTTGCATCACATGGTCATAAGCAAGGTGCCTTGGGGCTCATGTTGTCGACCTCCTCGTGGTGAGCCCTGTCAACTGACCTCAGTCAGGCGAACGACAACAAACAGAGACAGCAGAAGCAGAAGCAGCTTCATAACTTCTGCTGCCTCAAAGGCAAGAAAAAGAAGAAGGAGCGAGGTGCCCGAACATTAGAGGGCAGCCAACGTTGTGCCGCTCTCTCAGAAAAGTTGCAAGGATAAGCCTAGGGCCGACAGACTGGTGAGCCTAACATCATTGGTGGGCAGGTTATTTTAGGGCATTCTGCGAGATAGGATTTACAGGCATTTGGAAAGGCAAAGGTTGATTAGGAATAGTCAACATGGCTTTGTGCATGGGAAAACGTGCTCACAAATTTGACAGATTTTTTTTTGAAGAAGTGACCAAGAACATTGATGATGGCAGTGCAGTGGACATTTTTACATAGACTTAAACAAGGTATTTGACAAGGTACAACATGGTGGGCTGAGCTGGGAAGTTGGATTACATGGGATCCAGGGAGAGCTAGCCAATTGGATACAAAATTGGCTTGAAGGTAGGACGCAAGGATGTTGGTAGAGGGCTATTTTTCAAACTGCAGATCTGTTATGAGTGGTGTGCTACAGAGATTGGTACCATGTACATTGTGGTTCATTATTTATATTAACAATTGGAAATTAATGTATGTGACAATAGTTAGCAAGTTTGTGGATGACACTAAAATTGGTGATATAGTGGAACGTGAAGGTGATCTAAGATTACACTGTGATCTTGATCAATTGGGTCAATTGACCAAAGAATGGCACATGGCGTTTAATTCAGATAACAAGGTATTGCAGTTTTTAAGACAAACCATAGCAGGACCTATACAGTAAATGATAGGGCCCTGCACAGTGTTACAGAACAGATATACCTAGGATATCCACAAAGTGCTGAGTAACTCAGCAGGTTAGGCAGCATAATTGGAGAAAAAGGATATGTGACGTTTTGGGTCGGGACCTTTCTTCAGACTTATGAGGGTGTTACTGGGTCTGGAAGATTTGACTTATAAGGAAAGGCTGGATGGGTTGGGACTTTTTTTCCTCCCGAGAGCATTGGAGATTTATTTGCGCAATGAATTGGGATGAGTTCATAACTCTCAATAATGTATTTCAGTCTTGGGTACAGCTTCAGGTCCCAAGGTGTAAATATCATCAGCAATTTGGTCTGGTTCAACCACATTGATGCTAGAGCCAGGAAAGCATATCAACACCCCTACTTCCTCAGAAAGCTAAGGAAATTTGGCATGTTTTCAATGACTCTTACCAACGTCTACAAATGTGTCATTGAATGGCTATTGACGCACAAGCACTCCCTTTCTCCGAGCTGTTCGATGAGAACCATTCATTTTACCGATTCTTTTGGAATTCTGCAGCTGACTTTAAGACAACTTCATTCCCAAATTTCCAGTGGTCATTTGACAGCACAGCACAGAGTAGCTCTACCACCTCCACCAACTGACTGGGTGCCAGGGTCTTGTAACATGCTGGGACACCCAAAAGTGGATGGGATTTACAATACACAAGCCACTGGGCCTGTTGCCATTGGGATTCTCCAGAATGCATAAAGCATAGAATTGAAACTTTTTATAGGAAACTAGGTCAGAGTGAAAAGAAATAACACCTTGCAAGTATTACAGAATTTGTTTCTTTCATTAATCGTGCATAGAACAAGTATTTTAACAAGTATCTATTAGGACAGCAGCCAGAGATTCTTTTTCATTAAAGCAGCGCTTCCTCCTCACTTATCCAAATGTCACACAAACAATAAATACAACATAACTCCCCAGTTACTAGGTTCTGCAAAACAAGTTCTAAACTGCTCAGCCTTTTTTCTTGCTGTTTACCAATTAGTAAACCTATTTACGGTAACGCAACCCAATTCAATCTAATTCAGGAAACTGTTTCCTTAAGCATTTCCCTGCCTGCTCAAATCAGAAACAAAGGCTTATTTGAAACATATGGTAATTTTAACCTAACTGCAGAATGCTTATAAAAAAAACTATCCAAATCCCTTGCTCCATAGTTTGAACCATGCTTCCTTTCATGTATTTGTCCAATTCCCATTTGAAAGGAACTATTGAGTTTGCTTCCACCATCCTTTCAGTGATTGCATTCCAGATTACAATAACTCCTAACCAAGGATGAGGTTAAAATGACCTCCAGTCTGCACTGTGCCAGCGGTAAGCTGAAAATGACAATGCCTGACATACAGTATTCAAAGATTTGAATGGAAAAATGCTAAATGGGTTGTTTTTTTAAAGTTTTGTTTAAATATCGGTGTAATTACAAACTGTAGACACAAGAGACAGCAGATGCTGCAATCTTGAGCAAAAACAAACTGCTGGAGGAACAGATGCTACCTGACCCACTGAGTTATCTTTTGCCAGATGCAAAGACGAGGCAGTGAATTGTCCTTGGGCATTACTTGCAAATGACTGCAATGGCACGGTGTAAACCAGAGCACAAATAATTGCCAAATACACAGTGTGCATGGATTCATGAACTAATACTTCCACATACATTCCAGAATCCACTTCTATGAAGGTACTATCAAAAATATCACTGATATGTTGAGAAAAACAATACAAACTCAAATTTTATGGAGACGGAGGTAACAGTAGAACTAACTTGACTGATTTTGGAGTGATAACAAGAAGGGTTAACGTGGAAAGTGCATTTGATGTAACAGACAGGTGTTTGAAAAGATCTACAAAGCAATCCCGATCAGAAAAGTGGATTTTGGGTTCAAAATTGGCTCAATATAATAAAGCAAATGGCAAGAGTCGAAAGACGTTTTGATGCTTGGTTAACTGGATGTCATTTTATACCATGCATTTGATTGCATCATTCACCCATTTTAAAATCCATACAGAAGAACACAAAGCAGGAACCCTTTTGTATAGAGGTGTTTAAATTGTTTATGCTCCATTCATGCATATACAATATTTGCCAAGCTATGCCAATGCAACAACCATGCACACATTTTAAAATGTATTCAATATTAACCTTATCAATCAAAAGTTTCACTTTAATACTGTAAAGGTTGGACATTTTTTAAACCAAAGCAACCCAAGATATTTTAAAGTCACACAGTGTGGAAACAGGCTGTTCGGCCCAACCTGCCCACTCCAACCAACACGTCCCATCTACACTAGTCCCACTTGCCTGTGTTTGGTCCATATCCCTCTAAACCTGTTCTATCCATGTACCTGTCCAATTTCTTCTTAAACAATATGATAGTCACCGCCTCAACTACCTCCTCCGGCAGCTCGTTCCATACACCCACCACCCTCTACGTGAACCCTTTTCTCCTAGAATATTTTGTTGCTTATCTCTGTATTTATAAGTCACCTTCGCCTAGCTCCTTGCCCTTCTTATTCCCACATATTTAGCAAGACATGAATTTTGACCTCTAAATAATACAAAATGATTTGCTTTTCTGTCCCAAACTTCAAAACATGTTATTGGATCATCAAAGCTGTTTATTAATTGGATTTCTTCACCCTGACTGTTCTTTTCCCCCCTCTTCTGCCATGTGATTATGTACTGACTGGTTCTATCCATCCTCGAGAAAATTAGCATTGGCTGCCTGACAATCTTGATTCTAAGAGTAAGCTTGAAACATTTGCTTAAATTTGGTATTTCCGATAGATTAGTTTATCTAACACATACCATATGGTTTGTTGTGATGCACAACACAGATATAAAAATACAACCTTCAGTATTACCTTGTGGATTCAAATCGACCAGATGCATTAGTGACAGTATTAAAATCAGGATTTTGTAATTTAGAGATAAGAGATATTTGCAAATTGACTCATAAACACCACCCCATCAGCTCATTCCTATTACATTGAGTTTGCATTATGCTTTGCTTGCTACATATTCCAAAGAAGATGTGTCACATTTGGACAAAGAAACTCAATAAACTTAGGGTAAATTAGGATGTTGCGCACCAGTGCAAAGATCCAACACATGATATTGTCCTTTTTTTAAAAATAGACATGGTTTCCATATAATATGTACCAAAACATGTTGGCCAATGGATCCTTGCAGGTCATTGTATCCCAGATCTCTACACATGTCCATTGCAATACAGGCATCCAGGATAAGCTGAAGGTCAGGTGGCAACATCTGTCCTCCCCACTCCTCCAGTGGCCTCAGTATTAAGTCCAGATATGCATTAAAAATATAGTGAGCTGATGGGCTGGATTTACTTTCCATCTGGTACCTCCAGTTATCAAGCATTACCCCATTCATCCTTGTGAAGTCAATCACATTAAGTGATTTATTCTCAGTACTTTAATTCATAATGTTTGTAATTCATTTACGACAGATATGTTTATGTTTCATGCAGCTTTAAGCATTTAACTATTTCAACCTTTCTTAAATGCCTCTGATCATCAGAGACAATAAGGAGCTGTTGAAAAGCCTTTAATAAGAGAGAACTGTGAAAATTCCAACAGAGTGGTCGTCTCAATGGCACAGCTATTAGAACCACAGCCTTGTGGTTCCAGTGGTCTGAAGTCAATCCAGCCATTCAGTGCTGAGTGTGTTTGCATGTTCTCCCTGTGACCACGTGGGTTCCCTCCAGGGGTATTTGAGTTTCCTCCTACTTCCAAAAATGCGCAGGTTGGTAGGTTAAATGCCCGCTGTAAATCACCCCTAGTATGTAGGCGAGAGATAGAATCTGGATAAGAGCTGATAAGGATGTGGAAAGAAAGGGCGGCACGGTGGTGTAGCGGTGGAGCTACTGCCTTGCAGCACCAGAGACCCGGATTCAAGCCTGACTACGGGTGCTTGTCTGTGTGGAGTTTGTACGTTCTCTCTTTGAACGCGTGGGTTTTCTCTGAGATCTTCGGTTTCCTCCCACAATCCAAAGACGTACAGGTCTGTAGGTTGATTGGCTTGGTATAAATGTAAATTGTCCCTGGTTTGTGTAGGATAGTGTTAATGTGCGGGGATTGCTGGTCGGAGCGGATTCAGTGAGCTGAAGGGCATGTTTCCTTGCTGTATCTCTAAACTAAACTAATGTAAATAAAATGGATTAACATCAGATTAGATAGTGGACGACCACCGTGGACGCAGTGGGCTGAAGTATCCATTTTCATGCTGTTTCTCTCTGTGACTCTAACACAACAGTCCTAGAGTGGGGCCTCAATATCCACTGCTCACCTGATCGTCTGTGGCCGACCACTTCGCACAGAGGATGGTGACGGCAGTGAATTTGAGTTTGAATAGACCAACAGTGCTGCAAAAGGTCAGTGTGACTGCAGGCACTGTGTATAGTTGAAAGCAAAACGTTCGCTGGGCCATTATTAGTGCACCTTCTGATCACTGCCAGGCTCTCTTTGTAGTTTGAGTCAGGTGTCTTGGATATACACTCGGGCAAATGCATGCACTTTTGACCTTCTGCAAAAACTCGGTACTCTGTAAATACAATTGATGCATGAGCAAGCAAATATTATTATGCACTGTTTCTATTGGTTTCTCCACAATTTTGACATTCTCTCTCTACTTATTTTTATAGACATTGGTAACTTTTCAGTGCATAATGCAAGCAGCTCCGATTTAAAGGTTTGGCTAGACAACTTTGGCAGCTTAGCAACAACATGGAGCATTAAAATCTAGAATAATATATTCTCACCGTCCCCAAGGCAGAGACAGAACAGCTAGACACATTCTCTTCCCCAGGAGCAGAAAGATCAATGGAAACAGTGGTTGATAACTGGTAAATTATTATACACCAATGAATGGTAATGGGAACTTAAGTCAGTGTGATTCAGGACAAACAGCCGACAGTGAATATATCCAATGAATCAGCATAGGGTCTAATAATGTATTCATATTGCAAGCAGGTCTTCGTAAACTAATGGCTCCTGAATTAATTATTTTTTGAGTTACAGTTGCCTGAAAAAGGGAGAGATCCCCCTTGTTTTCTTTTTTTTTGTTTGGCTTTGTTATGAACAGTATGTGGATTATCCAAAACGGACGATCTTTTGCAATATAAAAATTAAAAATGTTAAATTAACTGCACAAATTATTTCCCACTTGCTGCCATGTGAATAAGAATGCAAGCCATCCACAGATTACAAATGCCTGACTTACTTTGGAGCGAGTTCCTATAATATCATTAAATTTAAAAGTTCAACATACATACTTATGTTCATTCCAATGAACACAGAACACCCTCTTTCCACTGAAAGTAATTTAGTTTAGTTTAGAGATACAGGCCCTTCAGCCCAGCGAGTCCACACCGATCAGCGATCCCCGCATACTTACACAATCCTACACATCAGGGACAATTTAGTATTTTTACCAAAGCTAATTAACTGACATACCTGTACGTCTTTGGATTGTGGGAAGAAACAGGTGCACCAGGAGCAAACCCACGCGGTCATGGGGAGAACGTAAGAACTCCGTACCGACAGTACCCATAGTCAGGATCTAACCTGGGTCTCTGGCGCTTTAAGGCAGCAACTCTACCGCTGCACCAACCTGCCACCTTTGTTCTTTCTTATTTACTTCTGATTCACTTTATAACAACACTGTGGAGGTATGGTGACCATATTGATTATTTTTTTGTGTACTTTTCAGACAAAATGGACTTATGGACATCTGTAAAAACGAAACCCCTTCGTTGCCTGGGAAGGTCCTGTATTATATATTACTCTTACTAATCTGAAACTAATTTCCTAGGAAAAAATTACTGACCAGGGAGTAGAATTCTGCCGAGTGCCATGCCAAGCTTCATTTTGTAACAATGTCTCCTCACAACTAATTTTAATATTAGAAGACCCAAGGAAAACAAAACTCAATTCTTAATATTACAAAACACAATACGAAGTGGGAGACGTTTGCAGGATATCCAGAGGGCAATTGAAAATACTGTTCTGAAACCCCCAGTGCAAAATCCAAGTGAACAGGACTTAGCAAATGAAAGTCATCTGGCAGAGTACATATCTGATAATGTTGAGCACTGCGTGAGACTGATAGATTAGATGTGTACAAGACTCAGGGCAGCACAGTGGCACAGCGGTAGAGTTGCTGCCTTACAGCGCCAGAGGTCCTGGTTCCGTCCTGACCAGAGTTTGTTCGTTCTCCCTATGAGCACATGGATTATCTCCGGGTGCTCTGGCTTCCCCCCACATTACAAAGACGTACAGGCTTGTAGGTTAATTGGCCTCTGTAAATTGTCCCTAGTGTGTAGGATAGAACTATGGGTGATTGGTGGTCCGCGGACTCAGTGGGCCGAAGGGCCTGTTTACCACGCTGTATTTCTAAACTAATGAAAGACTAGCTTTCTGGTTTATTTTATTTTCAATTCAAAGTATGGAAGGATATTTTTATAGCACTCAAATCTTTGGACATTGAAAAGGAAGAACTGTTTAGCTCGAGGAAGCACAGTCTTTTATCCTGATGTCTGACTATATTTTGAATATTCCCAGTACCTGAAAAACGATTCTGAATGTTTAGTGCATTCAAAATAAAAGAGATCCCTTTTGGTGTCAGTTTTCAATATACTTTTGCATTTGTAGATGCTTTTTTCACTACTCACTCAATGACTGGGCTTATCTTATAAATAACAAGAACCACGGGGAATTGAAAAGCTTTTCACTTGGCAATGTTGCAGTATTTTGCTACAAAATTAAAGTCTTCTCTTCCTGTCCGCTAGTTTTAACAGGTCGATGTGAAAGAAATTCAGGGCTGTCAACTCAATGCTGAGAGCAATAAGGTTTGTCTAAAATGTCAATAATATTAAAATTAATTGACACAATATGCTCTTTAGAAGCATAGCAGTATAGACTTGAGCAGAAAAGGTATCATTAATTAGAGAGTCAATGGACAGAATGAAGATATAAAATAGATATTGGAAAAATTTGTTCAAGCAAGGGATAATTAAAATTTGGAATGTTTTACCAAAATGACAAATCAATAGAAGTGCTTCAATTTATATAACACCGATCAACACCTCTTAGACTCACACAGCCCAACCTACCCATGCCGACCAGGATGCCCCATCATACACTATTCCCACCTGCGTGCATTTAGCCCATCTATATACTAAAACTTTTGTTTGTTTGTTTGTTTGTTTGTTCCTGAACTACAGCTAAGGATACAGGATAGCGCGACAATTTTAGGCCCACCTTACTCACCGTTGTCCCTTTGGTGCTAATGGAAGAAGTTTCATTGAAATCGGTGTTATATTTTTAAAGTTATTCACATTTTAAAGTTTAAATCTGTCTCCTAGGGAGAGAGGGGGGAGAGAGGGAGGGGGGTGGAGAGAGGAGGGGGGGAGGATAAGGGGGGTTGGGAGGGAGGGAGGGAGGAGGGTGCTGCACCAATGCAGGAGAGGTTTGGGCCCAATGGGTCCACTTGATCTCTCTTGAGTCAGGTGTCTTGGATATACACTCGGGCAAATGCATGCACTTTTGATCTCCTGCAAAAACTCGGTACTCTGTAAATACAATTGATGCCTGAGCAAGCAAATATTATTATACACTGTTTCTCTTGAGTATCCCTCAAACCTTTCCCATCCATGTATCTGTCTAAATGTCTTTTAAATGTTGTCATCATCTCTGCGTCAACTACGTCTTCTGGCAGCTCACTTCATATACTCTCCACCTCCTGTGTGGAAAAAGTTGC
Source organism: Rhinoraja longicauda (assembly GCF_053455715.1). NCBI lineage: Eukaryota > Metazoa > Chordata > Chondrichthyes > Rajiformes > Arhynchobatidae > Rhinoraja > Rhinoraja longicauda. The sequence goes on along the minus strand of NC_135956.1, from coordinate 38,013,457 downwards.
CCCCTCAGATTCCTATTAAATGTTCCCCCTCTCACTTTAAACCTATGTCCTTTGATTCAGGAATCTCCTGTGCTGGGTAAAAGTCTCTGTGCATTCACGCTATCTATTGCCCTCCTTATACACCCCGTAAAGATCACCCCTCATCCTCCTGCACTGCAGGGAATATAGTTCTCGCCTGCCCCACCTTTCCATATAGCTCAGTCTCTGGTAACATCCTCATAAATCTCCTCTACACTCTTTTCAGCTTAAAAACTCCTCTTCGAGTTCTACATTATGATCACTAAGTTAACAGCATTCTCACCCTAGAGTTAGCAGTTTGTCAAAATACTGAAGACAACAAACAAAAATCAGGAGTTGGTCATTTGGCCCGACTTCACTGATCAATATGATCATTGTGATCTTTTCTCTCGGTAACATATTCCCACTCTTTCCCCATATCCGTTTATCCCTTTTGTTTCTGGAAATCAATCAATCTCCTGCTTAAATATACTTAGAGACTTGACCTGCTCAGCCTTGTGTAGTAGAGAATTCCATAGGTTCAACAACCTGTGTGAAGTGATTTCTTCTCATCTTAGTTCTAAATGTCTCACCTCATATCCTGAAATGGTAACTTCTCCAGTTAGCACAATCTCCTACTCTCAACCCCAACCCCCACTCTAAGAGAAACCACCCCTTGCATTTAATCTCTCGCGCTGCATCAGAACGTTGTATGAGATATGAGTTATGAGATATAGATATCTCATATGAGATATCATCTACTACTTCCAAAACTCTGGTGAATAAGGCCTAGTCAACCCAGTGCCTCCTCAACAAACAATCCTCTTCACAGGGTTCAAGCTTGTCAATGGAGCAAAAAACAAACTGCTGCCAAAACTCATTGGGTCGGCATCTATGGAGGGAAATGCTCTGATGACATTTCGGGTTGGAACACTTCTTCAAGACTGGAGTAGAGGGGAGATAGCTGGTCGAAAAAGTGGAGGGGAAGGGGTAGTGCAAGAGTTGGCAAGTGATAGGTGAAACAAGGAACTGCAAATGCCAGTTCACAAAAAAAGACAAAGTGCCGGAGTAACCCCACGGGTCAGGCAGCATCTCTGCACCACATGGATGGGTGAAGTTTAAGATCAGATCCTTTCTTCAGACTATGAAGAGCTAATGAGTGATAAGTGGTTCCAGGGAAGAAGGGGCTGATTGGCAAATGAAGCATGTGGGAGGGAGAAGGGTGAAGATAGTTGCAAAGACTAGACATGATAAGTGGAGAAGATGAAGGGCTGCTGATGGCGGAATTAGATAAGCAAGGATGGCGAGGAGAGAAATGTAGAACGAAAGGGAGGGATTATGGGATCTGAGAAAGGGGAGGGGAAGAGGGAGGAGTGGGGGGGAAAGGGGTAGAGGAGGACCCAGGGGGGATAGGGCTGGTAATGAGGTGGTGGAAGAGGGAAAATGGTGAGGGGGGTGCGAACAAAGTGGGCAAAAGGGAGCTGGTAGATCAGATGACAAGAGGAAAGGGTGCAGGGGTTACCTGAAATTGGAGAATTAAATGTTCATGCCATTGGGTTACAGGATACCCCGGCAGAACACGTGATGTTGTTCTTCCAGTTTGCCTGAATCTCAGTGGTCCCTGGCATTTTTAAAAATTGCATTTGTTCTGTGGAAAGTATTTGATGTTGATTTAAATCCCTCTCAGCACATAATCTGGGCTCATGATCCAGTGGACTGGTGAGGGAGTGCTGTACCATCAGAGATGCATTTTTCAAATGACACATTCGCCAACACGCTATCTGCTTTTGCAGGTGAATGTAATCACGTTGCTTCATCATGATTTCTTAGCCAATAAGCTGCTCATTATCACAATTGCTGTTTGTGGGAGTTGATATTGTGCAAATTGAATGCTGCATGATAAACTGTGACATTGCTTCTTAAATATTTTATTGGCTGTTCTTTCGCATATCTTTACAGAGATGTGAAAGGCGTCATTTCATTTCCAGGTCCTTCTTTCTTTCTTTGAGGTAATAAAATAGAGTCAACCATTGCACTCCAGGCACAGGTGAACCAAATAGAATGAGAATAGGTGATGTTAACCTGAAGCTAGCATCAGAGGAGAGAAAATTGTTGGTAAAATTGTAGTTCTTGGCACAGGTTAGGTTTTTCATTCAAGGCGACACTGATCATGTATGTCTGGGTATTGGAAATTAAATTGTGAAGGAGATATATTTCTGACAGGTAATTTGTTAATGCTGAACAGAGGAAGCATTCAGCAGAATTTTTGAATGGTTTTCCTGAAGAGTCATCCTTGCTTCAATGGAATATTAGCTAAAACCCAAATTTATACCGTTTGTATTATTCTGACCTCACAATGCTGCCATATTTATCCGAAAAATGCCCAGAGAAAATTCCCACAAATTATTCGGCATCCAACAATTAATATACCTGTGCAAGCATTTAATACAAAATGTAAGTTACAAAATGTTTTTAAAATTGATTGCCCAGCCAATCCTTAAGGAAGAATGAGATTGTGTGTAACAATCCCATTCCATTCTTTTAGCCTCAATCTCTAATATCACATCTTTGCCTTCTATTTTTGAAACTGTCAAGACCCAGTAATCTGAATGAACTTTAAATGACCTCTCCTTCTTTGCAACATTTGCTTTTTTTTCCCTTCACCTTCATGAAAATCCTTTGGGGCATTTCAGATGAATGCATTGTTTGTTTTGTTACTTTCGTTCCTTTCAACTGGGGCTCAAGTGCTTGATTGGTGTATCCAGCTCCATAATAATTGTTATTCATCCTGGTTTTGGATACCCAAAAATGGAAACTCTTTTGGCTTCCAAGATCAATACACAAAATGCTGTCACCCCCGCCGCTTTTAACATGTTAACCTTCAATCAGGGATTTGATTGTAGATGTTGGGACATTATGTTACACTTATTACACCATGTTACACTTGGTGAGGCTCCACTTGGTGCAATTACCGCTCCACTGCCCCAGCCTCTGCAGTTTTTCCCCTCCACTTGGTGCATTGTGTTCTGTTTTGGTCACCTGGCTAAAACGATGCCATTAGGCTAGAAAGAGTGCAAAGAAGATTTGAGGAATTTGCCAAGACTCGAGGGTCTGAGGTATAAAGGGAGTTCAGGCAGATTAGGAGATTACTTCTTGGAAAGCAGGAGGCCGAGGGAGTTTGTATAGATGCATAAAATCACGAGGGGAATAGATAGGGTGGATGCATAACATTTTTTATCCCTCAGGGTAGGGAAATCAAGAACTAGAGAGCATAGGTTCAAGGTGAGAGGAGTAAGATTTAATAGGGATCTGAGGGGCAACCTTTTTTCACACGGATGATTGTGAATATAAGGAGTGAACTGCCAGAGGATGCAGTTGAGGCAGGTAACATTTAAGAGACATTGGGACTAGATTAGATGGGGCATCATGGTCGGCATGGACAAGTTGTACCAAAGGGCCTGTTTCCGTGCTGTATAACTGTGCAAAATTGCTTAGAGGCAGGGAAATATTGTTAAAGTTGTACAAATTGTTGGAGAGGCCACATTTGGAGTACTGTTCACAGATTTAGCCTTTTGGTTTAAGAAATGATATAATAGCATAGAAAACAGTCCAAAAAATTCACTCCATTAATTGCTGGGATGAAAGGATTGACTTACCATGAGAGGCTAAAGAAGTTGGAACAGTATTCTTAGAAGAATAAGGGGCAATCTTATTGAAACACAAGAAGTTAAGAGGCATGATGGTGTCATGCTTTCACCAGTGGGAGAACCTTGAACAAAGGACCAAAATAAATGAGCAGGTATTAAAAACCAAGATGGATAAAAAATTCTCCTCAGAGAGCGTGGTGAATCTTTAGGAATTATCTGTTTTTTGAAGTGCACTAGATGCATATTCATTGTGGGCATTTAAGGTTGAGTTAGATGATTTTTTGAAAGGGGAGTTCGGGGCTATAGCAAATTTATGTGAAGCGATGAGGTTTTGATCATAAGGAATGGCTGGGCAGGCTTGAGAGGCCATGTGGTCCATTTCTGCTCCTGTATTCCTGAAGGGAAAATAACCATGGATATGTACTTAATGTAAAAAAGATAGAGTTCCATTTCTTTTAAAAAGACACTCTCATGCTTATCTCCTGATCCGGCTGTATATATATGATATGATATGATATGATGAATATACTGCAAACATCTAGTAAGATGGCATTCAAGTAACACTAGATCACTGGGCATTAAACATCCAAGAGGGCATCACAGCAGAGGTTGATACTCTGCTTGTCCAATTATCATGTTCATTCTTGCAAGTTATTATTGGATGGAGTTACCTCCAGTCAAGGTAGCATGTATTATACACTGCGGGAGGAAGGGGGTTCTTGTTAATTACACCAATGTACCAATTTTCAAATAAAATATTTTGGCAGAGGGGCAAATATGTTGTGGGGGAAAACAAAGATTACCTTACGTTATATTAATCTTTCTTGCTTTTCAAGTGATCGGACCCTAGACTCTCCCTGTGACCATGTGGGTTTTCTCCGGGTGCTCCAGTTTCCTCCCACATTCCAAAGACATGCGGGTTTATAGGATAGTTGGCTTCTGTAAATTGCCCCTAGTGTGCAGGATGCGATACTGGCATTACACAGAGCAAGTGAACAGGTGATTGTTGGTCGGCATGGACTTGTTTCCATGCCGTCTCTCTAAAACAAAAGAGAATGTATTCATGCAATTGTGATTACTTCTTTTGGTCAAGAGTCAATTCATAATTAAACATAGAAAATAGGTGCAGGAGGTCATTTGGCCCTTTGAGCCAGCACTGCCATTCATTGTGATCATGGCTGATCATCCACAATCAGTAAACCGTGCCTGCCTTCTCTCCATGTCCCTTGATTCCGCTAGCCCCTAGAGCTCTATCTAACTCTCTTTTAAATTCACCCAGTGAATTGGCCTCCATTGCCTTATGTGGCAGAGAATTCCACAAATTCACAACTCTCTGGGTGAAAAAGTTCTTTCTCATCTCAGTTTTAAATGGCCTCCCCATTATTCTTAGACTGTGGCCCCTGGTTCTGGACTTCCCCCAACATTGGGAACATTCATCCTGCATCTAGCTTGTCCCGTCCTTTTATAATTTATAATTTTATACATTTCTATAAGATCCCCTCTCATCCTTCTAAACTCCAGTGAATACAACCCCAGTCTTTCCTCATATGACAGTCCCGCAATGCCGGGGATTAATCTCGTGAACCTACGCTGTACTGCCTCAATAGTAAGGATGTCCTTCCTCAAATTTGGAGACCAAAACTGCACACAATACTCCAGATATGGTCTCACCAGGGCCCTGTACAACTGCAGAAGGACCTCTTTACTCCTACACTCAAACCCTCTCGTTATGAAGGCCAACATGCCATTAGCTTTCTTCACTACCTGCTGTACCTGCACGTTTACTTTCAGTGACTGGTGTACAAGGACACCCGGGTCTCGTTGCACTTCCCTTTTCCTAATCTGACACCATTGAGAAAATAATCTGCCTCCTTGTTCTTGCCGCCACAGTGGATAACCTCACATTTATCTACATTATACTGCATCTGCCATGCATCTGCCCCACTCACTTTTAACCTGTCCAAGTCACCCTGCAACCTCCTAGCCTCCTCTTCACAGTTCACACTGCCACCCAGCTTTGTGTCATCTGCAAATTTGCTGGTGTTACTTTTAAACTTCATAATTGATGAACATCCCCAGTTATTGTTTCGATAAGGTCACAGAAGGATTCAGTTGTATGAAACTGCAAAAGTAACTGAGTAAAAGCTCCAAGATTCAATCCTGGCTGGAGCAATTTCACAAATTGCAGTCCCTTAAACTAAAATGGACACGACCCATAATGCCCGGCAACTGCTAAAGGATAACAGAATGCGAACATCTCCCTGCACATTTTCTCTCCTGTTGGCTTCATACCAAAGATTCTTCATGCAGTAATTACAGATGAAAAAAAGACACCTCCACTCACCATTCCCTGCCCAACTGCTCTCTCATAGCACTGACGAGATGAAGATCAAACTAGAATCGTGCTCATCAATCTGAGCTGAAGTGCTATATTTGCATTATTTCCATGACAACAGGTATTTCACCTTTTAGCATTATTTTCCCACAGCTCTCCAAATACATATGCAAAGAGTGCTATAATATAATGCATTGAATTATTGCAATGTCCCAGTGGTATATTAATTAGCACATCCATCATCTTTTCATGCCTTATCTTCCTTATTCCCTGTCAATATTGTGCATTTACTTCAATTTCTACAAGGTGAATGGTTATCAACAGCACAAAGGAACATGAGCATATTCTGTAGTGCAGCACTCGCTGCTGTCTCCATGTGCTGTTCCCAAATACAGAGTCATAGCTTTTTGCCACATGGCTTCCTTTCATTTTGGAAAAAGGTACCTTCATAAAAGTACCTCGCATCAGCTGTAAGTACTTATTACTGTAGAACAAGGCACAGCCAGTTGATGATTCAGATGGCAATAGTTTCACACAATCACAACATAAGTTCAATTCCCTGAACAGAGTCAGTAGTTACAGATGCTCTCTCCCAGTTCCAGCAGCCATGTTTCAATTTTGACCTTGACGCTATCTATGTGGTGTCTGCATGTTTTCTCTATGACTCCTGGGTGCTCCAGCTTCCTCCCACATTCCAAAGGTTGGGACTGTAGGTTGATTAGCCATTATATTACCTCAAGTCTAATGAAGTGTTCAAGAAAAAACAAAGGGAAATTAGTGGATAAAAAATTAATTGCAAAGTCACAGGAAAATAAGAGGAAGCATGTAACTTATGGGATTGCTCTTTTGGGAGCTGGCACGAGACTGATGGGCCAAATAGACTCCTTTCATGGTTCAGTAATAAATAAGCTCTATTCGCTTTGTATGTACCTGTCCTCAATCACAATTGCACATTACAACATCTACCCATTGAATATGGTGCCCTCGTTTACAACAATTCCATTCCTAAACCAAATGCTAGCTGGAATTAATTCTGAAATGCGTCTCTTTTCTATTTCGATTATCCACATGCCACCTTATCACAGAGCAGTCACCTGACCACAACACGCTTTGTTTAAAGTGACATAAATTGCGAGTTAATGCCTCTATCACCCTCATATCGGAAGATGGTGTGGTATAGCTGAAGTGAAGGGCTGTCTTTTTTTCAGAAAAGTCATTTTCCAGTGAAGAAAGTCCCCATTGCACTACAAGTCTGTCAGTTGCAAGGTGCCAACTCTAAACAATCATCTTGTGGGGCCATTAAATAAGTGAACCTTATTTATTCTCCAACAAAAAACAACTGTTTAAGGTGCTGAAAAATCTGATGACCATTGATGGCACAAGCTATAGAAGCCAAATATTAAAACTTGTTGGTGCTATTGAAAAGTAGATAGCAATCTCATTGCAACTAAAGACAATAATTTTCAAATTTGTAGTTTATAACATTATCCACACCAGTATTGAGATATTTAAAAACATTATCAACCTACTTTTGTTCTGCATATGCTGCAACTCATTGGGTCTCTTAACAAATAACATCATCATGTAGATATGGTAGAAGGCGACATCTAAACAGAAGAGCTTGAACAGATACATATTTATCCTTTCAATATGATCTTAAAACGTCACTGTTTTATTGTGCCTTAATGCAAGCAAAAAGTGTCATGCTCACTTTGTAACAAATAAAACATAATATGCATACTGATTGTCCTACTCTTTTTTTCTATAGCATAAATATAATGGCAATCGCTCCCTGGTGGCAGTCAGCAAATAAACGGGAAGGATAGAAATCAACATCGCCACGCTCTTCAAAATACCATTAAAATGTATACATTGCAGAATTATTATTCCAGCTAAATCATTGTTCGAAAGGCCCAATATAGTGTGTTACACCGTCTCACATCGATCATTGTTCATTCAAAGCATTTAACAGGGCGATTCAGTTTCTGTCCGAGTGTCTATGTGCATGTATGCATTCCTTCTCCGTTCTACTGATATTTATTGTAACTTCCAATCTGAGGCAGGGTCCATGTCTACAGTATTATTTCTATCTGGGTGTTTCAAGCTAGATGCTATGCATTGTCAGAATCCACGGTACTTTGCTCTTCATGGTACATATTTATCATGCACAGTAGGTCACATCACACACCACAGGACAGTGGCGAAAATCAGATTAGCCTTTCAGTGATGCTGAATGAATCATTACCAATGAATGGGCGATATAAAGGAGCCGATCGTGGGACAGCTTCAATGCTTGAAATAACTGTATTTTACAACTTAGGGAAATTAGCTTTAAGGTAGAGACACCACGCGATATTGTTTAGTTCCACTGAACGTTGTTCTGCAATGTGTGTGTACGCCACCCCTGGGTCGGAATTGGATGCGAACAAACGTCATTTCTAAATCCAGCTTTACATTTTTTTTAAATGCACAGGTATTTTACAGATCTACAAGCAAGACAAGTCATTATATTTCGAATCCAGTGGACTTTAAGCGCCCATACCGGTTGAAAAGCGCGTAGAGGTTAAACAGAAATAATAACTGCATGTTTTTTTTAAACTCACATTTGATTTCAAATGATTCCAACGCTCCCAACCACAGAACGGATGATAATTGTTACAGTAAGAAAAAGACACGGATGCGAAGGTATCAACAAGTCCATTCTAACGCTCGGAAAGTTTCACTTAAAACTAGTTATAAGAGACACCATTCTCGAGTGAGATCGTCACTCGGATTGCAACCAGGTGGTTCTACTCGTTTAGTGAGAATGTAAAATGGAAAGGTTTAGTTGAATTGTTGGATTAATTGAATTTTTAAACTTGCATGTTGGATCATAAATCAGCGAGAAATCCACTGGTAACGCTTAATAGAAGCTTACATTCCCACCTCTATCGGTTTTCCTAGACGATCGCTGGTCAATTACACGTCAATTTCTTCACTTCCAAACCAATTGACCAGTTCAGAATCAGGGCCACCCATTTATTGACATAACCACCGCAATTCAAGCCAGTAGATAAAGATCCCTTTGTTAATATGTGGGGTTTTTAAAACCGCAACAGGTAATTTTAAGAACAGGTCGCGACATTTCGAGCTTAAACGTCGATCTAGGAGACCCCTCTCGTTGCCTTTGATGGTAAGAGAGGTACCGAGGAGTTTGCGGCCGTTACGTTCACTTACCGGGAGAATCCGCATCGATGCTGTCCTTAGAGTTCTTGATGCAATGCTCCAAGTAGACGCCGTCTTTCAAGCAACTGTCTCCTTTTTTATTCAAGCCCAGCATTTCAGTGGACTGACCCATGCTCTCAGCCCTGGAGCAGTGGCAAGGGGTTTGCATGATCCCGCAGGGTCTGGTGCTGGTACTGATGGCCAGACAGGTCTCCAACCACTTACACAGCATCTGGCAAGCCCCTTTGCTGGGATTTCTGTTGCCTACCACCAAGTATTCGGCCGAAAACTCTTTGTCCTTGTCTCTGCCGCCTCTGCTCTTTGCCCGGCCACCGACTCCCGTAGAAATCTGCTTCATCTGCAAGTACTGTTTGCTGGACTGCAAGAAGGCATAACGGACCGTGGAGTCGCAGAGCCTCAGCACTTCGTCGAAGCTTTCCATCCCCAAGTAGGTGCGGGTGCTGGTCAGAAATGAATCGTACTGGTAGGTGCGTATTTGGTGTCTCTCGCAGATATTGCTGGTCTTGGCTACCTTCATGTAGAGCGTGTATCTCCTCGGGTCGGGGTTTTGGATAATCCAGGAACAGGCTGAGTTGTTGGAAGGAAAGACCATTGAAGAGGAGAAGTAGCCGAATAGTTTCCCCTGGACCAGCGTGGTACAAGGGGCTTGTCCAGCGTCAAACCCGCTGACGGTCCACAGCGCGGCGGCTAAAATCACAATCACCGCGGAATCAATGATCCTCATCCTAAATCGGTTATCCCAAGAAACGCCAAAGAAATAGCAGCAGGAGCCCAGACTATGGACATAACAGGACCGACTTTTACAGAAAGACACCGGCAGATGATTTCATTGCAATCTTTGTAGTTCTGTCTTAGGTCTCCCCCTTGTGGTACATTCCTTGAAGTCGTATCTTTTCTTTTTAATAATAACCTCCAGTCCCGAAAAGAGTAAAACTGTTACTCCTCCCCAACGCTGTGCGAGGCCGCAGTTTATTCAGTGTGTTCGCCAACTATTTTACAAGTAACGCATAAACATTGTGCGCTTCAGACAGACAGAGAATTGAATCTGAAATGATAAAACAAAAACAGGTATCACTTTCTTTTAACATTCTGGTTGAAACGAAAGCCTGTAACCTCATTTCCAGGCATTATTGGTATGGCTTGTTTACAGACTTTCAGTTCTATTTCTCGCAATTCGGATGAAAAATGCTGCTAACAGAGTGTTTACATCAGTTTAAGCCGACTCGCCTAACCCCCACCACTTCAAAACACGCCTCCTTCAATGAATGTATTCTTCTGCAGATTAATCTGCATCACTGGTCCTAGCCATGTTCCACCGCGTTTCAAACACGTCTTCACATATTCCCAAACATTTTGACAATTAATGCTAATTAAGGCGCTGTTATTTTCTGCTAATTATCGAATAAACAAACCCAAAACTAAATACCCATTTAGTGAATTACACATTACAGTTAAAATATGTGAAAAGGGCATTTAGTGTCCCACTCAAAACATTCCAATAAATAAGAGTATTTTCCCGTGTTATTCAAATATAACAACTTAACCAATCAAGTCCACCAGTTGTTCTAATTAATTGTCACAACTAACCGATTTAGCAAATTGCATTTTTAAAGATCAGATTACAATAATTTTCCGAATATATTGAAATAAATGTTTCCCACTGTAAATTATTTTGGATAGAATTCATGATTTTAAACAAAGTGGTCTATGTTGTAATGTGCCGAGCTACAACAATACACCATCAGCAGTCATGGACTCAGCCTTCATCTCCGTCTTGCATTCTGACTGAGCACGTTAATCTGTTTACACTTAAAAAAAACTGGAAATGTCAAGTAATTAATTGTTTTGCCATTGGCGAATTTCCAACTTGCCTCAAGGATAGATGCAGGTCGTCATACCAAATAGTTCATTGAGGGGTTGCCCCCATTTTAAGGAACGTTTAATAAGAAATAATCTGACAATAATAATATCGACTAACAACACTCGCTCTTACAATTACTTCCACGTTTCATTTCTTCCACACAAAACAAAATCGTCTTTTTTTTTAACCGAGACTGATTTTGTATTAAATGCATTGACTTTGTTTGCTAGTCCATCGCAGTACGTTCCTTCAATACCTGCTGGGTTGTGACATTGCCAGAAACCTGTGGTCTCCTTAGCTTTCCCTGCATGTGGCTGTTTCTTCCTTCTCCTGATCTAAGCATTAAGGTAGCTATTAACCCATGAACGGCAATGTTACTAACCTTCTTCCCTCCACCTTCTTGCAATAAACGCCTCGGTTACAAAGGCGACACGGGCGAGAGGGGATAAAACGTTGTGACAAGTACCTGCGTGAGAGAGAGTGGTCTACCGTTTGTTTGGTTATCCATTTTAACCTATACATCGACAGCACATTATTCTTGTCGCTGGCGGGCTCATATCAAGATGCGCTTCTCTCTATCCCCCCTCTGGGAACCGCACGCTACGACTCCAGCAGGCGTTCAGCGTGCAACTGATTACATTTCATCTCCCGTAATCCCTGTGCATGCCTGTGCAATGTTCAAACAGATTTCCGTTCCACTGCGCTCTGTAAACGGGCGTGGGGCGTGTGGGTGGCGGAGGTTACCAGACACCGGGCGGGCATCGCTGTATGTGGTGGAGGATTTGGAGCTTTTGGTGGATTGACGGTTGTTCAAAACTGAACAACGCAAAACACAAGGGTGTGAAACATGGAATGTATACAGTGTAGAGCGAAGTGTGGAAACAGATCGCACACTGACTCATAATGCATCAACATATTGTTAAAAGTTACTGTGTTATAACAAAGCCATCTGTCCGAACTGCGAGCGAGGAGGCAGTGTGAGTGGGCAGGGTTGGCGCTGTAGTGGCATGGTGGGCTGCCGAGTGGTTTCCTGAGAACCTGTTCTTCCGTTTTTGATTGTATTTTGATTGGTATGCAGTACAGTGCGTTTATTCGCGATAGCAACCATTATGTATTTTGTTGTGGCTGATTAAAGCCAATACCACGCAGATGCTGGTGGTGAATAAGCAGAACATCGTGATGATTAGACCAGTTGCAGAGTCCGGATCGTCACCCTGCCTACACTAAGTGATAAAATGTGTGGGAAGGAACCGCAGATGCTGGTTTAAACCGAAGATCAACACAAAAAGCTGGAGTGATTCAGCGGCTCGGGTAGTAAGTTACTCCAGCTTTTTGTGTCTACCTGCACCTGGTGATAGCTGTTTGCAGGAGAATCGTGTGTTGGCTGCGGAGATCCAGCGTCGGTTGGGGGAAGACCCGATCGCCAGGCGCTCGCTCGCTTTAATTTATTCCATTGCTGTGCGAACTCCTTCCCAATCGAGGACAGACAGTCAACCCTGAGCAATGCACTGGTCCGAATGTGCACAACGCCCATGCCATTCGCCCCCGGTATCCTTTGGATACCCAAGTTATATCGATCGTTCCCATTCAATTGGCATCCAATGTAAGGCGAAGGAGTTAACAGAAACGAGGTGACTCAAACTCGGTGAAGGATTTTTTTTTTCGGCGTCACGTTCCGCCTTGGTGACTGCTAATTACTGTGTAATTATCTCCAATTATTTTATTCCAGTACAGACCAACGTTAAATCGTTGGTCCTATCTATTATCAAGGAACGACTGTGTTGTTTGAGGTAGTTGGGGATCCCTCGCGTCTGCTGCATCACAACTAATGTCTAACAGGTTTACACCCACAGTTGCCACAGTCTTCTCCTGGTAGTAAGAATTACAAAATCTGCTTTTTGATCTAATGACATGATAATGCGACAGATTAATTGCCTGTCAATGGGTTAAGGATTATTACAATGGGTGTGTTATAAACGTGTTTTTTAATTTAAAAAGGGGATTCGTTTTCATCTGCTATGTCGCTGGAGTTGGAAGGAGTAAAACAGATCAGATCTTGCTGCCAGCTATATGTGATTAACCCCTGACTCTGCTGAATTCATCATTAATAGGCTGTCGAGCAAATAATGCGAAGTGACACCATGACCAAATAAGATCAGGTAAGGATTAGGAAGGAGGGGAGCAAAATAAAGAATCTTTATTTTAATGATGGGGATCAAATGGGAATTCAATAAGAAAATAAGAATTTCCAGCCGAGATGGGACATTAAAAGAGAACCATTCCCAGTCACACCCGGTCCCGAGTTAATTCAGTCTGGCAAACGAGTTGACTTCAATAAACGGTTCGGCACGCCGAGCTACTGGATAGCCCACATATCTATAGAATCCAGGTCTGCTCTGCGTCCATCCGCTGTTTGAATCCAGCATTCACCACTGAACGCTGCACTCCCCCGCCCCCCTACCCCCCCTACCTATCACCCCCTACCCCCTCCCTCCCCCTACACCCCTCCCTCCCACCACCTACCCCCCCCCCCCCCCCCCCCCCTCCCCCGCTCCTCTCCCTGGTCGCCCATAGTCCGGAGGGGCACGCTGATCCAGCAAAGACTTGCAGAGTCCAGCGAACCGAGGGGCCACACTGGAAGCCAAGGCAGTCATGGCACCCGCTCAAACCGCTCGGGCTCGCAAGGTTGCCGTTCAGGAAATATAATAATAATTTAAACAAAAGAAGTGAATCGCACGTATTTATCTTTGTTCTCCAAAAGCACCATTCGACTATCCTGCAACGATTTTGAGGGAGTCTGCCTACATTCCCGCAGAAGCGGGTACTTTCAAAAGCACGCTTTAAGGTTTGCTGCACCGATTCTACCAGTATACCGTGTCACCTGCAACCAATCCCCATTAAAAGGTGCCTGCTTAAATGGTATACATGTTGTCACATAGCCTCTTCGCCTCCCCTCAGAATAGTCAGTATAAAGTGGATTTACAAAGCCCCTTTTTTGGGGGGAGAAACACACACATATACACACACACATATACACACACACACACACACACATATACCTAACTTGCAGGCATTTCCTTACCTCAAAGTTTTTGAGCAAATATTTACACTCCCGGCGCAGTCACCAGTGAGCTCCGTGTACATAGCGACAAGATGACGACCACCATGGTTTGCGACTGGGATACCCACAGGCACACGTCGGCTGGAGCGAAAGCAAGTTTTTTTTTTGTGGAGAGAGAAGAAAGAGGGTGGATATCTACGAAGCAGTGAGGGGAATTAATTTTTTTTAAAACATCCCTCCGATTAATCCGAAAGATGCAACAGATCAAGTGGCTGGGAGTTTAGATCCAAAGATAAAACGACTCCTCGCTGGTTCCCCCGACTACAGAGATGCTGCCTCTCGGTTCATCCTTGTGGTAAAGTGATGTTGGGAGGGGGGCTGGAGAGGAGGAGGGGGAGGGGGTAGGAGGAGGAGGAGGAATTGGCGGTGAGGTTGCAAAAGATCTGACAAAAGCGTCCTGGTCTCTTTCTGATTTCCCCACCTACTGAAGGCAGAGCGTTGTAGCTAGGAGCGCATTAGTTACGTCAGGCTCCCACCGCTTTCCTAGTCGCGCGTTGGAGGGGGGAAACTACCAAGGAAAAAAAACACACAGCAGAATCGTGTATAGTGCCGATCTAAGGCTCCCAGAACGAATGACAAGCCCCTTGCCATCAGTCACCCGCTGCATTATCCGCGCATCGCGACCCCGGGTTTCTTTTAAACTATCAATCCGCCTATCGTTATCTCTATAAATCTTTGCTCTCTCCCCCAAATGGAAAGGTATGCGAAACCCAGACGAGCAAATATCTGAGAGCGTTTACATTTCAAGACAATAATTGCCATTCACCGGCACGTTTGCAATTTGCATTTAATATTTGGTCGGTCTATCTGTTTCAGACACTTGCCTGATTGGCTTCCATCACTGGACTAAAATTAAGATGCTCTAACTCTCCTTCTGGTTATAGTTTTTTTTTAATGAATGTACAGTCAAAGGAAGATACGCAAAGGCAGCCTTGGTGTCACTGTCATTTAGCTGCACAGTACAGTTTCCTTCAAAGCATCTTTATTAATAAAACAAAGATACGCCGCAGCAGGAATTTCCAAAGTGTCCGCAGTTATCGACTCTGGGAATCCTCCATGTCATCTAATATGGCAACCAGCCGCTTGTGGGCACATCATCCATCCTCCAGGTAACTGTATGAAGCTGATTATTGTGTGTCAAGGAAAAAAAATCTGCCCCCTCCCATCTCCTTTTGCCACCACCCCGCCCCCTCCCACTTCTCCTTTTGCTCCCCGCAACCCCCGCCCCCCCCAAGTCACAGCTATTTCTGCAACTACCACAATTTAAACACCCACTCAGCGGGAGCAGGGAATTTCCACTGAAACTGCCCACCAGTTTACCTGCACCGTTACTCTCGCAGCAAAACAATCCTGGGCGCTCAACTCCATCATCCACTCGTATATGCACCGCCTCTACAAAGGGAAATTATAGTCGCACTGCCTAATCTCAAGTGGAATACGAACAAGTTATTATATTGGTCCGAATATCATTTTGGAATACTATAAGTGCACCAGCGAACGGGTTACCGTCTGCGAGCCAGCAGGCAACAAATATGACTCAAACCAACCTTATTTAATTGAGTTGGATTATTTGGATGACTTGGTTGCTTTACACATCAGAGGTGGTTCCGAATGACGAGTCTCTTCTTAAACACACAACTGATCCTCTGTCTTAGTCTGAAGGTTCTAAATGAAAGCAAGAATACAATAGATAGTTCCATTCAGGTGCTTACAAAATCTCAACGTGGTGTGACTGATGGAGTTGTTCAGCATAGAATCTCGCCCTTTTGGCCCATCATGCCAATGCCGACCTTCATGTCCGTCTATGTTAATCCCACGCCCGCTCTAAGTGTGCATCCTATGCCTTACCTACTTAAATACAGCCCCAATGTCTCTTGAATGAAGCAAATGTATACACCATGTCCTCTGGCAGCGAATTCAAGATACCGGGTATTCTCCGTGTAAAATAGCGTTCTCCTTAAATCCTCTTTATAATTCCTTTCTCAGTGGCATCTTGCTTTTGATACACCTCCAATGGGAAATAGTTCTATCTCCCCTTATCTATGCCTCTTATAATTACATATACCTCTATCAGTTCACCCATTCACTTCAGGGGGATAAAAACCCGTCCAGTCCCTACCCATAACTTAAACCCTACCGTCCGGGCAACACCCTGGTGGATCTTCTCTGCACTCTGTCCAGCCCAACTCCACCCTACAAACTAGAACTGCATGCAATATTCCAAATGAGGTCCAACCAGCGTTTTGTACATTTCCAACATAACGTTTCAACTTCTGTATTCCTTTTTCGACCCGTGAAGGCAAACATGCCACATGTCTTTACCAACCTATTTACCTGTGTTGCCACGTTCAGGAAACTATGGACTTGAACGCCAAAGTCCCTCTGTTCATCAACATTTCTTATATAATACATGTCCCACCTCGATATGACTTTTCCAAAATGCATCACCTATCATTTAATATATAGGAAATAAATGCATTTGCCAGGTTTATATTTCATCTGCCAATACTCCGTCCAACTTTCCATCTGATCTAAATCGTGCTTTATCCCAAGATACCTTCCACGCTATCCACATCACCATCAACTTACGTGTCGTCGCAAATGTACTTGTGAAACTCCCACAGTCGCATCCAAGTCCTTAATGCCCCAAACAACAAGTGGTCCCAGCACCGATCCCTGCGCTGCACCATTGGTCACGGACGTTCAATCACAAAAACATCCTTTTACCACCACCCTTTGCCTCTATCATCGAAAGTAATTGTTTTCATGGACAATTCAGTAGTTCTGCACAAAAAAAAAAAAACATCCTGGAAACTGACAAAAAGTTTCCCAACCAGAAATCTTAACTTGCTTGATCTTAGGTACCTCCAAACCTTGCAGATT
This sequence comes from Rhinoraja longicauda, assembly GCF_053455715.1. Classification (NCBI taxonomy): domain Eukaryota; kingdom Metazoa; phylum Chordata; class Chondrichthyes; order Rajiformes; family Arhynchobatidae; genus Rhinoraja; species Rhinoraja longicauda. The sequence goes on along the minus strand of NC_135956.1, from coordinate 37,996,388 downwards.
AATTTTGAATGTCCAGCCACCAGAGTATTTTGCATTTGTATATTTTACAGAGTCTGCAAATGTCGGAGCCGTTGCAACCAATGCGCATTTAACATTTTTTTAATATCATGACCAGATCCGTTATATTCAAGAAATGGACGGTGAATGGACAGTAAGAGGGTGAATCTTTAATTTTCTTAAAGTGGCAACAACATGGTATAAATTATATCAGTCGAGTCGCGTGCAGTTGAGGAATCACAAAAAAAAATGTCAAGTTTATTATTTAAAGCCTAACCTATCTTTCTCGGGAGTCAATTGAGCAGTTCCAGCCCCCCATTTAGATTCTGCCATTTCACTTACCTCACAGAAGGTTCTCTATCCGTCTTCTACCAAATCGTGCAAAACCACGCCGTTGAAAGACAACGCCAATACTTCTCATGTCCCCTCTCACAAAATCCCATGGGCACGGGTTGCCCTCTCCAATACGATTGGCCTGGTTATCTCGCGCTTCTTCCAAATGCGTTTAAAATCCACACTCTTTCTCATCCAGACTGCTATTCAATAATCACCCCGCCAAGCGCTTGGAGCTTCGAGTACAGACGGGGACTTACTTTTTTAGAAGAATCTGATTATTGACTTATATCCATTACAGTACGTTCAAAAAAAAATGTAGCGAATGCTCCTAACTTTTCCCTGAAGAGTTAGGACGTCTCTTGGATTGTTGGATCAATACATTCTCCAGAAGTTATTACCGACGAAGAGCCTGAAATTGAAATCCTTCTGTAGCTCGCTGCTGAAAGGAGTCTCGAAAAAGTTGCTTCAATATTGTGTTGTTTTCACCCTTGAAATGAAACCATTTCTGCCGTCTCGTGTTCCTGTTCACTCTCTTGGAAATTAATTCCTCGCCTCTGTTTTGTCCCATCTCTTTGGGTGGCTGGCATTTAACCTTGTAAGAGAACGCAATTGAATCTTTCTAGTTTGTGATTCATTTACTCCGCGCGGAACAAGGCACAAAATTCAAAGGAAGGAATTAATTTTTTTTAAAACGTGCCAAAATATTTATCTTCAGTTCCTCCCAGGGTTTCTGCTCGAGGTGGAAATAGGCCAGTTATATCACAATTGATACAATGAAACGCTGCTCTCTTGGTTCTTTGAACGTAGAGACTTAAAGCATAATAACACAGCTATTAACCGCTGGCTGTTCTAATCATTATTATACATTTCCGCAGATCATCAATCCACCAAACATACAATTTCGGAAATGTTCCCCAACTATTCCTTTGTAGTTAATCCTAACTTCTTCCTAGAAGGTGTAAATATGGTTTCAATTGTTTCATTGTCACGTGTTACCAGGTGCAGTGAAATACTTTTTTTTGCACATAGATCAGCAAAACTATCCCTGTACATAACCACAATCACCCCGGTGAGTGGAGTATGCACAGAATAGCCCACTGAGTACATATGCAAGAGGCACAATTTTGATGCCATTTTACAGTCCCAACTGCAGCCGGTAACAGAGGCCCATCACAGCCGATGCCTCCATTTTGGTCATCCCGTGATCTGATGCCCCTCTCCATGCCTGGCGTTCTGCAGCCCACGTTCCCCCTTTGGCTCAAATTAGCATGTTCCAGTAATAACAAATGTATTTCCCCATTTGGTTTCTATTCTTCCCCTTGACCCTTTTTCTGTGTGTCCTCTCCCGTTCCTTAATACCTTCCAATGCGATTTTGGGTTCTCACTCTACATTTGTGCAGAATCTTTTACTACAGTCTCTCTCAGTCAGCTATCTAACCATCTCTCATCCCTCGTTGGCTGAGCCTTTTCTAATACTGGCACTGAACATAAATATAAATATAAATATAAGTACGAAGTGCTGAAAATATTCAGCTGACTAGTCAAATTATGCAGAGAGAGCAACAATCTAACTATTTTGGCTCACTAAACATTTGTACGACTGCCCATTGAAAATTTCCCCACGATTGGCGTATCGACTGCTTCCTTTACTCTGAGTATTTAACTTTTATTGATTGAAAGATATAGCATGGAAACAGACCCTTCAGCCCACTGGGTCCACGTCAACCGTTCACACAAGTTCAGTTATTCCATTTTCACATCCACTCCCTACACACAAGGGGCAATTTCTAGAGGCCAATTAATCTACAGACCCGTACGTCATTGGGATGTGGGAGGAAACCAGAGCACCCGGAGGAAATCCATGCAGTCAAAGGGAGAAAGTGCAAACTGCACATACACCGCACCCGAGGTCAGGATCAAACCCACCATATCTCAGGCAATGTGAGGCAGCAGCTCTACCAGCTGTGCCACCTTTTATGATATTTATTCATTCATTGTTAATGTTTAAAGATATCCACTTGAACTGTAACCCATCTTTACTCCCTGAAGCCATGTTGAATGACATAGCTTGTTGTTAAAAACACAATTATTGATGAATATTGGAAGTACTAAAAACACAAGTTAGAAGCTCTTAACCAATGGCAAAAAAACAAAATTAACTAATACCTGCCTTGCAACAATTCACATTCTTTGAAATTGATGTAGAAATGATTTCTGCAACCAATACAACCTGGTGCAGGTCCTTTGAATGAACATCTCATGGTAAATGTTGGAGACTAACCGCATCTTCAAACTCTCACAAAACCTCTTAAGGAGTCCATGAGGAAGAAGACTTCTGTGAAAAACTCTGCAACCAGCCAAATATAATTTTGAAACCTGTTCACTTAGAGATCCAAAGTTGCTACTAGTTATGTGGGAAATATTGGCAGTTGTCATAGAACTGCTGACATTTTCTTAAAACATCCACACAATTAAATTCCAGAGTGATATTTCACAGGGGAGTTATCCCTGGCGTCCTGACAATATTTATTCCTCAATCAACATCATTTAAAAATAAATGATCTTATCATTATCACATTGCTGTTTGTGGGAGCATGCTGTGTGCAAAATGACTACTGGGTTTCCTACATTGTGACAGTGATGACATTAGGTTGTAAAAAGCTTGGTTTGTCTAGAGAGTGACATGAAAGGTGCCATATAGAGGAAAAACGGGTTAAAAATCAAGCCTTATGACCAGCCATTATTTATTTGTTGTCTTTTTTCATCTTCCAAAGTTTTGCACATTTGTTTTTCTCTTTATCATTTGTCTCGTGTCAGGTAACTAATTAATGCAGGATCAGAGGCTTTTGCTCTTGTGAATTTCTTTTTAAAATATTGATGCATAAGACTCCCTACTAAACTTGTTATAAAAATGTTAACAAACTTGATCTAAAAATGGCAACATAACATCCTTTCTTGCTAGAAAGTAGCAGTGTGATACACCTCACTGGAGGTTTGGCTACACCACTGGCCTCATACTGTTTGGGGTAGCTGAAAGGAAATTAGGTTTCTCCAAAAAAAAACTAAGCTCAGCTGGATTTCATGCTTATAAATTTTCTGCAGTGTCTTATTAATGTTCTGAAAGACTGGATCTTGTCATCTGCAGTCTTAAATATCAGTAATATACCATTGAGACGCACTCTGCTTTGCACATCTATAATAAAGCATTGCTTTCCTCTTCAGCAGATTATGACTCCTTGGTAGGCAATGCAGCAGAGGACTTGCCAGTTGCAATGTTCACAGCACACATCTTGGCTCCAGGCTTTCAATGCCTCATTAGAAGTGAAAACAAAAAAACAAGCTGGAAACTCTCAGCAGTCAGGCAGAATCAGTGGAGAGACAAACAAAGAGAGTTAATATTTAAGGACTGAACTGAGACATTAACTACATTTATCTGTCCATAAGGTACTCCCTGACCTAAGTTTTACTTTATCTCTTAATATCCAGCATCTGCCATATTTTGCATTTGAATGACTCCATTATTAAATCATCATTAAAATCAAGACTGCACGCCTGATTTGCTCTTGTATCTTAAGAAAATAACTGCAGATGCTGGCAAGGTATTTATCGAAGGTATTTATTCACAAAATGCTGGAGTAACTCAGCAGGTCAGGCAGCATCTCTGGGGAGAAGGAATGGGTGACGTTTCGGGTCGAGACCCTTCTTCAGACTGAAGAAGGGTCTCGACCCGAAACGTCACCCATTCCTTCTCTCCAGAGATGCTGCCTGACCTGCTGAGTTACTCCAGCATTTTGTGAATAAATGCTATTGTATCTTAGATTGTTTCCTTAGTGGCAGTTATGACTCAACATCCTCACTTTTCACTGCATCTGAACTGGCTCAGCAAGCTATTTCAATTGGATTAGAAATTATCTTAAACAAAAACAGGCATTAACCTTGGTAACCAAACACCACAAAGTTAATTCGACTTTGTAAAATCTCCTTCATCATTCTTAGGGAACTAACTCCAAAAACCTGACTTAATCATATGGTATTGTACTTTTCTGCCTACATCTCAGTCTTCTCCATATTCTTGCCCTGTCCTGCTCCATCTGCAGAAGAGGTCCACCCTTTACGTTGTCTCAGAAAAGCAGCCAACATAATCAAAGACTTGTCTCATCCTGGTCATTCCTTCTTCTCCCTGGTCCCATCCAAGAAGGTACAGAAGCTTGAACGCGTACATTACCAGACTTGGGTACACCTTCTCTCCCTCTGTCATCAGGTAACTCAATGGTCCTTCAACAAGCTAGTATGGTCCGATTCACCTCTACCCCACTGAGGACATTGGACTTTATGTGTGACAATGCTGAGAACTATGTTCTGCACTCTGTCCCTCCTTCCCCTTTGTCTATATATTGCACTTGAGTTTAGCTTGATTGCATTTATGTATAAAATATGTAAACTGATTGGATACCATGCAAAACAAAGCTTTTCACTGTACAAGAATAAACCTAAACCTATATTCAGGATGGCATGGCACTAAAAATCCTCGACGACTTAATAGTTAGTTAAATATTTAATAGCAAGTTAGATGGAGCTCGAGGGGCTAGCGGAATCAGGGGATATGGGGAGAAGGCAGGCACGGGTTACTGATTGTGAGCCATGATCACAATGAATGGCGGAGAAGGTTCGAAGGGCCAAATGGCCTCCTCCTGTACCTATTTTCTATGTTAATATCAAATATGGATACAAATACCTTGCTGATTATTACCTACTGCTTTCCCTCAGATGTTTAATCAATTCTCCTCTATGTTGAATACTGATTGGAGAAAGTAATGAGAGCAGCAAATGCACGAAAAGTACTTTGGTTGTGGATTTTTAAGGTCACAATCTGAAATAGGTCAGAGGCAACCAAGCCGGATTAGCTCTGGAAACCATAGCTACCAAACTGGAAAAACAATTGGTTCTGAGAGATCCAACACAAGGAAAAATCTACGTGGTTTTATCCTTACCAAAGGCAAGGATAAAGATCTATTAGAGATGCAACGATACAAGTAACTATTCCTACTTGTACAGTTGCACCTCTACTAGGCTGCACACAAGGAGTGCAGTCCTTGAGGAAATAAAATTCCATTCCAAGGACACCCTTCATATCATTGAATCCAGATAAAATAGGACAAGAATCAGAACAGATCATGCAATTTAGTTTCGTTTTTGTTTACTTCCATCAGTGCGAAAACATGCCCTTCGGCCCACCGAGTCCGCACCGACCAGCGGTCACAAGTACACTAGTTCTATCCTACACACACGAGGGATAACTTACAGAAGCTAATTGACTTGCAGACCTGTACATCTTTGGAATTTGGGAGGAAACTAGAGCGCCCTAAGAAAGCCGAAATGGTTACAGGGAGATGTTACAAAATCAATCCCAGGTCTCTGGCGCTGTAAGGCAGCAACTCTGCCACTCTACAACCCATAAACTCAAAACTGAGTATGCATGATTTACTGCCTGCAAGAAAAAAAAGTTGTACTCCACTGCAATTTAACCTCATGTCCCAGTGTATCCCTTTTATCACTTCCATCGAGCCAAATGATCATATTGTGGAGAAACGTGGATGAGAATGCCAGGAGGAACACTGGTCACACGTTAAAGTGAAATGCCAACATGTTGAATTTACAACTACATGCATGCTAAACAGCAGCGGCAGATGGCATTGACAGAGCAAAGCAATCTCACAAGCGAAAGATCAGATCAGAGCTCTGCAGTGCGATCACATCCCGTTAGGAGTGATAGTGTGTAATTCAACAATTAACAGGAAGAAGACTTATACCACTTGCAGCCAGAAATGCAAAAGCGATATTCCATTTTATCCTTTTACGAAGAACCAATTTCCCATAAGGCAGTATGTAGTTAATTCAATGGGCTTGATATGAGAAGACAATTTAGTTCCATTCACCCCTTCCCTTTACCTCTTTCAGCCATCCCCTTTCAACTCCATCAGTCCAAACCCAAAATGTCATCTGTCCTTTTCCTTCCACAGATGTTGCCTGACCCGCTGAGTTCACCCAGAACTTTGGTGTTTTTAAATATTTGAGTCCGTTAACTGATAATCAAGTGTACATAACTCACAATTCCACAGGCCAAGAGTTGATAAGCAAGATTGAAACTGAAAGGGTAATTTTGGCCAGTGTAGACACAATGAATCGAATGACTACTCTATGTCATCCATTTCTAGGATTCTATTATTCTCAGAAAATTAGGTCGAATGCAATGGATGCAGCCACGGTTATGGGTCGTGACGACTTGCCAATCATGGTGCTGAACTATTTCAAGGGTTGCTTAGGCCTTAAGCCAAGCTTTTTCAGGGAGTTCTGGGACTCTTATTTACCTTACGTTTCAGAAAATTTCCCCTTCAAAGCAGACCAAATCCAATGCAGGCAACAATAGTCCCCTGAATCTACACGCAATCACCAGCAAAGAAAAAGCACGTGGTATCAAGTGTGTTAATAATTATCACTTGCCAATGCTTTATCTGGCTTTCTCCTGGACTATGCAGCAGCTGGTCATTTCACAGCTTTGATCCAAACATGGCAAAAGAACTGCCTTCCAGAGGGAATTCTACTGAGAGTGAATGGCTTTGGTATTAAAGAGGAATTTGACAGACTGCAGTTTGAAGGAACCCTCGTCAGCCTAAAGTAATTGAAAAATAGAAGGAAAACCTTTTGATGGGTGGAGCCTACACAGTACAGAAAAGAATGCAAACGGGATTAAACTGCACAATTGTGCGGTGTCATTTGAGCCAACGTTGATTATATTCTGTACATCTGAGGTCACACATTCTTTCTACTAATGTGCTTGTTTAACAACAAATCTCTGTCTGAGAACATTGTTGTAGAACTTCCTCAACAGCAAACATCTTCAGTTGCCTCATCAGTGACCTTTCTCCCAATTTAAACTCAGAAATGAAGAGAGGGATTATGGGTAAGAGTATGTAGGGGTCTTAGAAGAGTCATAACGTCTTACAATACGAAAACAGGCCCTAAACCGCAACTCGGCCATGCTGACCAAGATGCCTCATCGAGTATCAGGGGAGTGGTGGTGATGAATTGTATTATCTCCATTTTTAAATCTTCAGAAAATGGAACAGTAATACACAAATACCTTTGTTAAGACTTAGACTGGTGAGTTCCCATGTAATATTTAATCTGCAGAATTTCCAGACCAACCGGTTTCTTCCATAACAGTTCAACCGTGTCCAGTTAGCTTCCAAGAGCATTGCAGTCACGGAATCTCTCACCATCAGCATTCCAGGTTCTCCTCATGACTGTAAAGCTCAGGTGGTCAAGATGCATAAACACTGTGACTACAAGCGCAAATCAGAGGCTGCTTACCAGCATCTGCAGTTCCTTCCTACACATTTTGTCTGCATAGACTGTGCTCATTGATTCATCCGATTCCCAAAGCCACTTTATTATCTACAAATAACATCTTAAAAGTGGAATGGAGTACTCCACACTTGCTTAGATGACACAGCATTGACAATTATTCAAAAAGCTCAGCAAAATCAAAGCAGCTGTATGATAGGTACCTCATTCGCCTCAAACAGTTACTTACTCTGGCATTGGCACTCTCTAGATGCACTCGACCTTCTGCAAAATACATTGTAATCCAGTGTCATCCCGATCACTCCCTCTTCTCCCCTCTCCCATCAGGCAAGAGGTACAGAGGTGTGAAAATGCACAAATAGACAATAGACAATAGGTGCAGTGTAGGCCATTCGGCCCTTCACGCCAGCACCGCCATTCACTGTGATCATGGCTGATTATCCACAATCAGTACCCCGTTCCTGCCTTCTCCCCATATCCCTTGACGCCACCATCTTTAAGAGCTCTATCTAACTCTCTCTTGAAAGCATCCAGCGAATTGGCCTCCACTGCCTTCTGAGGCAGAGAATTCCACAGATTCACAACTCTCTGGGTTAAAAAGTTCTTCCTCATCTCCGTTCTAAACGGCCTACCCCTTATTCTTAAACTGTGGCCCCTAGTTCTGGACTCCCCCATCATCGGGAACATGTTTCCTGCCTCTATCGTGTCCAATCCCTTAATAATCTTATATGTTTCAATAAGATCCCCTCTCATCCTTCTAAATTCTAGTGTACACAAGCCCAGTTCGCTCCATTCTTTCAACTTATGACAGTCCCGCCATCTGGGGAATTAACCTCGTGAACCTACGCTGCACTCCCTCAATAGCAAGAATGTCCTTCCTCAAATTTGGAGATCAAAACTGCACACAATACTCCAGGTGTGGTCTCACTAGGGCCCTGTACAACTGCAGAAGGATCTCTTTGCTCCTATACTCAACTCCTCTTGTTTTGAAAGCCAACATGCCATTAGCTTTCTTCACTGCCTGCTGTACCTGCATGCTCACTTTCAGTGACTGATGAACAAGGACACCCAGATCTCATTGTACTTCCTCTTTTCCTAACTTGACACCATTCAGATAATAATCTGCCTTCCTGTTCTTGTCACCAAAGTGGATAACCTCATATTTATCCACATTAAACTGCATCTGCCAGGCATCTGCCCACTCACACAACCTGTCCAAGTCACCCTGAATTCTCATAGCATCTTCCTCACAGTTCACACTGCCAACCAGGCTTTGTGTCATCTGCAGATTTACTAATGTTACTTTTAATCTCTTCACATAAGTCATTAATATATATTGTAAATAGCTGCGGTCCCAACACCGAGCCTTGTGGCACCCCACTAGTCACTGCCTGCCATTCTGAAAGGGACCCGTTAATCCCTACTCTTTGTTTCCTGTCTGCCAACCAATTTTCTATCCATGTCAGTACCCTACTACCAATACTATGTGCTTCCAGATTCAAGAATAGCTTTTTTCCCAGTTGTTTATCAGGCAACTGAACCATTATATCAATAATTGGAGAGCGGGTCTGAGTTACTATCTACCTTATTGGAGACCCTCGGATTATCTCTAATCGGACCTTACAGGACTTTATCTTGCATTAAATGTTATTCCCATTATTGTGTATCTGTACACTGTGGATGGCTCGATTGTAACCATGTATTGCCTTTCTGCTGACTGGTTAGCATGCAACAAAAGCTTTTCACAGTACCTCAGTACACGCAACAATAAACAAGCTAAACTAAAAGATCTCCAAAGCTTGATTATGAATACCTCCCAAATTGCATCAGCAACCATCTGGAAGGGTGACAAGTGCAAGGGAACATCACACCAGCAAGTTAATCCTTAAAGACACATCATCCTGGCTTAGATTTGTATCACCAAATCCTCATCCTCACTGGTCAATATTTTGAAACTCCTTACTCAAAGGCACTCTGGAAGGACCCCTTAGTCAAAGATTGCAACTGCATAAATAAATGTTTTATTGCTTTCAAAGCCTATTGGGATAATAAATGCCTACATTGCCCATGTAGCAAAATACATCATATGTAATACTGAAAGTCATGTTAACTGAAAGTGGAGGAAAAAACAATTGCAAACTCCTTATGATATGCTGTTTTAAATACTTTTACTAATGGCATTGTGAATGTACCCACACTTCAAGGGTACAATGGATCTCTAGAAGGCAGTTCACCACCACTTTCTCAAGGGAAATTAAGAATGGATTTTTTTTTTTTTTAGTTTAGTTTAGAGATAGAGCGTGGAAATGGGCCCTTCAGCCCACCGAGTCCGTGCCGACCAGCAATCCCTCTACATTAGCACTATCCTACATACTCTAGGGACAATTTACAACTTTAACAAGCCAATTACCCTACTAACCTGTACGTCTTTGGAATGGGGGAGGAAACCGGAGCTCCTGAAGATAAACCCACGCAGGTCACAGGGAGAAGGTACAAATGCCATTCAGATTGCACCTGTAGTCAGGATCGAATCCGGTTCTCTGGCTCTGTAAGGCAGCAACTCTAAATGGCGGATCAGCCTGTGAAGCCCACACCCCTTGAATGAGTAACCAGAAAACACATTTGTTGGTCTGCACACACATGTAGGATAGACTACCATGTTCGGCATAAACATTGTGGGCTGAAGGGCCTGTTCTTGTGCTGCACTGTTCTACATTCTATAACTTGAGCTGGTGGCTGAACATCGTAAGCATTCAGCCACAAGAGGGATCTAAAATAGCTATACCCATTTTGAAATTAATATTTAATCAGAATTTGGCAGTTGCTGATTATAGCTCTGTAACTCCATTATGCCCAACTAGTTTAACATAGTGCTGGAAGTTGTCAATGTCACACCAACATCTGCATTGTCATGGCATAGATAACTCGTGGATTTTGATGGAGAAAACAATTTTGTACATTGTTACATTAAAGGTTATTAAAAAATTTAAAAGACCTTAAAATTGCACAATACATTATCAATCTGCAGGTATTTATCATTTTTATACGAAATAATTTTGTCTGCCAGTAACCCTTTATTGAAAAAATAGGTTTGTTCTTAATTTAAAATAGCAAAGGAAACCAAAATATTAATGCAAAGCATTCAAACGCAAGATTATGTTAATTTCAAGACCTACAGGATCATAGAGATTTCTTTGCCCAATTTTGGGAGTTCACATTAGCAGTAAAAAGGAACCACCTCTGAAATATTTTATCTTTAGGAGGTATGCAATGACAAACCATCTACCAAATGCATCATGGGATCAGGAAATAATTGCACCTTTATATTGACGGTGTCTAATATGGATGTCTTTAGTTAAGCCTATAATATCAAATATCCCTCAAATAAGTATGCTAATTGCCATTTGGTAACTAGAGACTTTGATGATTCTAATAATAGATGTAACCTACCTTTGTAGAGCACTTTCTCTTTTGAAATGGATGTAGGTTAACATTGGTGTGTGCTACTTAATTAGAAATGATTCCTCATGTAATATTAATAAAATGTTAATGCACTATTGCTATCCAGTGCTTTCTGACCAACTGCTGAATTACAGATTTTTCTGAACAATAAAGATTTTGAAATATAACTTTCTGCTCCTTTCATCTATGTTTCAGGATTAGAACATGCAAATTATAACTTAGGCAGATGTCCTGCTCATGTTCAAGATGATGGATGGCCATTCAAAAGGAAGTCAACAGCTTAAGAAACTATCTTCAGCTGCTAGGAGGGTGAAGTAATAAAGTCTGGTGTAATATAGTGCCAATGTAAAACATTAGAGAATTCCTGGTGAAAGTGTATCTCAATCTGTCGATGTCTTCAATGAAGCAAAATGGTGTTAGCTTGAAATTGAATAGTTTCTTTGCATCATAAATGTTGCTTAGTTTAGAGATACAGCATGACAATAGACAATAGATGCAGGAATAAGCCATTCGGCCCTTCGAGCCAGCAACACCATTCAATGTGATCATGGCTGATCATTCTCAATCAGTACCCTGTTCCTGCCTTCTCCCCGTACCCCCTGACTCCGCTATCCTTAAGAGCTCTATCTAGCTCTCTCTTGAATGCATTCAGAGAATTGGCCTCCACTGCCTTCTGAGGCAAAGAGTTCCACAGAATTACAACTCTCTGACTGAAAAAGTTTTTCCTCATTATCCACATTAACTGCATCTGCCATGCATCCGCCCACTCACACAACCTGTCCAAGTCACCCTGCAACCTCATAGCATCTTCCTCACAGTTCACACTACCACCCATCTTTGTATCATCTGCAAATTTGCTAATGGTACTTTTAATCCCTTCATCCAAGTCATGGAAACAAGCCCACCGTCCACGCCGAGCATTGATCGCCTGTTCACAAAAGTTCTACGTAATCCCACTTTTGCATCCACTCCCTATACACTAGGGGCAATTTACAGAGGCCAATTAACCTACAAACCAGCACGTCTTTGGGAGTGGGATGAAACTGGAGCAAACACATGCTCACAGGAAGAAGGTACAAACTCCACACAGACAACACCCAACATCAGGGTTGAACCTGGGACTCTAGTGCTATGAGGCAATAGTTCTACCTAGCTGCGTTATTACTCTAATGATCTCCGAAAATCGGGTATAAAAATATTATGTTCCTGTAAGCCTTAAAATTTTGGGGGGAAAGTTTGAAGTAAACAGGTCAAGGATTACATGAATAGTACATTTTAAATGTCTTTGACTTAATTCTTTTTATTCATTAAAATGGTGCAGCTATCATTGGCAAGGCCAACATTTATGTCATTGTCTAAAATCCCTCGAAGAGCTGGTGGTGAGCTCTTGAACTCCTATCCTGATGAAGGTAATCCCACAGTTGTTAAATTCTAGTCAAGGATTTAGTTTGCACATTGCCTCTGTGACTGCGTAGGTTTCCTCTGGATGTTCTGGTTTCCTCCCCTATTCCACATATGTGCAAGTCGATGGGTTAATTGGCCACTGTAAACTACTCATGGCATGGATAATAGTGTCAGAACCTGGGGTGTGGGAGTAATGGTAATGTGGGGAGCATAAAATGGGAGCGTAAAGGTGTGCTTGATAGTCAGCACAGACTCATTAAGCTGATGGACCTGTTTGACTCAGACTCTTTGACTAGCCCAATAAGACATTTCCCTTCAAGTCCTTTTGATTAGGAACTCCTTAATGGTCCTTACAAGGTCAAATGCTATCTTGACATCTAGGACACCATCTCACCTCACTGCTGGAATTCAATCTTTTTGTCCAAGTTTTGACCAAGTTTTTAAGGCAATCTGGAGGGGAAAGGTCCTGGAAAAACATAAATTGGCTGTTGGGAGGCACAATGTTGGTGAGTAATTGCTGCTTGAAAGCCCTGTCAACTATACTTTCCATCTTTTGTTAATGATTGAGAGTCCTTGGGACATGGCTGCCATAGTACCAGGTAGATATCAATGTTATAATTGTTTTTGAGCAACTTGGCTTGAAGAGCAGCTAGTTGTAGAATCACAGAGTCGTAGATTAATACAGCATGAAAACCTTGTCTATGCCAACCAAGATGTCCATCTAAGCTAAGCCCATATCTCTATAATCTTGTCCTATCCAGTTCTGGACACGAAGCCTTCAGTACTAAAGCTGAGACATTGTTTGGGGTCAGAGCCTCTATGGAGTGTGGTGCTTTGGGATTTCACATGAAATGAAATGAAACCAAAACTGGCTTCTGTGATGGTGGCATCTGAGAAGTAAGTAGAGTTAGACCATCCTTCCTGGAATTCTGGCTGAAACGATTTAAAATTCTTTGACCTTCCTTTTGCCACTCACTTGCTGGCACCTTGCAAACTAGATACCAAACTTGGGCCTCTGAGCTTCTCTTAAAGGATGGACTGCTTTGGATTTTCCTTCTTATCCACCCTTTGCAACTGTTCACTTCCGGTCTCAGAATCCGAAGAAGGACCATGACCAGAAATATCATCTATCCATGTTTTCCAAAGATGCTGCTTGACCTGCTGAGTTACTCCAGCACTTTGTGTTTTTCACTCCAGATTCCAGCATTTGCACTTCCTAGTGTCTTCAGAAACTAACTTCTTAGTTGTTACATCACTTATTTTTATGGTGCTTTGCAGGTTATCCTGTCGTCCTACTCGTCCTATCATCAGCAATTGCCTTTCAATTGTAAGGATTGTGCATCACTGATATGTAACACAAAGACTGAATATGTTACTTATGACTTGCATTCAAAATAATGGAATGAGTTTGCCTTGGGCCATCATGTGCAGCTTAGTTTCGTGAATAGTAGTGAGAGAAAATGAGCCAATCCTAATCCATCTACCACACTACTTCTCCAGCAGTTAATGAGCCATTTCAATCAGTGGTGAAATGTTTGAATCATCTAGGGAAGGATTCTGATCTACAAGTGGCTTCTGAAGGATATTTAACTGTGCACCTAGGTTACTCATAGAGCCCATCAATGTCCTTACCGCATGAACAAACAAAAATGTTGTGAATTTAAGAACAGTGTGAAATTTGACTTTGGGTCCAATTCATAGCACCAGACTTAGCTTAGTTTAATTTAGTGATACAGCGTGGAAACAGGCCCTTCAGCCCACCGAGTCCGCACTGACCTGCGATCCCTGCACATTAACACTATCCTACACACACTTTGGACAATATACACCTATACCAAGCCAATTAACTTACAAATCTGTACGTCTTTGGAGTGTGGGAGGAAACCGAAGATCACGGAGAAAACCCACGCGGTCACGGGGAGAATGTACAAACTCCGTACGGACAGCACCCATAGTCGGGATCGAACCGGGGTCTCCGGTGCTGCAAGCGCCATAAGGCGGCAACTCTAGCACTGCACCACCATGCCACCCTTGAATGGAGAAAACATTTGTTTGCCTCACTCATAACAATTCTTCACAACATTGGACATTACTCTATGTTCTTTAAGGCAAATGACTTGTTCCTCACTCCAGAGATTTGCTCAGTTCCCCAAACAGTCTTCCTGTCTCTGAAATAATGAAATCTGCAATTACATCAATGCTTGCTGACCTTCCATTAAATCTAATTTTTAATAAAACTCTGTTCTACATTGTCTTACGTTTGGCCTCAACTTCGATTCTCACTGTCCTACATTGACTCATCAATCCTCATTGCCGCCTTTAAAAATCACAACACGGCTTCAAACTGCCTTATCTCTACAATCTGTGCCAATTCTCCATTCTCCCTCAATGTTTCCCCTTTGTCCTTAAATATTTGGATTCTATCCAAATACCTGCCCTACCCGCGCATGGACCCAACCATTTTGCGTTGGTATTTCTGGCACTGTCTGCATAAACCTGGGCTTTTCTCTCAAAGAGTCTTTGAGTCCATCACACGCCTCATCCCACATTCTTCCCAATGCACACCCTCTTCCCACGCACACATTCTTCATTTGGAATGCATCTTAAATGTCAACATTTATCCCAAATCTATAATCACCTCTTCTGAAATATCCCTCTTTCTGCTTGGGGTCTATTTGCATACACATCGAAAAAGTACTTTAAGCACCACATCAAATAAAATATTTGTGCAAACCAGGGAAATGTAAATCTTTGACCTGAAGGCAAACTGCGGGAGCCACAGCAAATATGTAATCCAAGTTTGGGAACAGCTATAATCTGGAGATAGACACGAAAAGCTGGAATAACTCATGGGACAGGCAGCATTTTGGGAGAGAAGGAATGGGTGACATTTCAGGTCGAGACCCTTCTTCAGACTGGTTAGGGATAAGGGAAATGAGAGATATAGACGATGATGTGGAGAGATAAAGAACAAGGAATAAAAGATATGCAAAAATGTAACAATGATAAAGGAAATAGGCCATTGTTAGCTGTTTGTAGGGTGAAAATGAGAAGCTAGTGCGACATGGGTGAGGAGGGATAAAGAGAGAGGGAATGCCGGGGCTACCTGAAGTGAGAGAAATCAATATTCATACCACTGGGCTGTAAGGTGCCCAAGTGAAATATGAGATGCTGTTCCTCCAATTTGGGTTTAGCTTCACTCTGACAATGGAAGAGACCGAGGACAGAAAGGTCTCTGTAGGAATGAGAAGGAGAATTAAAGTGTCCACCAACTGGGATATCAGGTAGGTTCAGGCGGGCTGAGCGAAGTTGTTCCGCGAAACAATCGCCCAATCTACGTTTGGTCTCCCCAATCTGCAAGAGTCCACATCTTGAACAATGGATACAGTAGATGAGGTTGGAGGAGATGCAAGTGAACCACTGCCTAACCTGAAAGGACTGTCGGAATGGAACTGGGAAATGGAAGAACCTTCAGTATTCTATAATGATTTAATAAAGACCGAGTAGACAAGTTTCCTTTCAAAATACAAAATAACTTGGAAAGGTCTCACTCAGTACATTTTTCCTCATCAGTACACCTAAATCCTAGAACTCATCGATTTCATCTTTACAGGAGCACCTTCACCAGAAGGACTGCTGCACTTCAGGAAGGTGATTCACATGACCTTCCCGAGGGCAAACAATGATTCACAATTAAGTGTTGTGTGGAAGATTATACCATCTGCAGTTCCTTGTGTCTCCCTTCACAAAATGCTGGCCTTGACACCCTCACATACCATAAATGGATAAGTATCATAAAGCTCAAATGAAAAAAAGAAATGAAAATAACAAGCACTACATTAAGACGGACTAAACTTATGGAAAATTGCCAAGAGTCTTGCAGCTTGCAAGAAATATAAATGAGAAAAGTAAGCTTAACACAATTATGCTTGTTATTATGGCAAAAATAAGTTTAAAAATCTATGGTTTAAAACAACCTATTCAGGGAATTTATGTTTAAAGGCAGGAGTAAGACATGATGGCATTACATGGAATTAGGTAGTCAGTGGAATAGAGACAGATATAGTCATAGAAAGGTATGGTACGGAAATAGGCCCTTCGGCCCAATGAGTTTGCACTGTCAACCATTCATTTGTACCAATTCCATATTAATCCCATTTTTGGATTCTCCCTATTTGCTCATCATCTCTCCCCAGATTCCACAACTCACCTCCACACTTGCGGGTTATTTTCCTGTGGCCAATTAATCTGCCAACTACCATGTCTTTGGGACGCAAGAGGAAATTGGAGCATCCAGAGGAAAGCAGGTGGTCCCAGGGAAAAGAGCAAACAACACTCAGACATCAACCAAGATCAGGATTGAACCCAGGTTTCTGGCACTGTGAGGCAATGGCTCTACTAGCTGCACCACTGTGCTGCTTTGTAATCTAATTCGTGAGAATTGCGGGATTAATTAAAAGACAAGGCCTCAAAGATATTGGGCAGAAGATGCAGACTTTCCCTAACTGCTACACTGGAGTCTTAGCCTAAAGGTTTGTTGTCAAGTTGGTTGTTGTTTTAATGCATCAAAGACAGACACAAAAAGCTGGAGTAAATCAGCGAGACAGGTAGCATTTCTGGAGAGAAGGAATGGGTGATATTTCGGGACGAGACTCTTCTTCAGAGTCTGAGTTACTCCAGCGATTTGAGTCTATCTTTGAGTCTATCCTGCATCTGCAGTTCCTTCCTAAACAATTGCACCAGTTGAGTTGTATCATTGCTTCAGTGTATAAAATAGTTTGTGCTGAAAACAATGCTTAAAAAGAAAATTCACAAAATATTCAATGAGAAAGAAACAGATTAAAAATTCAGGTTGTATGAAGAAGCTCACCAGTTACCTAAAACTACATTCACCAGTTTATACAATCAAATATCATCATATCATCATATCATATCATATATGATATCATATATGCACGGTAGCGCAGCGGTAGAGTTGCTGCTTTACAGCGAATGCAGCGCCGGAGACTCAGGTTCGATCCTGACTACGGGTGCTGCACTGTAAGGAGTTTGTACGTTCTCCCCGTGACCTGCGTGGGTTTTCTCCGAGATCTTCGGTTTCCTCCCACACTCCAAAGACGTACAGGTATGTAGGTTAATTGGCTGGGTAAATGTAAAAATGTAAAATTGTCCCTAGTGGGTGTAGGATAGTGTTAATGTACGGGGATCGCTGGGCGGCACGGACTTGGTGGGCCGAAAAGGCCTGTTTCCGGCTGTATATATATGATATGATATGATGATATACAGCGCGGAAACAGGCCTTTTCGGCCCACCAAGTCCGCGCCGCCCAGCGATTTGTTATTAGCTATTTTTAAAATAATAGGATAGCAGGATAAGTTTCAGCAGGAGATTGGCTTGCAATCGAACATTATTTCATTGTAATACTAATAATTTAAATTTATGGTTAATATTTGAGTCAAACAGAATGGAAACAGGATGTTCGGCCCAACTTGTCCATGCCGACCTGGATGTCACATCTACACTCGTCCCATTTCCCTGCATTTGGCCCATATCCCTCTAAACCTTTCCTATCCATGTACCTGTCCAAGTGTCTATTAAATGCTATTATAATCTCTGCTTCTACTACCTCCTACATTCCAGAAGTTCGCCCCTCAGCCTCATGCATTCCTAGGAATAAAGTACGAGCCTGCCCAACCTCTCCCTATAGCTCAGTCCCTCAAGTGCACGCAACATCCTCGTAAATCTTTTCTGCAGTCTTTCCAGCTTAATGACACCCTTCCTGCAGCAGGGTGACTAACACTGAACACAGTACTCCAGGTGTGGTCTTACCAACATTTTGTACAATTACAACATAACGTCTCAACTTCATAAGTGATAGAAGCAGAATTAAGCCATTCGGCACATCGTTTACTCTGACATTCAATCATGGGTGATCTATCTATCCATCTCAACCCATTCTCCTACCTTTTCCCCATAACCACTGACACCTATGCCAATTAAAAATCTGACTAAATAAATTCCTCTTCATTTCCTTCCAAAAGGAGCATCCTTTTATTCTGAAGCTATGACCTCTGGTCCTAGACTCCCACGAGTGGAAACACCCACTCCACATAGACTTAATCCAAACCTTCCAGTATTTGGTAAGTTTCAATGAAGTCCCCCTTCATCCTTCTAAACTCCAGTGTGTAGAGGCCCCGTGCTGTCAAACGCTCTCATTGTTAACTCTCTCAAACGCTCTCATATGTTAACTCTCTCATCCCTGGGATAATTCTCGGAAACCTTGTCTGGACCCTCTCCAGCGCCAGCACATCCATCCTCAGATCTGGGGCCCACAATTGCTCACAATACTCCGAATGTGGTCTGACCAGTGCCTTATAGAGCCTCAGCATTGCATCCCCTAATATTGTATTCTAGTCCTCTCGAAATAAATAATAGCATTGCGATTGCCTTCCATACTACTGACTCGACTTCCAAATTAACTTTTTGGAAATCCTGCACCAGCACTCCAAAGTCCATTTGCATCTTCAATTTCTGAATTCTCTCCGCATTTAGAAAATAGTCTATGCCTTTATTCCTACTACCAAAATGCATGTCTCCACACTGCTACGCTGTATTCCATCTGTCACTTCTCTGTCCACTCTCACAACCTGTCCAGGTCCTTCTGCCAAATCCTTGCTTTCTCTACACTACCTGCTCCTCCAACTTCTATGCTCATTAACCCGACTGCTAATGGTCAAAGTACCAAAAGCCTTTCTGACCACCGTAGCTGGTTGTGAAGCTATTTTCAGGGAACTTTGTGCCTGTACTCCTAGATCCATCTACTCCATAAAACGTCCAAGGTCTCTACCATTCACTGTGAAGGTCCTGCCCTGGTTTGACCACAAAATGCAACACCTTGCACTTATCTGTATTAACGTCCATTAGCCATTTCTTAGCTCACTTGCCCAGCAGATAAAGAGCCTGCTGTCAATTTTCATAAATACTTTCATTATCTGCAATACCTTCTGCCTTAGTGTCATCTGCAAAAATGTACTAAACATCCCTTTAACATTCTTATCCAAATCATTGATATAAAGCACAAACAGCAACAGGCCTATCCTACATGGTCTTTGTATTGTATTTTATCATTCCTTCACAAACAGAAATAATTTTGTCAGTTGCCTAAAAGTCTGTGGAACCACTAGCATAAAAACTACGCAGATAAAACTAATTGTCATTCAATTCAGCAGCAAGTGATGATAGACAAGTCTAGTGCACACCGGAAGAGCTGGGATATGAACCCCATATGCACCTGCCTGCCTGTCTGAGCTAATGTACTGAAGGTGGCTGCTGAAAATCACCAGCCTCCTAATGTATATGATTATTTATGCATGTTTATTATGAATCATTGTGTTATGTTTGACTAAAATTGCTTGTGAAGAAATTACACAGCAGATTTAAGTGCTATGCCAATTAAAAATTGTGCATGCACTCAGAAAGAGAATTGTGTGCTAAACTGATTCAACATGATTGAGCATAATGAATGGTTGAAAAGTGAGCACAAGATATCAGGGATCTTTAAAAATAAGGAAAAAGACTTTGAGTGGTTAATGATAAGAGAAGGAAGAAAAACAACTCTGCAGTCGCAGGTGATGAATGTTTGCAAAGAAACAGGTAATGTGGCACAGTAAGCACAGCAGGTAAAGCTGCTGCTTCACAGACCTGGGTTCAAACCCGACCTCAGGTGGTGTGAAGTTTTGCATGTTCTCACTGTGACTGCATGGATTTTCTCCGGGTCCTCTACTTTCCTCCCACATCCCAGAGACGTGCAGGTTTGTAGGTTAATTGGCCTCTTTAAATTGCCCCGAGAGTATAGGGAGTGGATGCGAAAGTGGGATAACATAGAACTAGTGCGTTAACGGGTGATTGGCAGTCGGTGAGGACTCGATAGGCCGAAGGCCCTGTTTCCACACTCGACCACAGTGCACTGAACTAACCCAAGATAAAGAGAGCCTATGAAAGGCTAAAGACTACACCGTGGACAGATAGAGCAGCAGAAATGGTTGGAGGAAGTTTCACATTTGCTCAGGACAAACCAAGCAGAAAATCATAGATAATGCTAGGATGAAATGTTAAATGCTGTAACAATTCCTGCAGGATTCTCTGTGATTTTTTTGCCCAACAGTAGCTCTGGTTCACCCACCGCTGAAATGTGAACGTGCCCAGAGAGGGAAGCCCAGCGAGCCACAGCCACGTCCCAACATCAGGCCTGGTTCGCCCACGGTGGAACTGGGAACCCTCCTGCAGGGGGAAGCCCTGCTCGCCCCTGATGACCAAAACTCAGAGAGCAGGATGGAAGGAGGAGGCGGCCAGAGCAAAATGAGGAAAAGAGCTCAGGACTATTTGTTCAGGCCAAAAGGGAAGTGGCGAGTGTTGAAACGTTATCTTACATCATAGAGGAACCTCAAGTTATGGCAAAAAGGATTTGCTTTAAAGATAAATTCTCCCAATTACTAGGTACTACAGTCAAGAGGAACTGGTCTCTCACTCAGAGACACAGACACACTGTTGCTCATCCACTCAGGTACTCACTCACTCAGAAATTGTCACATTCACTGGCAGATGCAAGGAACTGCAGATGCTAGTTTATTAAAAAAACAAAGTGCTTGAGTAAGTCAATGGGTCAGGCAGCATCGCTGGAGAACATGGATAGGTGAAGTTTCAGATTGGGTCCATTCTTCAGATTGATTGTGGTGGGGGTGCGGATAAGGGCGAGGTGGGGGTGGGGGAGATGTTGAAAAAGCTGGAGTGGGGTTAAATCCTGCCAAGTGATGTGTGGATACAGGTGAGGGAGGTTTTTGATGGACGGCTGGCAGACGTTGATAGATAGTCCAATGACACAGAGACTGCAGTTCGGGGAGGTGGGCTGGCCTGTCACCTGCAGTCAGGTATCATTGATTAGTCAGCGGATTGATGCCCAGGATGGTTGTGAGTATTTGCAGTGCTCAGCTCAGGCACAGAAGTGTAGAGAGAAAGGGAAGAGTCTTCTATTGGCAGCCAATATATTAAGGTCATTGTCCCCTTCTCAAACTCAAGTAAAGATATATTGTTTTTATTGGGTAATTTACTGAAAATCCTTCATCAGGACAAATTACAGCTGATGATAATTGAATTATTGGCATGCTGCAAATGGCATTAGGCAGGAGGTGTTCCAGTCCTATAATGCTTTGATGACAGGAATGTTCATGAATCATATGGAAACTGTGTAGGGGAATATAGTCATCAAGTGAAAGTCATAACTATGCAGCTATTTGGCCCATCATGTCCAGGCCAACCAATGTGATGTTCTGGGCTAATCCGAATTGGCTGCATTTGGCCCATATCCCTTTCAATCCTTCCGACATCAACCCAAATGTTTCTTGAAAGTAATGACTTCAATGCCTGCCTCTGGCAGCTCATACCAGATATGAACTACACTCTAAATGAAAAAATTGCCCCTGAGGTGCCTCTGAAATATCTCCTCTCTTATCTTTAAACTTATGCCTTCTGGTTTGGAATCTTATACTTTGGGAAGAAAGACCAAGTGTTCACGTAATCATGCCCCACATGATTTTGTACGCTTTAATAAGGTCACCACCATGATCCTGCACTCCAAAGAAAAAATGTCCCTGCCTATCCAGCCTCTCCCTAGATCTCAAGCCACCAAATCCTAGTGAATCTCTTCTGCGCCCTTTCCAACTTCATAAGATCATAAATGATAGGAGCAAAATTTGGCCATTCGGCCCATCGTTTACACCGCCATTCAATCATGGCTGATCGATCTCTCTCTTTCAACCACGCTTGAGGCTCAGTTAGACATTGGCAAGTATGATGTTGTGGGAATTACAGAGACGTGGCTATAAGAGGACCAGGGCTGGGAACTGAACATTCAGGGGTATACGACTTATCGAAAAGACAGACAGGTGGGCAGAGGGGGAGGGGTCGCTCTGTTGGTAAGGAATGATATTCACTCCCTTGCAAGGGGTGCCATAGAATCAGGAGATGTAGAATCAGTATGGATAGAAATGAGGAATTGTAAGGGTAAAAAGACCTTAATGGGAGTTATCTACAGGCCCCCAAACAGTAGCCTCGACAGAGGGTGTAAGTTGAATCAAGAGCTAAAATTGGCATGTCGCAAATGTAATGCTATGGTGGTTATAGGAGATTTCAACATGCAGGTAGACTGGGAAAATCAGGTTGGTACTGGACCCCAGGAAAGGGAGTTTGTGGAGTGCCTCCGAGATAGATTCTTAGAACAGCTTGTACTGGAGCCTACCAGGGAGAAGGCAATTCTGGATTTAGTGTTGTGTAATGAACCTGATTTGATAAAGGAACTCAAGGTAAAAGAGCCATTAGGAGGCAGTGATCATAATATGATAAGTTTTAATCTACAAATTGAGAGGGAGAAGGGGAAATCGGAAGTGTCAGTATTACAGTATAGCAAAGGGGATTACAGAGGCATGAGGCAGGAGCTGGCTAGATTTGACTGGAAGGAGACCCTAGCAGGGAAGAAGGTAGAACAGCAATGGCAGGTATTCCTGGGAATAATGCAGAAGTTGCAGGATCAATTCATCCCAAAGAGGAGGAAAGATTCTAAGGGGAGTAAGAGGCACCCGTGGCTGACAAGGGAAGTCAAGGACAGCATAAAAATAAAAGAGAAGTATAACATAGCAAAGAAGAGCGGGAAGCCAGAGGATTGGGACTCTTTTAAAGAGCAACAGAAAATAACTAAAAAGGCAATACGGGGAGAAAAGATGAGGTACGGAGGCAAGCTAGCCAATAATATAAAGGAGAATAGTAAAAGCTTCTTTAGGTATGTGAAGAGGAAAAAAATAGTTTAGGCAAATGTGGGTCCCTTGAAGACAGAAGCAGGGGAATTTATTATGGGGACAAGGAAATGGCAGACGAGTTGATCAGGTATTTTGGATCTGTCTTCACTAAGGAAGATACAAACAATCTCCCAGATGTTCTGGTAGCCAGAGATCCTAGGGTGACGGAGGAACTGAAGGAAATTCACATTAGGCAGGAAATGGTGTTGGGTAGACTGATGGAACTGAAGGGTGATAAATCCCCAGGGCCTGATGGTCCGCATCCCAGGGTACTTAAGGAGGTGGCCCTAGAAATCGTGGACGCATTGGTGATCATTTTCCAATGTTCTATAGATTCAGGATCAGTTCCTGTGGATTGGAGGGTAGCTAATGTTATCCCACTTTTTAAGAAAGGAGGGAGAGAGAAAACAGGAAATTATAGACCAGTTAGTCTGACATCAGTGGTGGGGAAGATGCTGGAGTCAATTATAAAAGATGAAATTGCGGAGCATTTGGATAGCAGTAACTGGATCGTTCCAAGTCAGCATGGATTTACGAAGGGGAAATCATGCTTGACTAATCTTCTGGAAATTTTTGAGGATGTAACCAGGAAAATGGGCAGGGGAGAGCCGGTGGATGTAGTGTCCCTTGACTTTCAGAAAGCCTTCGACAAGGTCGCACATAGGAGATTAGTGGGCAAACTTAGAGCACATGGTATTGGGGGTAGGGTACTGACATGGATAGAAAATTGGTTGGCAGACAGAAAGCAAAGAGTGGAGATAAATGGGTCCCTTTCAGAATGGCAGGCAGTGACTAGTGGGGTACTGCAAGGCTCGGTGCTGGGACCGCAGCTATTTACAATATACATTAATGACTTGGATGAAGGGATTAAAAGTAACATTAGCAAATTTGCAGATGATACAAAGCTGGGTGGTAGTGTGAACTGTGAGGAAGATGCTATGAGGTTGCAGGGTGACTTGGACAGGTTGTGTTAGTGGGCGGATGCATGGCAGATGCAGTTTAATGTGGATAAGTGTGAGGTTATCCAGTTTGGTGGGAAGAATAGGAAGGCAGATTATTATCTGAATGGTGTCGTTAGGAAAAGGGGACATACAACGAGATCAGGGTGTCCTAGTACATCAGTCACTGAAAGGAAGCATGCAGGTACAGCAGGCAGTAAAGAAAGCCAATGGAATGTTGGCCTTCATAACAAGAGGAGTTGAGTATAGGAGCAAAGAGGTCCCTCTGCAGTTGTACAGGGCCCTAGTGAGACCGCACCTGGAGTACTGTGTGCAGCTTTGGTCTCCAAATTTGAGGAAGGATATTCTTGCTATTGAGGGCGTGCAGCGTAGGTTTACTAGGTTGATTCCCGGAATGGCGGGACTGTCGTATGTTGAAAGACTGGAGCGACTAGGCTTGTAAACATTGGAATTTAGAAGGATGAGAGGGGATGTTATTGAAACATATAAGATTATTAAAGGACACGTTAGAGGCAGGAAACATGTTCCCAATGTTGGGGGAGTCCAGAACCAGGGGCCACAGATTAAGAATAAGGGGTAGGCCATTTAGAATGGAGATGAGGAAAAGCTTTTTCAGTCAGAGAGTTGTAAATCTGTGGAATTCTCTGCCTCAGAAGGCAGTGGAGGCCAATTCTCTGAAGCTTTCAAGAGAGAGCTAGATAGAGCTCTTAAGGATAGCGGAGTCAGGGGGTATGGGGAGAAGGCAGGAACAGGGTACTGATTGAGAATGATCAGTCATGATCACATTGAATGGTGGTACTGGCTTGAAGGGCCGAATGGCCTACTCCTGCACCTATTGTCTATTGTCTATCTGCATATTTACTAAACATGCCTTTAACATTCTCACCCAAATCATTGATATAAAGCACAAACAACAACAGGCCTGTCCGACATGGTCTTTGTATTGTATTTTATCATTCCTTCACAAACAGAAATAATTTTGTCAGTTACCTAAAAGTCTGTGGAACCACTAGCATAAAAACTACGCAGATAAAACTAATTGTCATTCAATTCAGCAGCGTGATGATAGACAAGTCTAGTGCACACCGGAAGAGCTGGGATATGAACCTGCCTGCCTGTCTGAGCTAATGTACTAAAGGTGGCTGCTGAAAATCACCAGCCTCCTAATGTATATGATTATTTATGCATGTTTATTATGAATCATTGTGTTATGTTTGACTAAAATTGCTTGTGAAGAAATTACACAGCAGATTTAAGTGCTATGCCAATTAAAAATTGTGCATACACTCAGAAAGAGAATTGTGTGCTAAACATGATTCAACATGATTGAGCATAATGAATAGTTGAAAAGTGAGCACAAGATACCAGGGATCGATAAAATAAGGGAAAAGAGTGGTTAATGATAAGAGAAGGAAGAAAAACAACTGTACAGTCGCAGTTTATGAATGTTTGCAAAGAAACAGGTAATGTGGCAGAGTAAGCACAGCAGGTAAAGCTGCTGCTTCACAGACCTGGGTTCAAACCCGACCTCAGGTGGTGTGAAGTTTTGCATGTTCTCACTGTGACGGCTTGGATTTTCTCCGGGTCCTCTACTTTCCTCCCACATCCCAGAGACGTGCAGGTTTGAAGGTTAATTGGCCTCTGTAAATTGCCCCGAGAGTATAGGGAGTGGATGCGAAAGTGGGATAACATAGAACTAGTGCGTTAACGGGTGATTGGCAGTCGGTGAGGACGATAGGCCGAAGGCCCTGTTTCCACACTCGACCACAGTGCACTGAACTAAACCAAGAAAAAGAGAGTCTATGAAAGGCCAAAGAGTAAACAATGAAGGACAGATAGAGCGGTAGAAATGTTTGGAGGAAGTTTCACATTTTCGCAGGACAAACCAAGCAGAAAATCATAGATAATGCTAGGATGAAATGTTAAATGCTGTAACAATTCCTGCAGGACTCTCTGTGACTTTTTTACCTTATACCCTTCGAAAATGAAGTAAAACAGAAATAAAGCAAAGTTGAAAAAGTAGGAGTGCTTTAAATGACTCAAATCAAGATATTGTCACCTCCAACAGGGGTCATTTGTTCAGAGCGCAAACTGTTCAGCCAAAGCACATTTTCCCATGGCATTAGTGCATGATTGAACGGGGGGGGGGGGGGGGGGGGGTTGGGGGATGGTTACCATTTATATTTAGTCAATTTAATTGGTATATTTGGGCATGTCTCTCATTCAAATCGGTTCACTACCATCCCATTTTTGAAGGGCGATTGTAATTTCATTGGGGTAATTTATGTAGCATTTAGAGGAATAAAACCGGTTGAAACTTGTGCGATATATTTTGTTTTTTCTTACCTTCCCCGCCGACTTCAAGATGAATGAGGGTAGACAGAAGAATGTACTGAAGTTGCCACATCACTGATCAAATCATTACTCACTCCTCTATCTGTACCACGCCGCTGGAATACACAGTAGTGACCCTTCCAAATTCCTCCTACTTAAGATGTTATTTTATTCATTCATGAAATGTGGGCATTAGTGGCAAAGTCTGCATTTAAAGCTCATCTCTAATTGCCCTTGAGATGTTGTTGAAGAACCACTGCAGCCTATATGCTTCAAGTGCTGCTACAGTGCTGTTAGGTGGGAGTTCCATGTTCCTGTTCCCATGACGTTGAAGGTATATTTCCAAGTCTGGATGGAGTGTGATCTGGGAGGGGAAGGTGCAAGTAACGGCATCCCTACACATCTGTTTCCTAATACAATCTACTCATCGCAATTAGGAAGTCGGCTGCAGGTTAACATTTGGGAATAATAAACTTACGGAGTTTTCTGCACAAATTCTAATTACCAACTCAGAAATATGAATCGTGACAGAAATGAAAGGTTAACATCCCACATGGCTGCCATATTAGGACAAATATGTATGACTGTGTGGGAATATTTGTGACTCTGGTGACACAGCTGTTTTTAAAAATCTGGAATCAACATTCACTCATCTCCTGAGTCTTGCATGACACATCACCAAACCACATAATTAAACTTAAAATTTATTGCACAAAATGATACATAAATTACAGCAGCAATATCAAAACCTGTGGTGGAAAACTGTAAAAGGACTAATATTATAAGAGTCATGGGGATAAAATTACGGCTTTTGATTTTTATATAATAGGTTGTCTCTGAATTGGAAATGCATGCACTTTTCCAATAGCCCAGGATTATTCTAAATCTTCAGAATGCACTTTCTAACCTGCGAATGTATAATTGACTTATAAAACAAACCTTTTTTTGCAACCTTATTCATTTAACGAGCAGATTTGCTTTCAGTTCATGTTTCCATGGTTACAGAAGTAGCTTGTTTACAATATCTGGTGCTACAAGAAAGAATACTTATTCCTTGGATGTGAATGATGAAAGTCGATGCACAACTGATTTGCTGATTATTTGCACTAAAATTAAAAGGAAGATACAAACTGAATAGAATCAAATTACTCAGAGTAAACCATCACAAGGTAGGAGGATGCATGACCCAAAGTGACTAAAATATCCAGATGGTGGTGCAAAATGCTTTGTGTTTATCTTTTCATCAATCTTTAGCTGTCTGTTCTGCTTTGCTGCAGCTTGACATCAACATTAAAATATTGGTTTGTGCGCCAATCTCAGACTTCCACTCATGCCTCACAAGTTGTATTAATCTAATGAACGTCATGAAAAGTGGTAAATTCTCTGCCTCCCGATTATCCTGGAGAACTTTATCAATGGCTTATCTTTCTAATGTCACATCAACGTGCCTGTCATCAGGCAATTCTTTTTTTTTTACCTTCATCGCATGGTGGTTTCATCCACTGACCTTTACCTGATAGGTCTAAACTAGGGCATAAATGCAGAGTTCTTGCCTTGAGCTAGAAGATTGAGGGTTCAAGTACCAAATCAAGGTCTCTAGTATCATATCTAGGTTGGTTGTCCTGTGTAGTTCTGATGTTGAGAGATGGAACTCTACCCATATCATACAGTTGAAGGTGCAAAGATAGGCAAAGGAAATAGAGGTGCATAAATGTTTAATATTGAATGCAACTATGTCTTTGCAAGATTGTATGAATTGGAATATTTACATAAAGAGAGAAGGGCATAAATGGAGAAATTTGATCTTGAGAATAATATTTTTAACTGGACTGTGAAACATTGTCGGACAGCGAGTTCCGAGCTAATGGGTCAGGAAACTTTAGTTTCTAATCTTTGAAACTAAAGTTTCAAACTTTACAACTCCTTCCCCTTTTGTCGTGGGATAGAATGAGACTGACTCCCCTCCCCCCCACTCCCTTCCGATCTATGCGTATCCCCTAAGCCTTTACATTCGTCACTTTAATTTCATGTTTCATGTATTTTATGTTTTTATGATTGTTGGCAGATCAGTTTCCCTCCTGGGATAAATAAAGTTCTATCCTATAGTATTGTATCATGTCGTATAGTATGGAAACCTTGGTGTAGGATAGGCAGGAATGTTTGGATGAATGGAAGCTTATGGAGTTGAGAAGACAAAAGGGTTAAGCAGGAGAAACAGAATTGGAAAAGCTAGCATTCATTCTTACATGGATGAGGCTTTCAGAATTGGAAAAGTTGATGCAGGAACAGGATATGACGGAGCGTGGCAGGAAAATTGTGATGAGAGAATATGGGGTCAGAGGCTTAACTCTTGGATGCTAAAAATGCAAAGAATCAGACCATGAGCAAAGAAGAAGGTGAAATTCCTGGTGTGTCTATGGTGTAGATGCATGTTATATGGATATAAATATGTAGGCAAATGGTTGCCCGGCATGTGAAATGGATTCAGTGCAAACCAGGCATGTGAAATAGCAAATGGCACAAAAAAAGGCTGAGTGAAAGAGATATTCAAATTTAAGGAAAATCAAAGGTTATTGAGATCATGCACAAAGTGTGACTGAGGCAAAGATTGAAAGGGATAGCAGGTTCAAGAAGTCATTTGGCTTACTCCTGTTCCTATTTCTTATGCTTTTTATATAAATGAAACAGCAGGGAGTCATATTTCAGAATACCAATAAAATGAGAAAATGGCAAACAAAATCTATATTTGGCACCAAGTATTCAGAAAATCGCTAACGTTTTTCTCAAAGCTTTCATGGTGAGCAAAAAGCAAAGTTCTGTAGGAAGTCAATGGATTAGGCAGCATCTATGAAGGGAATAGGCAGGCAAAGTTTCAGGTCAGCACCCTTCTTCAATCTGTGGGAGGGTCCCAACCCAAAATGTTGTCCACCCATTCCCTCTACAGATACTGCCACACCCACTGAATTTCTCCAATGTTTTGTTTTTAGCTCAAGATGCCGGTATCTGCAGTTCACTTAGTCTCATGGCAAGCTAGGCACGTCACAACACGCAACTATACCCAATTCTAGTTTGAAACCAATGTGTTGTTAATCCCATAAATAACTTGCAATGTTATCCAACAATGATCTCAGTTCGGGTTGATTTTGCTGATTTATATTATGACCAGTACTTTTACTGAGTATCTTTGACTTAGACCTGGTGGAACAAATGGCCTCCGTCTATGCCATGAAAAATAGAAGAATATGAGAACGTGAAGTGTGTCAGAAACCATAGGCATACATATATTAAAGCAAAAATGGACCTTCAAGGGCAAATGGGATTTGTGTGTAGAGGAGCAAAATGGAAAGGCCAAGTAATGCTCGAAGGCCAAGTTGGTGCACGAAGTAATGGGCAATTTATTAAGCCTGGTGCTCGCACACCATGAGGCTTCGAACACCAACTCTGAGTGGCCTTTCCATTTTTGCTCCTAGGGTATGGACGGGCAAAAAAGACAGTCACAGATGTGGTGGTCCAAAGTGTGTAAGAAAGAATTATAGATGCTGGTCTAAATCGAAGATGGACACAAAATGCTGGAGTAACTCACCGGGACAGGCAGCATCTCTAGAGAGAAGGAATGGGTGACATTTCGGGTCGAGAACCTTCTTCAGACTGATGCCAGGGGAGTGGGCGGTACAGAGATAAAATGTAGTCGGAGACAGTAAGACTGGTAGGTGAACTGGAGTTGCGGAGGGAACGGTTTCTGCGGAAAGCATCGTCTCCTCGATATCCCGCAGCTCTGCTCTTGCTCCCCCTCCCTCCATTCGTAACAAGGACAGTGTCCCCCTTGTCCTCACCTTCCATCCCATCAGCCCTTGCATACAGTATATAATCCTCTGACATTTTCTCCACCTCCAACGAGATCCTACTACGGTCCACATCTTCCCATCTCCGCCCCTTTCTGCTGTCTGCAGACACTGTTCCCTCTGCAACTCCCTGGTCAACTTGTCCCTTTCCACCCAAACCACCCCCTCCCTAGGTACTTTCCCCCGCAACCGCAGGAGATGCAACACCTGTCCCTATACCTCCCACACTGACCTTTCTGTCCTGGGCCTCCTCCATTGTCAGAGTGAGGCCCAGCGCAAATTGGAGGAACAGCACCTCATATTTCGCCTGGGTAGCTTACACCCCAGTGGTATGAACATTGACTTCTCTAACTTCAAGTAGCCCTTGCTTTCCCCCTCTCTCCATCCCCTCCCCCTTCCCAGTTCTCCTACCAGTCTTACTGTCTCCGACTACATTTTATCTCTGTACCGCCAACTCCCCTGACATCAGTCTGAAGAAGGGTCTCAACACGAAACGTCACCCATTCCTTCTCTCCAGAGATGCTGCCTGTCCCGGCTGAGTTACTCCAGCATTTTGTGTCTATCTTGGTGGTCCAAAGTGCATGTTTCTGTGATACTATTTCCTTTGAAAATTCCCCCCCTTGTGTTATCACTTCCTTTACAAAATGGAACTCGGGTGGAAAAAACGGAGAAACAATGCAGTTAACAAAATAGCAGAGATTCAGTGAATAAGGAGATAAAAAGTTGAAACCAAAAGGAGATAAAGGTAGGCAGAGAGAATGCAGGAAACAAAAGCAGTGGCCCAAAGTGTAGATTAAAATAGAGCAAGCAGAAAAAGGCAAACCAGAAGATGATATTTGGTAGTGCTTCAGATGCCATGAATTAATTTGAAGAACAATGTCTGCAGTTCAGCAGGGAAATTCAATATCTGTTTTGCACAAAGTAATGCTCTCCAACAAGCAATGAAATTAATGGCAAATTATTGATGGTTCTGGTCCGCATTGTCCCTGGAGAAAGTGCAGAAAAGATTTACTGGAACAATACCAGAACTAAGAGGTTATATCTAAAAGTAAAGATTCTCAGGTTTAATATATTGTCTTTGGTCAGCTCCCTCACTTTTTTTTTCCCCAATGTCTTTCTTTTATGGAAGGCCCTTATACAGTAGCTAAACACTTTCATTTGTTTCTTGTTGAACAGACTAGAATAAAAGCTCCTAACTATAAAGTCGCAACACAGTTCCAGATGTGACCGTGAAGAAGGCATGTCAGCATCTCTACTATTTTGGAAGTTTAAGGAGATTTGGCATGTCAGTGAATATTCCAACAAACTCTGACAGATGTGCTGTGGAAAGTATCCTGATTCATGACCTGGCATGGCAATACCAATCACAGGTCTGAAAGAGGCCGCAGAGAGTGGTGAGCTCAGCCCTGATCATCATGAGCACAGTTCTCCCCATCATCAAAAGCATCTACATGAAGCATTGCCTCAGGAAGGCAGAATCTATCTTTAAGGATCCTCACCATCTGGCCGATGCCTCTTCTCGCTGCAACGAT
The DNA here is from genome assembly GCF_053455715.1 of Rhinoraja longicauda. Lineage (NCBI taxonomy): Eukaryota > Metazoa > Chordata > Chondrichthyes > Rajiformes > Arhynchobatidae > Rhinoraja > Rhinoraja longicauda. The sequence continues at coordinate 37,964,310 of NC_135956.1, read as the reverse complement.
CAGAGAAAGGTATCGAAACCTGAAGTCATATACCACCAGATTCAGGATTACGTATTCCCTTACAATCATTCGGCTCTTGAACTAACCTGCGCAACCCTAATCTCACCTTGGCAACAGAATATGAAAGACCACCTCTTGTGCTACCATGGACTTGTTTTTCTAATTGTTACCTGCAATTATATCTTATTTTCTGCACACTCGTTTTCTTCCAATGTCTTTCTGAATTTATGTATAATTTATGTTTTTGCATGTTGTCTATGTGCTGGTGATGCTGTTGCAAGCAAGATTTCCATTGAACCCATAGCTCATCACATACAGTACATGCATATGAAAATAAACTAGACTTAACTTGTCATTGCTAAATGCATTATTAATGGCAACTGCAATCCACCCAGAGAATGGCTTTAAACTAAATAACACAAACAGGGGGAAATCATACGCACAATTAAATGAAAGTTAGATAAACACATCAGTGAGGAAAACGAAAATAGAGAAAAAAGGAGAAGTTGAATGGGAGTTCAATGATGAACAAGAAGAATCTCATGTGGATTCTAGATGCAGCAGTCGGTCCATCAATTGAAGGGCCTATTACTACGTTGTAAATACTTTGCAGCTTTGTGAATGTCTCAGTATAAACTTGAGTAAAGAAAGATGTCAGGTCAACGGAATATTGATTTCACATCTCATTTGAAGGATAGCACCTTCAGCAGCACTTCTTTAACATTGCACTGAGAAGCCAGCTGGTATTGCATGCTCAAGTCCTGCAAAGGCAACTGTCTCTGGCTCGGCAGCTGGAGTGCAACCAGCCTAAGCCATGCTGTGGCCAAGACAGTACATGGAAAGGCTTGGAAGTGGCAAAGATAAATAACTAAAAAGGTAGGTAGACTAATGAAAAAAGGGAAACAGACCCAGATAAAAAATAAAAGGAAAAGAAGAGGCCAGAATGGAAGCAAAGGAATGAACATAGAACACAGAATAATACTGAATGTCTGAAGAAGGATCTAGACCCGAAACGTCACCTTTTCCTTTTTTCCAGAGATGCTGCCTGTCTCACTGTATTACTCCAGCATTTTATGTCTATCTTCGGTGTAAACCAGCATCAGCAGTTCCTTCCTACACGGAACAATACGGGAACAGGCTCTTCAGCCCACAATGTCCATGCTGAGCACGATGCTAAATTAAACTAATCTCATCTGCCTGCATGTAATCTATATCCCTCCATTCATAGAAACATAGAACATAGGTGTAGGAGTAGGCCATTTGGCCCTTTGAGCCAGCACCGCCATTCAATATGATCATGACTGATCATCCAAAATCAGCACCCCGTTCCGGCTTTTTCCCCATATCCCTTGATTCCCTTAGCCCTATGAGCTAAATCTAACTCTCTCTTGAACACATCTAGTGAATTGGCCTCCACTGTCTTCTGTGGCAGAGAATTCCACAGATTAACAAATCTCCGGGTGAAAAGGTTTTTCCTCATCTCAGTCCTAAATGGCCAACCCCTTATTCTTAAACTGTGACCCCAGTTCTGGACTCCCCCAACATCGGGAACATTTTTCCTGCATCTACCCTGTCCAATCCTCTAAGAATTTTATGTGTTTCAATAAGATTCCCTCTCATCCTTCTAAATTCCAGCGAGTACAAGTCTAGTCGACCCATTCTATCATCATATGTCGGTCCCGCCATCCCGGGAATTAACCTGGTGAACTTACGCTGCACTCCCTCAATAGCAATAATGTCCTTCCTCAAATTAGGAGACCAAAATTGTACACAATACTCCAGGTGCAGTCTCACCAGGGCCCTGTACAACTGCGGTAGGACCTCCTTTAGTGCTTGAGTTGGCATGATGAGAAATCACTTGATACATACCAATAACATTTTCAGAGGGGCTTTCAACACGTGAAGTGGAAAAAGTGAGAAACAAAATGTGAAAAGGAAACAGAAACATATGTGCAGCATTTGAAGGCTCTGGGCCTGTACTTGCTAGAGATTAGAAGGATGGGGGTGGGGGGAGGGGGGAGTCTCATTGAAACCTACCGAATAACAAAAGGCCTAGATGGAGTAGATGTGGAGAGGATGTTGCCAGTAATGGGAGAGTTTAGAACCAGAGGGCACAGCCTCTGAGTAGATGGATGTACATTTAGAATGGAGATGAGGAGGAATTTCTTTAGCCAGAGGGTGTTGAATCTGTGGAAATCATTGCCACAGGGGAGGGGATTGATAGGTTCTTGATGAGCAAAGGGCTTCAAAGGTTCTGGGAAGAAGGCAGAAGAATGGGGTTGAGAGGGAGAGATAGATCAGCCGTGATTAAATGACGGACTAGACTCGATGAGCCAAATGGCCTAATTCTGCTCCAATGACTTATGAACTCCCTGGATTGCGAAGGCCCGACTTATGGTCACTTCATATATGTATTACGAGGGATGGATTTGTCGGATGCTGTGGTGCTGCAGAAGATTGATAGGTTATTGATTAGCAAGGGTGTCAACGGTTATGGGGAGAAGGCAAGATAATGGGGTTGAGAGGGAAAGATAGATCATCCATGATTGAATGGCGGCCCGGTTCAATGGGCCGAACGGCCTAATTCTGCTCCTATGACTTATGGGGGAAAGGAAATGGAAACAACCAAGAGAACAAGACTTTATCTCCAGCATTGTCAGCTTGGACTCAATAGTAATAGTCATGAATCACTGCAAATACTAATCGCGAGAGAAAGTCATAGATATCATCGAAAGGAAAGCCTAACTATTTTCCAACACATTACTAAGTTGCTTCAGACATGTGGAACTGTTACTCAGTTTCACCCCACGACAAGGTATCTTTGTTTGCACATCACAAGTGACCTTCCACAGTGAGAGTTTGTGATTAACCAGCTATTTTGTGGTCCAGTACATTAGTGACAAATAACCTTGAATTATTTGGCCTGATGATCACCACATTATTTTCCTGGAAATGGTTGTTAGGAATGAGATAATCGTCAATAGAGAAATGGCAGGTGAAATCAAGAGGCAAGACTTAAATGCAAGTGAAAGGTTAACAATGTTGTCAAATAGCACTGACAATTACCACATGATCGAGTAGGGATCTTGATAGAGTAGATAGGAAGAAACTGTTTCTACTGGCAGGAGAGTCAATAACTAGAGGATCACTGCTTTAAAATAATTGGCAAAAAAAGCCAAAGGGGAAATACTGCAAGTTTATTTTTTACTCAGCAAGCTACTATGACCTGAAATATATTGTCTTAAAGGGTGGTGAAATCAAATTCAATCATTAATTTTAAAAGAGTATTGGATCTACTGAAAAAGGAAACACTTGCAATGCTATGAGGAAAGAACAGTGAAGTCAAGCTAATTGCCAAGGCTGCAATAGATACAGGGGTGGCATGGCAGACTCAATTACCACCTCCTGTGTTTTATGTAATCTTATAAAATATTATGCAGAAATAATGCAATAAAGTGGGGGAGAAGAGCACGTGAAATCATCAACTTCTTGTGTGTTTCCATTCAGAGATGTCATCTTAAAGGTTGTGCAATGATTATGAATTTGCAGTCAGCAGCTGAAAGACACCAACCATTCATCACACTGACATTTGACTAAATTTACAGTGAACTTCATGTTGTGTAAATAATGGTTAACAGAAGTGAAAGAAAACAGGAGAATGTTGCCTGAAAGGGAGTGTAGACTCGTGGACATGGAAAGTATCAGGTGATTGAGGAGGAAATCAGCTTGAAGAATGCTGACTGAAACACACACGAAGGAAGCCTTGGCCTTGGTCATTATTACTAAAAGTGTGTGAGAACATCAGACACCTTCACATCCAATGAAGTCAATGGAATCAATTCTGCAGAGGCAAGTACAAATGTAAACCAATACCTGGTGTCAGCACTTGTGACCAAAGATAAACTTCTCCCTCCTGCACATTAGGTCTAATTCAGAAAGTGAACATTAGAATGCTAAAACCCAATGTCAAATTATATTTAGAAAACAAAATATCCATCTACATTTCGAGCTGCCTCGGGAAAGCAGCCAACATAATCAACCCTGGTCACTTCCACCCTGGTCACTGCCTCTCTGTCCTCACATCAGGCAGAGGATCCAAAGGTTTGAAAGCATATACCAGCAGATTCAAGAATGGCTACTTCGCCACTGTTAGAAGACTATTAAATCAACTCCTGATCAGCTGACGGGGTAATCTCCATCTCCCAACATCCGGCAAGTGGGAAGGTTTTAAATGTGAGATAAAGTGTTCATGGTCTGCATATTCCTGTCAGAGTGAAGAACAAGATTGGCAAGAGTAGAAAACAGCGGATGACAAGAGATATTGAGATTCTGGTCAGAAAACAAAAGGGGGCATGGGTGAGGAACTGGTAGCTGGGTTCAAGTGAATCCTTGGAGTGTAGGGGATGCAGGAGTATAATTAAGATGGAAATAAGGAGGACAAAAGGAGAGGATGAGGTACCTTTGGCAGATAAGATAAAAGAGAAGCCAAAGAGGTTTAATACATATTATGGGGAAGAGAATTGGCCCCCTCAGATACCCAAGTGAACATTTATGTGTGGAACTGCAGGAGGTGGGCAAGGTCTTCAATAAATATTTTTCTTCTGTTTTTACTATAGAGAAAAACATGTGGGTAAAGAAACTTGCGAACGCTATTGGAGATGTCTTAGGGACAATCTGGATTATGGTAGAGGAGATGATGGATTCTTAAAATGTATGAAGATAGATAAATCTCCAAGGCATGATGAGGTATTTCCAAGAACACAGTGGGAAGCTGGAACAGAAATTGTGAGAGCCCTGGCTGATATATATCCATCATTATGGATGAGATGCTGGAAGATTGGATGATGGCTATTGTTGTGCCTTTATTTAAGCAGGGCTCCAAAGAAAAACCTGGAAACAATTGGAAAGTGGCATTAACATCTATGATGGGCAAGTTACTGAAGTTGTTTCAGAGGTATAAGGTATACATGCATTTTGAAAGACTAGGATTATTAGGGATAGTCAGTAAGGCTTTGTCCGGGGCAGATCATGTCTCACTAATTTGGTTGAGGGCAGGAAGGTAAATGAAGGCAAGATGGTAGGCAGAATCCACACACACTTGAGTAAGACCTTTGGTGAGGTTCCAGATGATAATCTGCTGCGGAAGGTTAGATTGCATGGGGTCCATGGAGAGCTAGCTAATCAGATATATAATTGGCTTGAAGGTAGGAAGTAGAAAGTGATGGTGCAGGGTTGTTTCTTTTAACGACCAGTGGTATGCCTCAGTGGTCAGTGCAGGGTCCATTGTTGCTTGTCATCTCTGACAACAATTTAGGTTAGAATGTACAAGGCATAGTTAGTAAATTTACAGTTGACAGGACACTAAAATAGGTAGTTTCACAGACAGTGAAGAAGGTTAGCAGTGAAACTTACTGAACAATGAAAGGCTTGGATAGAGTGGATGTTGAGAGGATGTCCCCACTAGTGGGATAGTCTAGGACCAAAGGTCATAGCCTCAGAGTTAAAGGATGTTCATTTAGGAAGAAGATGAGGTGGGAATTCTTTGCCACAGAAGGCTGTGGATGCCAGGCCAATGGATGTTTTTCAGGCAGAGATAGATAGATTCTTGACTAATACTGGTCAGGAGTGTTGGGGAGAAGACAGGAGAATGGGATTAGGAGGGAGAGACAGATCAGTCATGATTAAATGGTGGTAGACTATACATTTTATTGTCAATTTAATTCAATTCAAGTCAATTCAAATTTATTTGTCACATACACATACACGATGTGCAGTGAAATGAAAGTGGCAATGCCTGCGGGTTGTGCACAAAAAGAATACAGTTACAGCATATAAATAAAGTTAATAAGTTACTATTAAGGTCGACAAAAATTTAGTCTCTGGGGTTATAAAAGTTGACAGTCCTGATGGCCTGTGGGAAGAAGCTCCGTCTCATCCTCTCCGTTTTCACAGCGTGACAGCGGAGGCGTTTGCCTGATCGTAGCATCTGGAACAGTCCGTTACTGGGGTGGCAGGGTCCCTCATGATCTTGCTTGCTCTGGATCTATGTCTATGTATATTGCATTTACAGTCCTGCAGGTAAGAATTTCAATATTCCGTTATCGGTACATAAGACAATTAAACACTCTTGATTTTTGAAATTAAACTATGTCCTATCCTAAACTATAGCAGATGTATTTGAAGGATAATCAGAATTTGATAGGTGAAGAATTGGAAGAAGCTCTTGTGGATTATTGATGCTGCAATCAGCACATTGAGTTGAATAGCTTACACTGACTTGCAAATACTTTGTAACTTTGTAAACGATTGAGCAACATAAGGATGTCAGGTCAACAGATTGTCATTTTAACAACTCACTTGAAGGAGAGTACCTGTAACTGCACCGTGTTAGCATTCACCGAAGAAGAAAATAGTATTGCATGCTCAAGTCCCTCAGCTGACAGCACTTTCTGACAGCAGTTAGAACACAACCAGCCATACCATACTGGTGGATACTCTACATGCAAGGGCATGGAAGTATGAGAGATAGCCAACTTCATGCCATTGAATGACAAGGCACCACTGTGACAATACTCCTGGATAAATAGAGAAATCCAGACAAAAAAATATTTTTAAGCAGTTCTGTGGTTTATTCTTAAATTAAATCGATTAATTTTAAATCTTGGGAAATGTAGTATTAAAACCACCACTCAATATATGCATTAAAATACACACAATTTCAATTTGTTTGCAGAGCTTTAACTAAAAAAGAAATTATATTCAAATTTATTATTGGTCCTTCATGTGCTTTGTAAATGGAGAGAACGATGAAATCTACAAGATCACTCACCCGACTTTTCTTTATTACTGCATTTATTAAATGCTGAAAGGATACAGCCGTGGGTGTGCAGAATCCCCTTTCAGTAACATGATGAATAGGGATTAAAGCAAAGTACAAGACCTGGATATTTAGAGTATTGTGTACAGTGTTGGCCACCCTGTCACAGGAAAGATGTCGTTAAGCTGGAAAGGGTGCAGAAAAGATGTTAGACACAAAATGCAGGGACAGGCAGGATCTCTGGACAGAAGGAATAGGTGACATTTTGTGTCTATCTTTCGTGTAAACCAACATCTGCGGTTCCTTCCGACACTCTACGAGGATGTTGCCTGGTCTCAATAGCCACTGCTAGAGGCTGAGCAGTCTGGGACTGTTCCTTGGAGCGTAGGAGGATGAAGGGTGGTTCTTATAGAAGTGTATAAGATCACGAGAGGAATAGATAAGGAGAGTGCATAGTCTTTTACCCAGAGTAGGGGAACCGAGAACCAGAGGACATAGATTCAAGGTGAGGAGGGAATGTCTTAATAGGAACTGGAGAGTTTTTTTTTTAAAAATTGTATTTATTTTTACACACATGCACAAAAGGTGGTAGGTATAGGGAACGAGCTGCTGAAGGATGTAGTTGGGGCAGGTACTATCACAATGCCTAAGAAATATTTAGACATGTACATGGATAGGATAGGTTTAAATGCAGGTAGATGGGACGAGTGTAGATGGGGCATTTTGGTCGGCTTGGGCAAGTTGGGCCAAAGGGCCTGTTTTCACGCAGTATGACTCCAAAAACCAACATGGAAGTATTGTCACAAGGTCATGAGAGCGCAAGATTTTTTTAGGAACCTCGTATCCCTTTGTTGGTCACTCTTAACCCTTTCTCACATTGCAGCCAGAAGCATATTGGCTGAAGTCCCATTCCAGTGCTTTGAATGTGAAAGTACAGCACAGGAACAGGCTGTGCTGAACATAATGCCAAGATAGACTAACCTCATCTAATTGCACATAGCCCATACTCCTCCATTGCTTGCCTATCTCAAAGCCTCTTAAAGATTTGAGTGGATGGTTTGAGGAGGTGTTTTACCTTTGCTCATCGTTTTTTACTGCATTGTTTCTGATGCTATCCTTTCAGAGGAGCAGTTCACCTGACCCCTTGTCATTCTTCTGAGCTGAATGGGAAAAATGAGTATGCAAATTTTGAAGTGCAACAAGATGGCCCTGGCAAACTCTCCAATATTTATCCCTTAATCAACATCAAGAACAAATCATCTCTATTCATGATCATATTACTGTTTTAAAGACATTTCTGTGTACAAATCGACTGTATGATTTACTACACTAGTAAAGCACTTTATTTGCTGTGAAGTGCTGTGGGATAACCCGATTGGAGAAAATGCAATATTCCTTCCTTTCAACCCTTTTCGTTTGAGGTTCATTGAATTCTTTCCAAGCACTTCTGTATTGTTTGCCCCAATGACCTTTATTACTAACATGTTGTGCATTGAAATTTCCAACTGATTTTCATCTTAGTTAATGGACTAAAATTACATCAGGGGCATGCTGATTTTATCCTTCATTTGTTAGTTATTGAATGTTTCACCATAGGGGAAGATTCACTTTAATCAACTTTAACAATTCCTTTGAAACCTTCAGCAAAAAATTCTAGATTACCATGTACCATCTTTTTTTTCTGCCTGTATGAAAAGCTCAGTAGTTTTATCATCTTTCACCATAACTTGTCACTAAACAAAGTCTCAGGTACTTCTACTGAGAGAAAGCCAACGGTACCTGCAATTCCCAGGTCATAGTCATAGACTGATACAGCATGGAAACAGGCCCTTTGGTCCAATTTGCCCACACCGCCCAAAATGTCCCAGATACACTAGTCCCACCTGCCCGCGTTTGGTCCACATCCCTTCAAACCTGTCCTATCCATGTACCTGTCTAACTGTTTCTTAAATGTTGGTATAGTCCCAGCCTCAACTACCTCCTCTGGCAGCTTGTTCCATACACCCACCACCGTTTATTTGAAAAAAATCCCCCTCAAATTCCTATTAAATCTTTTCCCCTTCACCTTAAACCTATGTCCGCTGGTCCTTGATTCACCTCTCTGGGCAAGAGACTGTGTGCATCTACCCGATCTATTCCTCTCATGATTTTATGCACCTCTATAAGATCATACGCCTCTATAAGACCATCCCATCCAAGTATTAACCAGGCATGAGACTGCTTAGTTTCCAAGATTGGACAACATTGGGCAATTTCAGGTTCGTGTGGCCTCTGCTAACTAACCCTTTGCCAATCTGATGTCCTCACCCAGTCATTTTCACATACAGGTATATACTCTCAGCTATAAACATTAAAAAAAAATAAGTGCAAGTATAACCCTTGGCAATGTCAGTGTCTTCTTGTATTCATCTCCTACACCCATGACCCTGTGAAACAATCTACCTCTCATGGAGCATTCATGAACCACCTGCAACATGATAGTATTATCTCCTCATTTTCTGGCTCATTTTCTTTACAAATCTGCCTTCATCACCTTCACTGAAAAAAAATATTGATTCTTCTGTCCTTGCAAACTGCTCTTCCATATCCAATCTCCCTTTGAAGTACTTTTTATTCACTTCTCCCAAAGCCATATCTAACTATTTCACAACTCTTTATTTGAATCTTGGTCATTAAGGTGGAGTGGGTGATTAATATTTCAAGGGGTGCAGGGTGGATTAGAGGTGAAAGGGATAAAGTGGGGTAATACTCAGAGTGAAAGGCCCTGATTAAAATCACAAATAATGTAACCTCTGACTACAATTTATTTTCTTTGATCACCACATCCCCTTCAAATAAATATTCTTTGTTGTACAGCTTAGTAAATTAAATTTTATTTTATTTTTGGCTTCCCTAAAGTACCATAGAGTATCCAACAATGTCTTCTCCATCCTCGACACATTATCCTAGAACTTCTCTTCATTATCTGCATGCTTCTTCCTTGGTGACATTATCAAAGGTCATAGACTTAGTTTTCAAATGAATGATACAACTCAGTTCTACCTCAGCGGCATCTCTTTTGAGCCTTGCTTTGCTAGAAGTTGTCCAAGCAGTGCCACTTGGAGTTACAACTGCCTCTGATTAGAATGACTGAAACGATTGTCATTACTCATTTCCCAAGCCTTAACTAAACATGAAGCCTTGGATCCACCTCATCATGTGTTCCATATTCACTCTGGCTGAACTAAATCTCTTTGTCCTCTTGACCTTGACTGAGCTTTAGATCCCAAATCCTCCAGAACAGGAAATAAATTTTCATAACTCCCCCCTAACACTTGCTCACCAATGAGCTCCGATCAATTGATTGCCAAACAATTTTCTATGCCTTTCTGTTATATCGAGGAAACTTTTCCAATAAATTCTCCTTGCTCACCTTCAGCTTATTCAGAATTTAACTTCTCACATTCTATTCTGTCCAAAGCTTCCTGAAAGTGCCAACACAAGTAGATAGGGTGATAAAGAAGGTATACTTTATCAGTGAGGGCATAAAAGTTGATAAGTTGTGTTGCAGTTGTATAAAACTTTGATTTGGCCACATTTGATCTATTGTGTACAGTTCTGGTTGCTGCATTACAGGAAGGTAGTGGAGGCTTTGAAGAGGGCGCCAAAGTGGTTCACTGGGATGTTGCATGGGATTGGCACCATGACACAATGCTAGAGTTGTTGACTTAGATCGCCAGAGACCTGGGTTCGATCCTGACTACAGATGCTGTCCGTACAGAGTTTGTACGGTCTCCCTGTGACTGCATGGGTTTCTCCAAGTGTTCCGGTTTCCTCCCACATTCTAAGTAAATGAATGAATGAATGAGTAAGTTTATTGGCTAAGTATGTACACATACAAGGAATGTGCCTTGGTGCTCCGCTCGCAAGTAACAACATGAACAAGGAGCAGTACACCGTGGCAGCCATCGTTGGCCATAATTGCCTTCTGCAAATTGTCCCTTCTGTGTGGGATAGAACTAGTGCATGGGTGATTTCTGGTCGGCGCGGACTCAGTGGGTCAAAGGACCCGTATCCACGCTGTAACTCAAAACTAAACTAGAGTATTAGCATTAGCAAAAGATGGACAAACTTGGATTGTTTTCTCTGGACTATCAGACACTGAGGAGAGACACAACATGAAAAAATGAGGCATACATAGGGTAAATTTGCAGAGTGGTTTTCTCCAGGATGGAAATGACAAATCATAAAAGCCATAGCTTTAAAGTGAGAGGGGAAACGTTTCAAGGAGAGTCATGAGGCAAGGATTCTTACTTTAAAAAAAAACATACATTGAGTGGTGGGTGCCTGCAGCGCTCTGCCAGTGAAAGCCGATTGATAGCAACATTTAAGAGGCATTTAGACAGACACATGAATAGGCAGGCAATAGAGGAATATCAACCATCTGCATGCTAATGTGATGAATTGGCATCATTGTCAACACAGGCATTGTGTGTTGAAAGACTATACTGTTCTATACTGCCTCACATTACCTTCTTAGCCAATGCCAGTTGCTCCGGATGGACTTTCACTCCAGCCTTTCACTCTTGCACCTCTTGAATCTTTTCTCATCTACCCCATCCACCAATTTTCACCTGTCCAGCTGCACCCTGTCATAATCTGTTTCAACTAGCATGCTTTTCAGCATTTAAGTCCTTTGCTCCAAATACTTTTTCAATGAAACTTCCCATCTCTCCTTGCCATTTTAAGACCCACACTTGGACATTCGCCATGCTAAAACACTCAATTTCTTCCTTACTTAAGATCCTACCTTAAAATAACTTTCCAGTACAGGCTTCAGGACACCGTTCTAATTTATTTGTGTGACATCCATATTTGTCTCGTGAAAAGCATTGGGAAATTCTCAAGATAGTAATCAGTAGTAAAGAAAATAAACACAATGCTAGCATTTATTTCGAGAGGGCTTCTATACAAAAACTGGAATGTAATGCTAAGGCTTTATAAGGTGCTGGTCAGGCCACATTTGGAATATTGTGAGCAATTTTGGGCACCATATGTGAGGAAGGATGTGCTGGCGCTGGAGAAGGTCCAGAGGAAGTTTACAAGAATGATCCCAGAAATGGGTAGGTTAACATATGATGAGCGTTTGACGGCACTGGGCCTGTGCTCTCTGGAGTTTAGAAGAATGAGGGGGGGACCTCATAGTAATATACAGAATAGTGAAAGGCTTGGATAGAGTGGATTTGGAGAGGATGTTTCCACTAGTGGGAGAGTCTAGGACTAGAGGTCATTAGCCTCAGAATTAAAGGACGTTCTTTTAGGAAGGAGATGAGGAGGAATTTCTTTAGTCAGAAAGTGGAGATAGATAGATTCTTGATTAGTACAGGTGTCGGGGGTTATGGGGAGAAGGGAGGAGAAGGGAGGAGAATGGGGTTTGGAGGGAGAAATAGTTCAGCCATGATTGAATGGCAGAGTGGACTTGAAAGGCCAAATGGCCTAATTCTGCTCCTATCTCTTATGTAACAATTAAATGCGGTGTGCTTTACATACACTTTCACAGAATCATATTATTATGTAGCCCAGACCCACTGGATTAAAGGGGTTCTATATACAGGATCAGTTCAAGAGACTTCACAACCCTGTAGAGAAGACCAACCTCTCTGCTTGAAGCCCTCAAGGGGATGGTTTCTATTTCAATCTGACATCCAGAACTGTTTTACAAAGTACTTGAAATTCTGCAGTCATTTTCATCTGTGGATCTCAGTTATCATCAACTTTGGAGCAGCAATGAATTAATTTACCATCAGCCTTTCCACTTTTTAGCTTAGACCTGCAGTTTTTCTTTGCCATTTAATTTTTCAGGATCCGAGAGTTGTTCACAAGGCCAGCATTTATTGCTCATCCCTACTTGAGATATTGGATCGCATCCGCAGCTAATGCTGAAAAAAAATGCACACATCAATATTTGTCCTTGAACTGAATAACTTGATTGGCCATTTAACAATCAACTGGGATTGCATTCTCCTTGGGTTTGCATACTTGGTACGGATGGCATATTTGCTCCCCGGAATGTCATTTATGAACCAATGTTTCAGGGAAAAACACAACTAACTAGTAATTTAAGCACAAAGTGCTGGAGGATCAGGCAGCATCTGTGGAAGGAACGAACAGACAACATTTCAGGCTGGGACACCATTCTCTCTACAGATGCCACTTAACTCTCTGAATTCCTCCAGCACCTTATGTTTTGTTCAAGATGCAAGAATCTGCACTTCCTTGTCAACCCAGTCGTTTTGCGGTTAACATTAATAAGGATTAGTGTCTTTCTAATTTGAGAATATTAAAGGAATTTTAAAGGAATTTAATTTTTGCAACTGTTGTGGTGGATTGGAATTCTATTCTTTGAATTGTTAGTCTAGATCTATATTTTATTAATCTAGTAAATTGACCTCTATCGCTGTCATATGCACCTCTATCACTATCACTGGTACCCAAACCAACTGCAACTTTGGTTCCCTTTTAAAATTAACATCAATCTGATTTGGCTTTACCTCATAGGGTGGCACAGTGGCACAGCATTAGAGCCACTGCCTCACAGCACCAGAGACCCTGGTTTGATCCTGACCCCAGGTGCTGTCTGTACGGAGTTTGCACGTTCTCTCTGTGACTGTATGGGTTTTCTCCGGGTGCACGGGTTTCATCACACATCCCGAAGATGTGCAGGGTTGTAGGTTAATTAGCTTCTGTAAATTCCCCCTAGTGCGCAGGATGCAAAAGTGGGATAAATGGAACCAGTGCGTGAGTTATCAATGGTTGGCATGGACCGAGTGGACCGAAAGGCCCGTTTCCACCCTGTATTTTTCAAAAGATATATCGCTCTCTTAATATTTTGCGAAACCATTTTAGCCCAATTTATTATTCCATTGCCTTCAACAATGCAGCATGCCCTCAGTGCTACATTGGAATATCAGTCTTGTTTTTTTTTTGGCCAGTCTTTGGAGTGCGATATGAACCCACAATTTACATAATTCCTAGAAATAGAACATATGACATAATGCAGTACCACACGGGAACAGGTATTTTGGCTCACCGTGACCGTGCTGAACATGAGGGCAAATTAATACAATCTCCTCTGCCTGATGTGATCCCTATCATTCCATACCCTGCCTATCTATCTCCCTATGTAAAAATCTCCTCAACGCCACATATCTACCCGTACCACCATCCCTGGAGACCATTCCAGACACCAGATACTGGAAAAAAAACCTGCCCCGCACATCTGTAAACTTTGCCCCTCGTACCTTAAAGCTACGCCCCGTCGTCCTTGTGATTTTAATCTTGGGAAAAAGTTCTGACTGTCTACCCTATCCATGCCTCTCAGAATTTTATATACTTCTATCAGATCTCCCCTGTCCTCCAAAAATAAGAAACCATGCATCTTATTTGTGGGATTAAACTCGAATGTAGAGCAACAATTCAATATCCTCTGTAACTAAGATGGTTTCAAAGGGAAGGATTCAGCCTGTAGCAATGTATGGATAAACTGTAGGCTTCTTGTTAATGATTCTACAGAAGACTTACATAAGTCATTGATCATTTGGCATATGAAGCACAGTGGTTGGCCTTAAAATTAATATTCAAAGGTCCAAGATAATTTGTATTGGATAACATCAGCAGTTAAAACTTATAACAGATATCAATATTTTGGCAGCCAATCTAAAATGAACGACTTCTCTGAATTCAAATTCCAGAAAGGCAATGACTTCAGTGATGACAGGATAAACACTTGCACTCATTTTGTGTTTTCCAATCCGTGTGGAAACCCCAAAGCACTTGCAACAGTGATCGCACTTCAAAAGCACTTCATTTATTATATTTTAGGAAATATAGCAGCAAATTTAGACACGGTAAGTTTACGCATGTAGACATGCGATAATACCCAGGTTAGTGCATTTTACAACACCAGTTGAAAGTTAATGATTTGACATTGTGGTTAACTTCCTCCTCCTCTTTGAAATAGCATCCTGGCAAATTTTACATCTAGCTGCTTTAGCATCTCATGTAAAAATCCGTACTTTTAATGCTGGATCCTCCCAGTACTGGACTGGAATATTAGCTTAGGTATCAAAGTTCAAGTCTTTAGAATGGGACTTGAATCTAGATTCTTCACAACTTATAGATAAAAAAACTCCATCAACAGAGCTGCAACTTAAATGCTTGTTCAATGGTTTTTAAAGTAGGGGAGATATTCCTTCTTCAAATTTTCATTACCAGAAATTCTCAGTGCATCTGTTCACTGTGTGGCCATCATTTTAAGCAGAAAGTGTAATTCTCAAAATAGGCCCAAAGTTAGACATGGTTAATTGAAATTTACACCCAAACCTCTCAGAAGGTCAAGTGATGATATTGTAAATTATTAAATGGAGACATAATAATGTGGTAACCTGCAAATTAAAATGCAGGTGGTAAATGAGATTGGATACTCCTTACTGCAGGACAGAATATTATGACTGGCTGATGGCTGTGTCGTCCATGGTTACTTGTTATCATTCTTGCCTCTAAGTTACAATGATTCAAGTTCAAGTTCCACCCCAAGAATACAAGGGCAAAAGTGCTTGTATTTGTATTCGGTTGACTTTCTCGAGCAGATCATCCAAGATAAGATAGTCTCTCACATTGCGGAAAACAACCAAAAGCACCTTCTCAAAGAAGAGCAGGACTCTCAGTCAACATTTAATTCTCACTCCACATTATTTGATCCTTATCACATTGTTCATGGGAGTTCCTCGATTAATTCCAGCCTCCCAGCCAGCCTTGATCCACGGCAGTTTGCTGACCATCGCAAAAGGTCCACAGCAGACATCATCTCCCATAAACTCATCTCTGAAATGTCTAGATGACAAAACCTCCAATGTTAGGCTCTTATTTATGGACTATAGCTCTGCCATCAACACCAGAATCCCATCCCAATGTATCTACAAACTCCTGGACCTGGAAATTAGCCAATGGAACCTTGACTTTCTGACTCATAGACCTCAAACAATGAGGATAGGTGACAGCACCTTCTCACAATAATTCTCAACACCTGTGCTCCGCAAGTTTGCACTCTCAGTCATTGTGGCCAAATTCAGCTCTAATTCCATCTGGAAGTTTGCAGACAACACCACTGTGATGGGCTGAACCATGAACAAACCGGACGGAGTATATGAAGGAGTTGGAGAACTTGGTGACATTGTGCCAGGACAATAACCTCTTCCTCAATGTCAGTAAGATGAAGGAGAGAGCTATAGACTAGAGGAACCACTGTGAATACATGTCCCAACCAGCATCAATGGTGTGGAAGTGGAAATGGTTGAGAACATATGTTTAAGGTGATGGTCAAAAGATTTAATAGCAACCTGAAGGGTAACTTTTTCACACATAGGGTGGTGGGTGTATGGAACGAGCTGCCAGAGGGGGTGGTTGAGTCAGGTAGTATTGCAACATTTAAGAAACATTTGGACAGGTACATGGATAGGACAGGTTTAGAGAGATATGGGCCAAATGTGCGCAGGTGGAAATGGACAAGTTTGGCCAAAGTGCCTGTGTCCATGCTGGATGACTCCATGACTCTCTCAAAAATACAACTGTACTTCACAGGGAGATGTAATTCAAATTGCTTCTGCTAACTCAGTAGTAAGGTCAGCCTTCTAAAACCACTCCCACAGCCTTGTAATTACTTCACCAGATATTGATAAAAATATTATTTTAGATGTTATGAACAAATTTGCACCTAACACCCTTTCATACTATCAAAACAACTTAATGCATAATGTTCTCATGCTGCTCCTTGTTCTTCTAAAAACTGTACCATTTGGTGTAATCACAAAGTCCATCAATTGTTCTACTTCCTCAGAAATTCGAGGCAATTCCACATGTCGCTAAATATTCTATCAAAACTGGCAGGTGTAAAATGGAGAGCATAATAACTGGTTGATTCAAGGCTTGATTCGGTAACTCAAACACCCAAGAACTAAGGGAGGTTGCAGAGAGTGGACTTTGCCTGGTCCACCACGGGTATTGGGCTCCCAAACAAAAGGATGTACAGGAAGCGATGTACAAGAAGAGAGCTAATATCAAAGGTCCACATCACCTTGGCCATTTACTCACCTCACTTTTACCGAGGAAGAAAGTACAGAAGCCCGAGAACCATTACCTCTAGGTTCAAGGACAGCTTCTTCCCATCAGCCACCAGGCTCTTGAACCACCTTGCACAATCTTAAACATAAGCCTATCTTAAACAATGATCTACAATGGACGATAGGAGGGTACATTACGTAATTTGACTTGCACTGTTCTGGTCCAGTTACCAAGTATAACTGATAATTTATTGTAGCACTGAGTTTTGTATAATCTGTAGCTCTAATCAAGATCATTAAGTATCTAAATCCAGATAATTGGCTGAGGCTCTATAAGGCGCTGGTTAGGCTGCATTTGAGGTATTCTGAGGACTTTTGGACACAATATCTGAGGAAGGATGTGCTGGCGCTGGAGAGGGGCCAGAGGAGGTTTACAAGAATGATCCCAGGAATGAGTGGGTTAACATGATGAGCATTTGACAGCACTGGGCCTGTACTCGCTAAAGTTTAGAAGAACGAGTGGGGACCTCATTGAAACATCCTGAATAGTGAAAGGCTTGAATAGAGTGAATGTGGAGAGGATGTTTCCATTAGTTGGAGAGTCTAGGATGAGAGGACGTAGCCACAGAATTAAAGGACGTTCCTTCAGAAAGAGGAGTTGAGAAGGAATTTTTTTAGTCAGATATGTGGTCAATCTGAGGAATTATTTGCCACAGAACACTGTGGAGGCCAAGTCAATGGAAAATTTTAAAGCACAGATGGTTAGATTCTTAATTAGTATGGCTGTCAGGGGTTATGGGGAGAAGGCAGGAGGATAATGGGGTTGAGAGGGAGAAATAAATCAATCATGATTGAATGGCGGAGTAGACTTGATGGGCCGAATGACCTAATTCTGCTCATATTACTTATGACCATAATTCGCCCCCCCCCCCCGACTCCATCAAATCGATAACAGGCAGTCTTGGAAGTCTATCCTGCCTAGTCAAACCGCATGTCAAAAACCTCGGCATGATATTTGACTCTGCATTAAAATTTGATAAGCAAGTCATCGCTGTGGTAAAAGCCAGCTTCTTCCAACTTCGAACCATAGCTAAAATCAAACCTTTCCTCCAATTCGACGACACAGAAAAAATCATTCACGCTTTCATTTCCTCCCGCCTAGACTACTGCAACTCCCTATACACTGGGATCAGCCAATCTTCCCTGTCCCGCCTGCAACTGGTCCAAAACGCCGCAGCGAGACTCCTGACGGGTACCCGTAAAAGGGACCACATCACCCCGATTCTGGCCTCTCTCCACTGGCTCCCTGTACGGTACAGAATCAACTTCAAGCTCCTCCTATTCACGTATAAAGCCCTAAATGGACATTCCCCTCCCTACATCAAAAATCTTCTAACCCCCCTCTCTAACTCCAGGTCCCTCAGGTCGGCCGACTTGGGGCTACTCACTATCCCGCGGTCTAGGCTTAAGCTCAGGGGTGACCGCGCTTTTGCGGTTGCAGCTCCTAGACTGTGGAACAGCATCCCTCTCCCCATCAGAACTGCTCCCTCCATCGACTCCTTTAAGTCCAGGCTCAAAACCTATTTCTACTCCCTAGCGTTTGAGGCTCATTGAGGAGGCGCTGTGAACTGTTTGCGTGCTACTGTATGTTTCATTTTTTTCCTTAGTACCTAATCAGATGTACAGCACTTTGGTCAACGTGGGTTGTTTTTAAATGTGCTATACAGATAAAATTGACTTGACTTGACTTGACTTGACCTTTAATTAGAGACATATACATAAGAAAGGTATGGTCTCAACAACAACCCATAAGGTATCAGTGAACATTTCCTTCCAGTCCCGAAAACATTCTTTCATAGTGCA
Organism: Rhinoraja longicauda; assembly: GCF_053455715.1. NCBI lineage: Eukaryota > Metazoa > Chordata > Chondrichthyes > Rajiformes > Arhynchobatidae > Rhinoraja > Rhinoraja longicauda. Next base: position 37,945,533 of record NC_135956.1, on the reverse strand, counting down.
CTTACAAATAAAATCTACCTCACCTTAAGCTTTCAGGAGCATGACTGCTGCAAATTGTGTAATCAATATCTGCAACCAGAAATGAATGGTTGGATAATAAGGGGAAGGCCATTGAGATGAGGAAAAACTTCTTCACCCAGAGAGTTGTGAATTTGTGGAATTCTCTGCAACAGAAGGCAGAGGAGGCCAATTATCTGGATGTTTTCAAGAGAGTTAGATTTAGCTCTTGGGGCAAAAGGAATCAAGGGATATGGGGAAAAAGCAGGAACGGGGTGCTGATTTTAGATGATCAGCCATGCTCATATTGAATGGCGGTGCTGGCTCGAAGGGACGAATGGCCTACACCTGCACCTATTTTTCTGTGTTTCTATGGTTCTGTCAATCCCAGCTGATGTCCACACTGCTGCAGGAGTCTCGGGTTGATTCTTGCACATCATTTTCATGTAATGATCCAGCACTCATTGTAACTTTAAGGAGAATGATCAATAGGTATTATGTAACAAATGCTGCACTCTGTAGCCTGCTGGGAGAATAATCAATTTGTATTATATAACCACTCTACACATATTGCACCTTGATGAAATCACTGCTTTTACAGGAAAATGTTGGTTCAATTGCAGTCAGGAGTTTAGCTTTGAAACTCTGCAGAGTGTTTGCTAAACTGCATTGTAACATGGACATTTTTGCTGAACAAATAAAGTTCTCTTAATGTAAAATATTGTTTGTTGCAAGCCCTGTTCCATCTCAAGCTCACTAATAATCACAGTGTAACTCACTGGCTTATAGAAAGGGAAGTCAACAGTTTGTAATTTTATCGTTAAGGTAAGGAATGTTAATAATTCAGAATGAAATGATTCTCCTTTTTTTGCTCATGATCTTCACATCGTACAGTACATGCCTCAGGCAGAAATAACAGAGCCAAGTAGAGAGTCAAATTTATATTCCTCACCAATGTGAAATCTGTCATATCCAGAACAACTCCTCCTGCAAAGTGGCGTTTTCATTAGCCATATCAGCCGACATTGTGACTTCTCCTGCAAAGATTGTTAAATTGTATGTAGTTTGGGAAAGACTAATGATGAGAGTATCTTTTGCACTACAGTTATTTCCAGTAAAAACGATATTGGGAATGCAACATGCGTTCATTTTAAGTGCATTTGAGATAGCATAGGTTCCCTTGATCAGACAGTCCTTATCAAAGCCAACTCTGCAAGTTTAGCTTATTATTGTCACCTGTACCGAGGTACAGTGAGAAACATTTTTGTTGGGATCAGCGTAAAGATGATATATGATTACTAATCTAGCGGCCCACAGTATACAGATACAGGATAAATGGAATAGTGTTTAGTGCAAGATAAAGTCCAGTAAAGTCTGATTCATTTGGGGAGACATGGTGGCACAGAGGTAGAGTTGATGCCTTACAACCCAGAGACACGGGTTCGATCCTGACTACAGGTGCTGTACAGAGTCAGTACGTTCTCCACGTGACCACGTGGGTTTTGCCTGGGTGCTCCGGTTTCCTTTCACACTCCAAAAATGTACAGGTTTGTAGGTTAATTTGGCCATGGCAAAAATTGTAAATTGTCCCTAATGTGTCGAATAGTGTTAGTGTATGGGGTCAGCACGGACTTGGTGGGTCAAAGGGTCTATTTCCGCGTTGTTTCGCTAAACTAAACAAAGATAGTCCGAGGGTCTGCTATAAGGTACATAGTAGATTAGGACCAGTTGGTGATAGGATTGTTCAGCTGCCTAATAACAGCTGGGAAGAAACTGTCTCTGAATCTGGAAGTATGCATTTTCACATTACTGTACCTCTTGCCTGATGGGAGAGGGGAGAAGAGGGAGTGACAAGACTCGTTCTTGATTATGACATTCATTTTACTTCATCTTTAGCGCTTCTATTCTAATTTGCCATGTAACTCAAGGTGCCAAAAACATGCATCTCAACTTAGAAGACCTGATATCAGTGCCTGGGCATTTGAGTGAAACTTTGCCCCTCTCTTTATTTTCTCATTCCTTTCCTTACAATTAACTGTTTCTTTCTAGCCTTCAGTCCACTTTTTACAGGTAAAAACACATTTACATTTCACGAGATGGGAAATATTTGGAACCACCTGGAAGGAAAGACAATTGACAATAGGTGCAGGAGTAGGCCATTCAGCCCTTCGAGCCAGCACCGCCATTCAATGCGATCATGGCTGATCACTCTCAATCAGTACCCCGTTCCTGCCTTCTCCCCATACCCCCTCACTCCGCTATCCTTAAGAGCTCTATCCAGCTCTCTCTTGAAAGCATCCAACGAACTGGCCTCCACTGCCTTCTGAGGCAGAGAATTCCACACCTTCACCACTCTCTGACTGAAAAAGTTCTTCCTCATCTCCGTTCTAAATGGCCTACCCCTTATTCTTAAACCCGACTATGCTAAATTAGGCTCCTGGTATCTTAGTTTAGTATAAAGATACTGCGTGGAAACAGGCCCTTCGGCCCACCGGGACCGAGCCGACCAGAGATCCCCGAACATTAACACTATCCTACACCCACGAGGGACAATTTTTACATTTAACCAAGCCAATTAACCTACAAACCTGTACGTCTTTGGAGTGTGGGAGGAAACCAAAGATCTCGGAGAAAACCCACGCAGATCACGGGGAGAAAGTACAAACTCCGTACAGACAGCACCCGTAGTCAGGATCGAACCCGGGTCTTCGGCGCTGCATTCACTGTAAGGCAGAAACTCTACCGCTGCGCCACCATGACCACCCCATCTAATTCGGGACGCTTTTGGAAAATTAATGCATGGAAGCTTTTGAAATATTGTATCTTACAATTGCTTGAAAAAACAAATCACAGATAACTGTCAGGCTGTAATTATCAAAGTTAATTGGATTCAATTTCTTTAAATGTAAATCTCTGAGTGGTGATATTTTGGCTGCTTTGACAAAGTTCGAGGAGTCTTTAAGTGTGAAAAGTTGTTGTTGAATTAACTTTAGCACAGCTGCCCAGTTTTACTTCATTTACTGTGATAAAGATGGCAAGATTATTTGCATTATTATCGAGATTGTCACAGCTGAGGTGACACCAAATGACCAAAGCAGCCAAGATGTAAGAGTGTGAGAGAGTGTCATTGAATAAGGAACCTGCTACATTTCAAGGCAGACTGTCACTCACCAATGTAAACGGATGCAGGAGGATTTAGAAAGAAACATGAGGGGCATTGTGTATGTAATGATGACACCGAAGATAAAATGCAGATTAAAATGTACTCTGAAGCCCCACTGAGCAAGAATCATTTTTTTTAAAAAGGATGACCCATCATGATATTAATTTACAACAAAAATAAAATACTAAGGTTAAAACATTTTGGATGACAAAATCTTGAAATGCAGAGAGAAACGTCGATGTAGAGGTGGCCATATCGTGATCTCTGAATGCCATAGTTCTCTGAACGCCATAATTCTCTCCCTCAACTGAAGGGGCTATTTAGGTCTCAGGATGGTGATGAGGGAGGAGATATAGGGAGAGGTGTTGTACTTCCAACAGTGGCAGTGAATATTGCCAGGCCTTCCTCTAACTTTGTCTATTGCAGTCGGTGCTTGCAATTTGGCTCCCTCTACATTGATGAAACCAAGCGGAGACGAGGAGGCCATTTTGTCAAGTAGCTGTGCTCTGTCTGCAATGGACATCTTGAGTTCCCGGCTGCAAGCCATTTCAACTCCCCTTCCATTCCCTCACTGATCTGTTCATGCTCGATCCATTCTATCACCAGGGTGAGGTCAAACACAAGCTAGCAAAAAAAACTTTTAAAAAAATTGTTTTTCAAAATTACTTCTTGCAAATGTCTTGTAAAGTCCCAATTTATTAGTGTCATATGTACTAAGGTACAATGCTTTGATCAGATATACCATGCATAAATACAATCAAGTCAAACTCAAGTCAAATAGATAGTGCAAAGATAGTGTAATGGACTAAGCTACATCTACAACTTTCTGCAATTTCTTGCAGTCTTGGAAGCGCTGTTCCCAACCAAGCTGTGATGCAGCCCGATGGTATGCTTTCTAATGTGCACCTGTGGAAGTTTGGAAGAGTAATTGGAGACATGCCAAACTTCCTCGGTTTCCTAATGAAGTAGAGGCGTTGGTGTACTTTCTTGGCAGTCGTATCACTTGGCTGTGGTTGTTCCACGACAGATTATTGATAATATTAATGCTAAGGAACTTGTGGCTTAAAGTTGATACCAATTTCCACTTTGGCACCATTGATGCTGATATGGGGCATGTCCTCCAACATGCATCCAGAATTGATAACTAGCTCCTTCATCTTGCTAACATTGAGAGAGTCTTAACACCTTGCCGCTAAGGCAGTTCCTTCCTACACACCACTAAGCTCCCTATCTCCTCTCTGTACTCCATCTGGTCATTGTAGATGTGGCCCACTCTGGTGGTGCCATCAGCAAACTTGTAAAAAAATAACATCAGTGGCAAGCAAGGAGAATGCTTTGTAGATACTTGTACATATTGTGCACTCTCCTAACGGAAAGCAACGAAACAACACGAACCAGTCCAATCGTTATTAAACTATTTCAAAAGAGTATGGCTTTAAAATAAGAACACTGGCGCATCGTGACAACTTCGGAGAAGTCACCATTACTCTGGTGATTTTGTTTTTGTGTATCCTAGAAATGCAACTAGCATGTATTAATTGTTACTCTCCCTCATCACTTGTCTTTCTTTGTACTTTATCTCACACCAAACACAAGATAAGGTAATAAAGACGTTGAATGTGCTGTTTTTTTTCTACTTTTACTTTAGGATGTTTATTATCTCAAGGACACCTGCATGGTCACATACCGCACCTGTTGTAGGACGGTTGGCTGGATTATAAAGGCGTTATTGACGATCAGATGGCGATGCAAGAATTTGAATTTTAAAAAAAAGGTCTTCCCCTAATTCGAAAGCATCAATGTGTTAAATATATCAGTTTAAATGCACAATTGGCACTCACCTTCCCAAGGTAGAACGGTGTGATCTATTTTCGAGAGGTGGGAACAACAGTTTTTAAATGTACTGTTCAGTGCAGATTGTTCATTTGCACCGCTCAAGAAACGAACGAAGCCCCACAATTAAAATGTGGATTACGGAAATGACCGAGACCTTGCATTTGGAAAAAAATAAGGGTTGCCTTAATTGACAAACCAGATCTATTTTTTAAAATATGGTCTCCATTTATTGACTTTTTAAAAAAGCAAATGGGTTTGTTACAAAACTAAAATTTAAAACTAAAGTTAAAACTTGAGTTTAGGGTTGGATGTACAACTATACTCATTAACTCCCGGATCTATCCCCATAATCTTTATATTTGTAACTCTCTTTTTTCTTTGCTTTCTCTCTATTAGTTTATAGTCTTTTTTTTTTTCAGTCTCTTTTCATCTTTATTTTTTCTTTAAAAATTTAAAAATTGAAGCTATGTAAGAATTCTATAACCAGTTTGTCGTTTATTATTATTTGTACATATGCTTAAAAAAATTAAAAAATTAAAAAAAAGAAACGGACGAAGAAGAAAAGTCTTTACTTGAGATCGCTCTCACCAGAAAGAGGCGCTGCACCGTCTTCAACCCACTGCAGACACACGGACGCTTGAAATGTAAATATATTTGATTTAATCGAGGCACTGATCAATTCCCCCGAATCTGCAAAGTATAGCCTGTTGCCTGTTGACTCGTGCACATTTAATTTGCACAATTAATTCCGCCTATTTGCCTGGCTCGAGAAAGAATTGTCGTGGATTGAAATGAATGACGAAGAGAGTTGTGCAGGATTCCAGCCATAAAGGTCATTGTAACAGCCTGGGAGTTGTGGAGCAAACACATCGGTGTCCTTGTAATTACAATAAGAAGATAACTGCAGATGCTGGTACAGATCGAAGGTTTTTATCCACAAAATGCTGGAATAACTCAGCAGGTCAGGCAGCATCTCGGGAGAGAAGGAATGGGTGACCTTTCGGGTCGAGACCCTTCTTCCTTGTAATTACTAATCTATTCGCAAACCACGGCGCCGTTTTCCTTGAATTATCACCACATCGATCCAAAATTAGTTTCCCCAGTCTAAATTCTGCGTGTCAATCTGACGAGCAGTTTCTGTGACATTCAAAACTGTCAGAGTATTTTATGAGCGGTTAAAATAAGGCTCTCGGTTGTTTAGGTTGCAACTGCTGAAAATAATAAAACAGTAAAGATATTCATTTAAAATAATTTATGACTGAATCATAATTCTCAGAAATTGGAAAAAGTAACTGATTCTTTTCAAAACCGTACGGTATTTTAAAAAAAAGAAGATAATTTACAACACAAAAATTAAACATTGCTCAGAGAATCATACAGTTGAATGTTCCAAAGATCAACGTGGGTCTTGGTATCAACAAACGTTTCTGAAAATGAGTAATCTGCAACTGTAACAAGTTGGCAAGTAAACTAGTCAATGCCAAGATATTCAATTCGTACAGGCTGTCACAGGAAAATTAAAAAAAGTTACAAAGTGCTGGAGTAACTCAGCGGGTCAGTCAGTGTCCCTGGAGGACATAGATAGGCGGCATTTTGTGTCAGGATATTTATTCACAAAATGCTGGAGTAACTGAGCAGGTCAGGCAGCATCTCGGAGAGAAGGAATGGGTGACGTTTTGGGTCGAGACCCTTCTTCAGACCACCCCTCCAAGAAAAGATGGAAGGGCTGACATTGTGCATTTAAAGATTAATGAGAACACGTTCTTCATCTATACCTACCTTGCGGACTAACAAACTTGTTCATAAGATCATAAGTGATAGGAGCAGAATTAGGCCTTTTGGCCCATCAAGTCTACTATCATATCATATCATATATATACAGCCGGAAACAGGCCTTTTCGGCCCTCCAAGTCCGTGCCGCCCAGTGATCCCCGTACATTAACACTATCCTACACCCACTAGGGACAATTTTTACATTTACCCAGCCAATTAACCTACATACCTGTACGTCTTTGGACGTACTCTGCCATTCAATCATGGCTGATCTATTTCTCCTTCCTCACCCCATTTTCCTGCCTTCTCCCCACAATCTCTGACACCCGTACTATTCAAGAATCTATCTATCTCTGCCTCAAATATATTCACTGACTGCCTTCACAGCCTTCTGTAGCAAAGAATTCCACAGGTTCACCACCTTCTGACTAAATAAATTCCTCTTCATCTCTTTCCTAAAAGTAAGTCCTTCAACTCTGAGGCTATGACCTTGTTCTTGTGATATGAAATGCAATCAGTTGCAATGATTTTTTGTAATGTGAAAGTCAGGCTGATGAAGTTGTGAAATTTGTTAGAATATGGACGCAACATGCACTTTCCTTAGTTTGTAATTAGAAACCTCTTCATCTTATTCTATCCTTGGATTTTTTATTGAGGAATTGACTCCTCAAGAGTCAATGGAGTTAAGAGGATTTAATTGTCATATGTACCGACCACAAAACAATGACATTCATGGTGTAGCATCATGGACATGTAACACAATACACACGGAAAACATATAACAAACAAAAATAAATCAATAAATTAATAACAATATTAGAGCAAAGAAACCATAGTCCTTAATTCTACCTCCTCAGCATCTTGCCCTTCCCATCTGTTAAGTGGAGTTGTCCTTTTCTCTTACAGTGCTGCTATTGATGTTCATTTACTGCTACAATTCCATATACATTTTCCTTGGCTGATCTGAATTTAAGTTTTGAAAAGTAACGAAAACAAGATCGCAATGGGATATGATAATGTTAAATGACTGATATACAGAGATCTCAAATATTGATCTGCAAATATGAATTCAGATTGCACAAAGACAGCCAGGGAATTTAAGTTCAAGTATTGAAATATTTTGGAATAAATTTCAGAAATGATTCACGGTCAGTAGACTATTGAATTGGAGTTATGCTCCTCGGGGAAACAGATCTGTCAGCTTTACCATGTATAGCTGAAATGCACGTCCAGATTCTCCAACTCTGGTTTACTCTCAACTGCCCTCCATCAATACATTCAGTGCATGGGGCAATTTGGGTTGGATGGAAATCCAAGGAATATGATAAAATTAAAACAAATGGCATTGCTGAATGTGGTTGCAATATAACAGAAATCTTACTGGGCAGCAATGTGGTGCAGTAGTAGAGCTGCTAGCTTTACAGTGCCAGGGTCCTGGGTTCGATCCTGATTATGGGATCCTGTCTGTATGGAGTTTGTACATCCACCATGTGACCGCATGGGTATTTTCCAGATCTTCCTGTTTCCTCCCACATTCTAAAGATGTGCAGGTTTGTCGGTCAATTGGCTTCTGTAAATTGTTCCGAGTTTGTAAGACTGAAACTAACGTATGGGTGATACTAGGGCTTGGTTCCACGCTGTAACTCTAAACTAAACTAATTACACTTAAAATGGGCTTTGGGAAGACCACAGTAGAGTAATGTGCATCGACGTTCTCCTTTAGAAGGATACATTCCCTGTAGAGTAGGTGCAACCTAAGTTCACAACATTGATTCTGGTGTGAGAATGATGTACTGTAAAGAGAAAATAACAATATGTCTGTATTTTCTTGGAGGTTAAAGAAGCAAATGTGATCAAAGTGAAATACATATATTTTTCAGGAGACGTGACAAAATAGATGCTGTGAAGCCACTTCTCTTGGCTGTGGATGCCAGGGTCATGGTTTCAGCCAATTAAAACTGAAAGTGTGGAGAAAGATTCTCTCACAGATGGCTGTGAATCTTCAGAATTTCCTTATCCGGGGAGCTGTATCATTGTATCATTGTATCGATTGTATCATTCCAAAATTTTGCATTTTGAGATCTGTTGTGCACGTGTGTGCATTTTTGAATCTGATGGGAAAAACTGAGATACCTTATGGGATCCTTAGCTTTATTAACGTGTATTCATGCAGAAATAGCACAGGAAGGAAGCAAAACAAATAGTCACAGCAGATTCCGTATCTTCTGGGTCGCATACTTTAAAAGGATATAAATAATTTAAGAACATCCAGCAACTGGATTAGGACCAGATATAAGGGGCAAAACTGTATCAAAGGGTTGATACATAAAACCTGAATTTATACCTGAAATTTACACCTAAATTTACACCTAAATCCCAAATTTATACAATGGTGTCTAGCTGTTAATGGGAGAAGAGGAGTTAAAAGAGGCTCATCTCAGTATGGATACATTAAATCAAAGGCAAACAGCTTCTGTCCTTGATAGATAATTTTGTAAATGGTTCCATGAATCTTTCTTGCCAATTGAAAGATTTCTTCGAAAGCAAGCTGCAGCAAATGAAATAAAACAAAAATACAATGTGATAATGGTTGAAATGTCCATACTGTAATTTTGAGCCAAACTTCTAAGTTTGGTAAGATGTGTTTTAATACAAAAATAATCCTATGTTGTATTTGAATTGACATTGAATGTTGCATAATGTAGTGAAGAAGATTCAATCGTCTCAGTAGACTGCACAGCTGATGGAGTGTGTTGGTACAACACAGCAACAGCTGTTGCAGTAGATGCACTGAAATTACAGAACTTAAAATGAAAATTATACAGCCAAATTCTAATATAGCTCACCTGATTAATTAGAGTCACGGAGCCATACAGCATGAAAGTTGGCCATTCGGCCCAACATGTCCATACTGGCCAATGGTCGCCCATTCGCACAAATCCCATCTTCCACCACAGCCTTATCCGTTATGGACACAGCACTCCCCACCATTGCAAGCATCTACAGGAGGTGCTGCCTCAAGAAGGCAGCATCGATCATCAAGTATCCCCACCATTCAGGCCATGCCCTCTTCTCCCTGCAACCAAGCGGCAGGAGGTACAGAACTCTGAAGTCCCACACCACCAGGATTAGGAACAGCTACTTTTCCCACAAACATCATGTTCTTGAACTGATCTGTACAAGTTAATCTTACCTCAAGTAATGGAACTTGCATTACTGTGGACTTATTTTAATTGCGTTTTTGCAACAATGACTTATTTTTGCTGTCGTTTACATTTTCACTCTCTTATATAATTTATGTATAATCTGTTTTGTGTGTTGTTGTCTGAGTCTATATGCCTATGGTCAGATTTCCATTGTACCTGTCCTTCACCATATTGGTGCAGAAACAATAAGCTCAGATTGACTATGCCTAGACAACTCAAGTTCTCCTCGAGAAACTTAAATATTGTCAGTAACTCTGCTTACACTATTCTCTCTGCCAGTGCATTCCAGGTACTCACTAATCTCTGGGTGAAAGATATTCCCCTCGGTTCTTTTCGACATCTCTAACCCCTTATCCGAACTTTATGTCCTCTAATTTTGTTCACTTCTGACAAAGGGAATAGGTTTGTGCAAGTCATAAGATCATAAGTGATAGGAGTAGAATTAGACCATTCGGCCCATCAAGTTTCCTCCACCATGTAATCATGGCTGATCTATCTGTCCCTGCTAACCCCATTAAACTGTCTTCTCCCCATAACCTCTGACACCTATACTAATCAAGAATCTATCTATCTCTGCCTTAAAAAATATCCACTGACTTGGCCTCCTCAGTTGTGGGAATTGTGGGTACTGAGCTGTTCTTCCATCTTGTCACGAGATGGGCAGCACTTCATAAGTGGGAACTGAACTTTAATTCAGCAAAGTTTCCCATCGGCGCTAGAATAAAGAGGGAAGAAGATTAGACTTTATTGCCTTCCACCACAGTGTAGAATGTGGGGAATCCGCTGTGGTGGATGTTTATGTTAACTTTTATATAGTTGTGTGTCTTCTTGCTTTTTTTAGTATGGCTGTATGGTAATCGAGTTTCATTGTACCATACTTGGTTCATGCGACAATAAACTAACCTTGAAACCTTGAAACCCTTGAAATACATCTGGTCATACTAATCCACAAAGTCAACAACTTGAACATCTGCATGTCTTGTTTCTTAGTGATAAGGCTGTGTAGGCTAGTGGTTAGGACAGAATACTGGATCATAATACACAACAGAGTGAATAAATCTACATGTCCCTGCAAAATTTGGTGCAAAAAGGCTGCACGCTTTGACTATGTAGAGCAGTCTCTTGCTTGACTGTTTTCGTCACCTGACGAGTTCTTGCAAATTAATTGTGAATGAAGAAACATTTAACTGTCGCCTTCGTTTCATGTAAATTGTTCCGACAGTCTCCCCTCCTGTACCTGTCATTATTTTATATGTCAATGATGTCCTCTTTTAATGTCCTCCACTCCTGGGAAAACACACCTAGCCTCTCTGGTGTCTTCTCATCTGAATCACTCCATCCCAGGCAACGTCCCAGGAACCTTATCTGCACCCCCTCCAGCACCTTGCAGCCTGCACCATTTCTCCTTTTCCTTTTCCCTTGCTCTGTTCCTCCCTTTCTGAGATAGATTTAAACTTTAAAATGTGAATAACTTTAAAAATATAACACCAATTTAATTGAAACTTCTTCCATTAGCACCAAAGGGATGACGGTGAGTAAGGTGGGGCTAAAATTGTTGCGCTATCCTGTATCGTTTTGGCTGTAGTTCAGGAACAAACAAACTAGTTTTAGTACATAGATGGTGGTTTCTTTGTGATCAATAATTGAGTGGCCATTGATGTATATAAAATCACTCGAGGCATGGATAAAACACTCGTGGTTTTCTTCCCAAAGTAGAGGATTCTAAAATTCGATGGCATAGATCTAAGGTGGGAGGAAAGAGAGACTTAAGAGGGGCAACCTTTTTAATCAGAGTGTTGTCCATATCTGGAATGAGCCGTCATCAAAGCATTAGAAGTGGATACAATTCCAACTTTCAAAAGATATTTGGATGGATTTATGGATCGGAAGGGTTTAGAGTGTCATCGGCCAAATGCAGACAAATGGGATTGACTCAAAATGCCAACTTGGTCGGCATGGATAAGTCGGGACAAAGGGCCTGTTTACATGCTGTAAATGCTCTATGACTCTAAGACCCGAGAAGAATATGGACTGCTGATGAGTCTGATTTTGCTGATAAAGACAAAATGTGATTTATCATATATCATATCATATCATATATATACAGCCGGAAACAGGCCTTTTCGGCCCTCCAAGTCCGTGCCGCCCAGCGATCCCCGTACATTAACACTATCCTACACCCACTAGGGACAATTTTTACATTTACCCAGCCAATTAACCTACATACCTGTACGTCTTTGGATCAGATTACACTATCAAACACATGAAACATCATTATGGATTGCTTTTAAATAGATCACTTCATTGACTTTGTTCATGTTGGGTAGGAATCTGAATAGAATAAGACTTCTAATAAATTTAAGCGCTAATAATATCACCACCTTGTTATGAGTGGTTAAAATAATACTTGTTTTACTGAGTAAAAACAAGGAACTGCAGATGCTGGTTTACACAAAAGGACATAAAGTGCTGGAGTAACTCAATGGGTCAGGCAGCATCTCTGGAAAACCTGGATAATTGGTGTTACAGTCTGAGGAAGGGCCCTGACCCAAAACGTCACCTATCCCTGTTCTCCAGAGGTGCTGCCTGACCCACTGAGTTAGTCCAGCACTTTTCGTCCACTTGTTTTATTTATATGGCCTTCAGTATTGAATGGATTGTCAATCGGGCTTTCTCAACGAAAAAGGTTGTGTGCCATAATCTAAAGAAGAAAGAGAAAATTGCAATAAATTATCACTTGGATTTTTTGACAAGCATCCTGCACAAGACCAGAACATGTGCAAGAGCAGACTCAGACATCTTATTCAAACAGGAACTCTCCCAAGGGATTAAAAATTACCGAGAAACAGAAAGTAACCAAAGGCGAATAGATTATTTCAAAGGAAACCATGTAAAACTCAGCCAGTAGCTATTTTGGCACCGTTCAAATGTTGATATGACTTATTAGGACCAAAAAAAACAGTGTATTTCATTATTCATGAGATTATATCCATTGATCAGATTTATCTCTATTACATTCAGCTGACTGTCATGTGAGAAGCATAATGCTCCGTAACTTGCTTTTCGAACTTTGCCTTATTACATTTATGCAAAACAGAATTAGAATAAATATGGTGATTGGATCAGTGTATTGGGGTTGCATTATTTTAATAAATGTAAATTGAATGTGCATCAGTAAATTGGTGCCAATTTTCATCTGGTCTAAATATCATCTGTCATTGATTGATGCTAGTAAGAAGAAAGGAACAAAGTTTAAAATGAGTGATGATATTGGACACAACAAGATCGTCCATTAACCCGGATAAAGTCACAAAGTGCTGGAGTAACTCAGTAAGTCAGGCAACATCTCTGGAGAACATGGATAAATATTTTTTTTGTAAACCAGCATCTGAAGTTCCTTGGTGCTAATATCTATATGTATTCTCCAGAGATGCTGCCTGACCCATTGAGTTACTCTGTGTCTTCTTTTGTATACCAGCATCTTCAGTTCCTTGTTTTTACATTAACCCAGAGACAGAGGGTGGCATGGTGGCGCAGTGGTAGAGTTGTAGCCTTACAGTGCCAAAGACCCAGGTTTGCTCCTGACTATGAGTGCTGTCTGTACAGAGTTTTGTACATCCTCGCTGTGACCTGCATGGGTTTTCTCCAGAGGCTCCGATTTCTTCCCACACTCCAAACATGTACAGGTTTATAGGTTAATTAGCTTTGGTAAAGTTGTAAATTGTTCCTAGTGTGTAGGATAGCGTTAGTGTGCGGCTATTGCTGGTTGGCACGGACTCGGTGGGCCGAAGGGCCTGTTTCCGCATTGTATCTCTAAACTAAACTAAACAAAACATTAACTCTTTATTTTCCAAGCTCCCCAGTGATTTATTAATAAAGTAACTACAATTTATCGTCTGACTTGTTTGGTCCTAATCGTATTCCTTTTCTAACTGTATTCAATAACTCAGGATCATGACTCCAAAATTTCCGGCAACAGAATTGTGGACACCTCCCACTGTTTGTTAAACTTGTTTTTGCCCATTTCATACTGAGGATAATTTTCACAGCACATTACTGCCATTGCAATGTGAAAACATTAACATCCTCTGCAGAATATTTAGGATCTGACTGAGCAGACAAAAATTCTATATCTCCTTAACTAATCAGGTTAAAGGTTTCACAAATGCAGGACTAACTCTGCAGGTCAGGCAATATCTCTGGAGAGAAGAAATGGGTGACGTTTCGTGTTGAGACCCTTCTTCAGACTGAAGTCATTATTAAGTTAATAACACAAAAACAAAGACCTCTTAAGTTAGGATGTGTAATGTGTGGGATGCCCCTCCTCCTCTACTTTCAGTCTGAAGAAGGGTTCCGACCCAAAATATCACACATCCTTTTTCTCCAGAGATGATGCATGACCTGCTGAGTTACTCTAGCACTTTGTGTCTATCTTTTGTATAAGCCAGCATCTGCAGTTCCTTCCTGAACATTGTGTAAACTCAGTATCAAAAGTGGGGATAAATGAAGATTCGATTTGGAGGGAGAAATTAATTTGGAGGGAGATAGTATTTCACACAACAATTTAAATCTAAAGGATTAAGTCTTCACTCGTGTGTAACATCATTATTTACACTGCAAGAAAGATTGACTGGAAGTAATTAGCATTTTCCAAATTGTAAATGGATAGTTAGGTTGAAACTATATTTTCTTCTTCATCTAGGCCTTGGAAAATAGAGTTGTTTCCTAATCATTTACAACAGTAAATTTTATATATAGTGTTATTAGTATGTTGGCACGGGAGACAGCAGATGCTGTAAACGGAAGCAATAATTAAACTGCTGGAGGAATTTTGCGGGTTGAGTTGAAAGGGGGTGGGGTTTGTGGGAGATGAAAGAATTGATGTCATTGTGGGTTGTGACCCTCTCCCAATCTAGGGTTTCCCCTGAAATACCAGCAATTCCTCACCCCAACACCCATCCCAGCAGATGCCGCTCAACATGGTGAGTTCTTGCAGCCATTTATTATTAATACATTGACTGCTTGGTAATAGATAAATTGGAGTTTAGCTCGGAATGTTCAGATATTCATTTCAGGAAAATATTAATTACCTAATCTCATACAAATAATCAAGATATTAGAGTTCTGGAAAAAAAAACCTTCAGTTTAATTGGTTCAGGCTGACCATCAAGTATCATTTACCCCACGTCCCATTTTATTCACCCCACACTTCTATTAATTCCCCCCAAAGCTTTACCACTCACCGACACATTTGGAGCAAGTTATATTAGCCAATTAAATTACCAATCAACGCATCAACTAATTTCCAGCCTTCCTGATTCTGCCTGAAATCGTCATTCCTCCAGAACCATCCTGAAATGGAAAGATAATCCTGTTATTTTCTTGGTAACTTTACCAAACCATCTTCTTAACTCTGCTTCTGCATTCTTAACTTTACTATCAAGAGTGTGTGAGGAACTAATGGATTTTTTTTCATTCTTTTAGACCTTTGGTTCTGTTTGCTCTAGAAAACTGCAACTCTCAGTTCTTTTAAATTGAGGCTGAAGACTATTCTGTTTAACGCTGCCTTTTATTAAATCAAATAATTATTCATTGCTTACACTGCACTGTAACTTTTAATTTTGTATTTTATACCTGCCTTATTCTACTTTAGCTTGTTTTAATTTTCTATTCTCTTTAATGATTGTTTTTAATTGCTTTTAACTGCTCTTTAATGTTTTATGTGAATTGCCTTGTTGCTGAAATGTGCTATATAAATAGACTTGCCTTGCCTTTACTCCTTTCCACTAACCCTGAATTCACACATCTAGATTATTTTCTTTCATCCATTATTCTTTCCAGTCTCTCTGACCTCCAGACTGCTCTTAACATCTACCTCCTATTTCGTAGAACCTATTCCCACTAAACTGCTACTGCGCACATTTCCTTTTGGTCTCAGTTATCTGCTGACATTGGCAATGTGCTTTCTGTTCTAGGAGTAACTCCAACCATTTCAATCACTATCATTACTTCTTTCCTCAAAAAAAATTCTTTACATTTGTTTCTACCAGCTGCTAACTCATCTTCAATGTTCTTGAGCATAAAACTTTATCTTCTGTTCTACTGATAAACAGCATTTCCATATCATAATCTCTGTTATAGGATCATAGAGTCCTACAGCATGAAAACTGACGCTGCGGCCCAACTTTTCAAGGCCGACCAAAATGCCCCATTTAAGTCAGTTCCATTTGCTCACGTTTAACTCCAATCCTTCAAACCCTTTCCTGTCCTGTATCTTTCCAAATACGTTTTAAATATTGTTATTTCGCTTTTCTCAACCACTTTCTCTGACAGTTCATTCCATATATATCACACCCTTGCTGTGTGATAAAGATGCCTCTCCAGTTTCTATTTCCCCTCTCACCTTAAACCAATGCCCTCTAGACTTGGGGGACAAAAACAGTTACTCTCACTGTCAACTGTCTGAGGCTTTTTTTTTTACCTCAACTGAGTTTCCAGCACATATCCTACGTAAACAATAATGTGGCCATATGCCAAATTTGTTAATCATGAGGTAGCTGCAAATAATTATAACGCCCTTAATATTAAGATCAGCTAAAATACGAAAGATAAGCAAATTCACACACGACAGTAGAAATCAGAAATCTGAAATAAAAAATATCATCATCCTGAAATATTCAGCAGAGAGAAACAGAATTAATATTTTAGATTGATAAACTAGCTCAATGAAAGGTCCAGAACGTGAATTGTTAACTCTTTCTCTTTTCTTAGATGAAGCTTGACCTGCTGTGTTGGACTAGATTATGCAGGAACACAAGAGTATAGGAGCAGAAGTTGGCCACCTGGCCTCTCAAGCCTCCCCTGCTATTTTAATATGATCATGGCTGATCTGCCCCAGGTTTCATTTCCTCTTCTGTGCTAAATCTACATAGCCTTTAATTCTCCGAACATTCAACCATTTATCTTCTCCACTGTAAATACTTTTAATTAACCTGACTTTAGACTTTAGATATACAGCATGGAAAGAGTCCACGCCGATCAGCGATTACTCCATACACTTGCACTATCCTACACAATAAGGTCGATTTACAATTTTACCAAAGCAATTAACCTACAAACCTGTACATCTTTGGAGGGTGGGAGGAAACCGAACACCCAGTCAAAGGGTGAATGTGCAAACTCCGCACAGGCAGCACGAGTAGTCAGGATCAAACCCGGTTTTCTGGCACTGTAAGGCAGCAACAAACACCACAGCGCCACTGTGCTGCCCCTAAAAATACATTGCATTCGAATAAATTGAATTTTTTGCTTTTGCATTTTGACTATCGATCAATTTATTCACCAACTAAAGGCATTAAGATAATGGACAGAAAGCTGGTTGAAAATAAAAAAAACTGCATGTCTTGGAAATCTGAAATAAAAGCAGAAAATGCTGTTAACATTCAGCTAATCAGGCAGTATCTGTGGAAAAAGAAACACAAAATGTTTCCATTCTTGAATTCCTTCATCAGACCATTTCTTCCTCAAATAGCAAATTGATCTATTTTTCTTGAATGCGTATTTATTGTTCAATTACATAACACATTATCAACGAATTATGCAGGTTACAATGATTAAGTAAATACCTTTCTCACAGCATTTATTTGAACACACAATATGTTCAGTAAAAAAAATTAGATCATTTTGAGTTGATTTAGATAACACACCGATTCTTTCTGGTGACAGTTGGGCACAGTTAGAGAAGCACAAATGTGTTACTTGGTTTATTGTTTGTGGTAGACATCTTGTACGGATACATCTCTGATTCACACTGCAGTGTTAAATATATCATAAAATGTGACCTTATCAGCCAAGATCAATGCCAGTTTTAACAATGTAACCTGAGAATCTTTATTCATGGTAGGTGAAGTTTCATAAAAGGACAAGAAGTACAAGAGAATTATATTGATGACCTGTCAGTAATTAGACATTTCATTGTCAAAATCCTGTCAACGTCAAAAGCTTGCAAAGATTATGCAGAAGAATTCTCCACATTTACTGTAGGCAGCCAGATATATACAGTACTAAGCCTCAATGAGTCAATATCAGAGATGTGAACTAATTAATTGAAAGGATTTTGAGTAAAAGGTAAAGGCAATTAAATGAACGGGACTTACTGTTTTAGATAGATTATATTTACATATTTTCACTCCACTGTCTCCAAACGTATTTCTATTTGTTGAACTTCAAAGTAAGCCAAAAGCCAGGCATCTTTTGAGACAAAACTTTATATGTACTTTAAAACTCTTCAGATCTGATTGTCACTTGGCCATGGGAGTCGAGAAAGCGTGGAATAGATGTTTGTCACCTGCCCACCTTCCGAGGGGAAATAGGACAAGGAAAGATATCAAGTGATGTGTGGGTAGGGTTGACATCGGCATCAAAAGTAATGATTTTTTTTAGATTTCTGCATGAGGGTAGGAATCAACACCAGTCCAGTCATCCACAGAAAGAGTTGAGGGAAAGCAGTTCTGAGGAAGGGTCTTCAACCTGAAATGGTAGCTGATTTCTCTTTCCACAAGATGCTGCCTGTCCCGCCAAATTCTTCCAGCATTTCTGTTTTTGTTCATGAAGGAATTCAAGGAAGATTTGAAGGAGAAATTGTTCTATGTGAGAATCTGTTCAGCTTGACAAATGAATGTGCTGATGGAAAGGAACTGGTAGGGGCCCTGGTCAAGGGATAGTGCCACCCCATATTCATTTTTCTTTCTTGTTGCCAACAGAAGCTTCGCCAGGTTTTCATCACGGTTACAACTTCCCAGTCGTCCATACCAATCCATGCCCTGAGTTCATCTGCTTCACCCATCAGGCCTCTCGCATTAAAATAAATCCAATTCAATCCAAAAGTGCTTCCTCACTTCCTGCAATTCTCCTGTCTATTCTGCCCACTGAGCTTTCTTTCATCCTCACCCATACCAACTTCCAGCCTCTCACCTAACTCGCTCCTGCATTGTATCCTGCTCCCCTGCCAATCTAGTTTAAACACTGAGTTCTCGAATATGGGCAAGTCCACCAACCTAGAGCAGTCATGTGGGAGCTTGTCTGTTTTCTCAGGCCAGCAATGTACAATGCCTGTAGCACACCCTCATGCTTCGGTGTCCGCCCGTTAGCAGGTAACAGGAGTGCACTCAAGTGGTCAGATTTTCCAAAATGTGGGCAGAGAATGGAGTCATTGGTGTTGTTGATGGTTGTGTAGCAGTGGTTGTAATTGTTGGGCCTCTAGTGAGACCGGAGACATGTTGATAGTACTTTGGTAGTACATTCTTGAAGTTGACCATGTTGAAGTTTGCTTCTTGATGAACAAGGCTTCGGGGTACTTCATATTTCAAAGTTATTGTAAGAACATGTTTTACAAGTTAAATAAAGTGGATTCAATCATACTGACTACCATATACAATACAGTACATACTCTCTCAATATTTCAGCAGAAACTATTCGTAATTCACAATGGACAACTGTATAAATACACTATCAACTCAATCATTGCATCTGTTCATTGAGCTGTCTCAGCAAGAGTCATCATTGTGACAGGTTTTCCCTGTGCGCTTGATAATAAAAATGAGGAAATCAAATATAATTATTGCAATAGATTACCGGTGTACCACCTCCTTCCCATGAATAGCCATTCAATTACACGTTGAGCCTCTGGGCGGTCTAAACACAGAGAAGGGCCAAGTTAAATCAATACAAACAATACTCAAAAGCACAAATGCAGGCCATAAATCAATTCTCCATTTGAATGTATTAATAATTTGTATGACACACCGTAATAACAGCTCCAGGTGCTGTGATAATCGTATCCACCTAAATCATTTTCACCCTTTAACCAAGATTACATTGTTCCATTTTGGTGTACAATGTATGACATGTAAATATTCTTGTCTCTTGACTCTCTTGATCCTTGAGGAGATGGAATTGAGGATGGAATGCTCAATTAATGAAAACAATTAACAGTTGTGTGTTCAATTAACATTCAACACAAAAAAATTAACATTAACGTGATGAAGATCTTTGCAACTTCACTTGCCAGGGGCAAGGTCCCAGAGTACCGGAGAGTAGCCAATGTTGTTCCTTTGTTTAAGAGGGAAAGTAGGGAAAGTAGAGATAATCCTGGAAATCATTGGCCCCTTCTGTAGAATAGTGTTAATATGTGGGGCTTGCTGGTCGGCATGGACTCGGTGGACCAAAGGGCTAGTTTCCATGCTGTATCTCTAAACTAAACTAAACTGGAACTCTCAACACCTCCATTTTCCCACATCCCTGATTCTCTTCAATCCATCATTATGGGCCTCAGCTTCAGTTGCTTGTATCCCCGAGCTCCAGAATTTGTTCAACGCCTTTCTATTTCTTTCTCTCACTTTCAAAGAATTCATTAAGCCTACTTCTTTGACCAGGTTTATGGTTATCAAGGTCGGTCGGCGGTACTATACTGACAATGGCTCCCGTGTCCACCAAAAATTCTGTGTCCGTGAATCGGTCTCGGACGTAGAGGCGTCGGTTCTGGCCAATCGCAACTGCCCCTATGTACGATCGGCCGAGGCATTTCCAGAGAAGGTACAAGGTGAGCGGCAGTTGCGGGATTCTCCACCCCATCGTAGATGGTAATAGCACCAGCCGCACTTGTGCGGTTCCTTTTGCCGGGCTTTTGGAGAAATGGCGGGAGACGCGGTGCCATCTTGATGTCGCTGTGGCGTGGTCACTGATGTCGAGACCTTGTTGATCGAACCGCTTCCTTTCGATTTGGACGCCATGAGCGCATCAGCTTTTTCTGCAAATGCCACTAGGTCCTTAAAAGAACAATCCGTGAGCATAAGTTTGACATCTTCGGGAAGCTTCTCTCGGAATGCCTGCTCGAACATGAGGCAATCCGTATGTTCACCTGCTAGCATTAACATCTCAGCCATGAGAACGGACGGCAGCCGATCTCCGAGATCCGGTAGGTGCAGAAGTTTTTTAGCTCGGTCATGCCTATTGAACCCGAAGGTTCGTAGTAACAGTGCCTTCATGGCCTCGTACTTGTCTTCCGCGGGAGGGTTTACGATGAACCGCATCACGCGTGTGGTTGTCTCCGGCGATAGAGCGCTGACGAGGTAGTAGTATTTCGTCGCATCTGCCGAGATGTTTCTTAAGTGAAACTGGGCTTCGGTGTGGACAAACCAAGATTGTGGTTCCAAAACGACGGAAGGTGAACACTGACCGCGCTTAGCTCCGGTGCGCCTGGCGCAGCAGCCAACAACGGGGCGTCGTGTTCGTTCATGGTCGGTGATCGCCCACATCACGTCGGGGTCACCATATGGCGAGTCTGGAAACTTGTTCTTTTCGAAGACGTCTCCCAACTCACTCTTTTCGGGCGCCAAAAGCGCACATGACAACGCTGTCCAATTAGCGGTGTCGCTCTCTGGACCAATCCCTACGGTCGCACCCACACGTGACCTTGCTGGCCAATCTGAGGGTTCGACGACTAGGACCACTCTCTATGGTCGCTACAGTTTGATGAATATTCCTTTGAAGCACAATTGCATTATTAAAGATAACAAAAAAATGAGTTCTCATGAAATGTTCTTGCCCTTGGATGTTATATTTGTTTCACATTCCACCAATGCAGCTTGATCGACTGAACGTTTCCAGTATTTTCTCATTTTTAAGTAAAATGAAAATAAAGAATGCTGAAAATATGCAACAGGTCAGGAAGTTAATAAGCATCTGTGGAGAGTGAAACAGTGAACATATTGAATCAATTATTTTTTGTCAACATTGAAGACATATTTTTACATTTGAAGTTCCAATGAGAGGTCACCAGTTTTAAAAGTTAACCATTTCCCCATCCACAGATGCTGCCTGCCAAGTGTTCCAACCATTTTCTCCTGTTATTTCATAACCTGCAGTATTTGTTTATTGATTCTTGCTTTTCAGATTGTTTGCATCTGCAATGTTTAATCTTTGTCTTTAAGTACAATTATTTGTTGCTGTTGAAACAACCTACCATGTTATTTTCCAAAATAACTTTGAAAAACACTACACAAATCTGTCTGCAGATTCTTTATTATTCTCCTTGAAGAAATAAAGGGCATGGAGCCTTGAACTCGATTTTCAATGCCTTTGTGCAAAGCACTCAAATATTTTCTGTCTCTTACAATTGTCTTTCTCCAGATCTTTTTCACCAAAGATAAAGCTCAGATTGCCATGGTTACTGTGACGATGTAAGTTTCTAAGTTTATACCCAATTCCCATCCATCTGTAAATATTGTCTGGTTAGGCTCTGCATGATATGAAATTTGACTTGGAACAGCAACCATTGTTAACAAAAGAGGTCTCTCACCTCACCAACGAGAGATAAGCATTTCATGTTATCTCTGGATAAAGTTGGTACGAGAGCTTTCAACCATCATTCATTTTATTCTGTCCTTCAGCAGGGTCACTCTCCTGTAAAGTTCCTAAAATGTGACCGAATGATGGATTTTAATTCAGGGTGGGGACAAAGTAGATGAGGATTAATTCGGCAAAAAAAAAATATGAAGGTATTGTCGATAGGAGACCCACGAGTTGTACTACTCTGATGCCTGAAGGATTTATGCAATCGTGATTGCCTACAAATCGGAATAGCCTACCTATCTACCTCACACAATTTCTGATGAAATGGGATGCCCTGTTCGTCAGTATCTACCTGAAGATGTCAGTTTAGAAAAAGGTTAAAGAAAATTCAATGATTTCACACGTCCAGCAAAGATCAATGCATATTTTTCATTACTTTCACATCATTCTCTTCCGAGCCAGCCTTCCAGATTCAATTATTTTTCTCAATTATTTTCATCAACATATGTTCATCAACGCACATTTAAAAACTTATCTTGCTAATTCCAAACATTCACCAAAGTGCAGATAGCGCCACTCTGAACCATCCAAACGTTTACATTTCTTTCACTCTTCATTCAACTTATTTCCCCCTTCACGCACAAACAGGTGCACAATTGCCAGTTACTCTCATCGTTCATCTCCAACTTTCCATCAGAGTTTCCTGGCAGGCTTGCCAAGGCACTCAAATTTTTCCAATTTGCTATCCTATTAGTCTTCTTCTACCTGTCTCATTGACGTCTTCTTGAGTTCCCTCTATAGCAGAGCTTGCTCCCTAACCTGGCTCTTGGTCTGTTTATGTCTTGTAGCTTACCAAGTGCAGATTGCACTGCCAAATTGCAAGTTGCGTAAATGACTTTGTGCCATTATGTTATGGTTCATTTTTAACAATGTCGCCTTCTTCGTGTTCCACCACTGTCTAACCAAGTTGTACTTCTCTGATATCTGAAGAGATCAAATCATAATGATGAAATTGTGGGGAATGGTGGAGGATGATAGAAAATTGAATGGTGAATGTTACACTATCTACAACTTGTGAATCAGAAAGTTTTATTGGAAGTGACAAGGAGGAAGATTAATATTCATACCAACATTTTTTATTGATTTAATCAAACCCCAAATCATGGACTCGGCAACAACTATTCCAGTAGTGAACTACGGAATCTGTTTATGTTTCTTATGTTGATGGTTATATGAAAATTTCAAAAATATGAGTATGGGTGACTTGCACCAGTGCCGATTGTTCGAGGATGCAGAAAAAATCCGAATTGTCTGAGTTTGTTGAAGGGGAGTCGTGGTGTGTAGTAACTAGTTCCTGAGGTTTGTGGTGCCGATAAAAGCCCATGGGATCTGAAAATGCATTCACTGATGCTGATCATGAACCTCTTACTACTTTGAAGAATTTGGGTAATGATTCAGTTGCACTGTTTTTTTCCTCCCTTATACATAACCCAGTCAATGTTTTACTTTGTCAATTTATTCACAAAATGCTGGAGTAACTCAGCAGGTCAGGCAGCATCTCGGGAGAGAAGGAATGGGTGACGTTTCGGGTCGAGACCCTTCTTCAGACTGATGTCGGGGGTGGGACAAAGGAAGGATATAGGTGGAGACAGGAAGATAGAGGGAGATCTGGGAAGGAGGAGGGGAAGGGAGGGACAGAGGAGCTATCAAGATCTTGTGGAAGATATATTTTTCCTGGCCAAGTTGTTTTGTGATTTGTGCCATTCAGTAACTCTGCTGAAAATTACATATCAGTCTTAGGAAGTATAGCCAGAAATGATAGCAATGTAGCTTTGTGTCTTCCTTCGTCTCCTTGCCTTATCTGATTGATAGCACCTTATCCGTTTGGTCATGAATTTCGATCTCCTTACAGACTGAGTGGGGATGAGGTCACATGTTTGAATCTGGATTGCTCAGCAACCCTTGATATTCTCTGAAGGTGAATTGGGTTTGATCGTCAGATAATTGTCCTTTCCCCATTATCCAGGGAATCTCTCATTATTCAAATTGAATTGACTTGAATAGCTCCAGCGATCATTATGAATCTCATATCTTTCATTCTTTTGATAAATAGGAATCTAGAAGAATAGTTGTCAGGTATGATGGGTTTGTTGTGAATAAATCAGCTTAAAGGTGTTTTGCAACAAACATCCCCCCCCTCCCCTTGTGTTATTTCTTTAACTCTGCATGACAACACATTTCTCTCTATATCTTTGACGAATTCAATAAAATATACATGGTCAGCTTGCATCTCCCTGTACCAGTTCTGCATCCCTGTGCCTTCTCTGCATTTTTGCAGGGTGTGATGATTTTGGAACTAGCCACTTGGTCTTTCATTGACCAAACACATCATACCGCTGGGGACATAAGGAACTGCAGATGCTGGAATCTTGAGGTCCCCCAACACATTGTGTTTTGAACATCATAGTGCTGGCTGTTTTCAGGCAACCTCTGAGTCACTTACTAAGGAAATGAATGCAACTTTCTGTGCTTCTTTAAGGTCTCCTTTCTTATTCAAGTTAGCTGGTATTACCTGAGTATTACCTGAATGGTGACCGATTGGGAGAAGGGGAGATGCAACGTGACCTGGGTGTCATGGTGCACCAGTCATTGAAAGCAAGTATTGTGTGCAGTTTTGGTCTCCTAACCTGAGGAAAGACGTTCTTGCCTTAGAGGGAGTACAGAGAAGGTTCACCAGATTAATCCCTGGGATGGCGGGACTTGCATATGAGGAAAGACTGGATAGACTGGGCTTGTACTCACTGGAATTTAGAAGACTGAGGAGGGATCTTATAGAAGCATATAAAATTCTTAAGGGGTTGGAGAGGCTAGATGCGGGAAGATTGTTCCCGATGTTGGGGGAGTCCAGAACCAGGGGTCACAGCTTAAGGATAAGGGGGAAGTCTTTTAGGACCGAGATGAGAAAACATTTCTTCACACAGAGAGTGGTGAGTCTGTGGAATTCTCTGCCACAGAAGGTAGTTGAGGCCAGTTCATTGGCTATATTTAAGAGGGAGTTAGATGTGGCCCTTTTTGCTAAAGGGATCAGGGGGTATGGAGAGAAGACAGGTACAGGCTACTGAGCTGGATGATCAGCCATGATCATATTGAATGGCGGTGCAGGCTCGAAGGGCCGAATGGCCTACTCCTGCACCTATTTTCTATGTTTCTATGTTTCTATCATATTTCCTCAGCAATGCATTTCCATACTTAGATCTCTCATCTTTTACATTCTCTGTTGCGACAGATGAGATGGTGCACCTTATCTTTTCTTGTTTTATTCTTCAAAATAATCCACAAGACTAATGCTTGTAGATTTTCTGGAGCTTTCATTGATTTTTTCTTGTAGATTCATTCCAGGGACCAATGATTGCATTCTTCCATAAATTCCCTTCAGTAGCGATAGGTGTGGAACTTCTCATATTCATATATAATTGATAAGTTTCCTCCAATGTTGACATGTCTTGCTTCTGCCAGCATGAATCTTTAAAACCCAATGTCCTTGAAGGGAGGCATCAGCCTGTCAAATAATTGCTTTATTTTCTGTGTTGTGGTGGATCAGACTCATATTGGTTCACATCATCCCCTTTATTATTATTTCTTTTTGCTACTCCACCGGAAGCATTCATCAATTTCTTTCATTTGTTCTTTCAGGTTTGCCTTACATGCTGACATGTGAGGAAAGAATTCTAATTTGGATTGGCCCGAGAGAGCTCCTCAGTTCCTTCTTGTCATTGTTTACTTTCAAATCAGTGTTTTGTCTGCCATGTACAGCATTCAGAGGAACTGACAACTGACTCAGGTTATCAGACAACTGAATCATCCTACCACAACTAGAGAGCAGTGTTGAACTACTATCTACCTCTTAGATGTCCCTCAAACTATACCTTGATTGGACTTTGCTGGCTTTACCTTGCACTAAACGTTATTCCCTTATGCATCTATACACTGTAAATAGATTGATTGTAATCATGCATAGTCTTTCGGCTAACTGGTTATCATGCAACAAAAAGCTTTGCACTGTACCTCGGTACACATGATAAAAAACTAAACTGAACCAGTATTACTTTTTTATGATGAATTTGTCACCATTTAAATTGAATTCAGACTGTCTGTTTTTTTAACCATTGGCTTGTGGATATAACAATGATGAGCTTTCATCCTTGATGATTCAAGGACCAAAAGGTAGACATTGGAACTGGTATCACCAAAAATGGCATGTCTATCATTATCGACTATTTCCTCCTAAAGGGCCTGTCCCACTTAGGCGATTTTTTTGCCGACTGCCGGCGACTGTCAAAGTCGTAGCAGATCGCCAAACTTTTCTTTTACCCGACAACAATGACCACGACAAGCCAAGTCAGGTCGAGATTACAGTGTCTTCTGAAACATCGCGAAAATTCCCACGCTGTCAATGCTTCTCTGGCATCCTGGTTTTCGCTGAAATCACTGACAAGTCGGTAAGTACTTGAGAGTTTTGAACTATAACACCTTGTATGGGTTACTTAAAAACCAAGCTTCACTGTAACAAGGAATAAACCGGATTTACTTCCAGTTTACTAATAGCTGTATTAAAAAAAAAAAAATTAAGTGGTTCAGTGGATTTTTGTGAAAAGTGTGTGGGCATTCTTTGAAAATGTACAGGAGATGCATATCTGGTTTCTGGGTTGCATATCTGGGTTTGGAGCCCACTTTGAATGTAATGGCTGAGGCCAAAAACATTGCGAAAATTCCCATGCTTACCTGACCGTCAAACTGTCGCCTCCAATCTATCTGTCAAATGTCCTGACGGTAAATAAATTCGTTAAACACAAGCATTTTATGGTATTTTGAAATGACTTTACTTATTTTAATATTATGTGCTTCGAAATGCATCTTAAGAGAACCTATCAAACCTGGGGACAGCATGCGACAGCGACCGCAATAAGCTGCGATACCTGGCGACAAGCCAGCTGTCGCCGAGAAATTTCAAACCGTTTGATTTCTCAGCAACGCGCCGAGATCCACTACGATCTTTGGAAGACTCCTCACGATCATGCCCCCGACACCCCGGCGAACTGTCAGCGACAGCCTAGTCACCGGCAGTCGCCTTAAAATCGCTTAAGTGGGACAGGCCCTTTAAGCTTCAAATCCCAGTGTCAGCATCTGGCATCACATTGTAGAAACAAGGAACTGCTGGTGCAGATTTACATAAAATGACACAAAGTGCTGGAGTAACTCAGTAGATCAGGCAGAATCCCTGGAGATCATGGACAGGCAACATTTCAGCTCGGGACACTTCTTCAAACTGATTGGTATCACATTAGTTGACACAATTGTCCTCTGTCATATCTGGCAAAGATTTCTTCCAGAACCGGACTTGGACAGCGTTCATTCTTGATCATCTGATGAAAGTCTTCAAGGTTTCTGTTTTGTCACAATAATGTGCATCCAGCGATAATTTCAGCAACATTGACTTTTTACCCATTTCTTGGGAGTAAATAGTGATGTGATATTTACAATCCTCAAAGCAGCCAACATATTCATTAAAACATTCTACATATGTTTGTATTTGGTTTGTCCATGTGCTCTCAGTTCTCCATCTTGTGGTTTACTGAGAACATCTGCAGTTCCTCAAAGGTTTACAAAGGAGAATAGCAGGCCCTTCTGTTTCTGCATTTGCAAGCATGCAGTTTAACTTCTTTCCCTTTGTGAGTCCCTCCGGTTTGCAGTTTATGGAATTTTATCTCTTTCATTTGAGCCATTTTACTTTGGACACCCATCTATGATCATACTCGTAGATGGGTGTCCAGATAAATTTTTTGTTTAATCTGAATGGTATGATGTTACTTTCCATTCTAATTTCAAGTTTGTGTTTGAGGTTGATGGTTGTGGGGTATGTTTA
The DNA here is from genome assembly GCF_053455715.1 of Rhinoraja longicauda. Lineage (NCBI taxonomy): Eukaryota > Metazoa > Chordata > Chondrichthyes > Rajiformes > Arhynchobatidae > Rhinoraja > Rhinoraja longicauda. Next base: position 37,917,284 of record NC_135956.1, on the reverse strand, counting down.
TCAGCGTTTCTATGATCAAAATGGACATGTGGGTTTAATTTCCCTAGGAACTTCTACATTCAGTCACAGCATTCAGATGTATAGTTCTGATATCCAGAGAGTGCTCCATGATAGAACGTAAAACATAGAACAGAACAGCACAGGAATGGGCCCTTCGGCCCACAATGTTTGTGCTGAACGTAATGCCAAGTTAAATCTTCCTCAATTCCTTGCTCACATGTGCCTATTTAAAAGCCTCTGAAACACCATTATTGCATCTGCCTCTACTACCACCCCAGGCAATGCATTCAAGGCCCCACCACTATCTGTGTAAAAACCTTGCCGCATACATCTCCATTAAACTCTGCTCATTCACCTTATAGCCATGCCCTCCTTTGTTGGACCACCCTGGGAAAATGGTACTGACTGCCGACCCTATTTATATTTCTCAGAATTTGATATGCTTCTATCAAGTCTCCCGGTCAACCTCTGACGTTCCAGAGAAAACAATCCAAGTATACCCAACCTCCTTATAGCTGAAATCATCTAATCCAGACAGCATTCTGGTAAACTTCCTCTGCACCCTCCCCAAAGCCTCTACATCCTTCCTGCAATGGGGCAACCAGAACTGCACGCAATACTCCAAATGCAGCCAAACCAGATTCTTATAGAGCTGCATCTTGTATCTCTGCCATCTATGGATCCTGAGTTTACCTTCTTACTCTGTTTGCATTTTTCTGAAGAAAAATGTTGCCGTTGTTGGGGGAGTCCAGAACCAGGGATCACAGTAGGCCTGTAGAATAAGAGGTAGGCCATTTAGGACTGAGATGAGCAAAAGCTTTTTTACTCAGAGTTGTGAACCTTGCCACAGAAGGTACTGGAGGCCAATTCACTGGATGTTTTCAAGAAAGAGTTAGATTTAGCTCTTAAGACTAAAGGAATCGAGGGATATGGGGAAAAAGCAGGAGCGGGGTACTAATTTTAGATGATCAGCCATGATAATTTTGAATGACGGTGTTGGCTCGAAGGGTCGAATGGCCTACTCCTGCACCTATTTTTCTATGTTTCTATATTTCTAAGCATCCCGACCCGAAACGTCACCTATTCATGTTATTTCAGAGATGCTTCCTTATGCCGTTGAGTTACTCCAGCACCTTGTGTCTCTTTTTTTGTAAACCAGCATCTGCAGCTCCTTGTGTCTGCATTTTCTCTATATGCTTTCATGATTGCACATCTTCTCCCTGGGGTCAAGCTCACTGCATGATCTGTGTTCTGTTCTATAAGCAGGGCATTATTTTTTTCTGTAAAATCGTGTGGTTGACCAGACTTCCGGCATGGCTTTCTTTCAGCCTAGCTTCCAGTCACTTGTTCGTGCTATCTCATTGTGTCAATATTTATTTTTCCAGTAATGATCTGGAGACTGTGGCCATCTTGCAGTTCGCTGACTGCATCTCTACCCATGTGCATCCTTTTCCCAATCACAGCTTTCTGCAAGGTTTAAGTCATAAGGTCATAAGCGTAAACAGCAGAATTAGGCCACTTGGCCCACCAGGTCTACTCCGCCATTCAATCATGGCTGATCGATCTCTCCCTCCCAACCCCATTCTCCTGCCTTCTCCCCATAACCACTGACACCTGTACTAATCAAGAATCTATCTATCTCTGTTTAAAAAAATATATCCATTGACGGCCTCCACAGCCCTCTGTGGCAAAGAATTCCACAGATTCACCACACTCTGACTAAATACATTTCTCCTCATCTCCTTCCTAAAGGAACGTCTTTTAATTCTGAGCCTATGACCTCTAGTCCCAGAGTATCATACGAGTGGAAACATCCTTTCCACATTCACTCTGTTCAAGCTTTTCACTATTCGGTAAGTTTCAATGTTCCCCCCCTCATTCTTCTAGACTCCAACGAGTACAAGGTTAGGTATGCCGAACACAGAAGAACAGGTCCACCTCCCTTTCATCCATTTCCTTGAAATGGCATTTTACCAATGCTAATGTTTTCCTCTATACCTTATGAAATTGTGAACAAGCTAATCTAGTTCCCATCTTAAGCTTTGGTGCTCATATCTGTGTTTCTGTGATTTGATTTTGTCTTAAAGTCATTGTGTAATTCTTGGAAGATCTTATTGAGATTTGTACCATCTGACACACTTATTTCAATGTCTGATACTGTGCTCACCTGCCCACGGAAGGATATAGCTGCCCTTCTCTGTCACACGTAGCTTTCAGGAAAGTGTAGAACACTACAGGCTCACGTTTTTGCATAATTTACTGAACTTCTCCACAAAGTTGTCAGCTTCCCAATTCAGCATGGGCTGGAGTATTGTAATCATCACAGCCATCTATCACATGCACGGAACTAGTTTCATTTAGAGTATAGCATGGAAACAGGCCCTTTGGCTCACCGAGTCTATGCCGACCATCGTTCACCTGTTCACATGTTCTATATCATCCCCACTCCCGAATCCACTCAAATCCACTCCCCACACGAGGGGCAATTTTAAAGATGGCAATTAATCTACAAATTGGCAGGTCTTTGGAATGTGGGAAAAACAAGGAGCACCCGGAGGAAATCCACACATTCACAGCGATGAACATGGAAACTCCACACAGACAACACCTGTGGTGAGGATTGAACCTGTGTCTTGGGTGCTGTGAAGCTGTGCCACTGTGCTGCCCTTGGGGGTATGGCAATTTTCTTTAAGAACCAGATTCATTATGTGCTTCATTCACATGGTATGGAATTTTATTCACAGAACCACTGCCAACAAGTTGCATCGTGTTCTCAGAGTTTTATCTCTAAATTACAGTTTAAGAGCAAGAAAATAACTGCAGATGCTGTTACAAACCGAAGGTATTTATTTCACAAACTGCTGGAGCAACTCAGCAGGTCAGGCAGCATCTCAGGAGAGAAGGAATGGGTGACGTTTCGGGTCATGACCCTTCTTCAGACTGAAGAAGATGGTGTAAATTATAAGAGACCAAGAAGGAAAAACAAAGCTAAAATGGATAACACAGAAATACAGTATAATAAGACTTGCAAGGAACCTTATAAATGATGCTGATCAACATTGCAGTGAATCTTTATCCTAATTGAAATATACCCAGGTAAAATTGGTGTGGCACAGTGCAGCACCAGTAGAGTTGCTGCCGGGCGTGTGGCAGCGCTACGCAGCAGCTGTGGTTCACCTGCAGTCCGTTTGCCTTTTTTTGTTGATGTTGTTTTTGTCTTAATTATAAGTGTTGGATGTGATGTAGTCTTTTTTGAGGTTGTGTACTATGTGTGGGGGCAGGAAACTATAAAAATTGTCTCTTCCGAACGGAGACGCGACCTTTTTTCTGGGTCGTGTCTCCGTTCACGCTGCGGCCTACCAATAGACAATAGACAATAGGTGCAGGAGTAGGCCATTCAGCCCTTCGAGCCAGCACCGCCATTCAATGCGATCATGGCTGATCACTCTCAATCAGTACCCCGTTCCTGCCTTCTCCCCATACCCCCTCACTCCGCTATACTTAAGAGCTCTATCCAGCTCTCTCTTGAAAGCATCCAACGAACTGGCCTCCACTGCCTTCTGAGGCAGAGAATTCCACACCTTCACCACTCTCTGACTGAAAAAGTTCTTCCTCATCTCCGTTCTAAATGGCCTACCCCTTATTCTTAAACTGTGGCCCCTTGTTCTGGACTCCCCCAACATTGGGAACATGTTTCCTGCCTCTAATGTGTCCAATCCCCTAATTATCTTATATGTTTCAATAAGATCCCCTCTCATCCTTCTAAATTCCAGTGTATACAAGCCTAATTGCTCCAGCCTTTCAACATACGACAGTCCCGCCATTCCGGGAATTAACCTAGTGAACCTACGCTGCACGCCCTCAATACCATTGGCCAAACACCTGGAGCTGGCAGCCTCCAGCTGGGACGACCTGGGGCTCTGGTTTGCAGAGCCCGCAGACTGTACTCACCACCTGCGGTGCTGACTGCCTTCGGAGGCTGTGGTGGCGCTGCGAGTGCGGCTGCGACTCGGCTTCGGAGGCTACGGCCGTGGGCCGCCGGCCCTGTGGACGTCTGAAGCTCGCAAGTCCCTGGGTGGGGGCCGACTTCGGGAGCTCCGGCAGTGGCAGCTTCTTCATCCGCCCCGAATTGCGAGGCTTGGGTCGGCCCGCTGCGGACCTTTCACCGTCCGGCGCGGCCTGGAATAGGCTGAGGGATTTTCCACCGCCCGGCAGGGGCTTCAATGTCGGGAGCCCCAACCGCCCCGACGTGGCAATTTCGACTGCCTGACCGCGGGAGAAGACGGCAGGGAAGAGAGAAGACATTCTGGCCTTCCATCACTGTGATGGATGTTTTTTGTTTTATGTTGGTTTTTGTGATTGTGTGTTTTATTGCTTTCTTTTTTATTGCCTCTCGTTGTTGACAGTGGGTAATGTAATTTAAGGTACATTTATGACAATAAAGGTACTTTATACTTTATACTTTACAGCGCCGGAAATTTGTGTTCAATCCTGACTATGGGTGCTGTTTGTATGGAGTTTGTACATTCTCCCTGTGACCACCTGGGTTTTCTCCAGATTCTGAGATCTCCTCTCATACTCCAGAGACGTAGAGGTTTGTCAGTTAATCGGATCCTGTAAATTGTAAATTGTAAATTGCTCCTAGTGTATAGGATAGTGCAAGTGTATAGGGTGATCGCATGGATTCGGTGGGCTGAAGGGCCTGTTTCCGCACTGTATCTCTTCAGTCTAAAGTAATGTCCAAATTATCTATGCTAAATTGACCAAATAACATTGAAATCATAATGAAATATATGACAAAGCAAACAAAATTTTGTGCAAGAGATTGGGTTATATATTTATTTGCCTGATGGTCTGCATCCCAGGGTACTCAAAGAGGTGGCTCAAGAAATCATGGACGCATTGGTGATCATTTTCCAATGTTCTATAGATTCAGGATCAGTTCCTATGGATTGGAGGGTAGTTAATGTTATCCCACTTTTTGAGAAATGGGGGAGAGAGAAAACAGGGAATTATAGACCAGTTAGCCTGACATCGGTAGTGGGGAAGATGCTGGAGTCAATTATTAAAGATGAAATAGCGGCACATTTGAATAGCAGTAACAAGATCGGTCCGAGTCAGCATGGATTTACGAAGGGGAAATCATGTTTGACTAATCTTCTGGAATGTTTTGAGGATGTAACTAGGAAAATGGACAAGGGAGAGCCAGTGGGTGTAGTGTACCTGGACTTTCAGAAAACCTATGATAAAGTCCCACATAGGAGATTAGTCGGCAAAATTACAGCACATGGTATTGGGGCTAGGGGAATTGACATGGATAGCGAATTGGTTTGACAGGAAACAAAGAGTAGGAATAAACGGGTCCCTGTCAGAATGGCAGGCAGTGGCGAGTGGAGTGCCACAAGGCTCGGTGCTGGGGCCGCAACTATTTACAATAAATATTAATGATTTGGATGATGGAATTAAAAGTAGTACTAGCAAATTTGCAGATGACACAAAGCTGGGTGGCAGTATGAACTGTGAAGAGGATGCGTGGAGGTTGCAGGGTGACTTGGACAGGTTGAGTGAGTGGGCAGATGCATGGCAGATGCAGTATAATGTAGATAAATGTGAGGTTATCCACTTTGGCGGCAATAACAAGGAGGCAGATTATTATCTCAATGCTGTCAGATTAGGAAAAAGGGAAATGCAATGAGACCTGGATGTCCTTGTCCACCAGTCACTGAAAGTAAACATGCAGGTGCAGCAGGCAGTGAAGAAAGCTATTGGCATGTTGGCCTTCATAACGAGAGGATTTGAGTACAAGAGTAAAGAGGTCCTTCTGCAGTTGTACAAGGCCCTGGTGAGACTGCATCTGGAGTATTTTGTGCAGTTTTGGTCTAATTTGAGGAAGGACATCCTTGCTATTGAGGGAGTGCAGCGTAGGTCCACGAGGTTAATCCCCGGGATGGCGGGACTGTCATATGAGGAAAGATTGGAAAGACTGGGCTTGTATTCACTGGAATTGAGAAGGTGAGGGGGGATCTTATAGAAGTATATAAAATTATAAAAGGACTGGACAAGCTAGATGCAGGAAAAATGTTCCCAATGTTGGGGGAGTCCAGAACCAGGGGCCACAGTCTAAAAATAAAGGGGAGGCCATTTAAAACTTTTTCACCCAGAGAATTGTGAATTTGTGGAATTCTCTGCAGTGGAGGCCAATTCACTGGACAGATTTAAAAGAGAATTAGAGAGTGCTCTTGGGGCTAGCGGAATCAAGGGGTATGGGGAGAAGGCAGACACGGGTTACTGATTGTTGATGATCAGCTATTATCACAATGAATGGCGGTGCTGGCTCGAAGGGCCGAATGGCCTCATCCTGCACCTATTTTCTATGTTTCTATGAAGGGCCGAATGGCCTACTCCTGCACCTATTGTCTATTGTCTAAAATAGTAATATTTAATGGTAACAGCAACAAAATGATATTCCAATGCAGAGGATAAAAAGGTCAATTTCATCACTAATTAAGTATTTAAACATCACATGCTGTGGTTATTGAAAAGAGGCATCGATATTAAGATATTTCACAGGGGAACTGGGAGAAGTAAATTTATATTCAGCACCACTGATGACATTAGTTATTGTTGATCATAATGGATATGATAGTGTGAAGGTTGATAACTTCATTTCCGGATATTTATTAGAATTACCAGAAGCAAGATTCCATTTTAAGACTAGAATCCCTTTGTGGTTAAGAGGCGATGTTCTCACAATTTCAAAATGTTCAAGTAAAGACAATTGGCAAAGGATCCATAACATCAGCAAGGTCAAGAATTGGAAGATCGTGAAGACACAAGGAATTGCAGATGTTGGAATCTTGAGTAAAATACAAAGTGCTGGAGTACCTCAGCTGGGCATGCATCATCTGTGGAGGGAATGAAAAGGCGTTGCTTCGGATCGGGTTCCTTCTTCAGACTGAAAAAGTGTCCCAATCCAAAATGTTGGCTCTCCATTTCCTCCACAAATGCTGCCTGACCTGCTGAATTACTTCTGCACTATGCGTTTTTCTTAATGAGAAAATCACCATGGATCAGCCATTGGCTTGTAACTTCAGGGCTGCTGTGAACTACATTGCCACATGAAATGGGTTCTTCAAGCCTTAACAACATACAGGTAAAATGATACCTGATGATAGTTAGTTACCCAAATCACACTAAAAGATTCTTCCCTGGTCAAAATAAATTCAAGATAGTCACTTTGAAAGACAACAATAATGTTTTTCAATCAATCATTAAAAACAAATGATTAAACTGAAGCATTCCTTATTTCACAGATCCTGATTAACCTGCTGAGTTTTTTAAGGTTTTTGCTATTTTTTTTCAAATTTCAATATTTAATACTTGTGCTTTGTTATGAGCAATGATTTACAACTTAGTGTCAAACTCATTTTCACCAATGCATTTATCTTTAATAGGTAGAATTAAAATTTTGAAAATGGGTTATGGCATCTACTATTTTTCTGTTCAAATACAAGGAACTTTTAATCAAGAGTAAGTCAAGAGAGTCACGTATATTTAATTATCATATGCATTGACAATGGAACAATGAAATTCTTACTTGCAGCTTCATAACAAGTCAGTAAAAGGCAATAGACATAGATAATATATAATATGCAAAAATGTAATAAATTAACAACTCAAATACTTGTTAAAAATGTCCAAACATCATAGTGCAACCAAAGACAGTCCATAGTTCATAGATGAGGTTAGTGTTGCATTGTGTTCAAATGCCTGATGTTTATTGGGAAGAAATTACTCTTGAACCTGATGGTCATGGTTTTTAGCCTACTTTGCCTTCTTCCTGATAAGTGGAGTGAAATAAGAGTGTGGTCAAGGTAATGTGGGTCTTTGATGATGCTTGCTACCATCATTACTGTCCTAAGTATTCTGTGAACCACTTTCATCTCATCACCATGTTGAATTCTTTATATCATTTGTTTTTGGCACTCCTTGAAATTTGTGCGACGTACAGCAGTCCCTTTCAAATAAATGGTGGTCCTGCAGTTTTGTGCTGCTGCCTCGCGAGTCCAAGGACCTGATTCTGAGTGCTGCCTGTAAGGTAGCTTTCATGTTCTCTTGCCGACTACATGGATATCCTCATGTGCTCCAAATCGTCCCCATATCCCAATGAGTAGCCAGTAGATTAATTGGGTTAAAGGTCAATTGTCCATTTGTGCCAGTAGGTGGCAAAAACAGTTGCATCGAAAGTTGATGGGCATTGTGTGTGGGAGTAAGAGGCAGGCTTAGCTTAAAATGTCACTGGTCTTGTGAATGTCGGCATGTAGCCAAGGCGCCAAAAGGTCTCCTTCTGCATCGTAATAAATTAGTATTTGAATAAATACATATTTGGAAAACCTTAGGCGAGGTTTATTTTCTAGTTGGCAGATGGTAGTTGGTAGATTCGGATTTAGACGATGCTGTTAGAGTACCTACAATGAGCAAGTGGCTCATAGCACTGCCACTGGGGAGGAAATGAATGGTTAGAATGGTCAATTTGGCGCCTATCAAACAGGCTGCTTTGTTGTAGATGGTGTCAAGCTTGAGTGTTATTGGAACTGCTGTCCATCAGACAAGTAGAGAATATTTCATCACATATGTACCTTGAGAGAAAGGCTTTGAGGTGTCAGGATGTGACTCATTAACACAGGATAGCCAGCTGCTAACCTGAGGGTATTTATGTGGCTGGTTAGTTGTGTTTCTAGTCATTGGTAATCTGCAGGATGTCAATAATGGGTTATCGAACATGATAACTACCATTGACCATCAAGCATGTGAAGTTAGAATCTAACTTCTCGGAGATAGGCAAATTGTTGCTAATTGTCTAAAACCTTTGCAGCATGATAGTTACTTGCTGCTTACTAATTGAACCTCTGACTTCTAGTGAAAGGAAAGACATAGATGAAGGGGTTGAATATGTTTAGACCTAGGACACTGTCCTACAGGGATATCCAGGGATCGGGATTATTGCCTTCCAATAACCACAGATCTTCTATTGCGGATGATAGAATTATGACATTTGAATTGTATCCCTTTGAATTTCCTAGCTATTTAGATGTTCCTTTAATATAGAAAAATAGCTGCATTCCACAAATAGTATCTCTATTGTATTGAACTTCACCCTCATTAAAGAGTAAAGCACACAATTTACCTTATCCCTACTAAGCATCTATATCCTCTTAAGTAATTATGAGTTGCTTGCCCTCTATGAGCATCCATACAATAAATACAATAAGCACAATATTTCAACCATTTTTCTATTTGCAAAATCTCGGGGGGTTTTCTGCTGAACCTTTTCAAAACAATCACGTTCTTGAACATTTCCATCGACTAAAATAAGTGCTAATTAACTCACATTTTCAGTGCAAGTTATTTTATTTTCCCCTCTGTGTGTCTGATCTAAAGCACTGAATGCAAATCAATCAACTCATTTAAAATGAGACAAGTGAACATCTAATTAGGAATAAGGTTGCAGGTTGGGTTAGATAAAAGGCTGATGCTATCCTGTATTTTTGGTATTAATGTCCAATCATTTCACTTATGAATCGATGTGAAAGCTGCAGTTAATTCTGGAATGACATACAGATTTAAGGACAAAAGATATGACCAACATCCCCTGAAGGCCATTTTTGGAGTTTGGGCAGAGCACCTGTGGAACATTGCTCCAAATCTGTATAATTAAATATTAAAACAAACATTATTTCCTGTGCTGACACAAGGAACTGCAGATGCTGGTACACAAAAAAACCCCACAAAGTACTAAAGTGACTCAATGAGTCAGGCAGTATCTCTGGAGAACATGGATTGGCGATGTTTCACATAAGGACCTGAAGCCTCACTCGTCCAAGTTCTCCAGAGATGGTGCCTGACCGCTCGAGTTACTCCAGCACTTTGTGCCATTTATTATATCCTTTTCTGCTGAGATCACAAGGTACCATACTTGGAGCACAATTTCATAAGAACAGGGTGTCGTTTAAATTGGATTTATAATTTTTAAATTACTGTATTGTAATCATCATTACTACCATTTAGAAGTAGGGAGAACTGTAACAAATCTTCATCCATGTTGATTTTTTAATAGGGTTTTCTTTATCTGTTAACAGCACTCCAAAAGATATTTAAGAGCCTGCTAAATCCTTTACCACGTTCAGATAATATTCGATATTAAGTGACTCGAGGATATGGGATAACACAGGAAAGTGGAGGTATGCAATTAGCCATTTCTTTCTGAATGATGGAATAGATTGAAGAAGTCAAATAGCTTTTTCCTGCTACTAATACTCATCTTCTTTCCTTATATGGGATGGAATTGGCCCCATGCGAGATTTTAGCAAGATTCTTCTTTCTAGATATGCTTGTCCTTTGACAGCTCATTGAGTGGAGCAGGACGCTAGAGTGAAAGGAGAAAAAAGTGATTTTAAGTTCATCGATTCAATGTAAGCTGAAATGGGCGACAATCTGAGATGCCATAGTCCAGAACAGACATTAAATTGTGGCCTGTCTGTCTTGTTCAGGTTGATGTTAAAGACTATTTGAAGAAAATCAGGGAGCTCTCATGAACTTTCAAATGATGTCATGTTTAACAAATTCAATATGAGCTTCTTTTGAGAAATAACTGATTGCCCAGATTTAAAAAAAGTGGTGCAGATAACAGTGCACATAAATTCTGAGTGGGTGTTTGAAAAGATATATTGCAAGTGGTTTGCAGCAAAAATTCACGAGCATGGATTGAAAGAAAATGCAGCTGCAAAGAAAGGTGAACAAACAGGGAAATGCATGTTGCTCCAACATGTGTTGGGGTGATGATTCCATAAATGTGGCTTTTTTTTGGCAGAATTCATTTGTGGCACAGGCTTAAGGCAGATGTAGATTTATGTGGGAGATTGAGTGGTGATCCTAGAGAGGTAATAAGATCATGAGGAGAATTAATAGGGAAACTGCACAGAGTCTTTTACCCCGAGTGGGAGAATCAAGGATTAGGAGAACCAGAGGACATAAGTTTAAAATGAGAAGGGAAAGATTTAACAAGAACCAAAGAAGCAACTTTCTCACAGAAGGTGGTGGGTATTATATGGAATGCGCTGCTCGAAGAGGTAGTTAAGGCAGGCACTATAACAACATTTAAAAGACATGGATAAGAAAGGCTTCGAGGGATTTGGGCCTAACACAGGCAGCTGGGACTGGTACAGATGGGGCATCTTGGTCAACATTGACAAATTGGGCCAAAGGGCCTAATTCTGTGCTGTATGATTCTGTACCTCTGGTGTAATTTGTTTGTCAGTGAGGCACAGTGGACATTGGAAACACCAAAATGGGACTGCTCAAAGGAATAAGTCATCAAGCAATTTCATTATTCAAAGAAAGTCTGATGATCAGTTGGTACACATGTTAAAAATCTTGTGTTTTGATAATCAGGGGAACAGAGTTCAAGAAGAAATAGAAAATTTAACAGCGTGTCTCTTGTTGCTAATTCAATAAAAAATTAGTTTCAATGCATCTTTACAAGGCAGGTTAGGGGATATTTCTTAAGCAGATCACAATGTATATTTCATGGGCAGAGCAGAAACTGAAATGGCAAGGCAACTGGAAAAAGGATGACAATGGGATTTCTTCAGGGAAGAACAAGCAGAAACTCTAAAAGGTAAAAAGCCCAGTTTTGTGCTGCCATCCTGACACACTCATCATTCTGGTCAATAATGCCTTCTGATCAATACAACCCGAAACAGATTAACTTGTTTGCTAAGTATGGTACATGGTATGGTACTCTTTACTTATCCTGCGTAATATATCCTGTGTCGAACGGAGCCCGCGGCTGGAGATGGCGTTGAACGGAGCCGAAGGTTGCGTCACCGGGAACAAGGAGGACCCAGTGAGGGGGGGACCGCCGAGAGGGAGGGAGGGGGGGAACAAAGAAGACCTGGCGTTGGGGGGGGGGGGGCGGGGAGAACAACGGTGGACCCAGCGTGGGGGGACCGCCGTGAGGGCGGGGGACAGGGACGGGGTGCGAAGAGAGGAGGAACTAGTGCGGGATACTTTGTAACTTTGTCAGCGCCTTTTACGTGGCGACTATTTGCATAGCTAAGAATTTCACTGTGACTTTTCACATGTGACAATTCAATTCAATTCAATTCATATTCTTTTATCATGAAAATAATTTCATCCTTAATGTACCATAATGTTCCTCATCCTCTCCCATATCTCTGATCCTACATTTATATCCTTTGCTTTGTATAATATTTAGTCCCACCTGACTCGCACCACAACTCAATAAGAGCCATCATATTATAGCTTCTCATTTTGTTCTTAAAACTTTTTGGATTTGCATACAGAGTGCTTATTTAGGCCACATGTCCCAACCCATCCTATCCTAAGGTTGTTAATTCCAAAATATTTCTCGTAAATTTAAAAAAAGTTCAACATTTATGTAGCATCAACAAAAGTTGCTGTGATAAACTGTTTAATTATGATTGACTATGCAAATTAGATTTAAGATTATGCACCTAGAAGGCAGAAAAAATGGAAATATATTGAAGGTTAGCAATGTTGATCTGAAAGTTATTTTAACTTAATGTTCAATACTGCATCTATAAGTAGATCCCTATTGTATGTTCATTGTGTTACACTTAAAAAACAACAGAAAATTTATATGTAGTAAAAATGCATAAACTAATTTTAAATCAATGTTGAACTTCATTCAAGGAAAATCCTTGGCTTTCCACTGTGATAATGACTGCTTGCATTTTTGAAGTTTTTAATCAGTAGGAAAACCAGAATTTGTACATCAAATTGCAAGAAATACACATGATAATGTAAAATGAAATAAAGGAAGAATGGAAAATGAAATCCATCATTTTCCTATTTTTCATCTGTGGTAGGAGTTCCATGTTTTCATTTATATTCTCTTTCAAAGCCTGTGCGTCTGTTTCAAAATCTCCAAGCTATGGGAACTCCATCCATACCACTTTTTCCCTTTGGTGTCAATATATTGATGGTCAGAAGTTAAGCATGACTTCAATGTATTTAGACACATAGCTTCAAGTGAAAATAACATCAAGTAAAAGCATCGTGCCAGGTGGCCCAGTGGCGCAGCTGTAGAGTTGCTGCCTCATAGCACCAGAGCCCGAACCTGACCTCGGGTGTCGTCTGTGTGGGGTTTGCACATTCTCCCTATGATGGCGTGGGCCTCCTTTGAATCAGAATCAGAATTACCTTTATTGTCATCCAAAAAAACCAAGTCTTTTGGACGAGATTTTTGTCACCCACAGTCCAACAATAAGAGCAATAAAATAAGCAATTACACACACAACCACAAACCAACACAAAACAAAAAAAGAAACATCCATCACAGTGAGTCTCCTCCAGTCACCTCCTCACTGTGATGGAAGGCCAGAATGTCTTTTCTCTTCCCCTGCCGTCTTCTCCCGCGGTCAGGCTGTTGAAGTTGCCACGTTCTCCAGTTTCCTCCCGCATTCCAAAGACGTGCAGGTTTATAGATTAAGTGGTCTCTGTAAAATTGGGATAATTGGAAAAGTGGGATAACATGGAAATAGTGTGAACAGCGAAACGTATAAGATTTTTAAGGGGTTGGATACGTTAGAGGCAGGAAACATGTTCCCAATGTTGGGGGTCCAGAACAAGGGGCCACAGTTTAAGAATAAGGTGTAGGCCATTTAGAACTGAGATGAGGAAAAACTTTTTCAGTCAGAGAGTTGTGAATCTGTGGAATTCTCTGCCTCAGAAGGCAGTGGGGGCCAATTATCTGAATGCATTCAAGAGAGAGCTAGATAGAGCTCTTAAGGATAGCGGAGTCAGGGGGTATGGGGAGAAGGCAGGAACGGGGTACTGATTGAGGTTGATTAGCCATGATCACATTGAATGGCGGTGCTGGCTCGAAGGGCCGAGTGGCCTCCTCCTGCACCTATTGTCTATTGTGATCAGTGGTCAGCGTGGACTTGGTGGGCCGAAGGACTGTATCACAAAACTAAACTAAACTGTGTCTTCAACTTAAAATTTTAAAGAAGCAGGTGTTTGAAGTTTGATTAAAAGAACAGAGTGGCTGGGATCTTTCGGTCGGGCAGGGACGATAGTAACATTTCAGATCCAGAACTGGAAAAGAGAGATATCAAGTTAGTGCCAGTGTCACAGAAAACATTGGAGAGGTATGGGTATTACAAAGGGAATGTGTTCGATAGGATGAGACCAAATGGTAAACCTAATTTCCCCCTACGACATCCAGTCCAGGAACGAAATGCCACCTATCCACATTCTCCAGAGATGCTGCCTGCTGATTTACTCCACCATCATCAACTCACCATCATATCAGATGCTGCTGATTTACTCCACCACTTCTGTGAGAGATAAACGAGGCAGTTAAAGGCTGATAATGTTCCTTCGTCTGTATTATGTGTGGCTTCCAGAAGGACTGTAGGACATGCCCAGCAGGCTGTGCTGTACTAGTGGAGCAAGAAACGCTGAGTCAAAATCGTAGGTGAATGGTGAGCAATATGTTTAATTAATAAAGTAGTGATTTTAATTAATTTAAGGATAATTACACTCATTGTGAACTGGATTTTCATTGTGGCCACAATGCAGTTTAGGTTTTGTTTTAAATTGTGGTATGATGCTTAATTCCTGGAATAAGGCAATTGCACATATAATCATTGTTTATGAATTTTTGACATACTAAGAATCAATTAATTCCTTCTGGGTGTTTCATTGTTGCAGTGCGACCAAAAATGTGGATAAAACTATTGTTTTTGCACAGTGTGCATTGAACGATCAGAGTCTCTTTGTAGAGTCTTTACAGAGACATAAACATATAGAAATTAGGAGCAGGAGTAAGATGTTTGGTCCTTTGACCCTGGTCCACCATTCAATATGATCTTAGCTGATCATAGAGAATCAGTCATTTGTTCCTGATTTCTCCTTATTTCCATTGATCTCCCTAGCTGTCTCAATCTTTCCTAAATACCTTTAATGAATTGGCAACAACTGTCTTCTGTGGAAAATATTTCCACAGGTCCAGGTCTGGGTGAAGACATTTCTCCTTTTTTCAGTGCTAAATAGTTTACCCAATATCCTTAGGCCCCTGACCTCTGTTCTGGACCACCATCATTAGGAGCATCTTTCTTGCATCTAGTCTTTCCAGTCCTTTCAGGATCATAACTTATTCCAGTTCAGCCGTACACTTATTATATGTTTTCTATTGTTGATTCACCATCAACTACCTAAGTAACATTCTCCTATTTATCACAACCACCTACTACCTCATATCATCTTAGATTCCTTTATTTATGATCAGGACCCGACACGTAGAAAATTCTATTCTTTTATGGTTGTTGAGACTCGTAAATGCTTATTGATGTATACGTTGTAATTTGTAATGAATGTAGAATTGTTCATTGTGCGTTATGGAAAGAGTGGTGTTGTAGATGATATTGCAGATAAAGGGGGATCTCATTGAAACCTACCAAACAATGAAAGGCCTGGATTGAGTGAATGTGGAGAGGATATTTCCTGTGGTGGGAGAGTCAAGGATCAGAGTGTACAGCTTCAGAATAAAAGGACAGACCTTTGGAATGGAGATGGAGGAATCTTTTTAGCCAGAGGGTGGTGAAACTGTGTAATTCATTACCACAATCAGCTGTGGAAGTCAAGTCAGAGGGTATTTTTAAAGTGGAGACTGATGGGTTCTTAATTAGTAAGGGTGACAGAAGTTGGAGGGAGAAGGCAGAAGAATGGGGTTGAGAGGGACAAATAGATTGATCAGACATTAGTCGAATGACAGTGCAGACTCAACAGACTGAATGGCCGAACTCTGCTCCTCTTATGATTTTTGCTGCTTTTATTTTCTTTTTCAGGATCCGTAGATCATCGACAAGTCCAGCCTTTAATGTCCATTTCTAATTGCCCTTGAGGAAATGATATTGAGCTTTTTTCTTGAACCACAGCTGTTTTTTGGGTGAAGGAACCCCTGCGGTGTAGTTGTGTGGGATTTCAGGATTTAGAGTTTGATGATATGTGATTGCAAACCTCTTAAACAGCCTGGTGAACTATTCATTTCCAGAGGAAATAAAGAATGAACAATAAATGCTTGTGACATCCACATCTCATGAATGAATGAATAAATAAAGGCAACTATGAGACTCGGAGAAATTTACAACCATTTGAAAAATATGATTTATGGCAATTAAAACCTATATAATTAAAACCCCATGTTGTGTGTATAAATGAGTAAGAAACACAACAGCGCACAGGTACAATATCAAAATAATTCACATTATAAAGAAAATAATAGGTTTCTTGTTATAACCAAACATTCCAAAAGTAGAAATGAAACAAATATACAGTAAACATTGAATTACATCAGTTTTCTTTTTTCGTTTACAGGATGTGGGCGTCCCTGGCTTTTTTGCCAATCCCTCGAGAAGATTGTGTTGAGCTGCCTTCCTGAATTGGTGTCATCTTTCTGGTAAAGATACACTAAAATACTGTTGGGTGTAATGTTTCAGGATTTTGACCCAGCACCAAAGAAACGCCAGTGATATTTTCAAATTAGGGTTTTTGCATGCTTTTTAGGAGACCGTACAATTGATGGTGTTCCCCTGCACCTTCTGCATCCTCCTTGACGATGGAAGACGGTTTTGGGACGTGCTAGAAGAGTACTCTGGACAAGTAAATGCTGGACTGAAGCTACTCTGCAAAATGTTGAAGGAAGTCAATGTTTAAGGTGATTGATAGGGTACCAATCAAGCAGGTTGCTACGTCCTTAATAGTGTTGACTTTCATCCAGGCAAATGAATAGTATTATATCTCCATATCTAATGTGAGATTTGCAGATTGTACAAAGGGCTCACTCAGAATGTCGCGAGGTCTGCCAAAGGATACCCAGCCTCTGAATTGCTCTTGCAGCCAGGGTGTTAATGTGGGTGATCTAGCTGAGTTTCTGGTCAATGGAGACCTGAAGGATACCAATGGAAGGGGACCCAGCAAATATAATGTTAAAAGAAGGTAGTTCTTCGTCAGAGAAGCACAAAAATTTACAATAATTTTATGTTTGCTTTTTGATGACATGAAAGCCATGGTCCTAACCAATGGGGTTTTAATGAGGTGGTGGCAAATACAGCTGCATGCAGCCTTTATTTTAGAGTCATACAGCATGAATATAGGCCCTTTGGCCCAACTTGTCCTGGCTGAAATGTCCCAAATTTTATAACTGGGCTAGTCCTATCTGCCTGTGTTTGACCCATGTCCCTCTAAATCTTTCCTATTCACATACCTATCAAAACATCTTTTAAATGTTGTTATAGCACCTGCCTCTACAACTTCCTCTGGCAGCTCAATACATACACCCACCACCCTCTGTTTGAAAAGGTTGCTCCTCAGATCTTTTTTTAAAACTTCTCCCTCTCACTTTATACCAGTGCTCTCAAGTCTGGAGCCTTCTATCCTGCGATAAGGAAGTGACCATTCACCCTATCTATTTCCTTCAAGGTTTTTAAAACTTTTATAAGGTCACCCATCAGCTTCCATCACTCCAGGGGAAACAGTGCCAGCCTTTCCAGTCTCTCTTTGGAACTTCAGCTCCTTATCACTTAAGTCCTGGGAACATCATGGTGAATCTTTCCTGCATCCATTCCAGCTGATAGTCATCTGATTTGTTTCCTCCTCATTCCTTGCTCTTCACCCAATCAATCTCCTCTTGTGGCCTCTGAATCTTGAGCGCTGACATTATTTCAGACTTTTCATTGCGATATAACATTTCACCTCCAATAATCTTCCCGCAGGAGTGCAGCTAACCTTCAGAACTAATGGAAATTGCTCTATCTAGGGTAACCACACCCAAAAGCCAACATCATCCCAACCTCAGTAATCAAGCCAGGGATGCAAATAACATTGGCATTTGCTCAGAGGAGGAGCTCCAAGCATACAACAGGATGGGCCCTACATTCAACATGCTCAAGATAAACACCTTCTGCTAACTTACCATTGCCTTTAACACACCAGCACAGTCTTTGGTTGATTGAGGAAAAGGGTGTTTGAAGGTCAAGGCCTCAAACCTGGTACGAAATTCATAAAGCTCTGAGCAGCAGTGATCCCTGCATTCCTGTATACTTATGAAACTTAGATTATCTACTGCTGTTACTTGAAAGCTGTCTCCACAAAGCCTTCCATATTCACTGGAAGGTTTAGCAAACTAACATCCTCCTCCCGGCATAATGGCCTAGCGGTTGAGTTGCTGCCTTCCAGTGCCAGAGAACCAGATCAGATCCTGACTATGGGTGCTGCCTGTACGGAATTCAAACATTCTCCCCGTGACCACGTGGGTTTCGTCCAGGTGCTTCAGTTTGCTCCCACATTCCAAAGACATGCAGGTGTAGGTCAATTGGATTCTGTAAATTGTCCCTGGTGTAGGATAGAACCAGTGTACGCTGATTGCTGGCCGGTGTAGACTCAGTGGGCCAATGGGTCTATTTCCATGTCGTGTCTCAAAACTAAACACCAACTTGTCCTTTTGTATAATAAGTAACCCCACTATTGTACCTCCATGCATTTTAAAAACCTTGCATTTAATATTATAGCCATTGAATCATAAAGCATGGAAGCCCATTAAATTCATGCCATCCATCCCAGTTACACTGTGGAGATGCAAGAGGCTGCAGAGCAAAAGACAAACTGTTGGAGGAACTCAGTGCGTCATGCAGCATCTTCATTCGCAAGAAGGGTCCAGACTTGAAACATTGACAATCAAGTTCTCTCTACAGATGCTACCAGACTGGCTGAGGACCTCCAGCAGTTTATTTTTACCCATTTACACCAATATTACACCAATCCCATTTTATTCTCTCCACATTCCCATCAATTCCCCCAGGTTCCACTGCCCCCCCCCCCCCCCACACTCCTGGGGCAACTATCTTAATGGCTTACTCCTGCACCTATTGTCTATTGTCTATAACTACATGTCTTTGGGATGTGGGAGGAAACTGTAGCACCTGAAGGAAACTGGGTGGTCTCATAGAGTTCAACTAGAGGTCATGATTGAATCCTGTTTGCCGTAGCCATTCGAGAGCAGCTCTGGAAGCTTTCCACTGTGTAGCCTTCATCTTTGTTGAACTGCATTTGCACAATACATACAAGCTAGAAAGCAAATGCCAAGTACAATGGAAAGTAGAAATCTGAATCATAAATGAAATTAAGTTACAAGCTGAGAAATAGGAATATTAACAGAAATTATTTCCCATGTAAAAGTAACTGATAATGTTAGTCAAATCCAGGTTCCTCTATGTGTAGGAATGAACTGCAGATACTGGTTTAAACTGAAGATAGACAAAAAAAGCTGGACACTGAGTTACTCCAGCTTTTTGTGTCTATCCAGGTTGCACTAAATCATTAAAAAAAACTATCTTGAGCTGGGACGTTAAAATAACACAAAATGGCATGCATTCTCGTGTGAGCCACAGAAAAACTTTGAATCAGTCATAAAGAGCCACAAGATATTTGCAAGCCTGAAGGACCCAATCATTCCAGAGCTGCTCTCGAATGGCTACGGCAAACAGGATATCTAGTCCTACTAATCAATCTGAACATCTGGATCAAACCAGTCACCGCTGCGAAAGGGCAGCTGACAACCAGGGAAAGACCTAGTGACGGCTTGGAGAGACTGCTGACTGGAGGGAATAGACCCCACCGGGGCTGGCATGGGCTAGCTCCCCATGCTGGCAGGATCCATCGCTAGTCAGCGTTTTGGTTCCACCCATATATTGCTACGAAAAAGTCAAGACAAAGAATACCCCTTGAGTCTGCGAGAGCGGGGGCGGAAGATGACTCATCGACAGACCACACGGCAACAGACCTAGGAACGGAATCGACTATGAATCGGACAACTAGCACAGAAATTGACAGAGCAGCAGCGCCGGCAGGACACAAGCAACGAAGCTGTATCTGTGGCTGGGAAAAGATAACATCAGAGAAGGGTCTCAAGATCCACCAGGGCAGGAAAAAGTGCTTGAGAGAGCTTGGTGAGGGGCCTCGCATTGACCATTACTTCCTAAGATGTCGGTCAAATCAGTCGAGTGAAGCCCAGTGGCAGGATAATCACCACAGTCCACAGGGTATCAGCACCACAGGCGAAGCTCAACCAAGTATAGTCCCACCAACGGACATGAGTCCAGAGCCCAACCAGCCACAGTCTGCGGTAGAGAGGAAGATGGAAGGAAGAAAGCCTCAAATCTTGTGACCTAAAACCTGCCAGAGGAAAGAGTGGGAGACCATTAACACTGACCTCGTCCATCTTCTGGAAGGATTGAAGGGATGTGTAGAAAGAAAACTGGAGAAGATGGGAGACATCGTATACAACTATGGGACGGAGAGTTTTGGGGTGAAGGTCAAGAAACAGAGGACACAGAAGGAACTATCACTCCAGTACAAGTCCAGGAGGCAGCAGGAGATAAAAAGACTGGTGAAGGAAAGGAGGCAGCTGAGAAAACAGTGGAGGAAGGCCACAGAGGCAGAAAGGAAAGGACTCGAGGCCCTGCAGGCAGAAGTAAAGCAGCGCCTGGCATTCCTGCGAAGAGCAGAATGCTTGAGAAAGCAACACAAGAAGAAAAAACGGGCAAGGACAGGCTTTTACAGAGATCCATATAAGTTTGTCAAAAGCCTCTTTGTCAAGGAGAAGAGTGGGATCCTGAAAGTACCTGTAAGAGAACTGGAGGAGCACCTGAGGAAGACGTACTCCGACAACCTGAGGCATGAGCCAGTCACCATTCCAGACGACATGCCACCTATTCACCCACCTGAGCACCAGATGGACACAAGACCTCCTACATGGAAGGAGGTGGAGAACACAGTTAAACGGGCAAGATCAGCATCAGCCCCAGGGCCCAATGGCATTCCATACAGGCTCTATAAGAACACCCCTGGTGTCCTGAAATACCTCTGGAAGTTAATGAAAGTGGCGTGGGGGAAAGGAATCATACCTAAGGCATGGCGAAGGGCAGGAGGGATCCTAATTCCCAAAGAAAAGAACTCCTCAACCATTAGCCAATTCCGCCAGATCAGCCTTCTGAATGTGGAAGGAAAGATCTTCTTTGGTATTGTGGCCCAAAGACTCTCAGCGTTTTTGCAGAGCAACAACTTCATTGATACGTCAGTGCAGAAAGCAGGGGTACATGGTTTCTCAGGATGTCTGGAACATGCAAATGTCATCTGGCACCAGATACAAACTGCCAAGAAAGAAAAGAGAGATCTGCACGTGGTTTTCATAGATCTTGCAAAAGCCCCATGAGACTCTTTGGGCAGCTTTTAACTTCTTCCAGGTCCCAGAGGTCACCATAAAGCTGGTAAAAGCTTACTTCCAGGACCTCCAGTTCAACACAGGACAACACCACCGCCTGGCAGCACCTTGAGATAGGCATAATGGCAGGCTGTACCATCTCTCCTCTGATGTTTACCATGGCAATGGAGCTAATCATTCGAGCATCACGATGGGTAGTCGGAGGGGAACGCTTGAAGAGTGGGCTGCGTCTTCCTCCAATCAGGGCGTACATGGACGACATGACCACTATAACAACAACAAAAGCATGCACCAAACGCCTGCTGGATAAACTCCAGGAAAACATCAAATGGGCACGAATGGAGATTAAACCCAGCAAGTCCTGCAGTATTTCCATCGTCAAAGGCCGGCTCACTGATGAAAGGTTCCGCATCAACAACGAGACAATACCAACTGTCCTGGAGAAGCCTGTCAAAAGCCTCGGGCGATGGTACACCGCACACCTCAAGGACGCAGAGCAGGTGGAACAACTCAGGCAGGATACAATCAGTGGCCTCAAGCAAATCAATAACACTGCTCTCCCAGGGAAGCTGAAGCTTTGGTGCCTTCAATTCGGTCTGCTGCCCCGACTCATGTGGCCAATTACCATCTATGAGGTCACTTTATCCCATATCAACCAGCTGGAGAGACTTGTGAACTCACAAGTGAGGAAGTGGCTTGGGCTACCGAGATGCCTCAGCAGCATAGGACTCTATGGGAATGGAGCCCTCTCACTGCCAGTCTCAAGCCTGGTGGAGGAATTCAAATGTGCCAAAGCAAGGCTGGACATGACACTAACAGAATCCCGGGACCCAATAGTTAGAGGTGTCGCTCCAACCATAGCAACAGGGAAGAAATGGACTCCAGCAGCAGTGGTACAAGACGCAAAATCTGCCCTCCGACACCGGGACATAGTGGGCCATGTCCAACAAGGCCGAGGGGGCTTTGGCCTGGGAGTAATGAAACCTACCTGGCAAAAGGCTACTCCTGCTGAACGTTGGTACCTGGTGGTGGAGGAGGTGCGCCACCAAGAAGAAGCAGCCACGTGTGCCAAAGCCATATCTCAAGCCAAGCAAGGCCGCTGGATGAGGTGGGATGGCATTGAGAGGAGGAAGATCACATGGAGTGAGCTGTGGAACATGGAGTCAAGTATGTTGAGCTTTATTATCAGAGACACATATGACGTCCTTCCCTCTCCCATAAACTTAAATCTTTGGCTGGGAGAGGATCCAGCCTGCCCCCTGTGTGCAGTTCCAGCAAACCTCAAGCACATCCTGGTCGGTTGTAAGGCCAGCCTAACACAAGGCAGATACACCTGGCGACATAACCAGGTGCTGAGGTGTTTGGCAGCTGCACTCGAGTGCAAGAGAGTTACCACCTACGCCATGCCTATCAATGCCCAGCTAACATTCCCGCAAATCCAATCGTTCATCCGGGAAGGAGAGAAACGGAAGACTACCACCTCGCCTCTCAACTCATGCCCACTGAGCGCAGCCAGAGACTGGGAAATGCGGGTTGACCTAGGCCAGAGGCTTTCCTTCCCAGTTGAAATCGCAGCTACCAACCTGCGACCAGACCTCGTCCTCTGGTCCAACTCCTGTCGCCGTGTTTTCATCATTGAGCTGACGGTCCCCTGGGAGGAGGCTGTGGACGAGGCATTTGAAAGGAAAAGGCTGAGATATTCCAACCTTGCAGTAGAGGCAGAGGAGCGAGGTTGGAGTGTAAGGGTGTGTCCAGTGGAGGTGGGGTGCAGGGGCTTTTTGTAGCCAGTTCCACTGCAAGGCTCCTGAGGGAAGTTGGTGTCAGAGGGCAGGCCCAAAGGAGGGCAATCAAAGAACTTGCAAATGCCGCCGAACGGAGCAGTCACTGGCTGTGGTTGAAAAGAAAAGATACTGTCTGGGCTGCCACGTGACCATCTAGAGGCTAACCATAAGACACACACCCAGGTCTGATCACCCTGCGGTGGGCCTGCCTCAACTGAGGGTGTCTTGTGATAAAAGGCCGAAACACCCAGTGACGTTGAGGTACACAACTGAAGATGTGTCGGAATGGTAGCAACATCGCCTAGTGGTCACCCCCAAGAACAACACCAGTCAATTGTAGTGCAAACCTTAGGGATTGTAATATCTAGTCCTACTAATCAATCAATTTAAATGTACATGCAAAGTCGTGAAAGAAATAGAGACAGAAAGAATGCAAAGAAAATTTGCAAGTCAAATGTTAATAGAGGTTAGCTGGGATATAAGGATCCTGTTCTATTCTAAATATTCAACAGATATTCAATAGTGATTATTGCTTTGGCCACCTTGGCAGTTGAAGACTGGAAAAGCTCTAACTTTTTTTCTTATGTAATCCATGTATTTGTAGTTGCACAAAGATAATCTCTATGAGATACAGTTTGTGCATCCATTCTTAAGAATAGAATAATCAACCTCACTGGTCACCATAAAGAAACTTTAAAAAAGTGGAAATGAATTGACCACCCTACATTAATAGTCTCTGGTTATGGTTCTTCTCACAAGTAGAAATATTTTCTTAATTTTCTTAATCTAACAAATTTTCCATCGTGTTAAAACTTTGTATTTGATCAATGTTTTGCTTCTTTTTCCCAAGCAATGTCAGATCCATCCTTTCAGAAAATACTGTCCACTGAGGCCACACTGATATGCAGGAGAGACAGGTGAATTGACGAATGCATGAAAAACATGCAGCTACTTTTAGTTACATTCAGATTGGATATATTTGGACAGAAAAAAAAGCGGGAATGAGGGATGAGAATGGGGCGTTAATTACAGGAGAGCAAGCCACAGATTCTTTCTCAACAGCAATAAATTTCAGGCAACCTTTGGAAGTTTTTGAAGAGCAAAGTTGCAAGATCACCAGCAGTTCCAGACACCTTGAAGGCACTCTGATTTGGGATTGTCAAAAATAAATTAATCTTCCTGATCTGGGCCTGAAATCGTTGCCTGCAGGCCCTGTGCACTCACCTACACTGCCCGAGTTAGATCTGGAAAATTGATCTTACTGATTACCTCTGCTGGGAGTCTGGCAACATAACATGGTGAAGTCCCAGTAATGAGTAACCCTCAGCAGTCCAGATCTAAGGCTCTGATGCGGAACACACCAGCAACTTCTGACTGGTTATAGCTGGGTTTTAGCCTTGCCTCAGATCAAAACACACAGAGCAATAATGATAATATGCAACTGAGTTTGTCTGCAACTAGTCATAAGATGGTTCTTGAACCAAAATGGTGCCCATCCTTTCCCTCCACAGATGGTGTCTAACTGGCTGAGTCATTCCAGCACTTTGTGTTTTATGAATAACCTTTATACTAACTTCAGAATCCTCATTCAAATGAATGGGATATTTACTGTTGATGGAAATGCCAGGAAGATCACCCACTCCTGCTGGACTTGCCTAGGAATCCAGGGACAGAGTACAGTTTACTTATAATTCTCTACCTATCAACAGAATGCAGTTAAGCATTGAAAATACTTCAGCGATTCAATAATTTAATCCATCCCCAAACAATCAGATGAACCAAAGATGCATAATAAATGCAGTCTTTCCAATGTATAGGAAGGAACTGCAGATGCTGGTTTGAGTCGAAGACAGACACAAAAAGCTGGAGTAACTCAGCGGGACAAGCAACATCTCTGGAGAGAAGGAATGGGTGATGTTTCGGATCGAGACCTTCAGACTTCTGCAGTCTTTCCAAAGTTACCCACAGGTTAAGGACAAATAACATTATTGTAAATTACAACAAAATAAACTGAGAACTGAGTTTTAAAATGTTTACTGAGCTCATTTTAGCCAATAAAACTTGAAATTGATTTGATGAATACCATGGACATTTCAGTAGTTGGAAGTGGCAAAGAGAAAACAGGCCAGTTCATAATTTCAAAAGCTAATGGAAATTACATTAATCCTCAATAATAATCACTATTAATACTCCTCTCTGTTTTCTTATGTTGTTATGGTCTTTGATTACAGTATTCTGTTTAAGAAAGGAAGCAAATAATTTGCATTTCTAAGTAGCTGACACAAAAGATTTCAACGTCCAAACCACTGATTAGTGCAGAATTTGGGGAATAAAACAAGTTCTGAAAACAATTTGAAATGTTTCAGAAAATATTGGAAATAAGCATGCAAAGTCAGCAAATCTGTTTAAAACAAGATAATTACATCCAAATGTCTAGCTTCATGAAAAAAAAGAAAGTTATGTTTAAAGTCAAGTACATCATGAGATGAATTAGGTGAAAATATTTTGTTAACAGAAGATCCTGTTGTTTCAAATAGTTCCTCACAGAATTAAATCCCTTGTCCTATCCTGAGAAAACAGGAGCATATTTATTCTGCAAATACAAGAGGAGTTGACTTGTATTGATTTGTTCAATTCTTACTTCCAACACCAATTGCATTAATGCAACAGAAATTATTGTAAACATTCATTGGCAATGATATACTCCTTGGATGAGATTGTGCATCAACATAAGCAAACAACACAAAATAATTTACAGTATTAAGATGCCTACTTGAATGACATCTAAATTAGTTTGAAACTATTTCCTTTAATATAACCCTGTCCATTATTCCAGATTATTGAAAAACGAAAGACTATAGAGCAATCAGAAACAAAAACAAACCATTCTGTAAATACTTAGCAGGTCAGACAGCATCTGTGGAGAAAGAAAATCTGAAACGTATTGTTCACTTATTTGTATTGTTGATGACTTCCAGAAATTATTCAGACTGGGATAAAGTAAGAATGGGTATGGTTATGGTAAAATAAAATTAACAACATCACTAAATATATTCCTCAACAAATGAATTAATTAAAGAAAATGAACAATTTGTTTTAATTTGCTGTTTTTAAGATTAAATCATGGTTGTTTAAAGGGGACAATAAAACTGTGGATAGAAATGCATGAATATGTTTAGGTTTTGATTAATATTGGGATTTGGTTGTGTTTCATATCTGTTCTCCACTATTTGCACTCAAAAACTGTCTGCTCATTATTTGCAATTCGAAAATTCTTTCTTTGCCCCACATTAACCACATAAAAGCATGACTTGGACTGTTTATTCCCATTACCAAAGTCAAAAACAAAGTATTGAATGTTCGATTAGAACTCACCTAAAAAGTAATCCTTTTCACAACATTTTTTTTTTTGAAGAAGACTTTCTGCAAAATGCACGAATCAGTAGATTCCAGGCTTCCTGATGTGAATTTTCCAGAGTCTGAGACAACAGCTTGAGGGTTCTTTCAACAGATGCTTTGTATTCTGGGATTCTCTGCTTGATACAACATGTTCCACTTAATATCTACAGGCTCCCCCTCAAGACAACCCAAGCCTTGCTTCACCGAACCATGTCTTTTCATTAGAAAAGATCACCATTTTCAAAAAATGTCTCTCATTTTCTTTAGCACTCATTTCCAAGTCTTTTCTTTTAGTGCATCGGAGATTTCCCAGTTTGAATACCAGCTTGAATACATTCTTCTTGTAGAAGAATAGCAGTTCAGCTAAAATTAAAATAAATCCAACTAAATCATGTACTCAGCTCAATGGGCCAGCATAAACTGTTCTGTACGAAGTCACTGCAAGTTTCAGCACCAGATTGCTAAGCAGCCTGCAGCACATCCATCCAATGGTATTTTTGGCAATTGAGAGATAAATTCAGCACTTCCGTGCTCTCAACCCAAAACTGTGCTTGAAGCAAGCAAATTAGCAGCAATGAGGCCACAACCTGGTGCCCCATCCCATATGAATGAATGAATGAATGAATGAATGAATAACTTTATTGGCCAAGTATGCATATACAAGGAATGTGCCTTGGTGCTCCGCTCACAAATGACAACACAAACATACAGTTAACAATTAAGAATAAAGCATAAACACATCAAAACGCTAATGATACACCATTACGGTCTAAACATGTGGGTGAAAATAAACCAGAGCAAAAAAGAGACTACAGACTTTGGTTATTGAGTAGAACTATCACTCGTGGAAAAAGCTGATTTATGTCTGGCTGTGGCTGCGTTGACAGTCCGGAGTCGCCTTCCAGAGGGAAGTGCTTTGAAAAGTTTGTGGCCTGGGTGAGAGGGGTCAGAAGTGATCTTGCCCGCTCACTTCCTGGCCCTTGCAGTGTACAGTTCGTCAATGGGGGGAAGGTTGCAGCCAACAACCTTCTCAGCTGTGCGAACGATCCGTTGCAGCCTCCGGATGTCGTGCTTGGTTGCTGAGCCAAACCAGACCATGATGGAGAAGGTGAGGACGGACTCAATGATAGCATCCTCTGTTGGGCCTTTTTGACTGTGGAGTCGATGGTGGCCCCCCATTTAAGGTCCCTGGAGATGATGGTTCCAAGGAACTTAAATTACGCCACAGATGTGACTATGGTGTTGTTGATGGTGAGTGGGGGGGGGGGGGGGAGGAGGGGGATCTCTTCGAATGTCTACAATTAGTTCCATTGTCTTGAGAGCATTGAGCTCCAGGTTGTTGCGATGGCACCAGGATGCCAGCTGTGTCATTTCCCATCTGTAGGCAGATTCCTCCCCATCCTGGATCAGTCCAATCAGGGTTGGACTTGAGGAGCTTGACAGAGGAGTCTGTGGAGGTGCAGTCGTTGGTGTAGAGAGAGTAAAGGAGAGGGGAGAGTACGCAGCCTTGCGGTGCTCCTATGCTGAGGGTCTGCGGGTCCGAGATGTGATTTCCCAGCCTCACATGCTGCTTCCTGTCCGTCAGGAAGTAGATGATCCACTGACAGAGGGGTTCAGGCACAGTCAGCTGGGAGAGTTTGTAGTGTAGTAGCTCTGGCACAATGGTGTTAAAAGCAGAGCTAAAGTCTACAAACAGAATCCTGGCATAGGTCCCCTTGCGGTCTTGCTGGAGGATGAAGTGCAGGCCTAGGTTGACTTCTATCCACTGCAGTCTTGATATGCTATTTCTCCGGTGACGGTGGTCATAAAGGAATTTCAGAATTTTGCCCCTCTGTGGGTAATTGAATTGTTACCTACATCCAAATTGGCCTGGTGCTAGGTGCTCGGAGAACTTGAAGCGAATGGTTTGCCAAAGATATTGTTGATCTTCTCTTCAGGGTTGTTGAGGTCATGCAGTTCTTTGCAGAAAGCATCATGAGGTAAACTCCAGGAGTAGGAATCCCGTAAACGTTACATCATATATCATATCATATATATATATCATATCATATATATATACAGCCGGAAACAGGCCTTTTCGGCCCTCCAAGTCCGTGCCGCCCAGTGATCCCCGTACATTAACACTATCCTACACCCACTAGGGACAATTTTTACAATTTTTTTTACATTTACCCAGCCAATTAACCTACATACCTGTACGTCTTTGGAGTGTGGGAGGAAACCGAAGATCTCGGAGAAAACCCACGCAGGTCACGGGGAGAACGTACAAACTCCTTACAGTGCAGCACCCGTAGTCAGGATCGAACCTGAGTCTCCGGCACTGCATTCGCTGTAAAGCAGCAACTCTACCGCTGCGCTACCTCAGCAGCTAGTTGAGGGCACAGTGTTATATAACTTGAGAGCTCCTAATTCAGTTAGCCTAGAAAATAAACTTAAGACTTCTTTGCGTCAGTCCACACTTGCAGTTTCAAAATATTTAATACCTTAAAAAAACAGCAAAAGTAATGAAATTATCAAACATCAAGTTAGAACTTTAGTCAAGTCAACAGTGTTTTCTGAAATTCCAGGTCTAGTTGGTGTTTGAACTTTCCTTTGTGGCTACGTTGAAACAAGCATTGCTTATTCGAGAAAGTCAAATAGAACATTCCAAATATTAATCTTCAGCCACCCCATTGATCTGCTGGCAGTTATGGGTCAGCTGAACCACATTGTGAAAATTCAGTACCCACAACACATACTTGCTTACAAGAAAAATCTAAATTGACACTTCAGTACTAAGGGTTTCCTCTTTCAGATGAGATGTTAAAATAAACTCCTATATATTCTTTCATATGGAAGGACTTCACCACTTTGTTTTGAAGAAGAGGGAGGAGTTATCGCCAGTATTCACCAAGGTATTTATTCCTCAAGCACAATCTTTAAAATTGATGAATTGATTGTCAATACATGGTTGTTTGGGGATCTGTGTATGTGGCTGTCCTGTAAAATACAGTACTTTTAATTTTACAGCAGTAATCATACTTCATTGTCAATGCAAAGAATTGCAAATGTTTTTTGGATGTCTGAAGGTGTGACACAATTTTCTATTCACTTGTCTGTACTATTTCTAACTTCTCTAAACTCTTTCCCGGTTTACAAAAACAAATGAACTAACACCCATTCACCAAATTACCTCATCTCCATCTCATCCTTAGCCTAACTCGATCAGAGTTCTTTCCATTATTCCATCCATCACTCTCTCTCTCCTTCTTGTGGTTTGAGAACTGACTTATTTTCTTTTTGGAGAACAAGGAAATGGCAGACGAGTTGAACAGGTACTTTGGTTCTGTCTTCACTAATGAAGCCACAAACAATCTCCCAGAATTATTGGGGGACAGAGGATCTTGGGTGACGGAGGAACTGAAGGAAATTCACATTAGTCAGGAAATGGTGTTGGGTAGACTGATGGGACTGAAGGCTGATAAATCCCCAGGGCCTGATGGCCTGCATCCCAGGGTACACAAGGAGGTGGCTCTAAAAATCGTGGACGCATTGGTGATCATTTTCCAATGTTCTGTAGATTCTGGATCAGTTCCTGTGGATTGGTGGGTAGCTAATGTAATCCCACTTTTCAAGAAAGGAGGGAGAGTGAAAACAGGGAATTATAGACCAGTTAGCCTGACATCGGTGGTGGGGAAGATGCTGGTGTCAATTATTAAAGATGTAATAGTGGCACATTTGAATAACAGTAACAGGATTGGTCCAAGTCAGCATGGATTTATGAAGGGGCAATTTTGCTTGACTAATCTTCTGGAATTTTTTGAGGATGTAACAAGTAAAATGGATAAGGGAGAGCCATTGGATATAGTGTATCTGGACTTTCAGAAAACCTTTGATAAGGTCCCACACAGGAGATTAGTGGGCAAATAAGATAATTAGGGGATTGGACACATTAGAGGCAGATAACATGTTCCCAATGTTGGGGGAGTCCAGAACAAGGGGCCACAGTTTGAGAATAAGGGGTAGGCCATTTAGAACGGAGATGAGGAAGAACTTTTTCAGTCAGAGGGTGGTGAAGGTGTGGAATTCTCTGCCTCAGAAGGCAGTGGAGGCCAGTTCGTTGGATGCTTTCAAGAGAGAGCTGGCTAGAGCTCTTAAGGATAGCGGAGTAAGGGGGTATGGGGAGAAGGCAGGAACGGGGTACTGATTGAGAGTGATCAGCCATGATCGCATTGAATGGCGGTGCTGGCTCGAAGGGCTGAATGGCCTACTCCTGCACCTATTGTCTATTGTCTATTGTCTATAAAATTAGAGCACATGGTTTTGGGGGTAAGATATTGACATGGATAGAAAATTGGTTGGCAGACAGGAAACAAAGAGCAGGAATTAACAGGTCCCTTTCAGAATGTCAGGCAGTGACTAGTGGGGTGTCGCAAGGCTCAGTGCTGGGACCACAGCTATTTATAGTATTTATTAATGATTTAGATGAAGTAATTAAAAGTAACATTAGTAAAGCTGGGTGGCAGTGTGAACTGTGAAGAGGGTGCTATGAGGATGCAGGGTGACTTGGATAGGTTGGGTGAGTGGACAGATGCATGGCAGATGCAGTGTAATGTGGATAAATGTGAGGTTATCCACTTTGGTGACAAGAACAAGAAGGCAGATTATTATCTGAATCGTGCCAGATTAGGAAAAGGGGAAGTGCAATGAGACCTGGGTGTCTTTGTTCATCAGTCACTGAAAGTAAACATGCAGGTACAGTAGGCAGTGAAAAAAGCTAATTGCATGTTGGCCTTCATAAGAGGATTTGAGTATCGGAGCAAAGAGGTCCTTCTGTTGTTGTACAGTGCCCTGGTGAGACCACACCTGGAATGTTGAGTGCAGTTTCAGTCTCCTAATTTGAGGAAGGACATCCTTGGTATTGAGGGAATGCAGCTTAGGTTCACGAGGTTAATCCCCGGGATGGCGGTACTGTCGAATGAAGGAAGAATGGAATGATTGGGCTTGTATTCACTGGAATTTAGAAGGATGTGAGGGGGTCTTATAGAAACATCTAAAATTATTAAGGGATTGGACAAGCTAGATGCAGGAAATATGTTCCTGATTTTGGGGGAGTCAAGAACTAGGGGCCACAGTTTAAGAATAAGGGGTAGGCCATTTAGAACTGAGATGAGGAAAAACCTTTTCACCCAGAGTTATGAATTTGTGAAATTCTCTGCCTCAGAAGGCAGTGGAGGCCAATTCACTGGATGCATTCAAAAGAGAGTTAGATAGAGCTCTTAGTGCTAGCGGAATCAAGGGTTATGGGGAGAAGGCAGGAATGGGGTACTGATTGTGGATGATCAGCCATGATCACATTTAATGGCGGTGCTGGCTCGAAGGGCCAAATGGCTTACTCCTGCACCTATTTTCTATGTTTCCTTCCCTGTTGTTAATAATCTTTAACCTGAAAAGGCAACCCTGTTCTTTCTACAGTTCCCTTTTAACTTGAGCATTTCCAACGTTTTCTGCATTTGTAGTTTTTTGTTATTTGTATGTTGCAGTTTTTCAACAGGAGGAAGGAATGTTTGCCATTTAAAACCAGCAGTTGCATGCTTGTTTACCCCTAAATCTTGCAAATCATGGCTGAAGGCTGCATGAATCAATTAATGCAGTTTGTCGAGCTGCACAATGTTCAGTGAACATGTTTAGGTAACGTCATTTAGCACGTCACTTGCCTGGAAACAAGACTTACTGGACTGATCTCTCAATTGCCAAGAGTACACTCAGTGGAGTTCGCCTAAAAAATGTTCAAAAGCTGAGGCATACTTCTTCTTGATTTCTTATGGCAAATCATGCGATGAGGCCCAAACAATGTACAAATGTAGTCATTTCCTTGCATCTCAACCACCCACGATAACATGTAGAGCAATTCAATTGCTGGCTGCGCTCTGCATGTTGGGGATGGTAGTTCACCCTCCGTTTCGATTACACTCCCCGTCCGCACCCTATGAACTACAATTCCCAATAGGCGCCGCGTCACGTCGTTCGTGGTCCTTGAGCACGTGACGCGGCTGGGGTTTGCAGCTGGTTGTTTCTGCGTACTTCCAACATCCAGTCACTGCAGGGGTAGGCAATTGTTTTATATCATATATTTGATAGAGCAGAAATGTGTCTGTGATATGTATGTAAATATTTATTGTGCAATTGCATTGTCCAGGTTTGTTCTCGATATGAATCCTCTTGGGTTTTTTAAATATATCTATAGCATATATTTTTTAAAACCTATGTCTATTTTGGGGGGAAGTCAGAACATGCAATCTGATTCCTATTATTAACATGTTCAGGTTTCAGCCATTATAGTTTGGATTGTCCCAGGTGAGTTTTCTGTGGGTAAAGGGGTGGGGAACGCAAACTGAAACTAACCTTGTGTTTGATCTGCAGCGATACTTTATACATAAAGTTGCTATTAACAGCAATATTCCTGCTAGATTGGAAGTGTTTTTGGAGCATGTTTTAATGATAGTGGACTGGAAATGATTGATGTGAACTGAATTGGTTGACGGGTTATCGCAGTTGAGAGACTTGTTAAATAACTGAGACTAAGGAAGCATTGATTTTAGTCTTTGGTAACGTTTACAGAATATTGAATCTGTTCAGTCCTTTTTTTAAGTGATCATGAAGAGTTGGTTAACATTTCAAGGATTTTTGTTACCAATTTACTTCGCATGACAGTGACAGCGTACCGAATGATCCTGAATAAGGAATTCTAAAACTTTCAACACTGGCTTGTCAGATCCCACATGTGATAGTCCTGTGATCTTGCCAAGATTTAATTATTGTGAATGACTGTACCATTTATCAAAACTTCTGTTCAGTTCTCAATTTTAACTGACTACTCTTTTAATTTAAGCAGAGTTCATTTGTTTTAATTACTTTTGGATATGTGTATTTTCACTTATCCTTTGTTTTTAAATGCAACCATAAAAGTAATGCAACACATAACTTGCATTCTAAAATAAAATTAATACATTTTACCTTGTTTGCAAGTCACTTGAGAATAAAATCATAGAACTTCGAACAGTGCAGGAACAGGCCCTTTGCCCACAATGTCTGTGCCGAACATGATGCCAAAGCCAACTCTTACCTGTCTGCACATTATCCATCTCCCTCTATTTCTTGCATATCCATGTCCCTATCCAAAAATCTCTTAAATACCACTATTGTAACTTTCTCCACCACCAGCGCAGTGCATTTCAGGCACTTAACACTCTGTGTGAAAAATAAAACTCGCCCTGCACATCTTTGAACTTTACCCCCTCTCACTTTAAAGCTATTTTAATTCTGGGAAAAGTTCGATCTGTGCTTCTCATAATTTTATGTACTTCTATCAGGACTCCCTGCAACCTCTGTTGTTCCAGATAAAACAACCCAAGTATGTTCAACCTCTCCATGTAGCTAATGCTCCCTAATCCAGGCAACACCCTGGTAAATGTCCTCTGTACCCTTTCCAAAGTCTTCACATCCTTCCTGTAATGAATAGACTGACCAGAACTGCATGCAATACTCCAAATGTAGCTGAACCAAATTCCTATAATACTACATCATGTGGCCCTTGTGGCTAAAGGGATCAGGGGGTATGGAGAGAAGGCAGGTACAGGTTACTGAGCTGGATGATCAGCCATGATCATATTGAATGGCGGTGCAGGCTCGAAGGGCCGAATGGCCTACTCCTGCACCTATTTTCTATGTTTCTATGTTTCTATCATGATTTTTGGACTCAAGGCCGTGACCAATGAAGGCAAGCACACCATATGCCTTCTCTACCACTCTATCTACTTGTGCTGCCACTTTCATGGAGTTATGGACTTGGACCCCACAGTCCCTCTGTAAAGCAAGGAGGACAACTGATCATTTGAAGGTGGGGGTATTAAATTTAGTGAGAGATTTCCACCCTTCTGCTAAAGTTAACATGTTTTCCAATCAATCATGCCTTGTGGTCTTAAAGGAGAAATCTTCAGTTTAGTGCATTGCATACCACTCCAGTACCTCCAAAGCAATATGACTCAGAAAATAATGTCTGTGAGATTTGTTAACAACATAATGGAAATATGCTGATTGCACACATATCCTCAAGTCACTTATTGTCCATTTAGAATTTTCAAATTGCACTTAAGAAGTCGTTTAGCTCGTCTAATTGTTGTGAAGAGAAGATACAGAAAATACTTAATTGACTTAAGTTATTTTTAAAGTTGTATATTTCATGTTGTACCTTGGATTTCCGTAATGCGTATGACGCAGAGTCATCTCATAATGTGTCATCATGTGCAAGTGAGCAAGTGCGAGATAATTGAGGCAGAGGTAATTGAAAGAGTGGACCTATTGGAGTCTGATGAGATTGTTAATGATTGTATGGTCAAAAGAAAACAAAACACACATGCAAGTGTTGAGTATTAAAGAATTAAATTCCACCGCATGTCCATGCTGCAAACCCATCTTTCCTTGGAAACAGTGAACAAAGCTCCTTGGAAACAGAGAACAAAGCTTCAAGTGTGGTACCACTAAAGCCCCATACCATGTCAGTAAGATTTCTTTACTTTTGTACTTGGGTAAATAAATGATTTGCTTTTCATTTGCCGTGGTTATTCCGCCAAATATCGCACCATGCATTAAAATATATCGGTCTAGAAATACTGTGCGCTTTGTGATTGAATTTTATCTGAAATCCAGTCATGAAGTGTGATTGGGTTGTTCATGCCCTTGGTCCTCAAGTTCATGTTTATTGATATATGCTTGAGTACAGCGAGACACCGGTACAATGAAAACTATTGCTTGTGACAGTGCCAATGTAACATAGATTCAAACACACCAAAAACAAATTATATGTAAATTGCACAAAATTCTAAAAGAAAGATGACTGTACAAAAACATAATTGGAAAAAAGAACAAATGCATTCTCATGCAAGAGGTGGGTCCTTAGCAAATTAGACCAAATCCTCTGTGAAATCATCTGACTGCACTTCACTAAATAAGTAAAATGAAGGCATGGAACATACGTTTTGATGTGATTTTGCCAAAATTTCAGAATTAAGGCCCACAAATAGTTTGAACCACCCATACTTTAAATGTAAATTTGTAGGAAGGAACTGCAGATGCTGGTTTAAACCGAAGATAGACACAAAAAGCTGGAGTAACTCAGTGGGACAAGCAGCATCTCTGGAAAAAAAGAATGGGTGGCGTTTTGGATCGAGAAAAGAAGGGTCTCAACCCGAAACATCACCCATTCCTTCTGTCCAGAGGTGCTGCCTGTCCTGCTGAGTCACTCCAGCTTTTTGTGCCTATTAACTGTAAATTTGTTTGGCTATATTACAGTGGCTGGACTTTACCATATCCACTACTGTAGATGTGCCAAAGATATTTTCTTTTGTTGGGAGAATCTAGAACTGGGAGTCATTGCTCATTTAAACCAATGAATCGTATAGTTAAGACGATGATGAGATAATCTCTTTTTTCGGCAGGCAATGAATCTCTTTGGATCTCTTCCTCAAGAACTGGTGGAAACTATCTTTGAATATTTTTAAGGCAGAGGTAAATCGCTGCTTGGTTGGCATAGAGGTGAAAGGATATTCAAGCAGAATGTGCTGGGAATGCACAGCAGGTCAGGCTGCATCTGTGGGAAAGTGAATCTGACTCAGTGATCCTTTGCTAGAACTGGGAAGGAGACAAAAGAAGCTTGAGCAAAACAAAGCGCTGGAGTAACTCAGCAGGCCAGGCAGCATCAGAAGAGGAAATGGTCAGGCAACCTTTTGGGGCCAGGTCCCTTCTTCAGATAATCTCTTTTTTTCCCCAGAAAGTTCTGACCCAAAATGTTGCCTGTTCATTTCTTCCACGGATGCTGCCTGACCAGTTGAGTTACTCCAGCACTTTGTGGATGAACCATCCTACCAACAACCCGAGAACAGTTCGGAGCTATTATCGACCTCATTGGAGACCCTCAGATTATCTTTGACTGGACCTTAATTGACCTTATAGTGCATTTAACGTTATTCCCTTTATCATGTACCTGTACACTGGGGATTGTCGATTGTAATCATGTGTTGTTTTTCCGCTGACTGGTTAGCACGCACCAAAAGCTTTTCACTCTCCTTTGGTACATGTGACAATAAACAAAACTAAATGAATACGGGTCCAGTTCAGATGAAGGGTCTCAACCGGACATGTTGACTGCCCGTTTCCCTCCCCAGATGCTGCTTGACCAACTAAGTTTCTCCAGCAGCTTCTTATTTCTTCAGATTCCAACAGATGCAGCCTCTCATGCCGACAAGCTTTTTATCTCCTTCACAATTCTGACGAAAGATCTTCAACCTGAAACACTGGCTTTGATCGGATACAGTCACCATGTTGAAGAGACATATATTCAGACAGATAAATAGGCAAGCCATGGAAGTTTTCAAGAGAGAGTTAGATTTAGCTCTTGACTTAGGGCTAAGGGAATCAAGGGATATGGGGAATAAGCCAGAACGGAGTACAGATTTCAGATGATCAGCCATGATCTTATTGAATGGCAGTGCTGGCTTGAAGAGCCGAATGGCCTACTCCTGCACCTATTTTCTCTGTTTCTATGTTTCTCTTCATACAGATGTCACCGGATCTGTTGGGTATTTCTAGCATTTTCCGTTTTTCCTCTTATATTTACAGCATCCATTTTTTTGGTTCTGATTTGTTTTCGCTTGTTAGATGAAAGATTTCTGCAGGTGGAGTGGATTGTGGAGCGGAGGTTACATTTGGATTAAAAAGAACAGGTTGGGCAGCATCAGTGGAGGGAAATGGGTAGATGTTGTTTTCAGGTCAGGACCATTCTTCAAGACTGGAGTAGAGGGGATGGAGGATGAGATGCAGAACAGGCTTAATGGGCGTAAAGGCCTTTTCGTACTTCCAATTTGTATGGAAGCCACAAAATGCTGGAGTAGCTCAGTGGGACAGGAAGCATCTCTGGAGAGAAGGAACGGGTGACGTTTTGGGTCGAGACCCTTCTTCAGACTGATGTCAGGGGAGTGATTGGTACAGAGATAGAATGTAGTTGGAGACTGTAAGACTGGTGGGAGAACTGGGAAGGGGAGGGGATGGAGGGAGAGGGAAAGCATGGGCGACTTGTAGTTAGAGAAGTTAATGTTCATACCGCTGGGGTGGAAGCTACCCAAGCGAAATATGAAATGCTGTTCCTCCAATTTGTATGTTTGTTTATAAACCACGCCCTTTATCATTGATCTTTGGTCTAGCTATCTATATCCTTACTATTCTTGGAGCGCTGATCAAATAAATTGCCAAGCAGATACAGAGTCCACAGGTTATGTAAGTGTTATGTACCTGAGCTATCCTGAAGGCGATTTCTCTGTAAGTCAGAAATATCATTTTGTTGTAGTACCACGTATGGTATAGTAACATTGCTTCACATCCACTTGCTATAATTCTTTAATTTCATTCAGGAATCACCCTAACACTACCCATAATCAAACTAATGGAATATATACCAGATTTTGTCATAACTGAATATCATGAAACATTTTTTATTATTACTCGCTCAGAAAATGGTTTAAAATGTATGAGCGAATCTGCATAAAGATGAATTTTCATTTGTCAGATCATTTGTAATCCTGGGAGCCTCTGAATCAGTTTTTTGTTATTGCCCTGTGTACCATTACTGGTAATTTCATAGTATGATAGTTACAATTACACGAGTTGAAGAAGAATCTATTAGGAGGAGTCATAGAGTCATACTGTGTGGAAACAGGCCCTTTGGCCCAACCTGCCACACCAATCAACATGTCCCATCTACACTAGTCCCACCAGTCTACGTTTAGTCCATATTCCTCTAAACCTGTCCTATCTATGTACTTGCCTAATTGTTTCTTAAACATTGCAATAGTTCTTGCCACAACTACCTTCTCTTGTTTCACACCACCCTTTGTGTGAAAAAAAACCCCACGGATTCATATTAAATCTTTCCCTCTTCAGCTTAAGCCCATGTCCTCTGGTTGTCGATTCCCCTATGCTGGGCAAGAGACTTTGTATGTCTACCCGTTCTCTTCCTCTCGTAATTTTATGCACCTCTATAAGATCACCCCTCATCCTCCTGCGCTCCAAGGAATAGAGTCCCAGTCTACTCAACCTCGTCCTTTTGATCAGCCCCTCGAGTCCTGGCAAAATCCTCGTAAATCTTTTCTTTACCCTTTCCAACTTGACAACATCTTTCCTACAACACGGTGCCCAAAATTGAATGCAATACTCTAAATGCAGCCTCATCAACATCTTATATAACTGCAACATGACCTCACAACTTTTATACTCCGAAGGTGAACAATTCAGCAGAAACATTTTGGTTATATATACTGAACAACAAAGAATGCAATACTCTTGTGGAATTGTATCTGTGAATATTGACAATAGCAATGTATAGCGATGCACATAAACAGAACGATCAAAGGAAAAATGTCGCACAAGCAAAATGTTAGATTTAAGAAGGGAAGTCACTTTTCAAAGAATGATGGAAGCAAATAGTATAAGCTGTTATGTTCGGAAATTTTGGGGGGATTTTTGGGACAGCTTCTTGGTACAAAATATTTATAACCGTAAGAAAAAAATTAGAACAAAGAAATGGCAGACGAGTTAAACCGTTACTTTGGATCTGTCTTCACTGAGGAAGATACACACAATCTCCCAAATGTTCTAGGGGTCGGAGAACCTAGGGTGATGGAGGAACTGAAGGAAATCCACATTAGGCAGGAAATGGTTTTGGGTAGACTGATGGGACTGAAGGCTGATAAATCCCCAGGGCCTGATGGTCTGCATCCCAGGGTACTTAAGGAGGTGGCTCTAGAAATAGTGGAAGCATTGGAGATCATTTTTCAATGTTCTATAGATTCAGGATCAGTTCCGGTGGATTGGAGGATAGCAAATGTTACCCCACTTTTTAAGAAAGGAGGGAGAGAGAAAACGGGTAATTATAGACCAGTTAGTCTGACATCAGTGGTGGGGAAGATGCTGGAGTCAATTATAAAAGACGAAATTGCTGAGCATTTGGATAGCAGTAACGGGATCATTCCGAGTCAGCATGGATTTACGAAGGGGAAATCATGCTTGACAAATCTACTGGAATTTTTTGAGGATGTAACTAGGAAAATTGACAAGGGAGAGTCAGTGGATGTGGTGTACCTCGACTTTCAGAAAGCCTTCGACAAGGTCCCACACAGGAGATTAGTGGGCAAAATTAGGGCACATGGTATTGGGGGTAGGGTACTGACATGGATAGAAAATTGGTTGACAGACAGAAAGCAAAGAGTGGGGATAAATGGGTCCCTTTCGGAATGGGAGGCAGTGACCAGTGGGGTACCGCAAGGTTCGGTGCTGGGACCCCAGCTATTTACGATATACATTAATGACTTAGACGAAGGGATTAAAAGTACCATTAGCAAATTTGCAGATGATACTAAGATGGGGGGTAGTGTGAATTGTGAGGAAGATGCAATAAGGCTGCAGGGTGACTTGGACAGGTTGTGTGAGTGGGCGGATACATGGCAGATGCAGTTTAATGTAGATAAGTGTGAGGTTATTCACTTTGGAAGTAAGATTAGAAAGGCAGATTATTATCTGAATGGTGTCAAGTTAGGAGGAGGGGGAGTTCAACGAGATCTGGGTGTCCTAGTGCATCAGTCAATGAAAGGAAGCATGCAGGTACAGCAGGCAGTGAAGAAAGCCAATGGAATGTTGGCCTTCGTAACAAGAGGAGTTGAGTATAGGAGCAAAGAGGTCCTTCTACAGTTGTAC
The DNA here is from genome assembly GCF_053455715.1 of Rhinoraja longicauda. Lineage (NCBI taxonomy): Eukaryota > Metazoa > Chordata > Chondrichthyes > Rajiformes > Arhynchobatidae > Rhinoraja > Rhinoraja longicauda. The sequence goes on along the minus strand of NC_135956.1, from coordinate 37,876,994 downwards.
CGGGCCCTGGTGAGACCGCACCTGGAGTACTGTGTGCAGTTTTGGTCTCCAAATTTGAGGAAGGATATTCTTGCTATGGAGGGCGTGCAGCGTAGGTTCACTAGGTTAATTCCCGGAATGGCGGGACTGTCGTATGTTGAAAGGCTGGAGCGATTGGGCTTGTATACACTGGAATTTAGAAGGATGAGGGGGGATCTTATTGAAACATATAAGATAATTAGGGGATTGGACACATTAGAGGCAGGAAACATGTTCCCAATGTTGGGGGAGTCCAGAACAAGGGGCCACAGTTTAAGAATAAGGGGTAGGCCATTTAGAACGGAGATGAGGAAGAACTTTTTCAGTCAGAGAGTGGTGAAGGTGTGGAATTCTCTGCCTCAGAAGGCAGTGGAGCCCAGTTCGTTGGATGCTTTCAAGAGAGAGCTGGATAGAGCTCTTAAGGATAGCGGAGTGAGGGGGTATGGGGAGAAGGCAGGAACGGGGTACTGATTGAGAGTGATCAGCCATGATCGCATTGAATGGCGGTGCTGGCTCGAAGGGCTGAATGGCCTACTCCTGCACCTATTGTCTATTGTCTATTGTCTAGACTTTATTTTGTGGGGAGAAATAGTCAATGATCTGAGATTTGATCTGGGCAAATGAAAGCTAACTTGAGTTGGACCAAAGAACAGAAATGAAAGACTTGTGCTGGCCCAGCTGAAAAACATCACAAACCCCCTGCTGGACCCCCTTCAGTTTGCATATAGGGCCAATAGATCGGTGGACGACGCAGTCAATCTGGGCCTGCACTTCATCCTCCAGCACCTAGACCACAAGGGGATCTATGCCAGGATTTTGTTTGTGAACTTTAGCTCTGCTTTTAACACCATTGTGCCAGAGCTACCACACTACAAACTCTCCCAGCTGACTGTGCCTGAACCCCTGTCAGTGGATCATCAACTTCCTGACAGTCTGACCTTTATGTCATGGGCCTCCTCCTCGCCATAGTGAGGCCCACCGGAAATTGGAGGAACAGCACGTCATATTTCGCTTGGGCAGCTTGCAGGCCAGCGGTATGAACATTGACTTCACCAACTTTAGATAGTTCCTCTGTCCCTCTCTTCCCCTCCCCCAGCCCAGTTCTCCCTCTATCATCCTGTCTCCACCTATATCCTTCCTTTGTCCCGCCCCCCTGACATCAGTCTGAAGAAGGGTGTCGACCCGAAACGTCACTCATTCCTTCTCTCCTGAGATGCTGCCTGACCTGTTGAGTTACTCCAGCATTTTGTGAAATAAATACCTTCAATTTGTACCAGCATCTGCAGTTATTTTCTTACATCAACTTCCTGACGGACAGGAAGCAGCATGTGAGGCTGGGAAAGCACATCTCGGACCCGCAGACCCTCAGCATAGAAGCACCGCAAAGCTGTGTACTCTCCCCTCTCCTTTACTCTCTCTACACCAACGACTGCACCTCCAAAGACTCCTCTGTCAAGCTTCTCAAGTTTGCGGATGACACAACCCTGATTGGACTGATCCAGGATGAGGAGGAATCTGCCTACAGATGGGAAGTGACACAGCTGGCATCCTGGTGCCATCGCAACAACCTGGAGCTCAATGCTCTCAAGACAGTGGAACTAATTGTAAACTTTCAAAGAGATCCCCCCTCCCCTCCCTCCCTCCACTCACCATCAACAACACCATAGTCACATCTGTGGAGTCATTTAAGTTCCTTGGAACCATCATCTTCAGGGACCTTAAATGGGGGGCCACCATCTACTCCACAGTCAAAAAGGCCCAACAGAGGATGTACTTCCTGCGGGAACTGAAGAAACACAATCTGCCACAGGCAATGATGGTCCAATTCTATACTGCTATCATTGAGTCCGTCCTCACCTTCTCCATCATGGTCTGGTTTGGCTCAGCCACCAAGCACGACATCCGGAGGCTGCAATGGATCGTTCGCACAGCTGAGAAGGTTGTTGGCTGCAACTTTCCCCCCATTGATGAACTGTACACTGCAAGGGCCAGGAAGCGAGCGGGCAAGATCATCTCTGACCTCTCTCACCCTGGCCACAAACTCTTCGAAACACTTCCCTCTGGAAGGCGACTCCGGACTGTCAAAGCAGCCACAGCCAGACATAAAAACAGCTTTTTTCCACGAGTGATAGTTCTACTCAATAACCAAAGTCTGTGGTCTCTTTTTTGCTCTGGTTTATTGTCACCCACATGTTTAGACCGTAATGGTGTATCCTTATTGTTTTGATGTGTTTATGCTTTATCCTTAATTGTAAACTGTATGTTTGTGTTGTGATTTGTGAGCAGAGCACCAAGGCTCATTCCTTGTATATGCATACTTGGCCAATAAACTCATTCATTCATTCATTCATTCATTAGGCTGAAAAGCTAAAAGGAGAGGTCCATAGAGATTTGGAAGAGTCCATGGTTATATATTGTTGAAATATTTTTGCTAAGTGGAGAAAATAACCCACAGGTTTTCTGGAATACTGGACTTGATATCTCAAGGACTAGAATACAAAGGGCTGGAAATATTCTCCAACTAGGTGAAGCCTCAGCTATCCCAAAATTTGGAATAGTGTGAGTAGATATAAGAACCGAGACTAGCAAAGAAGTTTTGCCGAGACCAGGTTTACTAGCAGCTGGCAGTTCCGTGAAGAATACTGACAATCTGCAGTCCATGTTCCAACTGTACATTCTTTAACAAATGATAAGGTCTGAGAGGATTAGAGGTGAGATGCTGGTGCATCTGAACTCTTTAACCCCATTCATAGACCAGACCAGAGTACATTTGCTCCCTCGGCCTTATCCGTGACTGTCTATGACTCTACTGTGAGGAAAGCTAAGGGAAAATAACTGGTTTAATTAATTATGAACATTAAAGAGGAGGCACAAGGAACAGCAAATGCTGGAAACTTAATTAAAGTATTTAGTATGATGAAGATCGGTCCCGACCCGACCTGAAATGCCACCTATCCATTTCCTCCACAGATACTGCTGACCTGCTGACTTACTCTAGCACTTGGTGGTTTAATTAAAATAAAGTAAGTTATCTGCTATCATTTCAAGGTATTTTAAGTTGTTAAAATCTTCTGCTAATTTTTATTAAATATTTTTATGTCCACTGGAACAGTTTCTGACCATTGGAGACATTCAAAACAATACCAAAGGCCGAAGGCAGTGGTGAGCTGTCAAAGTCTGTCATGGTGCACTGTGGGTGAGGCCTTGGGACCTGAAATCTGAGACTTATTTGAACACTAGGCTGCATTATGATCAGATATTGGCAACTAGGCTACGTTCCCTTGGAATTAGATGATTAAAGACTGATCTGACAAGTTTTCAGAGAACTTTAGCATTGATGGATCGAGGATGGTGTCTAAAGACGAGGGAAATTTAGTCTGGGGAACAAAGTGTGACAATTGCAGCCACGTCTTTTACAGAAGAAATTACAATAGTAACTCTATTCTGTAAATGCAGTCAACATTAGGTCACTGAATCGTTTTAAAATCTGAGTTCAGGATATTTCTGTGAACCAAATGTGAATCCATAATGGAGCAAAAGCATATGTATGGAATTACAGTAAAACTCCAATCATCTATAATCTTCAGGGTTTTGGTGGAGCCATTCGGTATTGCTGCAATGATTACTCCAAAACACATGAATTTACTCGTATAGATATTACACACTGTCATTATCTTTTCAAGATGGTGCTGGCTCGAAGGGCCGAATGGCCTACTCCTGCACCTATTGTCTATTGATGTGAGTAATTTTCACAGCAGCATGGAAATGGGACCCTGATAGGAGTCAAGGGAGTGCAGAAAACTGGACCAGATTGGTTTCTCGTGAGCATTGAAACAGGAGAGTGGTTGAAAGGGAGCGATGGAAACGGAACCCCGGTGTGTTGAAAGGGAGCATTGGAATCAGCATCCCGTGTGCCCGATGCCAAACTCGGAGGCTCTCTGATTAATCACAGAATGGATTGTCAAAACTTTAATATTTCTTATTGAATGGTGGACTAAGCTGAAAAGCCTAATTCATCTTTTCCTATTCTTTGCGTTCCTACAATGTTAAACAATTAATGTATTATGATTAAAGCTGTATTGGCCTTGGGTAAACTGACAGATAAAAGATGCCCCTTGGGTTTCGATTAAATCTTTCACCTCTTACCTTAAACTTATGCTCTCTCATTCTTGTTTTTCCTATCCTGGATAAAACACACTGTGCAGTCACCTTATCCATTCGCCTCATGATTTTATGCACCACACTAAAACAACTTTTCAGCCTCTTGCGCTCCATAAAATAAAGTCCAAGTCTGCCCAATCTCTCTTTAAAGCTCAGGCGCTTGAGTCCTGGCAACATCCTCGTAAATCTTCTCTGCACTCTTTCCAGCTTAAAGACATATTTTCTACAGAAGGGTGACCAAAACTAAACACAGTAGTCCAAGTGTGGCCCTCACCAATGTCTTGTACAACTGTAACCAGCCGGTACATCAATTCCCAGAATAATGAAAACCAGCATGCCAAACTTCACATTCACCACTTGATCTCCCTGCGGTGCCTGATTCAGGAAATTATATACTTGTTCTCCAAGATACCTCTGCTCCTCAACACTCCCAGGGTCTGACCATTCACCGTGAAGAACATGACCTGATTTGACTTCTCAAAATGCAACACCTCACTTTTATCTGCATTAAACTCCATTAGCCATTCCTCGACCCACATAACTAACCGATCAAGATCCTGCTGTAATTCTTGTTAACCATCTTCTCTTTATGATTCCACCTATTTTAGTGTGTCATCTTCAAACTTACAAATCATGCTTTTACATATTCTCATGTAAAAGATGGATGACAGCATATCTCCAAAGAAGTACAGGTTTGTAGGTTAATTGACTTGATAAAAATGTAAATTGTCCATTGTGTTTTTAGAATAGTGTTAATGTGCAGGGATTGTTGGTTGGCGCAGACTCAGTAGACCGAAGGGCCTGTTTCCGCGCTGCATCTCTAAACTAAGCTAAATATCAATAATAGTCATGAGAGAGATGAATGCTATCACTGTGAAGATGGGAATTGAATACATTGTTGAGTGCTGACATTTATAATGATAGCAGTGGAATGTTGCTGAAGGTCAAAGTGCACAATACTGGGCCTTTATCAGTACTTCATTTTCCTATATTCTTAAGGTCCGTGTACTATTGAAATTGAAGAGGCATTGCATTAAAATGTTAGCCACAAGAGTAGAGAAATTATTAAATACAAGAAATCAAGATTAATGGTAAACTAGAAAAGGGTGGATCCATTGGGCCCAAACCTCTCCTGCATTGGTCCAGCACCCTCCCCTCCCACCTCCCCCCCTTCCCCTCCACCCTCCCCACTCACCCACTCCATCCCACCTCAACCCTCCTTATCCCCCCCCTCACCCACTCCATCCCCCCTCAACCCCCCTTATTTCCCCCTCACCCCTCACCCACTCCATCCCCCTCAACCCCCCTTATCCCTCACCCCTCACCACTCCACCCCCCTCAAGCCCCCCTTAACCCCCCTCCTCCCCCTCACCCACTCCATCCCCCCTCAAGCCCCCCTTATCCCCCCCCCTCCCCCTCACCCACTCCATCCCCCTCAAGCCCCCCTTATCCCCCCTCCTCCTCACCTCTCACTCACTCCATCCCCCCTCAACCCTCCAATCCCCCCTCCTCCCCCTCACCCCTCACCCACTCCACCCCCCTTCAACCCTCCTTATCCCCCCTCCTTCCCCTCACCCCTCACCCATTCCATCTCCCCTCAAGCCCCCCTTGAGGTGGTGGTGGCTCAACGGCGACTGTCCCCTCATTCAGTGGCATCGGCGGCTCAACGGTGATGGCAGTTGCTTTGAGTGGGAAGAAGCCCCGGCGGACAACCAGCGCGCTTTGAGTGGGAAGAGCCCGCGACCAATCAGAGCGGCGGCGGCGCTCCCCCCACATGGAACCCGGAACAGTGACCAATCGGGCGTCGAGAGGGAAGTCGGAGCCAATCAATCGACCCTATGTGGGGGGGAGGTGGTAGAACCAATCAAATGGCGATCTCAAACTGGCATCTCTCTCCCAAATGTGCACACGCGGATCTGGCGGCCATCTTACCGTTGTGACGCAAGATGAACATGTAGGTATTAGATCAACGGGTCACAACTGCGCAGGCGCGGACCCATTGGGTTCCCATTGTGTCGTCGAACACGGAGGTATTACTACGCAGGCGCGGCTGACGGGCAAGGCAAGTGGGAGCGATTTATTAAAGTTTAAAAAGTGAATAACATTTAAAATATAACAACCATTTGAACCGCAGGCCAATGGTGAATAAGGTGGACCTAAAATTGTTGCGCTATCGTGTACCGTTTTGTACAAACAATCAAACGAACAAACGAACAAACATACAAGATGAGAGTTTTAGTAATGTACTAGACCAAGTGGACCCGTTAGGCCCAAACCTTCCTACATTGGTGCAGCACCCTGTGCTCCCCCCTCCCCTTTCTCCTCAACCCCCTCTCCCTTCTCCCCCACTCCCCCCTCCCTCCCTCCTCCCCTCCTTTTAAACTTAAAATTGTGAATAACCTTAAAAATATAATACCGATTTCAATAAAACTACTCGCATTATCACTAAAGTGACAATAGTGAGTAAGGTGGGCCTAAAATTGTTGCGCTATCGTGTACCGTTTTGGCTGAAGCTTAGTCACAAACAAGATAACAAACGAGAGTTTTAGTATATAGACATATAGATAGATAGATGTGTCTTGTTGAGAATCGCATAATGTGAGACCTGTCATTCTGGCCCTCATTTTCCATTATAAACAATGATATTGTCGTGGATGTAACAATAATGATATTAAAATGTGCTGATGATACTAAATTAGGGGGCATGGCAAATCTGGTGAAATTAGTAGAATGCTATAAATTGGAATTGTACAGAAGCTGGAGGAATTTTCTCACATTGCGTAGCTGATATGTGCTTGTGATGTTGAAGGAGGTTGCTCAGCCTATTGGTTGTGCTGCCTTTCAGAGAATCCCATCAGTCCCATTTACCCCTTTCATTTTCCTGCAATCTATTCTGTCTCGCATGCTTATTAATTCTCCTCTGATTCTCCCACCACCCACTTACACTTTAAACCTACCATTTAAACTTACCACCACTGAAGTCTGAAGAAGGGGCCTGACCTGAAACTTCGTCTGTCCATTTCCCTCCACAGATGCTACCTGACCTGTTGAGCTCCCCCACCACTTTGTTTTTTGATCGATTCCAACACCTGCAGTCTCTTGTTTCTCCAACACATCTTTATTCTGAGGGTGGACATTGGAGCACCCGAAGGAAAACTGCACAATCAGAGGGAGAACAAGCAAGCTCCACCCAGACTGCACTCGATGTCAGAATCGAACCAGGATTGCTGCAGCTATATGGCCACAACACTAATAGCCCCAGGGTTGTGCCAGCTGAAGTGGTGAATGTTATCAAGAAGCACATATTGAGAGATGGAGCTGGCAATGGGCTGAGAAAGGAATTCAAGAACGCTTGTACATAAAATATTGTCAGGGAAAATTGTTTTATTTTTGTTCAAAATATATTTATTTGTCATTAAAATTGCATCATATGAAGAAAAATCAGGGAGTTAGTGTGAGTTGTATTAAGTCTGCAATTTCTGGTTTTCCGTATATTTCATGTTTTAGTGCACAAAGAAGCCAGGGAACATGGAATAACGCACAATGTGTGCAGTGCATACCCACGCATACCTTCTCAGGTGTTAATCCATGTGTCTGTGGTTCTTAAACATTGTAGGTCACGTGTCAGAGCAAGTCTTAACCCCACTTGTAGGGCCTGCTTCTTTGCTAATTATTGGGAACCTGCAGAATATGTCCAATAGTCTGGTACAAAAAAAGTCCTTTCAGTGTCCCGACCCAGATAATCTCCCTTTAAGCACATACCTGGATCCCCCCACATATATCCTCTTTACTCCTCACCCTCTAAGCCTGTGACCTTTGCCTGACTTGCTACCCCATAAACCCCATTTTCCGACCTCGTGACACTCCTTTCCATGTGTAAGAAGGAATAGCAGATGCTGGTTTACACCGAAGATAGGCACAAAATGCTGGAGTAACTGAGCGGGACAGGCAGCATCTGTGGATAAAAGATCTTCAGACAAGGAGTCTCAACCCAAAACGTAACCCATTCCTTCTATCCAGAGATGCTGCCTGTCCCGCAGGGTTACGCCAGCATTTTGTGTCACACCCTTTTCCATGTCCGGTTTACTCAATTCAGCCTATTTTCCTCTCTTCCCACTCTCCGTCACACTAGAAATGAACCTTCCTCTATTGAACATTAATACCATATCTCCACGACTTGCGTAAAGCTGACCCTCAGACCAACCCTTAGCTTCATGACTGACTATCCTTCCATTATGCAGGGACTATACCTTTCCGATCTTTCTGTCTGGCCTAGCCCAACTCAAACTTAGCTCTGGATTTTTCAGTAGGAAAAAAACATAGCTAGTTATGGATTATAGAATTGTCGATGATTTTGTACTTGATGAGATTTACTCCATTTTAATGAATGGAATGTAGCTTTGAGCAGCTCATTTAAGGACGATGAACTGATTCATTGTGAGGAAAGGATGGATTGCATCAGAAGAAGTATTTTACCTTGTTTCTTTGTTTAAAAAAGATGGTTATCTGCACCACAACTGTGCAGTACCGTTATGATATTTGAAGAAATGTCTCTCTGCGTGATCCTGTGTCAGAATTGTCGACCTGCTACGATTTACAAATTGTATCTGAGAAGTTTGCTTTATTGAAAGCAAGTGGAGCTACGTGCAGCCATTGAAAATAAAAGCAAACTTCTCAGAATCACGTTTCCCTATCTCTTGTCATCATTAGTTGCGACACACAGTTCAAAAGTCACATGATGATCACAAAGGATGCTTTGGTTATTATTGCGATTACCAAGACCAGCACAGATGAAGATCCAACCGCTTCCAAAGTGGAGACGGAAGCAAGAAACAAGCTGGATGATGATATTGGACCTGACTTACTGCACATCGCTGCAAACAATGCTCAGAAACATTTTAAATATTTGTGAGTTGTGGGACAAATTGCCAGAAAATTACTGAGTGTGTCACAGAAGATTTATTAATTACATATCTCAACCAGGCATCTTTGCAGCCTTCGGGGAACAATTGGACAGATGATCAAAGTTTAGAACAGGCTTTTCCCCAACGAGCAACATCTTCGAGCTGGCAGGCAATCATCTTTGCTCATTTAGATCTAAAGTTGAAGATCTTTGTTTTCACAATGAGAATTGTTTTTGAGTTTGAAACTTGCCGTCGATTTGCATTTGTTACTCATTTTATTGTTGAAGTACCATTACCTAAAATACCCAGCTTAGAGAACAGTTTAACATTTCCATACACTAAAATTCAGGGTATAAATAGGTATTCAAATCTCAAATCTGCCATGGCCTCAAATGTAAGTGAGTAATAGACCAAGTGGATCCGTTTGGTCCAAACCTCTCCTGCATTGGTGCAGCACCCCCTCCTCCCCTTCACCCCTCCCAGACCCCCTCCCCCCAACCCCTTCACCCCTCCCCCCTCTCCTTCACCCCTCCCCCTCCCTCTCCTCTCCCTCCCTCCCCTCTCCCTCCCCCCCTCCCTCCCTCCCCCCTCCCTCCCTCCCCCCTCCCTACCCGCTCCCCCCCACCCCCTCCTCCCGCTCCACCCCTCCCTTCCAGCCTCCTCGGTAGAACCCTGGAACCGTTGCCGGGCGGGGAGTGCCCCCGTGGCTGTGTGCCAGCAAGGGGGGAGAGGGGAAAAGCAGTGACATCGGCCCCGTTTCTCCTGCGAAGCCAAAGCGTCTCCTGCAGCTGGGCTGCAATCTGCGGCGGGGAACGGTGGCGATGGCATGGACCCGTTGCCGGGCGGGGAGAGTCTCCCGGGCCCGTGAGGACGCCATCGGTTGAAGCGTGCGCTCGAGGAGACGGAGGGTAACGATCAGTCGACGGGGTGGACGACCATCTCCCTCCTGCTCGGAGTCTCCCCCAGGGCGAGGGGAGAGCGGAAAGGGGAGAGGGAGCCACTGACTCCGGGCCGCCCTCCTGCCAGCGGCCATCTTGTTTGGAGAATTGGGGAGGGAAGCGCAATTAAAAGTCGTACGTGTCCCATTATGACGTCACACGCTAAGTACCTTTAAGAAGTCAGGTTGAAAGGTGATTTTTAAACTTTAAAATCTCTCTAACTTTAAAAATATAACACCAATTTAAATAAAACTTTTCATTGACAGTCACCAGGACATTGGTGATTAAGGTGGTGCTAAAATTGTGGCGCCATCCTTTATCATTTTGGCTGTAGTACCATCACAATCTCAGAAATGCAAACAAATATATTAAAAAATATATAATATATATATATATGAAAGATCTGAGGTTTAGTAATAGATGTCAAACTATATCAAACACTTAAATATTTGCCCTGCTGGTTGTCCTTCCACCATAGGTTGCATTGAACTTCAAAAACATGTTTTCTTTTAGAGGTTGGAAAATAGCTTATTGATTCAATATATTTTCTTTTATCTTTGAGTACCTACTGCTCACTTTTTCAGCACATTAATTATTTTTGAGATGTCAGTAGGTCACTTATATGGCCGTGCTTTAAAAAATAATCGAAAAATATCTTGCTGAAAAATATTTTTGGATTTGTTAGTAAACCATTCCACATGGCTCGAAAGTATCTTGAAAATAATTTCGCACAGGCTTGTACTCTTTTACTGCTGAATAAATTGTAACTTATCGTTATTGTATACCAGACTGCTGTTTTGAATGATTTTGAGCTTCATTGCTTCTAGCATTTTAGCTTCTGTTCAGTTGAACCTTCTGCAAACCATTTAATATAGAGAATTTATTTCACAACTTTATCACTCATCCTCACTTTTCTAGTCCCTGTCCCTGTTAACTTCTGTGAAGAACAGCCCGTTCAAACTTTGCAACACGCATCCCTTTTCAGAGTTATCCAAAACACTGCAATGGTTTTGAGTATTTATCTAGTGTCCTTTAGAAAGCACGTTTGAGTTTGTAACACCACCTTATCAGTCAGGGCATTCCTCTCCCAGGTCAACATCTCCTGCACCAAAGGGAAGGACCTTGCATGCCAATTAATAGACCAGGTCATCGAAGCAGATGGTATCTTCGTTGAGGTTCGAAAATTTGGTGCAGAGGAACTTAGAATATGTAAACGAGCTGACAGAATAAGCAGGTAAAATATTCTAAACAGTGAAATAAGAAGTGATCTGTTTTGTTGTTTTAATAAAAAATGAAGCAAGCTGGTGCAATTTGAAAAGCTGTGCGAGAAGAAAAAGAAAAAACTAGGTATTTTGTGCATAATTTTTTTAAATTTGGCAAGTATTTCAATTTGGTTAACAAAGCAATTTGACGAAACATAACTAAGCTCTGAATAAAAAGTTGTAGAAGATGCAAGGATGGAAAATTTGTTTTCACTAATGGAAGATTTGATAACATGATACAATTTTAAATGAATGATAAAAAATTAGTGGCAACATGAGGGAACTTCATATTTATGCAATGTGATTGTGCTTTGGAGCTCTTTACCTGATTTAAACGCAACCTTTGAAAAGGAATTGCATAAATAAAAGGTAACAATACTGGGATCTAGGGAAGAGAGTGAGGGTAGTGGGAAAGAGACTATTGTTCAAAGAAAGAACAAAGTGTTGGAGTAATTTCGTGGGTCAGGCCTGAAGAGGGGTCCCGACCCAGAATGCCACCTATTCATGTTCTCCAGCGATGCTGCCTGACTCGCTGAGTCACTCTAACACTTTGTGTCTTTTTTTTTAGTTTAGTTTAGTTTAGAGATACAGCGAGGAAACAGGCCCTTTTGGCCCACCTCGTACGCGCCGACCAGCGATCCCCACACATTAACACTATCCTAGACCCATGAGGGACAATTTTTACATTTACCAAGCCAATTAACCTGCATACCTGCACGCCTTTGGAGTGTGGGAGGAAACCGAAGATCTTGGAGAAAACCCACGCAGGTCACGGGGAGAACGTACAAACTCCGTACAGACAGTACCTGTGGTCGGGATCGAACCCAGGTCTCTGGCCCGGCATTCGCTGTAAGGCAGCAACTCTACCGCTGCGCCACCGTGCGGCCCATAATCTTTTCTTTTGTAAACCAGCATTTGCAATTCTTTGTCTCTCCATTGTTTAAAGAAAGCTTCGGGAGCAGTCAGTAACACTGCTGAAGTTTGAAAACTAGACGGTGAGAAATTTTGGTCACAAGTTTGCAACCTCGCCATTGACATGTGGGAGGAGAAAGGTATGAGGGTGGACCTCGTACTGTAATTGTGACCAGCTTCCCAAAGGAGACCATTTTAATATGTAGTACTACTGATCTAAAAACAGTGAGATTCCTTTCATCCAGATCCAAATTATCCATTTTATTGGCCATTTAAAAAAACAATTCTCTCAGTATAATGTTGCATCTCATTACCAAGGAGCTTCCTGCGGGAGTGGAGCGTATTTACAGGACTAACTGGGAATTATTCAACTTGTGCCTGGTGTGTATATGGAACGAGCTACCAATGGGAATGGTTGTGGTGGGACATTTAAAAGTCATTTGGACAGGTATGTGGATAGGAAAGTTGTGGACATAAACTGTCCAGGCACAGGTAAATGTAAGCCATTCTTTTTCTCCAGAAATGCTGCCTGACCCACTGAGTTACTCCAACACTTTGTGTCTATCACAGGTAAATGTGACTTGGTCTTCATGGATGAGTGGGGCTGAAGGGCCTGTTTCTTTGCTTTATAGCTCTATGACCCAATACCTATAAAACCTGGAATCCAGAACCACAGTTGCCCCAGCCGCAGCAGTCCAGCTACAGAATGAACAATGTATGTGCTTGCACAGATTTGGAGGCTGAGCTTTAAGTTGCTATTGACCCATTTATGGAAGTATATGAGATGTCAGATTTTGTAATCAACATTTACAAAACAAACGTCCACCACCAGCTGACCCCTTTTGTGTAGTGACTCCGTCTGATAGTCAAGGTTATTGGCAATACCTTTGAAAACATGACCACTTTTCAAAAGTTGAGAGCTATGCCTCGTAGAGAGCAGATATTTGATGAGGAAAATCACCACCACCCCACAGTGCACCTGGTCAGTTGGGTCAGGGAGAGATACCAGACAGAAACAGGGCCTTTGGCTCACTTAGCACAGACTATCACCCACCTGTTTACACTAATCCGCATTAATCACATTTTTGCATTCTTATCACCTTCTCTACAATGCCCACCAGATTCTACCACCCAACCACACACTAGGGCCAATTTACTGTGTCCAGTTAACCTACCAATCCACATATCTTTAGGATGTGGGAGGAAACCAGAGCAACTTTTGCTCGGTCTGCATCTTGTTGCATTGCATTGCTGAGTCTAAAAATCGTAACCATAGGGTTCAAGAATACCTTCTTTCCAACTACCTTCAGGGTCTTGATCATTACGCTACACGAACCTCAACTATGAACTTTTATGGACTGTTTTTGGTTGCACAATGGACTACAGATTTTTTGCACCAGTATTGTCATAGATCATACAGCACGGAAACAGGCCCTTTGCCTCAAACCGTCAATGCCGACCAACATCCCCCATCAATTGTTTATTCAATATTATTAGTATATTTTTCACTTACCGGCCTGCAATGCAGCTGCTAGTAAGCATTATATTATTTTGTTGTCGAGACATATGCCAATTAAACACTCTTGACTCTTGCCACTTCCCACTGTGGGTTGTTTATGTGGAATTTATAATTCTGGCCACATCAGTTTAATTTGTCCTCAGGCTGATTTCAGTGGAGTGGCATCAGAAGCCACTCTGATCATTAGAATAAAGCACCACTGAACCATTGAAGAAGGTTTCCAGCAACATAATTTAGCAATCTGAACCAAATAGTATTTCAGTGAGTGTATCTGTGAGAAGAAAATGTTTGTTTGAGATGTAACACGATGGTAGCGGCTTAAAAGTTGCATTTTCTTGTAACTACTTAAGATATTGAATATATTTGGAAAAAAATTGGAGCTGATCAATTTGTGTGTATTTTACTTGTTTGGATGGTTTGCAGCAGTGCGGCACATTCCTATGCTTTTAGATGGAATGATTGAGCAGGTGTTGAGGATATTTTTATTAGTCCATGAATATCCAGTTAAGTTTATCTGTCATTGTTGATGATCCTGAACCTTGAAGGGAATTTCTGTCTGACAATTGAGACTATGGTTTAAGGTGATCAAATATATTTATTTTTGCCTATTATGTTATGTGCAATTGCTTTTTCGAAGAGTGTGAAAACAACACCACCAATGGAAGAATAATATATGGCACATTTTTATTGGTGCGCATACTTGAGCACTTCTATTGATGTAATAAAAGTGTTGAAAGACGGTCAGCCATTTTATAGCTCTTAAACATAATACTCAGATACTGTAGGAACATTTTCAGTCAGGAGACTTGGAATTCCCTCCCTGAACCTCTCCCTTTCTCTCTTCCATTATAGGTAATTCAATTAAACAAATCTTTCTGACAAAATTATTTTTTGCTTGCCCTGGTACCGCTTTACAGTGAAATACGTTGGATATTTCTATATTAAAAACTATACAAAAGCTCTAGATGCATCAATTATTATGGCCAAAGATAGACACAAAAAGCTGGAGTAACTCAGAAGGCAGCATCTCTGGAGAGAAGGAATGGGTGACGTTTCGAATCTCTTTTGATGTCTCGTTTTCATGCCTTATCTCTGTGTCTCCCTCACCCCTGACTCTTAGTCTGAAGAAGGGTCTCAACCCAAAGCGTCACCCATTCCTTCTCTCCAGAGATTCTGCCAGTCCTGCTGAGTTACTACAGGTTTTTGTGTCTATCTTCGGTTTAAACCAGCATCTAAAGTTCCTTCCTAAACAATTATAATGGCCACTTGGGTCATGAATTCCAGTGTGAGATGTGAAAAAAAACCCCCACTAACTTCTTTGTCCTTCTCCTCTCAGCATTGCAATCAATCTCCCATTGGGCCAGCAGGTAATGCATTTCATGATGATCAAAGGTCTTGTAAAATTTTTAGGGATCTTTCACGAGTATTGTTGACATTCAAGATATAACAGGCGATGCTGCCTGACCCACTGAGTTACTCCAGCACTGTTTTTTTTGTAAACCAACATCTGCAGTTCCTTGTGTCTGCATATAATAGGGGTCGTTGTCTTCCTGTCACTTTCAAGTTTTCTTGCTATTTGGTACAACAACAAGAGAATAAACCACTCCAGAATCCAGTTGTCTGGCAGCATAAGAAGAGGTTATGCACTGATGCAGTGCACCTGGAAGATGAAAAACTACTGCATTTGAGCATTTGACAAGGTTCCTCATGGTAGACTGATCCAGAAGATTAAGATGCATGGGATCCATAGTGACTCAGTACTTTTGATTCAGAACTACTTGTACATAGAAGATAGAGGGTACTGGTGGGAGGATGTTATTCTGGCTGGAGGTTTGTGACAACTGTTGTACATGGATCTGTGCAAACAACTTGGAGGTAAATGTTGACGGGTTGGCCAGTAGTTTGCAGGTGTCAACAAAATTAGCAGAGATGCAGACATTGAGGAAGGCAGTCACAGGATACAGTGGGTTATAGATTAGTTACAGATATGGACCAGGTTTATCTTGGCATTATGTTCGGCGTAGACATTGTGGGCTGAAGGGCCTGTTTCTGTGCTGTAGTTTTCTATTTTCTCTGTTTTTTATATATAAAAATCCCCTCGTGCGTACCACAGCATTTGCAGCCTCAGTTACGCTGGTCCCAGATTTTGGAATTTCCCTCACACTTCAGTCTGACATTTGATGACCATTGCTTCATTCATCCTAACTGAAACCTCTTCAGGATTTTTGGCTGCATTTTCACCTGATACCGTGGAACAGGTTTCTACACTAAAGCATTATCTAACTGTTTTGGTCATACTGTTCACAAAATTTGTGTAAGTAATATTGTGCAACTGCATTGGTTATTAAGTTAAGTTATGGAATTTCCTGCTTGTAATTAGGTAACTCATGTATCATGACTTTTATTCACTGCTGGTATGTTTGGTCATGCGCCTGCCTGAAAGCTATTTGTTCAACATCACAGGCGTGAAGCAAAGATTATGGACTACAAGGTTTATGTATTCAAAGATGCACAGACATCAAAGTAAGCCTCTCTCATGTGTCAAAGTTTCTTAAAGCAGGAAATTTGATCCAGAAATTCATTGGTTATTTCAAGAGAAATGCACCACATTTAGAAACAGTTGCAGAACTAAAGCTTTAAACTATAGATAACTTATAACGATATAGCTATTGTCATATACTTCTTCCAGAGTTATGCATTGCATCAAAGGAATGGAATGAGACAAAGAGAATGAGCACAACATTTGATGATGAAAGTGTCATTTGAAGTGGCCACAGTGGCAGAACTTGGGTAAAAAAGTGCAGATGGCTGTTCTTACAAAAGTTTGGAATTAACTGTCTTGAAAGAATAAAAAAACAGATATTTGAAATGGCAGAAACTAGTAAATGTTATGATTCATGGTGATTTCAGGTTACTGCACAACTGCTGAAAGCAATTAGGGCAGTAAGCGCCTTGCTGGGATTGACAAAACAGAATTAAAAAAGACGATGTAGTTTTGCGTGCTTTATGGAAACCATGATATTCGTACCATTCTGTTCAACCCAGCAAAGACTTTACTGACCTTTTAAATGATGCATATAATTCTGCCATGATAGGGTTATCATTGAGAAGGGATAGATAATAGATCTGCATCTTCTGAAATTCAAAAGAGTAAGAGATTATCAACTCTTTCCAACATAACTACTGCATTGTAACAATGTGTGTTCTGAGAGGCTGGTTGCCTCAGCTGAAGAGTCAGAAATGAGGTGTCACTGGCTGAGGATGAGGAATTGCCATGAGATCAAGTGAAATTTTGCTTGAGAATGATGATTCTTTGAGAATGATGATTCTACTTCAGGGGCTGTGGATGGTTGAGAAGTATATTCAAGATGGGGATTGAAACAATTTTTCAACACCAAGGAAATTAAGGTAGTTGGGAATACGTGAGGAAATGGGACACTGTTCGTTGGCCATGATCCTACATCTAGTGAGCAGGCTCAGAAGATCTTATTGTCTTCTGACTTTTGCATCCTCTCCAAAGCCTCCAAATCCTTCCTGTACTGGAGCAACCAGAACTGTGGGCAATACTCACAATGTGGCCGATCCAAGGTCCTGTAAAGCTGCGACATGACTTCCTGACTCTTACCCTCGATGCCCTGATCAATAAAGCCTAGTATACCATCTGCCTCTTTCCCACTGTATCTCTCATTACCTTCGTAACAGTTTGCTCTTCTGCCCATTGTTGAGGCCTTGAATGCCTTTGGAGATATTTCAGCATGGGGCCATTGTTTTGTTTATTATATTATCACCAGATGCCTGCCGTACTGTTGACCGAGACATTGTGTGTCATCAAAGCCAGGCAACACCTACTGGAAATGAGTCTCCAAGAAAATTATTTTGCAACTTTGCTCCTTCATCTAATGAAGGTCTAGTTTCAATCGGTATTACACACTTTAATTACCATAGATGGCTTCTCAAAACAGTTGCTGATTCATAATTCTGGAATCAAATTCTAGAGAATCCTTCCAATTATCAATATCTTCCTGCATTGTCAGAGAATGTAACAGACGATTAACTACCCTTCTGTGTAGCTTGTTCAAGTTGAAATCACCATCCAGTCTTCTGTTCTGGTATGGTTGTTTTTAATTCTTTGTAAGTCACATTTGTACTGTTCTGTTTCTCTTCTCATAGTAAGTTGTTGCTCATAACACAAAGTGCTAGAAAAACTCAGGATCAGGCAGCATCAGTCTGAGGAAGGGTCCGGACCCGAAATGTCATCTGACCATTCCCTCCACAGATGCAGACTGACCCGCTCAGTTCCTCCAGAACTTTATGTTTTGCTCAAGATTCCAACATCTGCAGTTCCTTGCATATCTAGGCTGTTGCCCATGTAAGGTTGCATTCTCCTAATCATGCTTTGTTGAGATTTTGCTGCTAGCAGGAGGTTATGCATTCCATCGAGGAGAATGTCTGGAGATGCCAAAGACATTGGACAGGCTGAGGCACAACCAGAAGTAGATAGAGGTTAGGAGAAGTTTAGTTTAGAGATACAGCACAGAAATGGGCCCTTCGACCCACCAAGACCAGCGATCCCCGCGCACTAACACTATCCTTTACACACGAGTGGCAATTTACAATGATACCAAGCCAATTAACCTTCAAACCTGTACGTCTTTGGAGGAAATGGAGCACCCAGAGAAAACCCACGTAGGTCACAGGGAAGACGTACAAACTCTGTACAGACAGCACCCGTAGTCAGGATCAAATCTAGTTCTCTGGCACTGTAAGGCAGCAACCTTTAACACTGTGCCACTGTGCCATCCACTTATGGATCTTGATGATCTTTTGTGATGGAGGCAATGCATAGTTGAAAACCTGATAGTGGGTAGCTCTGAATTTGCAAATAAACTATATCTATTTTGGAGGCAGGCTGTGAAAGGTGTGAGACTGCTCTGTGATTGATCATTTTCGCAAATGGATCAAGTCCTTTCAAGCAAGCTTGGGCAGTTTAACGTTTTAAAAGGCATTCTTAATTGTTGCATTTGTAGCTCCAAACTGCTTGTCTATTTTTTCTCATTGGTTTCCCTACCCGTTCTTCAGAAACAAGCATTTTTTTTCTGTTTGATAAAGAGGCAGCCTTTTGAAGATAACAAACTTCTGAATAATGCTCCATGAAGCTTTGTACTGTTCAATCCTTCCCAGTGGCAAGACTTCTAGCACAGTTTTTTAAAAAAAGATTGCATTTTGCATCTGTCCTTTTAATCCTGTAGCAGACTTCAAGATCCTGAGAGACTGAACACAATGCAGATCCCCACCG
This sequence comes from Rhinoraja longicauda, assembly GCF_053455715.1. Classification (NCBI taxonomy): domain Eukaryota; kingdom Metazoa; phylum Chordata; class Chondrichthyes; order Rajiformes; family Arhynchobatidae; genus Rhinoraja; species Rhinoraja longicauda. The sequence continues at coordinate 37,857,984 of NC_135956.1, read as the reverse complement.
TATTTGTGTGTTTTCAACTGATCGAGAATTAATTTCAGTCCCACTCTTTTTCAGATAATAAGCAGGAACCAATGGAGAGAAATTGCTTGGATAAAAAAAAATTAAAAAGCGATATAATTGTTTGTGCATTTCAGTGAATGCGAATTGTTTTGGTTTTATGGACGAGTTAAAGATGCAAGTTCTACCTTTTCCCGAAGATACGTATGTCTTCCTGTATAGAGTCTCCTGTTAAATTGATGCAATGGGGAGTATTTTGATTTAAGTTTTTCAGTTATTTATCACTGGAGAAGTGAGGAGTCCTTTTGCTATGGGAATATAAGAATGTTCCACGTTACAAGGATCTGTGATATATCAGGGGTTTGTTTAAATGCCGCTGTCTTGGAAATAGTTTCAATATTTACTGTTGGTCTATTTTCTGGGGTTGGGTCTGAAAGTAGTATTTATTGTCAATCCCCAATTCCCCTTGAGAAGGTGGTGATGAGCTGCCACCTTGAACTGCTGCAGTCCATCTGCTGAAGATACTTCTAGAGTGCTGTCGGATAGAGAGTTCCAGGATTCGTAGGTTGTGACACTGTCAAGGTGAAGCACATCCCCTTCAAATTTATGTTATGGTTTGTCACACGCTCTTCGGCAACACCAATAGCATTTATTTCAATTGTACCATCTTGATCCCGAGCCTGTTCTAGACATTCCCTTCTTTCTCTCCATCCTTCCCCTGTTAGTAGCTTAAAACTCACTGTCTCTCCCGAACGGAGACGCGACCTTTGTTTCTGTGTCGTGTCTCCGTTCCCGCTGCGGCCTACCACCGGCCATGCACCTGGAGCTGGCGGGATCCAGCTGGGACCACCTGGGCTCTGGTTCGCGGAGCCCGCAGTCCGGACTCACCACCTGCGGCTCTGGCTGCCTTCGGATGCTGCGGGAGCGGCTGCGACTTGTCTCCGGAGGCTTCGGCGCGGGCCTGGACATCGGAAGCCCGCGGGCCCCTGGGTGGGGGCCGACATCGGGAGCTCCGGCAGCGGCAGCGTCTTCGCTCGCCCCGAATCGTGGTGCTTGGGTCGGCCCGCCGCAGACCTTTCACCGTCCGGCGCGGCCTGAAATAGGCCGCGGGATTTTTCTCCGCCCGGCGGGGGCTTCAATGTCGGGAGCCCCGACCGCCCCGACGTGGCAACTCCAACAGCCTGACCGCGGGAGAAGACGGCAGGGAAGAGAAAAAGACATTCTGGCCTTCCATCACAGTGAGGAGGTGACTGGAGGAGACTCACTGTGATGGATGTTTCTTTTGTTTGGTGTTAGTTTATGATTGTATGTGTTATTGCATTTTTAAAATTATTCTTATTGGTCTTATTGTTGAACTGCGGGTAATTTTTCTTTCACTACACATTTATGTGTATGTGACAAATAAATGACTATTGACTATTCCAGTTCTGATGAAACGCCGTCAACCTGAAATGTGAACTTTGTTTCGCTGCCTGGCCAACCCAGCAGGTGGGTGAGGCTTCTGCGTCCCAACCTACTATTTCCAGAATTTTCAGTTTTTACCTGAAAGATGCCCGAGACATAAGGAAATGTTATGCCTCGACCAAACTTTAAAAACAGATAATCTGATCATTTATTTTATCAAGGTACATTATACTGACCTGCTTTAGAGTCCTCAAAGGGAAGTACCAAAAAATATTATAATAGTTTTAGTTTAGTGATCAGAGATGCAGCATGGAAACAGGCTTTTCAAATAAAATGAATGCAGCAGAGCATTTATGAAAAACAAGAACTCAATAGACGAGGCAGCTACCTTCATCAAAGAGGAGAAGTGAGAAAACAAATGTTTTCAGTAGTGGGGTGGGCTGGAGGGGAAGGGGTTAAGTGTAGGAAGGAGGGAGGTGTAACAGAGGAGAACACAAGGGATATCTGTAATAGGTTGGAGCTTCACAGGCAAGGCTAGAGTTTTCCATGACGCTCCTAATTTGTGTGTTGAGGTGGGAAGAGCTTGGGGAGTTGGGTGGTTAGTCACTTGCTGCAGGATTACCAAGCATCCAACCTGCTCTTGTAACCATAGTAATTATTTAACCATAATCAGCTCTCAAGTCAAATGTTTTGTCATATTCATAATTATGGTGAGGTACAGGTACAATGAAAATCTTCTTGCAGCAGCGTTGTTGGCACATAAACTCAGACAATGCACAAAATGTAAATTATGCATAAATTGTGCATGAATTCTCCAAGAGAGAAAGAGAAAAAGACTTAAAATCAATACCATTGCTGCAAGACACAATTAGAAAAGCAAGTCAATGGTAATGCAAGAAGTGGTCCACAGTGTTCATTATCACGGTCACATTAGGATTGTGCAAACTCGTTCAAGAACCTGATGGTTGTAGGAAAGTAACTGTTCCTGAATCTGGTAGTGTGGGACCAGGCTTCTGTATCTCCTGCCTGATGGTAACAGTGAGATGAAGGCATTATCCAGGTGGTGAGGCTCTTTGATGATGGATGCAGTCTTCATTACGCAGCTCCTTGTGTAGATGCTTTTGATGGTGTGGAGGGCTGTGTCCATGATGGTCCGGGCTGAGTTCACCACTCTGCAGTCACTTAAGCATCGTGGGTTAATATTCGGTGGCACTATAGGGTCAATCATTCACCAACAGAGCAGATGAAGCTTCAACATCTGAAGGAAAACTTCTCTTGTCCTCATCCGGAACAGGACAGAATTACAGCCAGAGTTTCATTGAAGGTAATACCAAGATGCCAAGGCTAACAAATATCAGAAATGCACGATTGTTTCATTAGCTTCCCTTAATTAATAGATCGTGAATATTCCACAATATGAACTGCAGAGATTTTTTTTTATTATCATGTTTTGATGATATGGAAAGGTCAAACATTTTGTGTAAATGTAGAATTAAGAGATATTGGTGTTTGGAAAGGCAAAATATATTAAATTTTAATGCTCAACTCCAGCAAGCTATTTTGAAAAGGGGAGCTTCTTTGATCCTGAGTCGTGTACTTTCTAGCGATTTTGAACAGTAATCAGTATTAGGAATTTTGGTTCTTTTTCCTTGATGTGATTGATTGAAAGATAGGAAACAGGCCCTTTGGCCGACCAAGTCTGTGCTGACCCGTTGACACTAGTTCTCTATTATCCCACTTTTGCATCCACTCCCTGCACACTTTGGGCACTTTACGAAGGCCAATTGTTCTTTAGTCAGGAACCTTAAACCTGTGCTCTGGGATAAGTCATCCATTATTCTAAATGTTGCTTGAGCCCTTAATAATTTTAGTAATCTCTGTCAAATTTGCTCTTATCTTTCTGTTGTATAGGAAGTGCAATTCAATCTGTTCCCATCGATCCTCATAAACTGAAATTCCTTAGCCCAGCAAACATTTTAATGGTTCAGTGATACTTTATTGTCAGTGAAATTTGTTTTGCATATGGTTCTGTGACAATCCTACTATACATTAGACACAATCACTCCAAGTATTAGCGTAGACCACACTGAGTCAGTAGAGAAGAGTAGCCAGCATTATACGCCAACTTATACCGTTAACTCTAAAATTTAGTGAATCTATTCTATCTTCTCTCCCACCCAGTCTAAAATTTGCTGCCTAAATTGTGCTCAGAATATAGTTCATTAGCCACACAGTGCTATGAAATACTGTAGCCGATTTCATGGCTTCAAACCTTGAAGCCATAAAATCCGCTCAAAATATTTTATTTTAAATGTACCAGAGAAGTCAGCTAGAACCGTTGATTTAGCTGATTTTACTGTCAAACAACAGCACCTCCATCAATGCAGTATGTTCTCATTCCTCTATAGGGAATATCAAGCTGGTTCATGCAGTTCACATGAACCAAATCTTCTGATTGACTGACTCATTGTCCCAGAAGCAAAAGGGATACCAAATAAGCATGACCTACCACAGTGGTCGAGACTGAAGGCTACAAGTTGAATGTTATATTAGTGCATAAAGTCAAATACTCCTTTGACAGTAAAGTGGATTATTCAAACAGCATGCCAGAATTTGATGTTTATCAGCCCCAAAACCTCAATCGTATGCAGTGATTGAATGGAACTGGGTTTCAGTATTCTCATGCCCTTTCACTCATTCTTATTGTGAGTTTTTTTCCGGTCACAGCGTGGAAACAGGCCCTTCAGTCCACACAGTCCACAATCCACACTGACCAACGATCACCTGCACACTAGTTCTATTTTATCCCACTTTAGCATCCTACACACAAGGGGCAATTACAGAAGCCGATTAATCTACGAACCTGCACATCTTTGGAATGTGGGGGGAAATAGAGCACCAAGAGAAAACCCACGCAGTCACAGTGAGAGCGTACAAACTCTGTACAGACAGCACCCATCAAACTTGGATCTCTGGCGCTGCAAGGCAGCAACTCTACCGCTTTGCTACTGTACCACCCGAGTTTAACCTAACCCCATATGTCTTCTTTTCCAGAAATCACTTTTGTTATTAAAAAATTATCATTCTCTGATATAAAGTAAATAATGCTGAAATAATTAAAAATTAGAATATTGGCAGAGTCGCAAGTTCCTACAATTTCCTTTGAATCGGAAAATAAGATAATGAAATAAATTTGATAATCCGAGTTCTTTACCTTCAGCCTAGATTTTAATGATGAAGCCGAATACTGGATGAGTACAACAGATTTTATTCCACAGTGGGGTTCCTCCCTCTAAAATTTCTTCAGACCCAATGAGTGTCTCAAGGGCTCTTAGCAGGAGAAGGGAAGAACAGCTTTTCCAAGATTAATTGCTTTTTTTACAGAAAGGTAAAAGGAGTGTTACATTGATAATCTACAACCAATTACAATCTTAATACAATTCACATGGTTACAGATAAAACAAAACTTAACTCATTAATACAGGTCGCATGCTTCCAGGGAATCGCATTACCGAGGGAAGATCGAAACAACTTTTCATTCTTATCTTTACAATTCACGCCATTTCTGCAGGTGCACGACCTCGCTTCTGACTACAAAACACATCCCAATCCTCAAAGCTAATACTAGAAACAAAGCATCCATTCTGGAACAAAAGAAGCTTTTAGCGCCTTTCCACTCACAAGCTAATAAACACATTTTTCTCCACTGATAACATTGCTTCTTCAAACCAGCATCCATTTCACTGCATTACTACTTAAAGCAGGCATTCATTTTCTATTAGCTAAAACAACAACAAGAGTTATTTGTAACCGTCTACAATAAAATATTAATATCACTAATCAACTACACAAGCTAATGGCATCCTTATACGCTATAGATTCTCATTCCCTCCTTTTATCATTCCATGATAACCATTAAAGTTTAAAAAGTTCAATCCTTGTTTTAAAACCATAAACCACATTAGACACCTTCAGAGTAAAACGATGTCTTCAGATTCACTCATGTGGATAGAAAAACAAACCTCGAAGTACAAGCAGATCCAAACCTTGTTTATTTATTCAGAGAGGGAAATTACAACAATGCTCAGACGATCATTAGCACTGACACCACTGGGTCATAATGCACATTCTTCCCTGAGCTCTCATGGCAAGAGATTGCCAGGTGGAGAGAAGAAAAGCTCCTGGTGGAGAGAGGAAATGTTCTGAAAGCTTCCAAGAAAAATGGCACATAGGTGATGTTTCGGATAGGGACCCTTTTTCAGACTGTCTGTTACTGCAGCATTTTATGTTTTTTTAAATAAACCAGCATCTGATGTTCCTTGTTTCTACCATCTGCATGTCTTATCAAGCAGCTCCTTCCCCTCTTGTGGCCCCATCAGCCAACTCAAAACATGCAGGAATAGAATGGAAGCAGATCATTGCCAATGCTAATTGACTATCCCACCTGTTATCTGGCAACTGAATCATCCTATCAACAACTAGAGAGTGGACATGAGTTACTATCTACCTTATTGAAGGCCATCGGACTATCTTTAATCAGACTCTACCGTACTTGACCTTGCATCAAACCGTTATGCCTCTTGTCGTGTATCTGTTACAGCATCCCTCTCCCCATCAGAACTGCCCCCTTTAAGTCCAGGCTCAAAACCTATTTCTACTCCCTAGCGTTTGAGGCCCTCTGAGGGGGTGCTGTGAACTGTTTATGTGCTGTTATGTTTGTGTGCCACTGTATGTTCGTTTCTCAGTACCTGAACTGATGTACAGCACTTTGGTCAACGTGGGTTGTTTTTAAATGTGCTATACAAATAAAATTGACTTGACTTGACTGTGGAAGACTCGTTGCAATCATGTATGGTATTTCCACTGACTGGTTAGCATGCAACAGAAGCGTTTTATTGTACCGAGGTACACATGACACTAAACTAAAGTATATCAGGATGAAGATTTTCTATTATTTCTATTTTTTTTAGTTCTGATTTTCTGTCGTTTCCCAAAATTCCTTAATATCTTATAACAACAGATAATTATATCTGGTTCTTTCATGTAATTTTCATCCTTGCCCTTCTTGTGTCAACCCCTAGGACATAGCCAAGTTTTGTTTGTCCAAAATATATTTCATACTGATGTTTCTGAAACGGAATATGTCACATCTGCCCACTCCCTTAACCTATCTCTTCCTGCAATTTTATGCTTCCTTGCAGTCTCCTAGGAATGCACATTAATATGTCTCGCTTTGTTTGTTCACTTGTCTCCATGCCTGCCGGGTTTATTTTTAAACTGTGTCACAGCAAGACGGTGAACTGAGTGATCCAGAGTTAGAAGACCCAGAGGTTTCAGGGATTGTGCAGGAACTCCATTATTGAAGTGATGTTATGATTTGCTTCAATAGAGATGAATAACAGTATTTCACACTGTTTCATTTTCATCCTTGCCTCTTTTTTATTAAGGTTGTACACAGATAAAGTTTATATTAATGTAGTGGCAGTTTCTTTACCATCTCAAAGTCTCACTTCGATAGCCATTACTAATCGGGGATGAAATGTAGGTATAGCTTACGCACACGTCGCACCCTGATGTGACAAAAACGAATCTTCCAAACTTCTTTTCTTCATTAATTGGTTTTTATTAAAATAGCACAAATCAAAGAGTAATTCATCACTTTCCGTACTTTATCAACTGTATCTTCTTCAAACAATATCTCAGAATTCTTGTCGTTATTACCGTGTGGTTCTTACAAATATAACCGGTGCGAGCGTGTGGTAAAGAACTGTATGCTCACCATCCTCCGAGTCTAAACTGACCCACAACCTCTGTCGACACGCCAGCCTCATCCCATCTAGACACTCCCCATTACGCATTAAGTCACACCCACAAGCAGGCAAAAAGGACATAAACTAGAAATATTAAAGCATAGCCATAACACAATGACAATAACTGAATTAAGCATAAATGGCTCCAACAATTAATGTATGAGTAATCTGCCATTTAAGCAGAAGTGAGAAAGGTGACATTTGTGAGTGTCTGTCACTTCAATGCATTGAAAACCATCTCCAATTATGAGTTTTCTAAAAAAAATTATTGACACCATTGATTTGGTGATTACCAACTGCAACTATATAATTATGGTCTTGGTTTATTGCAGGGTATGCCTTTTAAGGAGGATGTTTAGTGAGTTGCAGTAGCCTGATTGTGATATAGTTTGGATACTCTAGTTCAATAATGAATGGTGTCAGAGTATAAATCTGTTGCAGTTATAGGCACAATGCCCATTAGGCAAGATATTGACAACTTGACTGTTGTGAATGTTTGGATTACACTTGCCACCTTTAGTTGACAGATGACTCTAACTGCTGTTCCAATCCTCATTTATAAACATTATTTGTGGTCTCAAAAAAAGTAAGAATATTCATCCAGTGTAAACCTAACTATGAAGATGCTGGTGGGGAGTATGTTAATCAGCTGGAATTCCTAATCGAATTGTGACTTCTCAGCATTTTCCCATGCCTCCTTATGCATGCCTGATTTGTCCTTTCCCAAATATAAGGTTCCAGAATAACTCCCGGGATGGGATAGCCAATTAAATGTAAATTGAATATTAAACCTGCTCTTTGTGGTCTGAAAGCCAACCATTTCATTGCATTTAATCTCAGTATCATCAAGGAGCATTTACTTTGAGGTTCAAGACCTTGCTTATTAACCACCCAAAGTAGCAACGGAATATTTTCCTCAGTGATGGTCTTGCTGAAGAACTCAACAGTGAGATATATAAAATGGATCAAATTGTCCAAAGAAATTTGTGACATCTGGATTAATGCCACCATAATCCATTAAATGGTTTCCCCATGAACCTCCACCCACCCCATCTCCTCTCAATTCTACTACTCATCAACCCACTTGGGACAAGTGACAAGTCAACCTATCAATCTGCATACAGTTGAATGGGATGGGGGGGAAGAGGAAACGAAGCACTTGAAGGAAACTGGGTGCACATGAGGTGCAGGTTGGGATGTATGTAGCAATGAGAAACTTGTAAGTGTGTGTCACCCAACAATCTATTGGGAACTGAGAAATGTGAACCTATTTTAATCATTGAACTCAGCTTAGAGCTGAGCCTTGTGAATTAAGAGCTTTCTTGACAAAAAAAAGATAGGTGTTTAGTTTATTATTGTCGAAGTACAGTAAAATGATTTTTTTGCATGCCATTTCAGTTAAATAAAATATAATACATGAATACAATCAAGTCATCTACAGTGCATAGATAAAAGATAAAGGTTACAATATTTAGTGCAAGATATAATATTGAAGTCCGATTAAAGATCTCCAAAGAGGTAGAAGTGAGGTCAGAACTGCACTCTAGCTGGTGAGAGAACAGTTCAGTTGCCTGATAACAGCTGGGAAGAAACTGCCCCATAATCTGGAGGTTTTCTGGAGTAACTCAGCAGGTCAGCCACCATCTCTGGAGAATGTGGATGGGTGACGTTTCGGGTCGGGACCCTTCTTCAGAGGTTTATTTGTACCCTAGCAAACATTTCAGTGTCTAGTTGTCATCTCACTGCAAGTTTATAAGCAATATGCAAATTGGCTTCAGCATTTTCTTGAAGCTGACTGCACCTCCAAATTGAAACGTTTGGGATGTTCAGCTGTAAATGGAATTGTGTCTGTGTTTTTCATTATTTTGTGTCAACCACATTGTGAGTTTGCAGGCTCATATCAGCAAAGTGTGGGCGGCTGGATTCCTCCCCCGAAGGACATTGCTGAACTATTTCTGTATTTATGGCAACAAGAGAACTAGTCAGAAATCATTAGATTTATTAAATTCAGTTTCATGGTTCTTGGTTGCAGGGTGAGGAACACAAGGGCCAGGCCACTGCACGTCAAGCTTATTTAAAAATTTTCTTGAGCTTCATATGGACATGTTGAATCATTTTGTGCGATGCACAGTCCCATTTCAAGAAGATGGGTAATTCCCTTTATCCCAGCATATTTGAATGCAGTAACTGGAATTATGAAATTTAAACCAAAATAAAAATTCTGGAAGTATTTGGGGCGCTGAGACACTGGTGCGGCACGATAGTGCAGTGGTAGAGTTGCTGCCTTACGGTTCCAGAGACTCGGACTTGATCTTGACGATGGGTGCTGTCTGTATGGAGTTTGTACATTCTCCCCGTGATCGTGTGGGTTTTCTCCAGGACCTCCAGTGTCCTCTCACACTCCAAAGACGCACAGGCTTGTAGGTTAATTGGCTTTGGTAAAAAAAACATTGTAAATTGTCCCTTGTGTATTGGATAGTGCTAGTGTATGGGGATCGCTGGTCGGAGCGGACTCTGTGGATGAAGGGCCTGCTTCTAGGCTGCATCTCTAAACTAAACTATTCAGTATAATAGGAAGCATGTGTGTTCAGAAAAAAACTTGCTGATCGTGTTCTGAAACTGCATTAGATCAAGCAGGTAAATATCCCCTCTGATTTGATTTATTTTTTCCCATTCAATCCCAACACCCTTATTGGTGAGAACTTGCCACAAACACAATCTTCCTTGCTAATCTCAAGGATGAGATTGGGAATTTGTTTAGGGAGGTGCGATCTAAAATTGCAAATGACGTCGACTTGCTAGAGTGACCCTCTGCCTCTCCATAACTCTCTGACAGTTTCAACACAAGTATACAAACTGGTAAAGAAAGCATATGGTATGCTAGCCTTGGAAGGAGTATTGTATGCAGTTCAGGTGGCCCTCTTACAGGGAGGATGTGGAGGCTTTGGAAATGGTGCAGGTATACCAGAATGATGCTTGGATTGTGATGTGTCAGCCCCCTCCCTCAGATATCGCTCTGATTCCTATCACTGGCTGACAGGCCAGGAGAGGCCAATCTTAGCATCATTGGTAACAACTGGGTCCAGTTAGCTGACATCAGTTGAGTTTATTGTCACGTATACCAAGGTACAGTGAAAAGCTTTTGGTTTGACATTGGATTGGAACACCTGAACCTCGTTTGCATTCTCCTTATAAAACCCAGGCATTCCAGCCAGAAGGGAGAAGGTGAGAGAGGAAGCAGGAGGAAGGGCGGAGAGCCACCCTGCTCTCGCTGTGTTCCCCAGTGTAGGTTCGCAAAAGACTGAGCCAACGTGACCATCCCGGGACCACCAGTGCCACCGTGTGATCAAGTCTGGGCTGCCGGGAGGAAGGCCTAAACAGCCAGCAACATAAATAAAACATATCACGTGAGTTCACCCTACTGCCATTGTTGGTGTGGTCACTGCCGAACCTGGCATCTTCCCGAGGCAACAGGGAGTATGAGCAACAGGAGGACGTTGGACAGACTTGGACTGCTTTCCCTGGAATGCTGGTGGAGGCAGGGAGACCTAATATCATATCATATCATATCATATATATACAGCCGGAAACAGGCCTTTTCGGCCCTCCAAGTCCGTGCCGCCCAGTGATCCCCGTACATTAACACTATCCTACACCCACTAGGGACAATTTTTACATTTACCCAGCCAATTAACCTACATACCTGTACGTCTTTGGAGTAATAAAAGTATATAAAAGTATGGGAGGCATTGGTAGGGTGGACAGTTGGAACCTATTTTCCAAGATGGAAATATCAAATGCTAGAGGGCATAGCTTTAAGTTAAATGGAGCAAAGTTTGAAGGAGATGTGAGGGCAAATGGTCTACACAGCGAGTGTTGAGTGCCTGGAACATGTTGCTAGATGTGGTGGTGGAGGCTGACGTGATAATGGCATTTAGGAGACTTCTGGATGGGTACATGGATATGCAGCAAATGGAGGGATATGAATTATGTGCAGGCAGGTATGCCTGTGCTGTATTGTTCAATATTCTAACTCCATTCCTTTGTCTATGTTCGTTTGACTACTTCCTCACTTTGCCACTGCTTCCATTGACTCATGGACCAGATAATGTTGTTTCCATGGTCATCTAGTTTCACCCTTTCAGATACATTACCTCCTTCCCCTCCTCCCTGCAGTTTAACAAGCTTTTTTTCTCTCCTTCCCAGTCTTGACAAAGGATCTTCGAACTGAAACGTTAACTTGGTTCCTTCCCACAGATGCAGCAGGAGCTCCTGACTATTTCCCCCTTTTTCTGTTTAAATTATCATTGTTAAACTTACCACTGGCTATTTTGTACCATGAGAGTTAATACAACGGGAATGTAACACAGACAAGTGCATGTAACATAGCTGATACATTTTAGTGCAAACCGTTCATGTTAAGCAAATATTCTTTCAAGGCATTCCTTAAGCATGAAGGTGTCTCAATGTACTTTGTTGTTGAAAGAAGCCAAAAAACATCTCAGTTCACAATGTACTTCATTATTTTTGATGACAGTAAAAGTTTCCTTCAGCAGTCACGACCTTGCCTCCTCTCCTTCCCCCTCCAGGAATTAGTTGTAGGTTTTCTTTTTTTCCCCTGCTTGCTTCCAAAAGAGTTGGCGTTGGAAAAGTTTGGCTTTTGCGAATCCTTTGGGCTGTGCACTAATGATACCAGTGTTCTCGATCTGTGGGTGGATAAGGTGTATTATCTCGCTGAGCAACGTGCTCTGAACAGAAATTGGCAGTCAGATAGACTCAGATCACTTGAGCCCTCCTGGCGATCGTTTCTGACTCACCATTAGCAGCCTGCCGCTGCAGAACTGCACTGGAATTTGATAGCCTGAGGGGAAGAGGTGCAAAGGGAAACCAACTAAAGGACAAAAGCAAAACCCAGAAGTGCAGAACTGACCCATGGTTGAATAGTGCAAGTATTGCAGGTTTTTACTCCATCTCTACTTATCCCCAGGTAGGTGAACACTGAGCAGTTATACATCAGAACTATTTGAACGATGTCAGGCAAAATGTAATTCTTCTTAAAAGCTGCTCTCCCATCAAGACCAGGGTGCGATCCATGTGATCACGTTCAGTGCATTCAGAAAGTATTCAGACCCCTTCATTTTTTCCACATTTTGTTATGTTACAGCCTTATTTTAAAATTGATTAAATTTGGGGTTTTTTAATCATCAATCTACACACAATACCCCATAATAAAAAAGCGAAAACAGGTGTTTAGAAATTTTTGCAAAGTAATTAAAAAGAAATAACTGAAATATCACATTTACATAAGTATTCAGACCCTTTACTCAGTACTTTGTTGAGGCACCTTTGGCAGCGATTACAGCCTCGTCTTCTTGGGTATGATGCTACAAGCTTGGCACACCTATATTTGTGTAATTTTTCCCATTCTTCTCTGCAGATCCTCTCAAGCTCTGTCAGGTTGGATGGGGAGTGTCGATGCACAGCTATTTTCAGGTTCCTCCAGAGATGCTCGATCGGGTTCAAGTCCGGGCTCTGGCTGTGCCACTCAAGGACATTCACAGACTTGTCACGAATCCACTCCTGTGTTGTCTTGGCTGTGTGCTTAGAGTCGTTGTCCTGTTGGAAGGTGAACCTCCGCACCAGTCTGAGGTCCAGAACGTTCTGAAGCAGGTTTTCATCAAGGATCTCTCTGTACTTTGCTCCATTCATCTTTCCCTCGATCCTGACTTGCCACTGAAAAACATCCCCGCAGCATGATGCTGCCACCACAATGCTTCACCACAGGTCTGGTATTGGCCAGGTGATGAGCAGTGCTTGGTTTCCTCCAGATGTGACGCTTGGCATTCAGGCCAAAGAGTTCAATCTTGGTTTCATCGGACCAGAGAAACTTGTTTCTCATGGTCTGAGGGTCTTTAGGTGCCTTTTGGCAAACTTCAAGCGGGCTGTCATGTGCCTTTTACTGAGGAGTGGCTTCCGTCTGGCCACTCTACCATAAAGGCCTGATTGGTGGAGTGCTGCAGATATTGTTATCCTTCTGGAAGGTTCTCCCGTCTTCACAGAGGAAATCTGGAGCTCTGTCAGAGTGACCATCGGGTTCTTGGTCATCTCCCTGACCAAAGCCCTTCTCCCCAGATTGCTCAGTTTCGCCGGGTGGCCAGCTCTATGAAGATTCCTGGTGGTTCCAAAGTTCTTCCATTTAAGAATGATGGAGGCCACTTTGCTCTTTGGGACCTGCAATGCTGCAGAAATTGTTTTATAATCTTCCCCGGATCTGTGTCTCGACACAATCCTGTCTCCGAGGTCTACGGACAATTCCTTCGTCTTTATGGCTTGGTTTGTGCTCTAACATGCACTGTCAACTGTGGGATCTTATATAGACAGGTGTGTGTCTTTCCAAATCATGTCCATCAATTTAATTTACCACTGGTGGACTCCAATCAAGTTGTAGAAACATCTCAGGGATAATTAATGGCACCAGGATGGACCTAGACTCCACTTTGAATGTCATAGCAATGGATCTGAACACTTATGTAAATGTGATATTTCAGTTATTTCTTTTTAATTACTTTGCAAAAATTTCTAAACACCTGTTTTCGCTTCTTCATTCTGGGGTATTGTGTGTAGATTAATGATACAAAAAATGAATTTAATCCATTTCAAAATAAGGCTGTAAGGTAACAAAATGTGGAAAAAGTGAAGGAGGTCTGAACTTTGAAGTGAAGGGGGGCATTCAGTACTTTCTGAATGCACTGTATATGCGCTAACTCTGGTGAGCACTCACCTTTCTGGGACTATTTGGGGGTGATCTCTGAACATGAAAGTCTCATAGCTGGAAGAATTATTACTGTTACCCTGCAGTGTTTTTTTAATTATATATTACATTGTAAATTATTTGAGCATACTTAGATTTTTCAAGCATAATAGATGGACAGAATATGACTCAGGTCACCATTTGGGCCTTAATGTTTGCACCTAGTGTTTGAAACCACCTTAATCTCTCTCCATTTTCTTTCTCTTTGTACATATCCCCTTTCAAAAATTATATCTGATCTATTCTCACCTCTTTCAGGCAGTGTGTTTACTGTATTTTCCTTTGCAGATTCCTTTTCGTTTCCCAGTGATCTTAGACAATAGACAATAGGTGCAGGAGTAGGCCATTCGGCCCTTCGAGCCAGCACCGCCATTTAATGTGATCATGGCTGATCATTCTCAATCAGTACCCCGTTCCTGCTTTCTCCCCATACCCCCTGACTCCGCTATCCTTAAGAGCTCTATCTAGCTCTCTCTTGAATGTATTCAGAGAATTGGCCTCCACTGCCCTCTGAGGCAGAGAATTCCACAGATTCACAACTCTCTTAGTTTTTCCTCATCTCTGTTCTAAATGGCCTACCCCTTATTCTTAAACTGTGGCCCCTGGTTCTGGACTCCCCCAACATTGGGAACATGTTTCCTGCCTCTAACATGTCCAACCCCTTAATAATCTTATACGTTTTGATAAGATCCCCTTTCACAGTCCCGCCAATGACAGTCCCGCCATTCCGGGAATTAACCTAGTAAACCTACGCTGCACGCCCTCAATAGCAAGAATATCCTTCCTCAAATTTGGAGACCAAAACTGCACACAGTACTCCAGGTGCGGTCTCACTAGGGCCCTATACAACTGCAGAAGGACCTCTTTGCTCCTATACTCAACTCCTCTTGTTATGAAGGCCAACATTCCATTGGCTTTCTTCACTGCCTGCTGTACCTGCATGCTTCCTTTCAGTGACTGATGCACTAAGACACCCAGATCACGTTGTACGTCCCCTTTTCCTAACTTGACACCATTCAAATAATAATCTGCCTTCCTATTCTTACCACCAAAGTGGATAACCTCACACTTATCCACATTAAACTGCATCTGCCATGCATCCGCCCACTCACACAACCTGTCCAAGTCACCCTGCAACCTCATAGCATCTTCCTCACAGTTCACACTGCCACCTAGCTTTGTATCATCGGCAAATTTGCTAATGGTACTTTTAATCACTTCATCCAAGTCATTGATGTATATTGTAAATAGCTGCGGTCCCAACACCGAGCCTTGCGGTACCCCACTAGTAACTGCCTGCCATTCTGAAAGGGACCCATTTATCCCCACTCTTTGCTTTCTGTCTGTCAACCAACTTTCTATCCATGTCAATACCCTACTTCCAATACCATGTGCTCTAATTTTGCCCACCAATCTCCTATGTGGGACCTTGTCGAAGGCTTTCTGAAAGTCGAGGTACACCACATCCACCGGCTCCCCCCTGTCAATTTTCCTAGTTACATCCTCAAAAAATTCCAGTAGATTAGTCAAGCACGATTTCCCCTTCGTAAATTCATGCTGACTCGGAACGATCCTGTTACTGCGATCCAAATGCTCCGCAATTTCGCCTTTTATAATTGACTCCAGCATCTTCCCCACCACTGACGTCAGACTAACTGGAGATCTTCAATCTCGTCTGGTGAAATTGTGTCTTTTTGTGTAGTTTCAGCTCTTCCCACTGCTATGACAGGGATATCATGTATGTACCATCTTTTAGTGTGGAAATTTCTTCTCTGTTTTCTGTGGAGTCAGTTACTTCAAACATCAATAAAGAGTATTTTCTTTATTGGCAGCAACCGATCTTCATCTTCCTACAACACAAAGGAACTGCAGATGCTGGTTTATACCAGAGATTGACACAAAATGCTGGAGAAACTCAGCGGGTCAGGCAGCATCTCTGGAGAAATAGATAGGTGAAGTTTTGGGTCAGGATTCTGCTTGAGGCTAATTGAATGGGGGGGGGGGGGGGGGAGGGGGGGGGGGTTACTGGAAGCAGGAAAATACCAGCGCAAATCAGGGCCGGCAACAGATTACCTCAGGCAGGGCGGATCTCTGATCGGCCAATTGTTTTGGGGAAGGAGAGTGTTTGTAGAAATTACCTAAAATTAGAGAATTCAACATTCATACTGCTGGGTTGTCAGCTACCCAAGTGAAATATGAGGTGCTGTTCCTCCATTTTGTGTGTAGCCTCACTCTGGCAATGGAGGAGGCCCAGGCCGTAAAGGTCTATAAGGGAAGGGAAGTTTAAATCCTCCTAAAATCAGTCTGAAGAAGGGTCCCGATCTGAAACGTCACTTATCCATTTTCTCCAGAGATGATGCCTGGCCTGCTGAGTTATAACAGAATATTGTGTGTATCTTTGATCTATTTATGAATGTGTATAATTTACTTGTCTATTGATGTTTGCACATTTGCTTTAAGTTTAGACTATCTCAAGTCTAAACTTTAGTGATACAGCATGGAAGCAGGTGCTTTATTTGTTGAGGATGTGACAAGTAAAATGGATGAGCAGGAGCCAGTGGATGTAGTGTATCTGGACTTTCAGAAATCCTTTGATAAGGTCCCAAACAGGATATTAGTGGGCAAAATTAGAGCACATGGTATTGGGGGTAGGGTATTGACATGGATACAGAATTGGTTGGCAGACAGGAAGCAAAGAATAGGAACAAACGGGTCCTTTTCAGAATGGCAGGCAGTGGCGAGTGGAGTGCCGCAAGGCTCGGTGCTGGGGCCGCAGCTATTTACAATATATATTAATGATTTGGATGATGGAATTTAAAGTAACACTAGCAAATTTGCAGATGACACAAAGCTGGGTGGCAGTGTGAACTGCAAAGAGGATGTTAGGAGGTTGCAGGGTGACTTGGACAGGTTGAGTGAGTGGGCAGATAATGGCAGATGCAGTATAATATAGATAAATGTGAGGTTATCCACTTTGGTGGCGAAAACAAGGAGGCAGATTATTATCTCAATCGTGTCAGATTAGGTAACAGGGAAGTGCAACGAGACCTGGGTGTGATTGTACACCAGTCACTGAAAGTAATCATGCAGTTACAGGAGGCAGTGAAGAAAGCGAATGGCATGTTGGCCTTCATAACGGGAGGATTTGAGTATAGGAGTAAAGAGGTCCTTCTGCAAGACCGCATCTGGAGTATTGTGTGCAGTTTTAGTCTCCTAATTTGAGGAAGGACATCCTTGCTATTGAGGCAATGCAGCATCGGTTCACGGGGTTAATCCCCGGGATGGTGGGACTGTCATATGAGGAAAGATCAGAAAGACTGGGCTTGTATTCACTGGAATTTAGAAGGATGAGAGGGGATCTTATAGAAACATATAAAATTATAAAAGGACTGGACAAGCACGATGCAGGAAAAATGTTCCCAATGTTGGGGGAGTCCAGAACCAGGGGCCACAGTCTAAGAATAAAGGGGAGACCATTTAAAACTGAGATGAGAAAAAACTTTTTCACCCAGAGTTGTGAATTTGTGGAATTCTTTGCCACAGTGGAGGCCGATTCACTGGATGAATTTAAAAGAGAGTTAGATAGAGCTCTTGGTGCTAGCGGAATCAAGGGATATGGGGAGAAGGCAGGCATAGGTTACTGATTGTGGATGATCAGCCATG
This sequence comes from Rhinoraja longicauda, assembly GCF_053455715.1. Lineage (NCBI taxonomy): Eukaryota > Metazoa > Chordata > Chondrichthyes > Rajiformes > Arhynchobatidae > Rhinoraja > Rhinoraja longicauda. The sequence goes on along the minus strand of NC_135956.1, from coordinate 37,840,299 downwards.
ATCACAATGAATGGCAGTGCTGGCTCGAAGGGCCAAATGGCCTCCTCCTGCACCTATTTTCTATGTTTCTAAGTTCAGCCCACCGAGTCTGTGCTGACCAGCAATCACCAGTACACTAGTTTTATGGTACACCTGTTTCGCACCCTCTCAACTAAGTGTACTTTAGAGAAGCCATTTAACCTACAAACCTGCAGACTTTTGCAATGTCGGAGTAAACTGGAGCACCCAGGGAAAACTCAAGCGGTCGCAGGTAGAACGTACAAATTCCATGCATAATTAGGATTGACCCCTGTTTTTGGCGTTGTAAAGCAGCAACTCTGCCACTGCGCCGCCCCAAGCTTGACGTTATGCTGGAACAATCTTCTAAACACTTCCGTGAGCATGTGATGTTTCTCCACCCCCTCTTCCCCACCTCCCCCTCTTCCCCTCGCCCCTCTTTGACTGCTGCAATTAGAATACCACAATGAATGCCTAAGAGTGCTGGATCACGAGCAACATCGTCGGTGCAGCATTTCTGCTAATATTTCTCCACACACTGGTGTTTCATATGCAATTCCGTGAGGGTATTGTTTAGAAATGCTGACTTTTCTCAACTGCATTAAATTTGAGCAAAGCTCTGTGAAAAGTATTATTTCATAAAAACGTCTGCTCGCTCCCTCAGCAAACAAATCTCTGGGCGGAGGCAGAGAGCTTTACTTGTCATCTACTGCTATACTAAACATGCCTTTGAAAACTTCACAGGGGCAATGGTTTGATCTGACGTGAGGATCAGCATGATGGGTATCGCCCACTCACTTCGTGTCATACTGCAATACCACCCACGCGTGCAGCACACCTTTTCAATCTCTGTTTTCAGTGCATAAGGCATAGGGTTGAGGTTTCCAATAGATTTATCGACTGACACTCCCTATCTGTCTGAAGAAGGGTCTCGACCCGAAACGTCACCCATTCCTTTTCTCCTGAGATGCTGCCTGACCTGTTGAGTTAGTCCAGCATTTTGTGAATAAATACCTTTGATTTGTACCAGCATCTGCAGTTATTTTCTTACACTCCCTATCTACAGACATTCCCCGACTTACCCACTTATGTAAATAATTCTGTGCTCAGTCCCTGGTGCAATCAAGGCTGTTTGTAATTCCCATAGGACTCTACAATCACTCAAGTTTACATTGGAAACAAGCTGGTAATGGTGGCGGTGCTTACCCAGAAGGCTGCATGCCGCAGAAAGTGCTCCACTAGTGAGACAGAACTCAAGTTGGCCATAGTGATGTTACTTTCCCAGAAGGCCGTGCACTGTGGAATGGACACCCCTAGACAGTTAAAACTCTCAGTTATTTTGGGCAGGGCTCGCACAAATTTTGATTTGAGTAAGGATTCACAGAAAGTGACCCTTACGTAAGTCGGGGAGTAGCTGTGTATGTTTTATGCCCTTTGATCTTCATGCAGGAGTACTTAAACATGTTTTCCTGTTCATGTGTATATTTGCAGCTCGTTTGTCAATTCATCCTCAACACTTTCAGTTTTTTTTCACGGCAAGATCAGTTTGGTTAATGTAATCACCAGTGTAGTTTTGAGCTTTGACACCTTGCCATTATACAGAACCACATGTTCCATTTGTACAAAGGTTTTCAGAGACTTGCCTGAGTACATTGTCAATTTTGAAGAGGTTCTCACAACTGAGACAATGTCTGTTTTTTTTTTAAATGTCCCTTCCTGTGACTGAATAATCTGCATTTTTCACAATCAATGTCCTTAATTTTTGTTTTGTCACTTCCAGTAAATAGCGTCAGCCTGTGTTCCTTCTGTTGTTCATCCATCTCAATGTTATGTAAACCTCTCTTCTGCAGTTTCCATTGCAGTTATTTCTCTTGCATTGGGCCTTTGCATGGTTGCCTTTATTTTGATTCTGTCTAGACTTGCACACAATGCTTTATTTCCTTGCTTGTTGTAATTAAAACATTTTGCAGCATTAAACCTTGAGTTGAATGTCTCCATGGCAATTGGAATAGTTTCTCGCAATAGTTATTTTTCCTGGATTCAATATATATATATATACTGCGTTTATACTAACATGCTGCATTTGTCAGCACACTTTTAATTTTGGGGGGGAAATTTCCATAGATGTGACTATCCTGTATGTCTGTTTGCATGTTTAATAATTTAGATTTTTCATAAAATAGACCTAAATTATTAAACATGCAAACAGAGTGGATGTGTTCAACCAACCAACCAACCACAAGTCTGCACACAAATCTATGTGAAATCTAAAAATGCATTGAGATTCAATGCCAAGACCAGTTTTTAGAATAACTATAGTCACTTTACCTTTTGAATCCTGAACTTGCAATTTTTCCATGTTTTTGATTGCTCTGCATTGAAATTGTTTTACAGTGTCTCCGCTACAATACAGTGTAAAAAATCTGATGTGCTTAGAACTTTGGTCCTAGACTGGCAGGCTTCTCAGGGTGCTATTCCTATGAATATCCTAACACTCTAAATTCACTTATTGTTTTTAGAAGTTACAGCGGATTATAATAATAAATGTGCCAGAAAATTGAGTTAAAAGGGAGCAAGGGAAATAAGACCTCTGAGTTTAAAGGGAATGGGGCAAGCATCTGTATTTCCTCCGGAATTTCTCCCACATCCCAGAGATGTGTCGATTTTATTACATTAATTGGCTGTGGTCAATTGCCATTAGTGGTAGAACGAGGAAGAAATTAAGGTATATTTGGGGAGAATAAATTGGGATTAGGGTAAATGCATACTTGACGTGAGCTACCATGTTTCTAAAGTACCAATATGTCAGGCTACAGAACTGTGTCTCGGACATGGTATTGAGCAACACAGAGGCCCCTCAGGGGACGGCCCTCTCTCCTTTCCTGTTCACCATCTGCACCTCAGACTTCAGATATAACTCGGACTCCTGCCACCTGCAGAAGTTTTCAGATGACTCTGCAGTTGTGGGCTGCATCAGTGAGGGGAGGGAAGCTGAATACAGAGGTGTAATCAACGACTTTGTTGAGTGGTGCGGGCTGAATCACCTGCAGCACAATGCCGACAAGACTAAGGAGTGATGGATTTTAGGAGGAGAGGAACAACCCTGTCCGCTGTCTCTATCAATGGTGTGGATGTGCAGTTTACCAGGGAGTACAAATACCTTGGAGTGCACCTGGACAGTAAACTGGACTGGTCCAGGAACGCTGAGGCCCTTTACAAGAAGGGACAGAGCCGGCTGTACTTTTTGACAAGGCTCCGCTCCTTCAATGTCTGCAGTAAGATGCTGCAGATGTTTTACCAATCGGTGGTAGCCAGTGCCATCTTCTTCGCTGCCATGTGCTGGGGCAGCAGGGCGAAGACTGCGAATGTCAATAGAATTAAACTCATCAGGAAGGCTGGCTCCATCCTGGGGGCGCAATTGGATTCATGGGCGGTGGTCTTGGAGGGGAGGATGGTTCTCAAACTGCGGAACATTCTGGACAATACAGCTCACCCCCTCCATGACACACAGGTCAATCTGAGGAGTACCTTCAGCAACAGACTGGTTCCACTAAGATGCAGGACAGAACGCCACAGGAGATCCTTTCATCCCGGTGGCTATCAAACTGTATGACTCCTCCCCCTTCTGTCATGGGGTAGACAAAGACTGAGACTGACTCCCCCCCTCCCCTCCCCAATCTTTGCACATTCCCCAATCCTTTCCACTTGTCACTTTAATTTCATGTTTCATGTATTTTGTGTATTTTGTGTTTTTATGACTGTTGGCAGATCAATTTCCCTCCTGGGATAAATAACGTTCTATCATATCGTATATCAAGGACAATCTCACCCCAGTCACTCCCTCTTCTCCCCTCATCCCCTTAGGCAAGAGGTGTAGAAGTGTGAGAACGCACACCTCCAGATTCGGGGACAATTTCTTCCCAACTGTTATGAGGCAACTGATCCACTCTACCAACAACTAGGAAGCAGTCCTGAGCAACCATCTACCTCATCGGAGACCATTGGACTCTTTAATCGGATTTTACTGGACTTTATCTTGCATTGAACGTTATTCCCTTGATCATGTTTCTGTACACTATGGATGGCTCGATTGTAATCATGTATTGTCTTTCCTCCAACCGGTTAGCACTGAACAAAGCTTTTTACTGTACCTCGGTAAAGGTGACAATAAACTAAAGTTCATCTTCAACTTCATGGACTGAGTGGGCTGAGAGATCTGTTTGCCTGTGCATGTCTTGACAACTTCTAGGAGCTATAAACAAGGTGTACCTTTCTCCTCAATTTTCCCCTCAGAGCACCTCTCTGTAACTTTCTGTTAATATTGTTGTAGACCGGTTGTCACATGATTGAACTTTTAATTAATTTAAGTATAGCCACAGTTATTGTTCATTCGCAAAATTACCACTGAATAAAAAATGGGAGTGAAGATGCTACCCATGCAGATTACTAAAAGGATATTTAATAAATTTTAACTTAAGATTGAAGGGATATTTGCATTCTCCTGGGTCTTGACTGACTTCACGATGAAGATGTTGCCAAGACCCGTGTGCCTGAGCCATAGGGAGAGGTTGAGCAGGCTAGGACTCCATTCCTTCGAGCGCAAGAGGATAAAGGGTGATCTTCTGGAGGTGTACAAAATCATGAGCGGAATAGATTGGGTAAACGCAGAGCCTCTTGCTCAGAGTAGGGAAATCGAGAATCAGAGGACATAGGTTAATTGGAACCCGAGGGGTAACTTTTTTACACACCGGGGGGGGTGGATGTATGGCAATAGCTGTCAGAAGAGGTACTTGAGGCATATACTATTGCAACATTTAGGAAGCATTTTAACAGGCACTTGAATAGGACAGGTTTAGAGGGTATTAGGCCAAATGCAGGCAGGTGTTAGTATAGATGCGACATGTTGGTCTGTGTGGGCAAGTTGGGCCAGAGAGCCTATTTCCACACTGTATGACCGCATGATTCGTTGGAGAGAGTATAGCACTGAACATTTTGCAATTCAAAAATAGTCATACATCCCAACAGGCTGGTGCTGGTGATTACTGTTGTCAGTGGAGGTTGAGGAATGGAAGGTTTATATCCGTATTGCACCATTGTGGTTCCCCAAAGTACTTTTCAGCTAACTAAGTGTACTTTTGGCCTGTAATTACTATTGTAATTTAGGTAATACAGCAGCCAATTTGCACATCACAAATTCTTTGCAAAAGCAAATGACACTGGCCAAATTATCTCTTTTAAGTGTGTTAATCTTTTCCTTCCACTTAAAACCCCTCAGTTTATTGCTCAATTTGTAGGTTTCTTGCACAGCATTCCTAACCAGAGTCTTGGATGACAGCTTCAGGAATAGGATCTGAACTTGCAAGCTTCTGTCCACAAGAGCAGACATGCTATCTGAGCCATGGCTGACTTCAAGACTTTACTTTAGACTTTAGAGATACAGCGCAGAAACAGGCCTGTCGACCCACCGAGTCCGGGCTGACCAGCAATCACCCCGTACACTAGCACTATCCTACACACTAGAGACAATGTACAATTTTACCAAAGCCAATTAACCTACAAACCTGTACGTCTTTGGAGTGTGGGAGGAAACCGGAGAACCCAGAGAAAACCCATGTGGTCACAGGGAGAATATGCAAACTCCGCACAGACAGTACCCATTGTCCAGATCAAACCCTTCCACAATTAATCACAAGGAGACTGTGAAGATAGCCGAGAAGATCTAATTGAAAAGACGGAGACAAAGCTGTTTGTAAATATTTTTGTTATTACTTTTTGACTAAAAGTCAAATGGTGATAATGAATAGCATTTTCTTGAAAGTTATGTTGCAGATTGGGTGTGAGGAAGAAATAATCAATTTTGTATTTTTGAGTAACATGCAGAATATTCTGATGCTGACAGTGTATGATAGTGTTGAATCATTTGTTTTAGCTGAAGCACAATGTAGACTTGTTGCAGGTGTCCCTGGCAAAAGACTGGCAGTCGAGTCAATAATTTGGATATATTCTGCACATGGTTGATAGAATGCACTGCACTACTGCTGCACAAAATTTGTAAGAGAAGTAGAGCAACGCTAACTAATGGCCTGTTTGATAATCTAGACATATGTGTTTTTGGATACAAGGAACTGCAGATGCAGGTTTACAAAAAAAGAAGACACAAAGTGCTGGAGTAACTCAGCGGGTCAGGCAGCATCTCTGGAGAACATGAAGAGGTGACATTTTGGTTCAGCACCCTTCTTCAGAGAGCTTTTGGAAGTCTTTTCCTCTTTCTTTCTCATTCAACTCAGTAAGACCTTAAGGAAAATAATGCTTATAATGAAACCATGTAAAATAAAATAGTAAATCTTTACCCATTATCTCATTCAAATTAGGTTTTGCAGCAATCATGTTGGATTAAGTGAACTATCACTGTCCCAATTACTGTATGCTAAATGCCATGTAGAAATGGAAATGCAGTGGATTGAGTTTCCTGCTGTTATCTCTTCAGCAGGCAGAATTTGCTTTTTCAGCCTATTTCCATACACCTTGCTGGCTGAAATCATTTTGACAACTGAATTGGCTGCAGCACAAAAGGCATAATTTGAACTGCGCAATATTCTGGATCTATCCCATTTAGCATAATGAATGCAGGAACCTTCTTGCTGCATTGGTTTAATGCATTTATGACAAAGAAATCCAGATTCTACTAGTTGACAACCATGTTGTGTCTGCAGATTTCCTGCAAAATGTTCCCTCCACAAATCTTGAGGATGTGGAATAACCTTTATCCATTTATCTGCAAATGAGCAGGGTGAAATTATAATTGCTTTTCCCTTCCCTTTTTCCTTCAGAAGGTGGTGATGAGGGGAAAGGTCAATATCCTGCTGCATCCTTTCGACACAGCCTTCTTCACTGTCCACAACTCCAGCAATTGTGATGTTGTCTGTAAACTTACAAAACGACCCACCCATCTCCATTTATATCTGAGTCATTTATATATATCATAAATATCAGAGATCTCAGCACAGATAGGTCAGCAGAATATTGTCCAGCCATATTAATGCCCTTCCACCACTATCTGTCTTCCATTCATAATCCAAACTAGTAGATCCCATGCTTCTTCATCCTCTGGATCAACCTACCATGAGGGATTTTGTCAAATGCCTAACTAAAATCCATGTAGATGATATCCCACTGCCCTATAGTCTTGAATCACCTTAGTCACCACTTCAACAAAACTCATTCAAGTTGGTTAAATATGACCTGCTGTGGTCAAAGCCGTACTGACTGTGCCTAACTTTCCAATTCCCTTCCAAATACAAGTAAATCCTACCCTGGAGGATCCTCTCTCCCCACCACTGATGTGAATGATGGGGAGGGCCCTGTTGGCCTATAATTTGCTGGATTATCTCCACTTCCCTTCTTGAACAAAGGGACAACACGGTTTACTCTTGAAGTACTCTAAATAACTTGTCACTAAATTCTACTCCTTGGAGTTTATGGAAGTCCCAAGGGACTGTTATTCTTGCAAGTGGTCACTCTTGATGAACACACAACATGAATTTGCCCAGCGGCAAGTTTTTCTGGTTGCTTTTAAGCATTGATGTATTGTAGCATTAGACTCGATTTTGCAATAAAGCCTCGAGCTAAACATGTTGCGGTCAATTTTGTAGCTTGAAGACGATTTAAAACCGTGAAGTATAGAAATGGTTCTTATGCTTTCACCTGATAAATAATTGGTTAACATTTCATAAATTCACAATGTAGCACAGTGGCACAACTGGTAAGAATTGGCACAACAAGGGGTGTATCAGTACCTTCCCAACAGAATTCTCACTGGAGTTTGTGATTTTTTCCTGTGACTGTGGGGTATCTTCTGGTTGCTCTGTCTTCTGAAGACATGCAGGTTGGCAAGTTATTTGCCCACTATAGGTAGCCTGTAGTTTGAGTAGTAGAAACAAAGAGATGTAGGTAGCTAAAAAAAAATGGGTTTGTGTAAATAGGGGTTAATGGTCAACATGGATGGACAGCGGTCAAAAGGCCTACTTTTATACTCTGATTTTATGATTCCACATTCCTGCCGAGGTTGAGACATTGAAATCCAATCATTTAATATTAAGGCTGGGAACAGAATTTCTAACATTATGTACTTAGCATAAAGCAAATGAACTGTTTGAAACTGTGTTTTGAAATAGTTGAGCTTGCATTTGTGCTAAGTCCAACACTTACGGCAAAGAAATGGCAGTTACCTTCAAAAAGTTTAATGTTATTTCTAATCCACTGGAGCATTAGTACAATGATGTAGGTAATTGTATATGATTGTAGGATTCCATTTACTAAGAAACGGCCACATGTCACTGACCTTTTGATTGGAAAGGAAACATACTACCACAAGAATTTAATGAAGTATTGAATTCAATATTTACAAGTGGAAATCATTGTTTCTGACTCCTAAATTGCCACAGCAAAGTGAGGCAGGAGTCTTAAGGATTGGACTGGGTGATAAGGGAAATAACCAGATCAAATATAAAGCTAATGTCAGTAAACATTACTGTGGAACTACTGGATTGTCATTATATTAAAAAACATCTAGTTCACTGATGCCCTTCAGGGAATGATATCTGTCATCCTTGTGTAGTAAGCTGGAAAATAATTAAAATGGATTGGGAGAATGAAAGGATATTAGTAAATTAGAACTCAAATTTTTAAAAGTGGACTGTGTGCACATATCATGATGTTATTAATCATATTTGTGCTTAACATTATTATAAATGTTTCTTAAATGGGATTAGCCAAATAGCTAATTACATTTATTTCGCCCCTCCTATCTCCCTCCACCTACATTCCTTCCTCTGGCTTCACAATTTACAACTCTTCAATCCTTCTGTCTCACACTTTTTATTATTTCATCTCTGGCCTTTGTCCAGCCATCTGCCCATCAAAAACCCTCCTGGCATGCGTTCACCTGCTACCTGCCACTCTTATCGAAACGTATAAAATTATTAAGGGGTTGGACACGTTAGAGGCAGGAAACATGTTCCCAATGTTGGGGGAGTCCAGAACCAGGGGCCACAGTTTAAGAATAAGGGGTAAGCCATTTAGAACAGAGATGAAGAAAAACTTTTTTAGTCAGAGAGTTGTGAATCTGTGGAATTCTCTGCCTCAGAGGGCAGTGGAGGCCAATTCTCTGAATACATTTAAGAGAGAGCTAGATAGAGCTCTTAAGGATAGCGGAGTCAGGGGGTATGGGGAGAAGGCAGGAACGGGGTACTGATTGAGAATGATCAGCCATGATCACATTGAATGGCGGTGCTGGCTCGAAGGGCCGAATGGCCTTCTCCTGCACCTATTTTCTATTGTCTATTGTCTATTGATTGAAATATCATTGATCCATGTGCTCCAGTAATGTTGCCTGACCCGCTGAGTTACTCCAGCAATTTGTCTTTTTTTTTTAGCTAAATAGCCGGTTGGAACAATTTGTTTTCAAATTGGTGAATTATTATTAAATTTGCTTGTTTTCCACCTCCCCTTCTCCAACCCCTGCCCCCGACCCCTCTGTTTCTCCCAAAGCGGGCAGTTGTTCAAGCAGCTGTCACTTGCGTGGTACTGAATGAACAGCTCCTCATGAGCTCAGTACTGGGAACAAGTGCACCACTATCTAAATCCACACAGATTGCACGTGAGTTGAATGTCAGCCTTTTATGGATTAGAACATATACTGCAGGAAACTATTACAGTGAATCAAGAAAGGACATATTTCATGCAAACATAGCTTTTGTTTTAGTGACTTTCATAGTTTTAATTGCAGTAGTTCATTTTTATATGACAGTTTTGTTTTGTTTTTCTAAACCATTATTGTATCTGCAGAAGAAATTATTTGCAGCATGTTGTTTTTGGATCAATAACGTATGTTTAGGACTTAATCAATCACCTGGGCACTGGATACTTTATCCAAACAATTGATACCAGATTACCAGTGTAAAAGAAATGTTCCATTTTTTTTTAACAGAATGACGAATTGTCATTGCATTTATCTTTAAGAACCGAATGCTTTTCAGAAAAATAACCATTTTGGATGGCTGAAAAAATATCTGCCCCAGATGAATGATACCTTGTGACAGAAGAACACAGAATATCCCTTATATTTCTTAAGATTAGGCAACCATCACCATTTTCAGATACTCAATGATAATGGACTCCATTATACATGTCCTTATGGCCTGTTAATGTTGAGGTTACTTGTTTCAGGATGAATATAAATTTTCATTCAGAACAGCTCCCATTAATGAATTTTGAACTACTTTAATGATGGAAAATAAAGACTAGAAATCAAACTGCACCATGAGTGCATAATAACACACCTCTGATGTAGGCAGGGAATTAAACAATAGGGCAGGACAGATCTACGAGCAGATTGAAACCTAGTAGAATAAAACAAGTCTGTAGTTGGAGTTATTTTTAGTCTGCAACACAATTGAACTAAATGTAAGTAGAATAAAAAGTGGCAATGTAATTGGAGCAAAAATCCAAGACAAAGCAGGAATATGTTGGAAGAACTCAGCAAGAGCTTTTTTGCATTGCAGTGAGTGGGAGATGTTGAGGAAAGAGAGGAGAATGCTTCTGTTTCATTGAAATGGAAAATACAGTTCTAAGGTGTGCAATTATAATTCCCAGTGAATTAACTTTGCTGAAATAGAAAGATTGATTTTCAAGATTGGTGGATCAAAACCTTGGTTGATAGACAAAATGCTGGAGTAACTCAGCAGGTCGTGGCATCCCTGGAGCAAAGAAATAGATGGCACCCAAAACGTCACCTTTTCCTTTTCTCCAGAGGACAGAGTTACTCCAGCGTTTTGTGTCTATCTGCGATGTAAACTAGCATCTGCAGCTCCTTCCGACACATCTTGGTTGACAGAGTTCATTTGTGGAGTGACCTTTACATTTGTTGGAAAACTATAACTCAAAAGATGTGATTATATTTTTCTGAAAAGAAACGAATGTTCTGTCTGAAGTCACCTTGCAATCCAAAGAGACAAAATTGAAATTGTACTCTTGTTTGCTGTTTGGATTTTATTTGCCTGCCATCCAGCCACACACTCTGCTAAAGTTCTATGCGAAGAATTAGAGCCTTCCTAGATTGGAATCAACATGAAAAATTGTAAGATAGCCAAACCTACCATTTTATTTGATCCTATAAGCAAACTAGAATGTTGTTCGGTTGGTAGGGTTGAGGGTGGTGCCGTATGTTGTGACTGTAACTAAGTCATTAGAAATTGAAAGCTGACAGATGCAAAGGTTCTTACCCCTGATTGTATTCATGAATTCTCATGAAGAATTTCTCAGTGGGCTCTCAACAAATTCAGAGTACTTCAAGTTTTTATACTCTTAAGAACAAAGATAACAATGCGTGAATCAATACAATTTCAGTGGGTGCAATGACATTTCAACAATTTGAGTCTGACAAATAGTTCTTTTAGAATTACATGTGGGAGCAAACTGTAACTGACAAGACATCACTGAATGTTCAAACACCTTTGCTGGGACAAAGTAAATCACATGGGTGCTCTAAACGTTTCAGAACAGAGAATTCTGGGTAAACAAATGTTCCAATTTTCGATAGAGCAAATACACTTCTGACTATATGTGCTAAGTGACAAAATATGTCTAATGTGGAGCTTCCTTGATCTCAGCCACAGTGGTACAAAATAATTTAGCTGAAGGTGTTTACTGCTTCGTTTGATGTTGGTAAATTAACGTAGCCCATTGTCTTGGGCTTGGCAGGAGAACGTCTCATGGTCATAGTTTGTAAACCATATTTCTTGAGCAACCTTCATCCAATTGTCGGCAGTAGCATGTGCTCTGTGGATACTAATTTATTTACGCAACTGTCCTTTGAATTTTAAAATGCATTTCTGCTTATAGTATACAGTTGTACAGGTTTTTAAAACAAAGTTTGGGCCTCTCTTGCATTAATGCCTATTATCCACATAATCCCATGATTCCTGAAAAATCTCTAACACACTGCACATTGTTAAATTATCTGTGTGCATAAACATAGTCTTCTGCAATGGATGTTTAAAATGTTATCTCCTCTGTGGTGTCTTGGCTTGGAACCAGTATTACATTGGAGAGTATCTTTGAGATAGGATTTGCTTGCATTTGGAAGAGAAAGAGGTAATTTGGGGCAGTCAGCTTGGCTTCAACCACAACTGGTTATGTCTTAGTAGTTTGATTTTTTTCTTTGAAGAGATAACAAAGGTGATTGGTAAGGGTAGTACAGTGGATGGTATCAACATGGATTTTAGTAAGGCATTTGATAAAGTCCATGGCAGGCTGATTAAGAGGGTTATGAGTGATTGGAACCATGGTGCTTTGGTAGTTTGGATTCAGAATGTTTATCCATGGATGATTCAAGAGTTACGTCAAGAATGCTTAATTGTCAAATGTACTGGAACATGGTGATGTGGGTCCTTGATGATGCTGGTTGGCTTTTTGAGGCAGTGCCTTCTCTAGATCCATTTGATGGTGCAGTACCCGTGATGAACCAGTCAGTATCCATCACTTTTTGTAATCACCTTCTTCCCTGGGTGTTCGAGTTGCCAAACCAGGCTGTTATGCAACTAGCCAATATGCTCTCTACTGTAGTTCAAAAGAGTATTCATTGATATTCCGAATCTCCTCCATCTTCAAAGGAACTAGAGGCGTTGATTGAAGCAGGATAGTGGCGGAAAGATGTTTATCATATCAAATTCTAGGCAATCCAGTTTAAAAATATCATTCATCATCAGAGTGTTTGAAGGAAAGCCAGCCTAAACCAAATGGGATGTGCCCTGACCTTCTCAGGAGAGGACAATTTTGAATATAGAACGAGAAAGGAGGCAAAGTGCTGGAGTAATTCAGCAGGTCAGCATCTCTGGAGAACATGGATAGGTGACGTTTTGGGTCGGGACCCTTCAGCTAGAATGAGATCTATGCTTAAAATCACAGCGCTGCTCCACCTGAAGGAAAGATGGGGGCAGAATGCAGAGTGGAACTGTTGGAGATTGGTGTTCATTGAAGGGAAACTAAACCCTTATTTTCATGTCCAATGGCACTCCAGCCCATCCAGTACATTTTTGTTCTAAGCCCATTCTAAATGTGTTCATGCAGCTGATGACCTGTTGAATTGATCTTGACAAGTAATAATGGCAACTCTTAAGGGAAAGCAGAAAGAATCATCTAATGCACTTTGAATTATTTATCATTTCAATGCTGCATTGCAAATAAAGATAACTAAATGTTACATTTTTATCGAGGCAAAGAATTTCCATGCTGTTCTGCTGTTTGATGTAGGCGTTGGCTTTTGTTTACATTTTTACATTGTTTAGCTATCCTATTCATTTCAATTTGTTTTAATGTTACCACTCTTGCAAGCACAAAAGAAAGGTGACATCTATTTATATACATATTACTAAAACTCGTTTGTTTGTTTGTTTGATCATGCCTTATTTTTGTGCCCCCGTCACACGATAGCATGACAAAATTAGGACAACCTTACTCACCTCTGTCCTGGGGTCACCTTAATGCAAGTTTCATTCAAATTGGTCTTATATTTTTAAAGTTATATACATTTTAATGTTAAAAAATTACCTTTTAAACTGATGCTGGCAGTGTTCAGCGTTTGACGTCCCAATGGGACCCGCCCGTGCGATGTGAGTGGTGGCCAATGAGGGAGGGGGGGTCCACGATGACCGCTGGGGGTGAGACCTGCCTGAGTGACGGGAGTAGCGGCCAATGAGTGGGGGGGACTGCTGAGCCGACGATCTGCCGCTAACTCAACCACTCCATCCCCCCTGAATCCCCCTTCCTTCCCTCCTCCCCCACTCCATCCCCCCTCAACTCCCCTCCTCCCCTCCACCCACTCACCCAGGGAAACTCACCCAGGGAAGGAGGGGGTCTGAGGGGGGATGAAGTGGGGGAGAGGAGAGGAGGAGGGTTCAGGGGGGATAGAGTGGGTGTTTGGGGGGGGATGGAGTGGGTGAGTGAGGGGGGGAGGAGTGGGAGATAAGGGGGGAGGAGTGGGAGATAAGGGGGGTTGAGGGAGGATGGAGTGGGTGACTAGGGGGGAGGAGGGGAAGGGGAGGGGAGGGTGCTAGACCAATGGAGGAGAGGTTCGGGGGGTTGAGGGGGGATGGAGTGGGTGAGGGGAGGGGGTTGAGGGGAGGGGGGATAAGGGGGGTTGAGGAGGGATGGAGTGGGTGAGAGGGGGGTTGAGGGGGGTGAGGTGAGGGGGGAGTGGGTGAGTGGGGGATAAGGGGGTTGAGGGGAGGGATAACGGGGTTGAGGGGGGGTGAAGTGGGTGAGTGGGAGAGGGGTGGGGAGGGGGGGAGTGGGGGAGGAGAGGGTGCTGGACCAATGCAGGTTTGGGCCCAACGGGTCAACTTGTTTGCAATAAAATTGTACTCTCTTTTGCTGTGTGCTTCTGTGTACTTGAGATCTGTGACTTGGGATTTTTAATACAATACAATACAATACAATATATCTTTATTGTCATTGTACAGGGGTACAACGAGATTGGGAATGCGCCTCCCATATGATGCAATAATTTAATTAGCTAGTCAGTATTAAATTAAACAACCCAATGAAACAAATTGTAACAGTTTTAAAACAGAATAAAGTGCAAGTGACCATCCGGCTCAGCAGGACCGGTTCATAGCAGCTATGGCCCTGGGGATGAAGCTGTTCCTGAGTCTGGAGGTGCGGGCGTAGAAAGCCTTGTATCGTCTGCCCAATGGTAGAAGTTCGAACAGACTGTTGCAGGGGTGTGAAGAGTCTTTGTGAATGCTGGTGGCTTTTCTGAGCTATCGTGTGTTGTAGATGCCCTCCAAGGCTGGTAGCTGTGTTCCGATGGTCCTCTGAGCTCTATGGACTACCCGCTGAAGAGCTTTCCTCTCTGCCTCCGTGCAGCTGAGGTACCACACAGGGATGCTATGTGTTAGGATGCTCTCTATGGTGCAGCGGTAGAATGTCGGCAGCAGCTGTTGGGGTAGACCAGACTTCAGTGTTCTTAGGTAGAACAGTCGTTGCTGTGCCTTCTTGACCAGTGCAGCAGTGTTATTGGACCATGTTAGGTCCTCCGAAATGTGAGTGCCCAGAAACTTGAAGCTGGACACTCTCTTCAAGGAAAAATGGCTGTGGCGATGCAAACTATTGCAACTGCTACACTCCACGAATATCTGTGTCTCTTGATACTATTACACAGTTGTTAGTTTCTGACAACATTGAAATTAAGGACACAAGCTTGAATTTGATATTGCCTCTCATGTTAATGGTAAGGCAATTGCTTCATCATCAATGAAGTGCTTGAGGATGTAGTCATTGTAATAAGTAAATACAGCTGTTAATCATATTCATCAGTAAGATAGATTACAAAATAATCTCTTACAATGTTGTTTATTGAAGGAACAATGTTGATTTGGAATGCAAGATGTTACCATTTGGATTACCAATTGGTACCAAATTACTATTTGGATTGTTCACTCAATTTGAGATGACATTCTCATGACTCCTTTGAACAACATTGGACTGTGAAGAACAACAGTCCAAATCACTTAAACACTTAACTTCCCTTCCTATTCTCATACCCCTACTGACCTTGTCTGTAGGAAAGGACTGCAGATGCTGGTTTAAACCGAAGGTAGACACAAAAATCTGGAGCAACTCAGTGGGTCAGGCAGCATCTCTGAAGAAAAGGGATGGGTGATGTTTCGGGTTGAGAGCCTTCTTCAGACTGAGAGTAAGGGGCAAGGGGAATAAGAGATATCGATGGTGATATAAAGAGGCATAGAACAGATGAATGAAAGATATGAAAAAAAGTAACGATGATCAAGGAAACGATACATTGTTGGGTGTGGGCTGGGTGGATATAGGTGGAGACAGGAAGATAGAGGGAGATCTGGGAAGGAGGAGGGGACGGGAGGGACAGAGGAACTATCTAAAGTAAACTTTAGATTTACTTTAAAGATTTAAAGTAAACTAAAGACTTTCTGGAAACTTCTAATATAGATTTTTCTTTTCTTGAACTTCTGTTCAGTTTTTAATTCTCCTTGATTCAGCTGTGACGCAGTCCATACATTGTTGACCTGCTCTTAAAATAAATGTAATCCAACACTTTTAAATATCATTGTGCAAATGTGAGTGCAATATGAAATGATAATTGATGCTTGCGTCATTTAATTTCCCCTTAGAAAGTGTTTTACCTTTATCTTTGCCTATGCCACCCACTCTCTTTTGCCTTTTCATTCATTCAGTCCAACTTAAAAAATATATAATGTTTATCAGAAATGAGATATGACAACACTTGAGTTATAAAATAAGTTGTGCATTTATGCAGAATAAATGACTTGATCTCAGTGGACAGGAGCTATATTATACCAGCATGAAAGAGCATTTGTATTCTCTTAAGTGACCTATTGGTTCATAGCAATTCAACTGAATATCCCATTGAATGATGCAGGGATGGGTTTGTTTTATGAAATAGTTCCCCAAGGGCTTTTGATCGCTCGGTATTATGAGCACAATGCAACGACAACAGAGTGCCCTTTTCAGTCCAAATTACATGAAGAACAAGACACAATTTTATTGCACTAAGTGCATCTTCATAGAGTAGCAAAAGTAATTTTGTTACCTTGTCAATATTGGGGCAACTTGCTCTGAAAACACAAATTGCACATCTGTAACTCCGAGATTGGATGTGGTGAGCAGTTTTTATTACCCACTGTGGCTGTTGCCTGGTTGAGAGACTGACAGCTTCATGGATGGCAAATGTTTGTGCGAGTTTGAAAAGTTAAAATGTTCTTGCTTCTAATTTTTTCCTAAATCAATAATTTCTGGAAGTATTGTCTGTTCCCAAACAGTCTGGAGCATTTAAACACCACTGGGACAATTGGTCTTCTTCAGAAACATGATACTGCATCCTATTATTTGGTAATACTCAACTCAAATACCTCTCATGGGAACATGGATATTGCATTGGTTAGTTTCCATTGTTATTCACTAGAATGGACATTGTGTATAGCTCTGAAGCCCTACCACTGGGTTTTTATTGACCCTATTACCACTCTCACTTCAGCAATTCAACAGATTGGATCATGTCAAAAAGCCTTCGGAATAATACTTGCAAAAGCATGTTTCCATCATCAGACTCTTTGGGATGGGTGGAGGGGAGGTTGTGGGGTGAAGTCTGATATTTCCCCACCTATGATGTTTTGAATGTTGGCAATGTGAGGTCTCAGCATCTGAATACCTGGGCAATGATAATGGAGTGAGTGACATTCTGGTCTGATGCTGTTCAGACTATCCAGGAGAATCAAATAATTCCAAAATGGAGGTAAAACTACCAACAACAAAGGAGCATTCAGGGTCTGCCACAAAGATTACTCAAAAGGCCTCCTTACCCTTGATGTGAATACCCTCGACTCCGTCAAACAAACACTATTGAGTCCAGCCTTGCCACCACCACTGACTGCCGTTGAAAAAAATTATGTCAATTGAAAAACGGCAACGTTTTGGTTTTGGAAACAGGCACTACTCCTGTCAAAGTTCTAAATTACGGTGGGGAGAAAAATTTCCTCCTTATGTCCTATATCTGGGAAGAATGGAGCATGCCAGTGGACCTCAGAGGTAGAAGAATTATGGTTATCTTCATAAAAGAAGACCAGTCTACTTGTAATAACCTAGGGGTTTCCCTCGTTAGAAAAAGGGGTTGCCATGGTTCTTCTCAACCATCAGTGGTTCTCAACCCTGTAGCTTAAGATCTACTTGCCAAACCATATGTGGATTCAGCATTTTTGCAGAGCTACATTGGACACGATCTTCTCTACAACTCTAAAGGAATTGAGGTAATCATCATCAACCATTATATATACTCTTCTTTGGACCTCATGGACGACTGCAATGCCAACTATATTGATCTCCTGGACCACCGTGATCCCTGTCTTCTTTTACACTTCTGAGCCTTGGACAGTGAAAAGTGCCACCACTGCTCTCTCTACAAAATCCTAAAATCCAATGACTGGATAAGAATTCTTTCCCAGGCCCGCATTCCCAGTGGCAAAGCTCTAATTGAACTCCAGGAGCTTATATGGTTATCCCCCATTAATGGTGATCTCAGACATTCCACTCGTATCTAGATCATGACTAGAGCTTACCAGAAGGACAGAGGAAGTAATTTAAATATGTTCTCAAAACTTCCATGCAAAATCATTCCCACCAATGTCTGGGAACTCCAGCCAGGGCAGCTTCAAGTGGGGAAAGAGCATTTGAGATGTGCATGGGAACATGGAGTGCATGCACATTGAAACTCGAAGGAACAGCAGGAGTTTGCCACCTCACTATCCTCCTGCCTGGTCAAGCATCGGTTGTCTTATCTGTAGGACAATCTGAATCTTGCATTGACCCCATCAGCTTAGAAGCCACAGCACTGGTTTGAATATCGAGTAATCTTCGAGTCTGAGGCATAGCCGAAGAAGAAAAAGCCGAAAGAACGTTCTGTGCAGCCAAGCAGTCGTGAATTATCAGGTAGTTTCTACATAAATAGTTATGTAGCTATAGTTGGATCAGTTATCATGAACAGTTATATATTGTCTCTGAATTGTCTTTCAATATTTAAAGTTGGGGTATTTCTCAACTGTGGAATGGAAGATGGGGACTGCCTTTGGAAGGTGCATGACTAATCAGAAAGTTAAGAGTTTGGCTTGCGTGATCCACTGAATTGATGGTAAATATACTCGAATATCACTCGTGCCATCCATTATCTGTATACTGGATTATGACTTGGATGGAGATAGACATTCTTTCATTATTTCTGGGCCAATCGACTGTATTATGTAAAAGCTTTCATCATTAAAACTACAATGATTGATTTCCAAGCAGGAAATAGCGAACTGCTTTACCATTATAAAAATAGTATTCTCAGGGAAAACCTTAGATAATGTGTTAAACAATTCCTGTATTTATGAACGATTGATACAGCATGGAAACAGGCCCTTTGGCCCACTGAGTCCATGCCAACCATTGATCAATCGTTTGCTCTGTTTGTATGACATCCCACTTTCTCATCCATTCCCTGCATACTGGGGACAATTTACAGAGACCAATTAACCTACAGAAATGCATGTCTTTGGGATGTGGGGGGAAAATAGAGCACCCAGAAGCAATCCATGCAGTGACAGGGAGAACATGCAAACTCTGCATGGACAACACCCGAAGTCAAGGTCAAACTTGGGACTCTTGTGCCGTGATGCAGCAGCTCTACCAGCTGTACTTTCCATGCCACCCAATGTTCTGATGATAGGTCAGTGACATGAAACATTGACGCTATTTTTATCCCCATAGGCGATACCTGACCCGCTCCCCAGAACATTTCCAACATTTTGTTTTCAGATTTCTCAGCAATTGTAGCATTTTGCTTTTGGATAAAATAAGCCATCTGAAGACACACACCATTTTCCCTCCATAGAATGCCTGGTCTGCTGAGTTCCTCCAGCGCTTTGTGTTTTTGATCACTTTTGAGGCATATCCTACAATTGCAGGGATTCGAAGATAGACACAAAATGCTGGAGTAACTCAGTGGGACAGGCAGCATCTCTGATTAGAAGGAATGGGTGACGTTTCGGGTCGAGACCCTTCTTCAGACACTTCAGACACTTCTCGACCCGAAACGTCACCCATTTCTTCTGTCCAGAGATGCTGCCTGTCCTGTTGTTACTCCAGCATTTTGTGTCTATTTTCGGTGAAAACCAGCTTCTGCAGTTCCTTCAGACAAATTGCAGAGATTCACTAGATTCTCACATTTTGAACCCTTCATCCAAATATCTTTTGAGGAACCAGGAAGAATGAAAGATGATGCCCTTTTCCATACATTGCTTCAAAAGAGGGAACACAAAAATATGAATGCCTTGGTAAATAACAGGAAAAAAAATTGCTGGAGGAACTCAACAAGTCAAGCAGCATCAGTGGAGGCAAAGGAATGGTTGATATTTTAAGTTGATACCCTACATCAGGACTAATGTCTTCACTGATGCTGCATGACTCAATGAGTTTTTGCAGCAATTTTTTGTTTGCTCCCGATTACAGCAGCTGCAGTCTGTTGTGTCTCAGTTATCTTTGCAGCTTTAAATTGAACCAGTTGGCCTCCACTAAGTGCAATGATGCATGGACCGACTGTTAAAATTGAAATGATTCCTGGATCTGAAATGAATGGATGAAGACAATTTACAAACTTGCTCCCTGTGAAAAGTAGAACCTGTTCTTGTAATTTGAACCAAACTCATTCTGTTAACGAGAACAAAAGCTGTGATGTGAAAGAATGGAGTCGGATGTTTTTGTTTCAGCACATATTAAATCAGTAGAAAGTTCTTAGTGAGGCAGATTCTTCCCATGACGATCTTTTGGCTTGGTGTGGTCTAATTATGTCTTCCTGTTCATTTGAAGGTTCAGTTCTCGGCTCCTGTTCCAACACTACATCACAGATCTTAGAACTATCACAATCACCTCTGCTTATTAAAAGAAAACCACCAATTATTGTGTGGGCACCGTGCGGTCCAATATAAGGCTTAGATAATGAGCAGCATATTCCATGAATTTCTCCATAAAGATTTGATCAATGGAATCTTCATAGCAAAAATCTAATGCAAGAAATACAGTTGGCAGTAATTTGAGGGCAGCAATTAGATTGACAGTCATTGAACCATAGACTTTGTTCCTTTCCAGTAGGTGACTCAGACTGTGGACATGGATTATTAAGAGTTCTGCTGTGTACTGGAAGGTGAGGATCTTTCTTCTCTTACCACACATCTCATTACAAGCTCACACAATATTGGGGCTAAATGCTGCCTCCTCTATGTCAGCGTTGTAAATTCATGAACCAATCATTTGTGAATTGATTATAAAAGCTAAAAGCTCTAACTTGTTAATTATAAGGCAATTTTGGTCTGGTAACCGGATTTGAGTCACAATAGTTCATGAAGATTTGCCAGTCATGAACACCTAAGCAGAGATTGCATGTCCTGTATGGACTTTTCTTCCTGTGACCATGTTGGCTGCCTCCCACATCTCAAAGGTGTGCCAGTAGATTAATTGGCTATTGTAAATTGCCCTCATTGTAGGTGGGTGGCAGAAGAATCGAGGGAGAGTTGATGCCCATATGTGGACCGACTGTTAAAATTGAAATGATTCCTGGATCTGAAATGAATGGATGAAGACACCACTATCAGATCTGCCTCCACCACTACCTCTGGCAATGCGTTCCAGGCCCCTACCACTCTCTGTGCAAATAAAAACTTGGCCGTCCATCTCCATTAAACTTTCCACCTTCACCTTATAGCTATGCCCTCTAGTGTTGGATATTTCAACCCTGGGGAAAAAGGTTCTGACTGTCTACCTTATCTATGACTCATAATTGTACACACTTCTATCAAGTCTCCCTCAACCTCCAAGTTCCAGAGCTTGATCTGTGAAACAGGTGAAATAATATGAAATAATATGAAAAAATGCAATTAATTCAAATGTTAATATGTATTAAACAGCATATTTTTGTGCACTTACCTTTTCAGTCCAAACAGATGACCCCATTCAACTGAATGGCTGGTGCAAAGCTTAGGGTCCAGATATGAGGTGTACTGATCCCACAACTCAGTATTATTGAGTTCCAAGTCTGGTACATTTTGCGCTGGTATCTGACCCCGTAAGAATTTCTGACTCCTGCACAGCTGCCCAGAGACCTTGTTCAATATTGACCTCTGATATTATCTGTGAGGATTTTGCACGATCTCCATCTCATCACTTGGATTTCCTCCTTTGCTTCGGTTGCCTTTCACATGCCAGAGACATGTGGGTTAGAGGGCTAATTGGCCACTTCAAATTGTTCCAGTGTTGAATTTGCAAGGGGGTCAGAGAAAAAAGTGCTAAGATTAGTGCTGAGGTGCACCTGATGATTGAGGGGCTTTCTGGGCATTGACAGTTACACCCTAGGTTCTGACTATCTAACCTTTCTGTGTCTCGCATAGGTTGAGGAAATACCTGATGGGTCTCTAAAATTTTGAATCTTTTTTCTAGGGTAGAAATGGCAAAGCCCAGAGCAGAGCTTTAAGGTTAGAGGGGGGCAGTTTAAAGGAGATGTGCAAGGCAAGTTTCTCATAGTGAGTGGTGGGTACCGGGAACACCCTGCCAGAATGGGTGGTGGGCACAGATAAGGTAGTGGTGTTTCATAGGCTTTTAGATCGACACATGGATATGGATATTAACTTGGAGTCATGTTCGGCACAAACATTGAGGACCGAAGGGCTCAACCCTGTGCTGTACTCTTCTATGTTTTGTGAATGTACTCAGTAACTGAACCTCTCAGGTTTCCTCTAGGAGAGCAAATTCCAAAATTTTACAAGCCTTCGGATGAAGGAATTGCTTTTTAGCGCCATTCGTAGTGACCAACCTCTTATTTGGAGACTATAGCCCCTGGTTTTAGACACCACAGCCATCGAAAACCTCTATCTCTGCATCTGCTGTCAAGTTTTCAAAGAATTGTGTATGTTTCTCCTTGCCTGACAGCACTTCTTGCCCTCCATCCCAAGAATCATTCTGGTATATCTTTGTAGTGAAAACATAACAAACAATTCTTTATGCATCACTCCCACATGACTGTCAGAGTTCCATTTGTGATGAACAAATATCTTGAATTAAGGGCCTGTCCCACTTAGGTGATTTTAAGGCGACTGCCGGCGACTAGGCTATCGCCGACAGTGCGCCGAGGTGTCGCGGGCATGATCATGAGGAGTCTTCAAAGAATCGTAGTGAATCTCGTCACGTCGCTTTGAAATTAACCATTGAAATTTCTCGGCGACAGCTGGCTTGTCGCCAGGTATCATTGCTTATTGCGGGCGCTGTCACATGTTCCCAGGTTTGCTAGGTTGTCACAGATGCATTTAGAAGCACGTAATATTAAATTAAGTAAAGTCATTTGAAGATACCATAAAATACTTGTGTTTAACCAATTTATTTACCGTCAGGTAGATTTGAGTCAGTTTGACGGTCAGGTAAGCGTGGGAATTTTGCGATGTTTATGGCCATCAGCGATTACTTTTAAAGTAGGCTCCCAACCCAGATATGCAACCCAGAAACCAGATATGCATCTCCCGTACATTTTCAAAGAATGCCCACACTCTGCAAAAAAATCCATTTATTCACGTTTAAAGTAAATTTCTTAATGCTGCTATTAGTAAACTGGAAATCAATCCAGTTAATGCCTTGTTACCGTGAAGCTTGGTTTTTAAGTAACCCGGGCAAGATGTTACATTTCAAAACTCTCAAGTAATTACAGACTTGTCAGTGATTTCAGCGAAAATTAGGTCGCTGGAGAAGCATTGATAAGCGTGGGAATTTTGCGATGTTTCAGAAGACGGTGCAATCTCTTAGCCAGGGGCATTGTCGTGGTCATTGTCGTAGGGTAAAATAAAAATTTGGCAATCTGCTACGACTTTGACAATCGCCGGCAGTCGCCTAAAAAATCGCCTAAGTGGGACAGGCCCATGGGATAAAAATAATGTCCAGAAAAATTTCAATATCCTTCATACATTTTCCTGGAAGTATGTTATGTGGAGGGAGGAAAAAGGTACCACGGTTACACAACAATATTTGGTGTTCATTGGTTCAACGTCCAGATCTGCTTAGCTTTATTGTTGCAATCTTTCCTGTTTTTTTGCATTTCACTAGTATTTGGATACAACAGGTTTTT
The DNA here is from genome assembly GCF_053455715.1 of Rhinoraja longicauda. Classification (NCBI taxonomy): domain Eukaryota; kingdom Metazoa; phylum Chordata; class Chondrichthyes; order Rajiformes; family Arhynchobatidae; genus Rhinoraja; species Rhinoraja longicauda. The sequence goes on along the minus strand of NC_135956.1, from coordinate 37,816,556 downwards.
GAAGAAGGGATTAATTTAATTTTTTAATAGATTACAAGGACATTTTGTTTGTGATGCTCACCACAGCATTTTGTTCTTCCTTTCTCCTGAAATGTGTGAACATTCCGTTGAAGTCCGTTTGTTCTCTTCGTCTGGTGCTTATCTCTGTTTTTCCGGTTTCCCTGGATCTAAGAGATGTGGAATTTTTCATACCTGCCACTATTCCTGCTGCAAGACTTGGGAATTTAGCCATCTGCACACAGTGGACTGCTTGATTGTAACCATGTATAGTCTTTTCACTGAGCGTATATCACGCAATACAAAGCTTTTCACTGTGCTACGGTACGCGTGACAGTAATAAAATGAACATTAATAGTTGATTGCTGGTTGATTTTCATTCCAAAATTTCACCCTTTGAGTGTAGAAATGTATTTTCATCTCCACATGGAGTTACTGACCTCTTAGCTAAAGTGTGGAGATTTTGGCTTAGAAATCCCAGCCAGGGGATGCATCATTCCTGCACCCAATTTTGTTTTAGTACGATAATCTTTTCTTCTTTGAACATCTTGTGAGTGTGGGCCGAGCCTGCTTAACCTTTCCTCGCAGAGTATTCCCCCCCCCCTCCCCCCCCCTCCCCCCCTCCCTCTGAGTAATCAATCCAGTAAATGTTAGAAAGAGCTGCTGCTTCGCAGCTCCAGCGAACCAGGTTCAATCCTGATCCCTGCTGCTATTTACTTTCAGATGCTTGTAATGTGGGAGTGCTTTGAGGTCTTCTCTGCTACATCTACATCTACTTAACTCAAAAATGGCCATATGGGTGGAGTCTAAAAACAGAAAGGAGCCGATCAGAGAGAGATGCAAAAGTAATAGTGTTATAGTAGCAGGGAAATTCAGAGTGCTGAGAATTAACTGGGTTGCCTTTTAAATTGTGTCTGGGAGAGCGACCTCGAAAACAAATTACTCTAAATCGCAACATCAATATAGACCTCCAAGAGAGAATAGACACAGTTCGAAGAAATGGCAGATCTGCTATTGCAAGAGTGAGAAAGCACAAAAAGGCATCAAAGCAAAGACAAAAACACAAACTGCTTTAGTCTTTTGTGTTTTGCACAAGATTCCAACATCTGCAGTTTCTTGCATCAACAAAGCAGAAACAACAGTTATGTAGTGCGAGAGTTCTTCCCCCTCTCTGCAACTTAAAACCCACTCGTCTTCTCAATTATCCTTCGTCCCACCGAGTCCACGCTGACCATCGATCACCCGTTCGCACTAGTTCCATGTCATTCTACTTCCTCATCCACTTCCTACATGCTAGGGGCAATTTTTACAGAGGCCAATTAACAAACAAGCTCGCACGTCTTTGGGATATGGGAGAAAACCAGAGCACCCGGGGGAAACTCAAGCAGTCACTGGGAGATTGTGGAAACTCCACGCAGACACCACCCGAGGTCAGGGTTGAACCCGGGTCACGGGTGCTGCGCTCTGCACTCTGTGCACTGTTACTGAAGAAGAACATCGTTCACTGATGGTATCATTGCTGTTCTTTAACGATTGGGAGATTCTCCTCATGGTCACTAACTAGAAAATGCATATAGGCAAATATATGAAAGCAGAAACTTTTTTTGTGAGGAGTGTGTTGTTTTGGAGAAAAATCAGGACAAATTGCATTGTACAAATCAGTTACACAGAACAAAATATCAAATGACGTTGCAAGGAATAAATATTTTTAAAGAAATGTCAAAATTCAGAGAATAGTGGCCTATTGATCGTCAGTTTGTACGAAGCTGAACTCTTTGCAACGAGAACATGTAACATTTTTAATGACTTTTCCATATTGTGCCTTAAGCTGCTTGCAGTCATGTGAAATTATATTACTTCTTTCCTCATGTGTCTTCTCATCTGCATTAATCACATCTTTCAAGACTGACTTATCTTGATTACAAAATTGTAAGGGTTGCCCATGTCAAAAATGTGACAATAGCTTATTATCGCCGAAACGCTCTCTTATTGCATTAGTCTTGCTGGCCAACCAGCCGTGGGTTCAGTTAATAGTTAGCGCTAATGGGAAACCCCCAAATTACATGTTTTTCAGTATAATTATGTAATATATTACAAAAGGTATATTGTGCTTGTGAAAAAACACATCATAAGGTTCATTTTGTTCTTGATTTTGGTGTTTGAACTGTAAACTATCCAGTTTTCTCCTTGAATTGGGCACCAGGGTTGTACAAAGCTTGACAGATGGCATGGAGGATTGTAACTGGAGTCCTTGTGCTCATTTTGCTTATGCTGTAAATTCATCACACGATAAACAACTCAATGCTTCACATCACGAGACATGGAAGTAAGAGAGGAAATGAATTTTATTTATTTAATTTAATGAAAAGACAGTTTAATTCTATAGACATTTTAATTGTGTTTAAGCAAATAAGGCTTGGGTTCAAGTCTGGTTTGGATACTGTCCAAGATAAGATCATAAGATATAGGAATTAGGTCATATGGCCCATTGATTCTACTCCATCATTCGATAATTGCTGATCTATTTTTTTCCTCTCAATCCCCATTTCCCTGCCTTCTTCCCATACCCTTTGATTACTCCCCTAATGTTGTTATGGCAGACCTAAATCCATATTCCTCTACATAACTTTTGGCTAAGTAACCAAAATGAGGAATTGATTAGGGGATAGAAAGAATTGTGCAATTTGTGTTGTGTATTTTTTGTGCTGCTGTGTTACACCATATAACTGGCTGGCCCTGAACATTGGGCATAGAAATTGAGACGTTATGTTGCAGTTGTCCAAGATGTTGGTGAGGCTGCATTTGGATTATTGCGTTCAGTTCTGATAACCCACTTCAAGAATCCAGACTTGAATCTAACTACACATACATCGAAGGTGCCAAATAGGATGAGCTTTGATGAGCAAGGACGAGTTAGGCCTAAAGGACTGTTTCTGTGCTGTAAGCCTTTGACTGGTGCTTTCTACTTGCCAGTGATTCATGTTGCAGGTGAAGCATTTTGCTTTAAACAGTTATTAAGCACTAGATCGTGATTTGTTTTTGATATTTGGAATATTTTAACCAGAAAATGAAAGTTGTAGTTTGTGTATTTTAAACATCTCTGCAAAGTAAATTGGGAATTATGATTATTTGAAAGGATAGGCCAATATTGTTGGGTGGAAATGTGATTATTGCATACTCTCATTGTTTCTATACAGCAGGTAGCACTTTGAATACTTTTGATTTCAATCTCTTGTTTTCTGCCCCTGCTACAGATGAACCTGTGAAAGATGTACTTTTTATAATATGAGCGGGCAGTTTTCAATATTCTGCAGTAGACGTGGAATCTTAAAGTAGTTTGCATGAGACGAGCTATTATTTGCAGATCTTTTCACTACACTTCAAGCTCATGCCCAATTTATAGTTGGTGAAGAAGCAGAGAGATGCGGTGACAGTTGCGAGAGAAAGTTAGGAATACGAACGCGTGTTGATGCAGTGAGGTGAGCTGAGGCTTTCCTTCCATCGGCTGGAAAATCCACTAACTGGCACAAAGACACAAACAGGCCAAATGTTAGTGTATTGACAAATTGTTGGCGATATTTACGTCAAGGAACTTGAAGCTTCCAACCATCTCTACACCAGCACCATTGTTGTTGATTGGGAGCAAGTAATCTGCCATGTTTCTGGAAGACAATACTACAAATTGTGATGAAGATAGTCACAAAATGCTGGAGAAACTCAGCGGGACTGGCAGCATCCCTGGACAGACGGAATGGGTGACTTTTCGGGTCGAGACCCTTCAGGCATGAAGTATCTCATCCCGAAACGTCACCCATTCCTTCTCTCCAGAGATACTGCCTGCCCTGCTGAGTTACTCCAGTATTTTGTGTCTATCTTCGGTGTAAACCAGCAACTGCAGTTCCTTCTTACTACAAATTGTGATGATAAGGCAGCAGAATGGATTCGAGTGACAAGATCAGCCACATTCGTCTGGAATTGCATCCTAATGGTTACTTCTATTGCCATGAATTTCTTTCTTGTCTGCTGAAAAGGGCTCAAATTGTTGCTTCAATGTTATCTTGCAATCAGCTGGTTACTGCATGTGGTTTGGGCTCTGGACTGGTTGCAATGGAAAGAAGGAAATGGGCATTCTTGCTCCATGATGGGCTGTGAATATGACCTGATCAACGGTGGGAATTTGTTGATTATTATTTAACCATAATAACTGCTCATAATTCTCTGGGTCTCCCTTGTCAGATTTCTATATGCATTCCAATCTGAGGTATCATAAATTTTACAATTGAGCAGATTTCCAAAGATTTTATTAACAATTTACCTGCTACCTACTATTACCCCAGGCAGCAATTTAAAATGCCTCCACAGATGTGCGAGGAACTCATCTGTTTTTTTTATTTAGCTCCTGGATTTTATTTTTGGATTTTCAATGTTTTATCGTTCCTCTGTCTATCAATGTTAGTTATTGTGAAGCAACATCGCAGCTGTACAATGTTGCACTCCTTTGTGGAGTATTGGTATTTTTCGCAGCTGGGTTAAGCTGTTGAATTATGCAAGAAGCAGCCGTATATTTTAGTGTTCCACTGAGAAAATTGGAATTTAACTTTGGTGCAAAGAGGAAGATGAGAGCTTGTTCAGGGGTATAATAGAACAGGCAATTTTAGAGATAACAGGTGTGTGGTTGAGCAATTCTGCAGACTTCCACAGATATTTTCACATGCCGTTGAAATGGTTTAGAAAGCGTGATATCCCACCCTTCTTATGACTTATCCATGTGAACTTTATCCCTTAACTAAACTTCAAAGCCAGCAATTCAGTGTACATTGAAGGATACTTTCCAGTAACTTTTGATGAGGAGTCTGCACAGATTTTTAAAGGGTATGTATAAACCAACTAGTTTTCTCCATCTTTTGCATCCTTGATTTAGAGGTCTCTGGCCTCAGGCACAGGAGGGTAGAAATGAGTTACTTTCAGGCAGACGGGAGAAGCACACAAGTACAGGTAAGTTGCAATACTAGGAGGTAAAGTGGTTTGTAGTAAAATGTCTTAAAAATTCCTGAATACCCCCAGCTTTAATTGTTTAGATCAACGTTGCAGTGTGGCACGTATTTAAACAAGAGCAATCTTTATACAATGTCATTTTCAGTTTATAACAAAGTTAATGGATGCTTTGTAGAAGCATTGTTATACAAAATTGACAGGATAGAGTCATAGAGGCATACGGCGTGGAAACAGGCCCATCGGCCCAACTTGCCCACACAGACTAACATGTCCCATCTGCACCAGTCCCACCTGCCTGCATTTGGCCCATAACCCTCTAAACCTATCTTATCCATGTACCCGTCTAAATGGTTCTTAAACGTTGCAACAGCACCTCCCTCAACTATCTCCTCTGGCAGCTCATTCCATATGTCATAAGGTCATAAGAGATAGGAGCAGAATTAAGCCATTCAGCTCATCAAGTCTACTCCGCCATTCAATCATGGCTGATCTATCTCTTCCTCCTAACCCCATTTTCCTGCCTTCTCTCCATAACCCCTGACACCCGCACTAATCAAGAATCTATCTATCTCTGCCTTAAAAATGGCCATGGACGGCTTCCACAGCCTTCTGTGGCAAAGAATTCCACAGATTCTCCACCCTCTGACTAAATAAATTCCTCCTAATCTCCTTCCTAAAGGAATGTCCTTTAATTCTGAGGTTATGACCTCTGGTCCTAGACTCTCCCACTAGTGAAAACATCCTTTCCACATCCACTCATTCCAAGCCTTTCACTATTCGATACTTTTCAATGAGGTCCCCCTCATTCTTCTAAACTCCAGCGAGTACAAGCCCAGTGTAATCAAATGCTCAATTTCCCCACCACCCTTTATGTAAAAAAAAAGTTTCCCCTCAGGTTACAACTAAATCTTCCCCCCTGCCCACCCCCATCCCCCACTAATCTGAAGAAGGGTCTCGACTCGAAACGTCACCCATTCCTTCTCTCCAGAGATGCTGCCTGTCCCGCTGAGTTACTCCAGCATTTTGTGTCTCCCCACCTTAAACCTATGTCCTCTGGAGATATGTGGCATGAAGATTGCTTACAAAATGGGTTTTTTTCTGAGCTTTTTTTCTGAAAAGAGAAAAGAGAGGAAGAGAAGTGGAGATGTGCAAAAGTATGAGAATTACATTTCAAATCTTGAATTCCAGGTTGCTAAATCTCTGGGTGTCAGTGGTGGAGCATTTAAAATCGTAAAGAGTAGCTAGTATTGATTTCCAGAAAAGTGGCAGACTATAGGCCCCAATCAGCAACAATGGTGCTGGTGTTGAGAGATGGTCAGGAGCTTTAAGTTCCTCGGCATAAATATCGTCAACAATTTGTCCTGGACCATCGGCATTGAAGCTGCAGCCAAAAAAAGCAAACCAATTCTCAACTTGTCATCACACAACTGTTTGCCAATCGCGAGCAAATTTTAGTGCCATAGCAGGAGCGTTCTCGTCGCGGTCCCTGTCAGATTCTACAAGTATCTGCGAATCCTGCTACCACACCACCACACACTGTATCTTCACGGTGATTTTTGAATTTCCATTGGCCACGACTCAGAAGAGCAGCCATTAGAAACAGTAGAAAGATATGTTCAGGATTGTTCATGATCACAGAGGCATCAACATTAATGACTGGGAGATATTAGCTGTTAACAGCTTGGCATCCCCCCCCCCCCCCCCTCCCTGCTCCATCAATGTACATGGTCATTCAAGGTGCACGCTTTCAGGTGCATGTGGAATGGTCATTGGCAGAGAAGGAAGAAGGAGACCAACCTGGGGCACAAATCCCACTCCACGGGCAATATTATGCTCCCAATTCTGAAGAGTATATACATCAAGAATTTGATTCTCAGAGACTGAAATACATGGAAGAGCACAAATAGGCCAGAGGGCAAGAGGTCCCCAACATCCGACGACAGGAGGCCTCAGTAAGATTCATAGAGGATGAGAATTTTGAAATGAAATTGTTGCTCAGCAGGGAACTAATGGATGTTTATAAATGCAGATGATGGATGAACTCAAGTTTGGGCAACAGCAATTAGGAAGAATTTAGTTCAGTTTTGGAAGATAGGAGTCTGGCCAGATGAACACTGGAATTGTCGATTATGAGATAACTAAGATATGAATGAGCTTTCAATTGCTTTTTATCAGTGTTTTAATTGCTAATATTTTGCAACCATACTTGTTAGTTGAAATAAGATAATCCATCTTTTTATTCTCTTTTAAACCAACTCAACCTATTTCATTTAAGAAATTTAAAAAAGCACAATTTATGTCACATGTTGTAATACCCTTCATTGAAATGAAGTTACATTTCAATTTAACTGCTGTGTGCAACACTTGTAACCTATTTTGTTTACTTCAATAGTTCTGTGCTTTTTTCTTGAAGAGTTCAGTTATTGCAGTAAACAAGAACAAAACTCGAATGTCAGCCAACAACCCTATGCAGCATGATGACATTTGAGTTGATTGCCAAGATGACCAGGAGGTAGATCGATACAGGAGGTAGATCGATAATCTGGTTGAGTGTTGCCACAACAACAATCTTGCTCTCAACGTTAGCAAGACCAAGGAACTGATTGTTGATTTCACGAGGAGAAAGCAAAGGGGTCATGCACTTGTCTTCATTGGAAGAACAGTGGTGGAGAGAGTCAATAGCTTAAAGTTTCTGGACGTACATACCTGATTGATGCAATTGCAAAGAAAGCTCACAGCCGCCTCTATTTCTTCAGAAGTATGAGGAGATTTGGCATGTTGCCGAAAACTGTGTTGAACTTCTGCAAGTGTATGGTGGGTATGGTGGTGCATACTGACTCGTTGCAGCATAGCCTGGTCCGGTAAGTCAAATGCACAAGAACAAAGGAGGCTGCAGAACCTGGTGGACATTGCCCAGTCCATCATGGGTGCATACCTCCCCACCATCAAAGGAATCTCCAGGAAGCGTTTCCTCAAGAAGGCAACTAATATTATCAAAGCACCTCATACCCTGACCATGCTCTCATTTCACTGTTACCATCGGGAAGAAGGTACAGATGCTTAGAACCATAAACTCCCAGGTTCAAGACCGGCTGCTTTTCACTATCAGGGACTTGAGTCACCTTGCACAATCCAAACCACAACCTTGTCTCAATCACCTCAAACCTATTGAACCACTGTAGATTTTGTTTTATTATGGTTGATCTAAGTTTTTTTCACTGTACCTCGGTATATGTGACAATAAACTAAACTAATACTTGTGTTTTGAACTATTGTAGTCTAGTTTACTTAGAATAACTCCTAATTTATTGTATATGTATTGTTATTGTTGCATCTAATGTTTTGGTTCATATCCAATGCATCTAGAGTCAGAGTCACACAGCAAGGAAACAGTCCCTTCAGCCCACCTTGTCCGTGCTAACCAAATTGCTACATGGGACAAGTCTCATAGTCCTCTAAACCTATCCTATCCATATATCTGTTCAAAGTCTTTAAAATGTCATAACTGTATCCATTTCTGTAGGTTCCGATGGCAACTCATTCCAGATACTGGCTACCTACTGAGTGAAAACTTTGCCCATGAGATCCTTATTACATTTCTCCCCTCTCACTTTAAGTCGATGCACTCTAGTTTTAGAATCCTCTACCCTTAATAAAATGCTCTGAGTGTTCACTTTATCCATGCCCCTCTCGAACTTGCACCCCCCCCCCATGAAGTCAACCCTCAGCCTCCTGTACTCCAAATAAAAAAGTCCCAGCCTGTCCAATCACTCCCTATAACTTGAGCCTGACGGCTAGTGACATCCTGGTGAATCTCTTCTGCACCTTTTTGAATTTAAGGGCATCCTTCCTGCAGCTTGGTGCCCAAAACTGCACATGGTACCTCCAAGTGTGGTCTCACCAACGACTTGTACAGCAGCATCATGATGAGCCAAATTTTGTACTCAAAGTTTTTTATCTTTGCCACTAGTCATGGATGTTTTGACATTCTATAATGTGAGACTTCAGGAAAAGCAGTGGAATGCACAGCATTCTCAAGGAAAGGATGAATCAGTCCCTCAGCACAGAGTGCACATCAGTCACCAGAGCGTCAGTGGCCAATGGTGGCCAAAGTATAGTCTTGATGGTTTTTTTTGTGGAGCAAAACCAGGGCTTAATTTTACTTTTTAATAGAGCTGGAAAATTACACAAAAGTCAGACGGTCCTTATGGGTTGTTTCTGTAACATTATGTTGACCTTTCTTTTTGCCTATACATTGCCCTCCATAATGTTTGGGACAAAGACCCATCATTTATTTATTTGCCTCTGTACTCCACAATTTGAGATTTGTAATAGAAAAAATCGCAAGTGCACATTGTCAGATTTTAGTAAAGGCCATGTAGAAATTACAGCAGTGTTTATACATAGTCCCCCCCATTTCAGGGCACCATAATGTTTGGGACACAGAAATGTCATGTAAATGAAAGTAGTCATGTTTTGCATATCCTTTGCATGCAATGACTGCTTGAAGTCTGCGATTCATGGACATCACCAGTTGCTGGGTGTCTTCTCTGGTGATGCTCTGCCAGGCCTGTATTGCAGCCATCTTTAGTTTATGCTTATTTTGGGGGCTAGTCCCCTTCAGTTTTCTCTTCAGCACATCAAATGGGTCCAATCGGGTGATTGACCTGGCCACTCAAGAATTGACCATTTTTTAGCTTTGTAAAACTCCTTTGTTGCTTTAGCAGCATGTTTGGGACCATTGTCTTGTTGTAGAATGAACCGCCGGCCAATGAGTTTTGAGGCATTTGTTTGAACTTGAGCAGATAGGATGTGTCTATACACTTCAGAATTCATTGCTACTACCATCAGCAGTTGTATGATCAATGAAGATAAGTAAGTCAGCACCTTCAGCAGCCATACATGCCCAGGCCATAACACCCCCACCACCGTGTTTTACAGATGAGGTGGTATGCTTTGGATCTTGGGCAGTTCCTTCTCTCCTCCATACGTTGCTCTTGCCATCACTCTGATATGTTAATCTTCATCTCATCTATCCACAAGACCTTTTTTCTATCTGTCCACAAGATCTTTTAAATACTTCCTGGCAAACTGTAACGTGGCCATCCTATTTTTGCGGCTAACCAGTGGTTTGCATCTCGCAGTGTAGCCTCTGTATTTCTGTTCATGAAGTCTTCTACGGACAGTGGTCATTGACAAATCCACACCTGACCCCTGAGGAGTGTTTCTGATCAGTCGGACAGGTGTTTGGGGATTTTTCTTTATTATGGAGAGTATTCTTCTGTCATCAGCTGTGGAGGTCTTCCTTAGCCTGCCAGTCCCTTTGCGATTAGTAAGCTCTCCAGTGCTCCCTTTCTTCTTAATGATGTTCCAGACAGTTGATTTTGGTAAGCCTAAGGTTTGGCTGATGTCTTGAACAGTTTTCTTCTTGTTTCTCAGTCTCATAATGGCTTCTTTGACTTTCATTGGCACAACTCTGGTCCTCGTGTTGTTAAACAGCAATAAAAGTTTCCAAAGGTGATGGAAAGACTGGAGGAAAGTCTGGGTGCTGAGAGCTCTATCATATGTGCATTAAGGATGCAATTAAACACATCTGAACAATTACAAACGCCTGTGAAGCCATGTGTCCCAAACATTATGGTGCCCTGAAATGGGGGGACTATGTATAAACACAGCTGTAATTTCCACATGGTGAAACCAAAATGTATAAAAATGGCCTTTACTAAAATCTGACAATGTGCACTTTAAACCGATGTGATTTTATTTCTATTACAAATCTCAAATTGTGGAGTACAGAGGGAAATAAATAAATGAAGGGTCTTTGTCCCACGCATAATGGAGGGCACTGTATATCTCCATCGTAAAGCTTATCACATTGGTGTAGAGATTTATGCATTCTTAATTAGAAATAAAATGATGCAGTGAAGTACTGGTACATGATCCACTTCTCCCAAGAAAGAGAACATTGGAAGATTTGATCCAGTGCTAATTCGGAGAATGCTTTTTAGGAAAACATATGTAAGATGCTTTCCATTATTGGATGCACCAAGGACTGCTCGGGGCTGGACTGCTCAGTGTTGAATGGGTGAGTATTTGTACAGAACATAGTCAAATAACAGGGAAAGCCCAGCCAACCGAAAATCATCAAGCCTTGATGCTCAGAGAAATATAACAGATCTTAACTACTCATCCTTGGCCCTCACTCCTCCCTTCTCACCCAAAGTTGACATGTAATTTTCTGGGAGAGGCAAAACTGTAAGATTGATCATGTTTCAAATGTTTCCTCAGACAATCAAGCCAGTCCTATGTGCTATGATTAAGTCTATGCAACTGCAAAGGCACTAACCTCTAACCAAGTTTCAGCTTCCTTATGAATACTTTCAAAAGGCAAAATATTCTTCTGGGAAAGAAAAACAATGCTTAACACATTTCCTCTTCCTGGTTATTTATAGATTCAACACATGCTCCCTGGTCTTCAATCTGTCAAACTGAAATGAACTATTGCAAGGCAAGAATAGTATTGATTTTAATGATTCATTGTACTGCGGCCAACCCTCTACATCACACTGCTCTGTCGTAGGTTTGATGGTCGGGGAAGCATAACTTGTGGTTATTCAAGCTAAAACAATTCAATCTAGTTTGCAATTATGGTCAGATACCTTAATTTTACTGATAACCTTTGCAAATCAGGACCACCAGCGAAAATTGTATCACGCACTATCACACACAGTATCTAAAGCCACTGACAATAACAATGTGTTTTCTCATATTCACTTTATGCAAGATGACGACCTGATACAGTGGAACAAATAACCTGTACTTCCATCTGTTGCCTTGCATTCACCATTACTACAAATTTTTACCAGTTAAAATAACTTTATTTTTTCTGTGTCAGTGACTTTGTGACAAACGATTTGCTACCTACCAAATTAAAATGGGGATCGAAATATGTTCTTATTCTTCAAAACATAGATACAGTACATTGTGCAAATTTTACTTTCCTTTTTAAATTTGACTGTCTTGAAAGGAATTTAATTCTGCAAGCAGGCTACAAAGATCAAACGGTCATAAAACTAAAGAAAGAGGACATTTTGGATGTCCCAGAATGGAAAGTCTCATCTTGTAAGCAGCTGTGGTGGGGATGGAGGAATTGGGAGAAGGGGATCGCATCTTTGCAGGAGGCAGGATGGGAGGAACGGTCGTCTGGATAACTGGGAGTAGTTATGTGGTAGACATCAGTCGATAGGCTGTCTCTTGTGATGGAGACAGAGAGATCAAGAAAGGGGAGATAGGTGGCAGAGAAACTCCAGCTGAATTTCACAACAGGGTGGAAGTTAGTGGTGAAGTTAATTAAATCAATGTTTTCTGTACGGGTGCAGGAGGAAGCACTGCTGCAGTCGTCGATATAGCGGAGAAAGGGGAGAATTTTAAGAACTGAGACAAGTATCTGGTCAGGAAACACAAGTATCTGGTCATGAAACTTTTTGTTGAAAGATGACTGCAGGAATGAAGTCTTTAAGTTGTGCTTTCGGCTGTTAGAAATAAATTTGATGTACCATCAAAGAGCTGTTATTCTTGAGAAAAAGAAAGCCATAATGTGACTTTGTAAACTTTGTGAAAAATGTGTTAAAAATAAATCACAATGCTAACAAAAAATGGCCAGTGTTTTTGAGGTCAGAGTCGTACATTTTAAATGCCCAGGTTTGAAGGATAAGTTGCATGTAAACGCCTCACTCCTTAGCACCCTCTCCATTGAATAGACCAGCCGAGAATCGTTATGTTGCATTGACAGGGGTTCTTCTTCTCGAGAGTTGAGCCCCACTGAGAATGTAAATTGACATCATGAGAAATGCCTGCAACACAAGAATCAACTCTGTTTGAGATGTTGAATGTGTGCTCATGGGACAGTTCAGGAAGAAAAAAACAGAGTGTTTCAGCGAAGCTGAACATGGTGTATTATGCCAGGCAACTTGGAGGTTTGACAGTGTGATTAATGGTACTATTTTTTCCTCGGGTATTTGTTGGCAGGTTGATAGTTATTATTCAGAGGTTTGGGCACCTAGTCTGTGTTTTTATGCTGTCTTTCCATGTTTCCATGCTTGATTTAAACATAAGGCAGATGATAGATAAAACCTTCCAGTGGTCATTGAACTATTTTATAATAGTTTCAGCTATTTTTATTTAGGAAGTTTGGGTGCCTGGCTCCGTGTGGCTGGATTTCAAGCAAATACTCTCTTTTGAGGACACTTTGTTGGGCAAATTTGTCTTCTTAAAATAAGAGAAGCAAAGTACTGGAGCAATCCAGGCAGCATCTCTGGGGAACAAGGATAGGTGACGTTTTGGGGCTGGACCCTTCTTTAGACTTAGAAATAGGAAAGAGAGAGTCTAAAGAAGGGTCCCAACCCAAAACATCGTCCATGCATGTTCCCCAGAGATGCTGCCTGACCTGCTGAATTGCTCCAGCACTCAGCGTCTTTTGTTTTAAGAAAGAAAACAAGTTAGTTTTAGGTGGTGGGGAAAGTGTAGGAAGGTGACGGATGGGATAATGGAGATATCTCTGATGCGATGAGACCAGATTAATCGCCACTTCACCTGGAAAGACTGTTTAGCACCATGGTAGTGGAAGTGGAAGACGAGCAAGGATGAATGCTGCACTTCTAGTAATTGTCCAAAACAAAAGAGTTTGAAGATGGGGAATTGTATGTGGGAAAAAAGAGCAGACCAGGGAATCATGAATGGAGTGATTCCTTAGAAATGCTGAAAGGGAAGGGGAAGGGAATGGGTGTCTGGAGGTGGAATCTTGGAATCTTTCCTCCCCACCTATTGTTGTGCACTTCTTCCAATGTAGCCTAATGCTTGCAGTGCTCAGTAAGTGACCTTCTCTTCACTGGAGAAATCAGACACAGGTTGGGTGATTGTCCAATGCAAACTTGAGGAACAACACCTCATCCTCAGACTGGACATGTTGTAGCCTGCAGAACCCAATATTAATTTTTACAACTTTTGATTACTCACTTTTTCCTTCTGTTTGTCTCAGAACTAACTTTTATTGTTTCACATCATTTTGGCTTAGTTTCTCTTTTTAAACTTTTTGCATATTCTGGTGCACAGGGTATGCTCTATAGCCTTAACATTAGGAATATATTATATGGACAAAGAAACCTAATCCTATCTTAATTGCTCCTTGACTAGCATATTATGCAATCTGATCTCATCTTCTCAAAGATATTCCCTTTTGTTGCAAACATTCCTCCATGATTCAAAGTTCCAAAATTCAATATTGAGTTCTGCGACATTTTTTCTTACCTAAAACGAACATTGTTTCGCTCTTTCAAGTTCCGACAGGGTCCCAGACCCAAGAGGTTAACTTTCTTTTTCCGCACATGCTGCCGAACTTGCTGAAGGCTTCCAGCGCTTCTGTTATATTGCAGATTTGTAGCATCTACAGTTGTTTTTTTTTTCATTTGAATTGATTGCCACTGCAGCAATGGGAGGGGCACAATGGTGTTTTGCCTGTCAGAGACAGAGGGAGGGCAGCGTTACGTCCCATTTACAGTGTATCCTTCCTCTTTACGTCCCATTTACAGTGTATCCTTCCTCTTTGTTCAAGGTAAAGGTACAACACTGATAAAAAACTATAATAAACATCTGTTCCCACTGAACATTAAATTTGGGAGATAATCTGGCCATTTTTTTTTTAACGTGCCTTTACTTTGCATCAAATTTCAAAGAGGTTTGCTCAAAAAGAGTTCTTAAAATTGATCATGGGTTAAGGGCTAAGGCAGAAGTTTGGATGTTTAGATTATTTGGTGTTACTGATCTGATTTAAATTCATTGGCTATTTTCTCTGGAATACAGAATCCATTCCTGCCTCTCTGAATGTGAATGCCTTAAGCATGGTTTTTAATTAAAAAAAAGATTTTGCTTGTTCTCATATGAGAACAGGGTAGATGTTACCAGTTGGTACAATGTGCAGCTACACGGTGATAGCTGAATAATGAGGAGAATGAGTGATGGAAGGGCAGAAAAACCTTGACAGGACATTCATCTCAGAACTTTGGTACATTCGTCAGATCATCAAGTTTCTTGTAGTGTAGGATAGTTATACGGACTCGGAATAGTGTAATAACACTCGGTCTCTCTGAAGAATATTGACCCGAAACATTACCCATTCCTTCTCTCCAGAGATGCTGCCTGTCCTGCTGAGTTACTCCAGCTTTTTTGTGTCCATCCTCGATCTCTTTCCTGTCTCCATCCTGATGATTTGAGTGTCTGAGTCAATGGATTAATTGTTGCCCTCCTTGGATGTTAAATCCCATGGTATACCTTTGATGCTGCACACTTAGAAACTAGACCAGCTGCCATCTTCTTGCTTCTCGACACCATTGATGCATGCATTTCAGCAGAGCCAGTTCCCACCATTTAGGGAAGGTTAGCAGATTTCAACCTCTTTGCCTCGCCAGGAGTAGACAAATTGGCCAATTCTTGGACTTCTGCCCAGGGCAGCTAAACCAGCATCGCAGCTCCTTGAGACTCCATCATAATTTATCATTCTCTACTGTCCCACTGTACTTGGAATTGAATTGTTACTTGCTTATTATAACATAGACAGAGGCTGTCGATTAGAAAGAGGTCATTGAGCTTTTTGGTCAGGATACTGGATGCAACAGTAATTTTAGTATATGTTCTTCTTACAGACATTTACCTGAAATGTGACTTGATCTACCCAAGTCCTCACAGTACTCACAGACGAATGTTAAATATGTCATATTATCGTCACGGAGAGCATGAGGATTGCCTTGATGTTCTCGTGTCTAATTATTACATCTCTAAAATTAATGAAACAAATAACCTGATCATTTTTACGAAGCTATTTGTGGGAATTGAATGTCGTAAACTTTCTGTCGTTGTTTCTTGCGTTTCAACCATACCTCAGTGAGTGAAAATCTCTTTGTGAGATCCAGAAAGGGATGTGAAGGACATCTTACTTTGCCACCAGTCTGAAGAAGGAGCCAGACCCGAAATATTACCTATCCATGTTTTCCAGAGCTGCCACCTGACCCGCTGAGTTATTCCAGCACTTTGTTTCCTTTTTTTTTTGTAAACCAGCATCTGCAGTTCCTCGTTTCTGCATCTTACTTTTTTCCCTCTTCTCCACCGAAAAAAGAACAAATCTCACGGACTATTTATCAGCCTGTCTGCCATCTCACTGATTTGAAAGCAGCAGCTGTTAAACTGTGACCTGATCACAGCAATAATGGTGTTGAGATAAGAAGCCAGTCTGTGTGAGCAGAGGTGGGAGACACGTTAAGATAGTTTTCAAGCAGCTTCATTACTCTTGATTTCCATCCAAGCTAAGGATCAATAGGCTGGATGGAAGAAATGTACCCTGGCCGGAGTCATTCTTGTCAAAGATTTTGATAGTTAACCGTTAATTATTGCATCTCCAGGACATCATTATGTGTCCACAGGGAAACATCCTTTGTTCAACTGTCTGAACTTGCTACATTATAGCACCGTTGTAGAAACAAGGAACTGCAGATGCTGGTTGAGCAAAGAAAGACACAAAATGCTGGAGTAACTCAGCGGGTCAGGTAGCATCACTGAAGGCCATGAATGGGTGACACTTTAAAGAAGGGTCTTGATCGAAACATCACCTATCTATGTTCTCCAGTGATGCTGCCTGACCCGCTGAGTTACTTCAGCATTTGTGTCATTCCTTGGGAACACATTTTTTTTAACGGGTAAATAGCAAATTGAAAGTAATTCTGCACATGTGTTTGTACACAGTTGCGATAAACTGCATTTATTTCAACGTCGAACAATCCCTGTTCCGGGCGTACACTGGCCCCATCCCTGAACTCTACCTCTGCTACATCGACGACTGCATTGGTGCTACCTCGTGTACCCATGCAGAACTCACTGACTTCATACACTTCACTTCCAATTTCCATCCTGCCCTTAAATATACCTGGACTATCTCCGACATCTCCCTCCCGTTTCTGGACCTCACTATCTCCATCACAGGAGACAGACTGACATCTACAATAAACCCACTGGCTCGCACAGCTATCTGGACTACACTTCTTCCCGCCCGGTCTCCTGCAAAAAGTCTACCCCTACTCCCAATTCCTCAGTCTACGCCGCATCTGTGCCCGGGATGAGGTGTTTCACACTAGAGCATCAGAGATGTCCTTATTCTGCAGGAAACGGGGCTTCCCCTCTTCCATTATAGATGAGGCTCTCATTAGGGTGTCTTCTACATCCCGCAGCTCCGCTCTTGCTCCCCCTCCCCCCATTTGTAACAAGGACAGAATCCCCCTCGTTCTTACCTTCCACCCCACCAGCCAGCGTATCCAACAAATCATCCGCCAACATTTCCGTCACCTACAACGGGACCCCACCACTGGCCATAACTTCCCATCCCCTCCCCTTTCTGCGTTACGCAGAGACCGTTCGCTCCGTAACTCCCTGGTGCACTCGTCCCTTCCTACCCAAACCACCCCATCCCCGGGCACTTTCCCCTGCAACCACAGGAGATGCAACACCTGTCCCTTTACCTCCCCCCTCAACTCCATCCAAGGACACAAACAGTCTTTCCAGGTGAGACAAAGGTTCACCTGCACCTCCTCCAATCTCATCTATTGCATTCGCTGCTCTAGATGTCAACTTCTTTACATCGGCGAAACCAAAAGCAGGCTCGGCGATCGCTTCGCTCAACACCTGCGCTCAGTCCACCTTAACCAATCTGATCAACTGGTGGCTGAGCACTTTAACTCCCCCTCCCATTCCCAGTCTGACCTTTCTGTCATGGGCCTCCTCCAGTGCCATAGTGAGGCCCACCGGAAATTGGAGGAACAACACCTCATATTTCGCCTGGGCCGTTTGCAGCCCAGTGGTATGAACATCGACTTCTCCAACTTTAGATAGTTCCTCTGTCCATCTCTTCCCCTCCCCCTTCCAAGTTCTCCCTCTATCTTCCTGTCTCCACCTATATCTTTCCTTTGTCCCGCCCCCCTGACATCAGTCTGAAGAAGGGTCTCGACCCGAAACGTCGCCCATTCCTTCTCTCCTGAGATGCTGCCTGACCTGCTGAGTTACTCCAGCATTTTGTGAATAAATACCTTCGATTTGTACCAGCATCTGCAGTTATTTTCTTACACTAACAGGTGAGGTGGATGATCTATGGGGGTATGGATTGGCTCAGGACTGGGATTTTATAGCCATTGCAGAAATGTGGCTGAAAGAATAGAAGCATTGGCAGCTCAATGGTCCAGGGTAAAGGTACTCCAGGTGTGATTGAGATGCTGGTAAGAGAGGATGGAGCCTTTTTGATAAGGGAGGACATAACTACCTTGCTTCGACAGGTTATTCCTGTGGGATCATCTACTGAGACTCCATGAGTAGAACTTAGAAACAGAAAGGGAATGAGTTAGACAGTGTGGTTAAGATAGTGTTTGGCACATTTGTCTTTATTGGGAAGGTATTAGTACTAAGGCTGAGACGTCATAATGCAGCAGTGCAAGTTGTTAGTGAGACCACACTTGGAGTACTGTGTGCAGTTGAAATTGGCCTATTATAGGAAGGATGTCATTATATTGGAAAGGGTGCAGAAAAAAATCAGCAAGATGTTACCTGCACTGAGGACTTGAATTAGAGGGAGGCTAGATAGGCTGAGACTTTTTTGCTGTACAGCGTACAAAGCAGAGGGGCGATCTTATTGAGGTGTACAACATCATGAGGGGCATGGTTAAAGTGAACGTTCACTGTCTTTTTCTTAGGGTGAAGGAATCTAATATTTAAGAGCATAGGTTTATGGTGAGAGAGATTTAAAAGGAAACTCCCGGGCAGCCTTTTTACTCAGAAGATACTCAGAGGATGTGGAGTAAGCTGCCAGAGGAAACTATATAAATGGATACAATCACGGTTTTCATAAGATATTCTGAGAGACACATGGATAAGAAGGGTTCAGATGGATGTGGGAAAAATGCAGGCGAATGGGACTGGCCCAGCATGCCTTGTTTGGCATGGACAAGGTGGGCTGAAGGTTCCGTTTACATGTTATATAGCTCTGACTCTTTGACATTGCTTGTTGATGTTTTTGTCCCTTGTGAAATTGGATTGAGTACTTATTACAATTCAACCTACTGTTGTTGTTGTTTGCGTGCTTTATTTACTACACGTTGGAGTACACATTGCTACACGTTATTTGCTGTGCTGGGCGGCACAGTGACACAGCGGTAGAGTTGCTGCCTTACACCACCAGAGCATGAATCCAATGACTCTAACAAACAGATGTACCATAGAGAACATACTGTTGGGTTGCATCGCAGCTTGCTTTCGGAACAGCTTTGTCCAAGATCGCAAGAAATAGCAGATAGATGTAGATGATTGTTTGAAGATTCTTGCCATTGAGGGAGTGCAACATAGATTCACCAGGTTAATTCCCAGGATGGCAGGACTGACATATGGTGAAAGAATGGATCGACTGGGCTTATATTCACTGGAATTTAGAAGGATGAGAGGGGATCTAAGAGAAACATATAAAATTATTTAGGGATTGGGCAGGTTAGATGCAGGAAAAATGTTCCCGATGTTGGGGGGGTCCAGAACCAGGGGTCACAGTTTAAGAATGAGGGGGGAGGCTCAGTCCTGTAACTATGTCCTCAACTGCTTTCGGGTTGCGTGATTGGGTGCATGAACCTCAGTGTGATGCTTGGGCTTTGATGATAAAGCTTTGAGGTTTAAATTTTGAGGTTTATGGTCATAGCTCTGACAAGAGGGATAGGAATTAATATCCCAAATCTTAAAGCAGTGGTTTTGATTACAGTCAGGTTGGACAACATTGCAAATGCTCAGGAAAAAACTGCTTTGGTTTGAATATTGTTGTAAATCTTCCACAATTTATCCATAATTATCAAAAAAGATAAAACATTCAATTTTTCATTTTCAATTCTTGAATAAGTTGCTATTATTTGCTTGCTTCTGGATAACACGTTGCAGAATGTGTTTAGCTTTACATGTGCTGTTTCATCTCTCTGTTTTTGAACATTGTGATTGATATCAGTGTCTTTATTTAATGACGTGGTGTCACAAATGTTGAGGTATGAATTTAATGCATGAAGCACTGCAATGAATTTCTGAGTTCTAAGACATTCCTGGAAATGGAGATGAGGATCAAATCCGCCTACTTTGTTTTGTGGAGAGTAAACAGGTGCATTCAAAGGGTTTTGCGCTTGTAGGATTTCTTACATTTCTGTCATACCTTTGTTCAATAAAAACAAAAGGGCGTTTAATACAGTATATAATACTGATATCATTAAGGACTAATAGTATTCTGCAACACTGGATGAGTGGTGACAGGAGGAGCAAATGCTCATATTGTCAAATTCCTGATCACAAAATCCATGATTCACATCCACTGATTTTGCAATCGAGTCAAAAGAATTTTCTCAATCACTTTGCCTAGTGTGTTGAAATTCTCAACGCTTAACATTGGACGTTTTCCTGAAAAGCTTTATTCAGTAAACAAATAATTTCTCTCAAAATCCAATGATGGACAAACACTATACAACACTTCTTAATTTGAATCTCTGTCTGAGGCCAGTAATAATAAGGTACACTCCATGTTAATATTCCCAGAGCAATGTATGGCAATTGTTTTGACAGCATCAGTTGTGCAGCAATAGCTGGATTGATTAAGGTTGAACTTCGGTTAAGTTGTGTTGATTAGAATTTGCAGACAGACACTACCTTCCCAGCGCATGATGTGTCAGATTGTATATTGCCTAGATTACTGTATATTGCCTCAGTTAATTTTTAATATGTGTGTTTCAATTACTTGTTTGGTCATTACTGTCACTTCTCTTTAAAAAAGATGCTGCCCCATTGCTGACCTGCATTGGGTCAGTTGAAATATTAGATAGCGACTGTCTGCTGCCGGATAATACTGTTTAGTTTAGTTTAGAGAAACAGCATAGAAACAGGCCCTTCAGTCCACCGGGACCATGCCGACCAGCGATCACCAGCACACTGGTTCTATCTTACACACTAGAGACAATTCACGGATGTCAATTAACGTACAAACCTGCATGTCTTTGGAACCTAGAAGAGTGGTGGAGCAGGGCAGACAGAGCATAGCAGTCCTAGGTGAACACAGGTGAATGGGATTTTTGACGGGTGGATAGTTGGACAAAGGACAGAGATGGCACACACAAGATGTGAGACAAAAGGATTAGAGAGTTGTGAATTGTGTAGCTAGATTGACGGGATGCAAATTGTTTAGGAATGCAGGTAATAGTATTCTGCAACACTGGATGAGTGGTGTCAGGAGGAACAAATGCTCATATTGTCAAATTCCTGATCACAGAATCCATCATTCACCACCACTGATTTGCAATTGAGTCAAACGATTTTGCAATTGAATCAAAAGAAATTTCTCAATTCTTTGCCTAAAATGTCCAAAGTTAAGCATTGAGAAATTCAACGGACTCGGCAGGGGAAGGAGAGGTGCAAGTTCAGCCAGGCTCAGAGGAAGAGGTTCATACCATTAGGTTGTAAGCTGCCCAAGTGAAATATGAGGTGCTGTTCCTTCAGATTGTTTGTAACCTCACTCCGGCAATGGAGGAGGCCCAGGACAGAATGGTCAGTATAGGAGTGGGAAGGGGAGTTAAAATGGTCAGCAACCAGGAGTTCCCTCAGCCCATGGCAAAATGGGCGTGGAGTCTACACTTAGCCTCACTGATGTACAGGAGACCACATAGGGAACACTGGATATAGCAGATGAGGTTGGAGGAGGTGCCTGAAACTCTGACTCATTTGGAAGAACTGTTGGGTTCCCTGGATGGCTGTGAGGGAGGAGGTATGGTGGGCAGGTGTTCCATCTCCTGCGGTTGCAGGGGAAAGTACTTGGGGAGGGGATGATTTGAGTGTGAAGGGAAGAGTGAACCAAGGGGGGAATGGTTTCTGCAGAAAGTGGAAAGGGGTTGGGGTGGGAAGATGTGACTGGTTGTGGGATCACTTTGGAGGTGACGGAAATGATGAAAGATGATGTGGAGAGTGATACGGTGAAAACATGTTCTGTCTGGGACGAGGGGAAGCAAGAGCAGAACTATGGGATTCCAGGGTGGAAATGCCAAAGACTATAGCGCAGAGCTTTAAGGTGAGTGTAGGTAAGTTCAAAGAACGTGCAGGGCAAGTATTTTCCACAGTAATCAGACCTGGAATGTGTTGCAAAGGGGGGTGGTGGAAGTAGATACATCAGTTGCATTTAAGAAGATTATAGATCGGCACATGGATATGCAGAGAATGGAGGGATATGGATATGCAGGAAGAGGAAATTAAATTTTCATTGTGTTCGGCATGGATATTGTGGGTTGAAAGGCCTGCTCCTGTTCTGTGCTGTTCAATGCTGTATGAGGCAAAAACCCTCATTGCATTTGAAAAGTACTTTGGTGTGCAGTTGAAGAGTTGTTACGCTCTGGGTTATCCACCAAATTCTGGAAAATGAGATGAGCCTGGGGAGCTGTATTTTGACCAACAGGAAAAGGAAGGGCTGAAACAAATGTTTGTTTATTCCAGTAGCTCCTTTAGACTTACAGAAGGGGTTCAACAGTGAGATCCCACAAGGATCAGTGCTGTTTTGTAGCATTGTTCACATCATATATTAGTAACTTGGGGGAAGGACATGAATACATGCCAATCAAATTTGTGGATGACACCAACATTTGTGGGAAGGCAAATTGTTCATAGGTTATCGGAGCA
Organism: Rhinoraja longicauda; assembly: GCF_053455715.1. Classification (NCBI taxonomy): domain Eukaryota; kingdom Metazoa; phylum Chordata; class Chondrichthyes; order Rajiformes; family Arhynchobatidae; genus Rhinoraja; species Rhinoraja longicauda. The sequence continues at coordinate 37,793,801 of NC_135956.1, read as the reverse complement.
GAATTAGGCCATTTGGTCCATCATGTCAACGCCGCCATTCAATCATGGCTGAGCAATCTTACCCTCTCAACCCCATTCTCCAGCCTTCTCCCTAAAGCCCCTTCCCCCCGTGTTCACACAAATTGTGAGAAGGATGCAGAGGTCATATAGGTCATGTAAATGGGCAAATGATTGTCGAAGAGAGTATAATGCGGGAAAATGCAACGTTGTTCATTTTGGGAGGAACTTTCCAATTCCTCGCGGCCTTCATTTAATTCAGGTTCATGCAGTGTATCCATCTGGGATTGCTGCATAGGTGTATGACTTTCCATTTGGATGCTGGTGCTCGCAGCTAATCCTCCATGGAAAGAGATCTGACAAGAACCTAAGGATTATATGAACAAATGTTATTAAAAAAAAAGAAAATATTTTTGCTTTGCGTGAGGTGTATGTGAATTTTAATGCTGCTTCAAGTCATAATCACTTTTCAGACATCAAATTGGAGCTTTAAATTTACTCAAATTTTACATGTTTGGTTTTGACATTTCCTCTAAAAAATGTTTTGACATGCAGTGGATTTTGAAATATATTTGTTTTTATCATTCTTAAAAACTTTGATATTTCAATTCTGATCGCATGTCTCTGTTCCAATTATAATTTTGTGCTTCATAGAACAATAGTTCAAATTGTATTCTTGATAGCCCAGGCATCACTCCCACAGTTGCATGGACATTTTATGGTTGTAAATCATCAACTTCTATATCGTCAAGGACGTGATGAAATGGAGTTGTCTGTTAGCGACTGCTTGGCCTCCTGGTGGATATGTGACATATCCTATCTGGCCGTCCAGCTCAGGATGTTGTAGAACTAGCCCCAAACTTGAGTGATTCAAGCCACAGAGGGAAAGATCACATATACAGGCATCTTACCTCCAGCACATTCAATGCAGTTTAGTTTAGAGATGCAGCAAGGAAACAGGCCATTCGGTGCACCACTGATTCCTGTACACTATTATTATTCTACACACTGGGGACGATTTACAATCTTCACCAAAGCCAATTAACCTACAAGCCTGTACATTTTTGGAGCATGGGAGGAAACCGGAGCACCTGGGGAAAACAGATGCAGTCACGGAGAGAACGTACAGTGCCCTCCATTATGTTTGGGACAAAGACCCATCATTTATTTATTTGCCTCTGTACTCCACAATTTGAGATTTATAATAGAAAAAATCACATGTGGTTAAAGAGCACATTGTCAGATTTTAATAAAGGCCATTTTTATACATTTTGGTTTCACCATGTAGAAATTACAGCAGTGTTTGTACATAGTCCCCCCATTTCAGGACACCATAATTTTTGGGACACAGCAATGTCATTTAACTGAAAGTAGTCAAGTTTAGTATTTTGTTGCATATCCTTTGCCTGCAATGACTGCTTGAAGTCTGCGATTCATGGACATCACCAGTTGCTGGGTGTCTTCTCTGGTGATGCTCTGCCAGGCCTGTATTGCAGCCATCTTTAGCTTATGCTTGTTTTGGGGGCTAGCCCCCTTCAGTTTTCTCTTCAGCATATAAATGGTATGCTCAATTGGGTTCAGATCGGGTGATTGACTTGGCCACTCAAGAATTGACCATTTTTTAGCTTTGTAAAACTCCTTTGTTGCTTTAGCAGTATGTTTGGGATCATTGTCTTGCTGTAGAATGAACCGCCGGCCAATGAGTTTTGAGGCATTTGTTTGAACTTCAAACAAATGTCTATACACTTCAGAATTCATTATGCTGCTACCATCAGCAGTTGTATCATCCATTAAGTTAAGTGGGCCAGTACCTTCAGCAGCCATACTTGCCCAGGCCATAACACCCCCACCACTGTGTTTCACAGATGAGGTGGTATGCTTTGGATCTTGGGCAGTTCCTTCTCTCCTCCATACTTTGCCCTTGCCATCTCTCTGATATGTTAATCTTTGTCTCATCTGTCCACAACACCTTTTTCCAGAACAGTAGTTGTTCTTTTAAGTACTTCTTGGCAAACTGTAACCTGGCCATCCTATTTTTGTGGCTAACCAGTTGTTTGCATCTTGCAGTGTAGCTTCTGTATTTCTGTTCATGAAGTCTTCTGCGGGCAATGGTCATTCACAAATCCACACCTGACTCCTGAAGAGTGTTTCTGATCTGTCAGACAGATATTTGGGGGTATTTCTTTATTGTAGAGAGTATTCTTCTGTCATCAGCTGTGGAGGTCTTCCTTGGCCTGCAAGTCCCTTTGGGATTAATAAGCTCACCAGTGCTCTCTTTCTTCTTAATGATGTTCCAGACAGTCGATTTTGGTAAGCCTAAGGTTTGGCTGATGTCTCGAACAGTTTTATTCTTGTTTCTCAGTCTCACAATGGCTTCTTTGACTTTCATTGGCACAAATTTGGTCCTCATGTTGATAAACTGCAATAAAAGTTTCCCAAGGTGATGGAAAGACTGGAGGAAAGTCTAAGTGCTGAGAGCTCTCTTGTCCCTGCATTAAGGCGGCATTTAAACACACCTGAGCAATTACAAACACCTGCGAAGCCATGTGTCCCAAACGTTATGGTGTCCTGAAATGGGGGGACAATATATAAACAGAGCTGTAATTTCTACATGGCGAAACCAAAATTTATAAAAATACCCTTTCATAAAATCTGACAATGTGCACTCTAACCACATGTGATTTTTTCTATTACAAATCTCAAATTGTGGAGTACAGAGGCAAGCAAATAAATTATGGGTCTTTGTCCCAAACATTTTGGAGGGCACTGTACACACACTGTACAAACAGCACCTGTGGTCAGGATCGAACCAGGATTGGTGCTGTAAGTCAGCAACTCTACTGTTGCACCGCTGTGCCGAATCATCTGCATACCTGCAAGAAACGTCTAGTGCAGTTTTGTTTAAAACCTGCCGCCAAGTACAAGTACGATCCTACCCATAAATTAAAATTTGTGCTTTTTAACTTGCTGATGCTCTTTGTGCAAATTCTTCGGTGGACCTGATGTGCTATTGGCTTCATTTTTACTGCATGCCAAATGTTAGTTGGAGTTGATGTCTGTCAGCAGCCATAATCAGAAAAGGGGATTTCTATCCCCAACGTCACCATATCTTTGTGAATGGCTTTTCTCGGGCTCGGCAATGAGTACCATTGTTTTGCAATTGTCACAAAATTTTGTGTCCTTACCTTTAGTAGGAAGTAATTCTCTGTTGCAAGTTGGAAGGCCATATCCTTGCAGCCAATTGCCATGATCCTTTACCTTTTGTAAAAGATCCGCCCCTCTTCTGATTTTCTGCATGTACAGTGATATGTTCCAGGTGACTGCTCAGTGCCACTAATCCCTGCTTCACGTGAAGGTGAAAGAGATGTGTCTTCTGCATGCTCCATTATCAGCTTGCGTGATTCCTAGCCAATGTCTCTTGAATTAAGAGTGTGATTTGTATCCTTTCTGAATGTATTTATTAAAATGAATGGCTTCTTTTTCAGATTGATTGGAATCAATATAGCTGAGGTGCTACAGTCATGAATTAAAGTCAAGAAGAGCTCATTCACTTGCCATTTCCAACAATCACAACTCTGGGCTTTTCTTCCCCCTTTTGCTTTTTTATTCCACTCTCCAAGGACACTTTTTTTCCATTGTACCCTCGGGAATCTGTGCAGAGGCTTTGAGGTCAAATTTCTGTTCATCTCATCAGAATTATAAATGTTTCTGCACTAGTTGACTTGACTTGCACATTATTTTTGGGTTGATGTGTACTCATCATTTTTTTTGTGGCACAGAAAGCCTTTTCCTTTCAATATCAGACACTGTTGAAGGTTAGTCCTGGGACCCCTGGGATCAGGTCAATGCTTTATATTCCAGTTGAGAGCCTATCACCAGGAAAAGATGGAATATAACATATTCAAGATGAAAAAGGGTTAAAACTATGTGGAATGATTGAAAATAAAATAATTTATAGGTGAATGCAAATTTAAAAGACAAATAGTGAAACATACTTTTTTAGTAATTGTGTAAATGGAAGTAAAGGATAGGATTTGTACATTAATTGTTGAATGTAGAATCAATTATTTTGTGGAATTCATTATTGTGCGGTGTGTAGCAGGGAAGGGTTTATGCCACTTAAGACGTTAAAAATGTTTGCCATGCAAACTTTTGAACTAAAATATGGGAAAGAGCTGGTATAGGGAATCATGGGAGATTGCCTGTGCGGCAGTGCGGATTAGCACGGATATCATAATTGCTTTCTGTGCTGAAATCTCCGAGCAGAGGTTGTTCCGGAATTGTCACCATCTTTCGGTGAGGTTCAGATGTTTCATGCTTGCAGGATCCATGTGTACAGGATTATTTTCCACTCTGCACAGCCGCAATTTCTGTGTCCTTTAAGTGATGCAGTCAGACACAAGGGTCCATCTTCTGCAACAGTCACCACCAGTTGCAAAAACATTGATAAGTTTTGATAAGAAAAATGCAATGTATTGTCATTTTGTTGAGCTCCAGGTGGCATTTATCAGCAATACGTTCCAATCCTTCCACATTGAGAAACCCTGTGCTTTTTTCTGTTTGACTGTGTAAACTATCCTTATTTTCATTCATGTCATGTTTTAAAATGCTTTATAAAACATGACATATTTGTGAAGAAAATAATTTCTGTTTCGTTATATTAGAATAACACACTGAGAGTTGTGAGGTTCAAAGCGAATATGAGAGCGTTTTTTTAGAGTTTTGGTTTTGCACTGTCAATGTATTCTATTGGATTATTTTAAAAAGCTTTTGGTCTCATCAGCATTCCTCAGTGAAGAAAGTTATTTTCCAGTCCGGCTAAATATAATTCCAGACGGAAAAATATAAGTGGCAAATAGGAATGGTCAATGCACAACATCGATATCTTTTGAATAAATACCTTTTTGAGGAGGCCATATTGTTTTTTAAAATTTGTTTTGATCTGTGTTGTTCGCAGCAGAATTCTGTGCTTGAGGAACTGAGGAGGAATGAATGAATGAATGCACTTCAACAATTTACAGTCAAATTGTGCCTAATACAAAGACAAATGTCTCAAGGCACTTCATAGGAGCGAATATCAACCTACAGAATTTGACACTGAGCCACAGAATTAAATATTGAGACAGGTAATCAAAAGCTTTGTCAGAGAGGTTTTAAGGGGCGACTTAGAGAATGAGAGGCAGAGGACAGGAAAGGTTTAGCCAGAGAAATCCAGAGCTGAAGAACTTGGCAGCTGAATGGGGAGCTGCCAGTAGTGGAGTGAAGAAAACTGAGGCTGTTCCAAACTTGACACCTGAACGTTATCTTTTGTCACCAGATTTTCATTCCTATCTCAGTGGATTTAGCTCTTCACTGTAATTTGTCATTTTCAAATAATCTTGAAAATGCTTTTTCCACTCTACTCGCTTCTCCATGAGATTTACTGGATGGGATGCATAGTGTTGTACTTGTGACCTGCTGTTCAGAGTCTGATGCAAATTATTGTGAAGCGCGGTCTCTTCACAGAATTTGTTACGAGTTGTCATCATCCATCTAATGTAGAAGGGAATAAATCAACTAGATATCCAACAACTAGGTTGAATATTGGACACAATATTTTCTCAGTTCATGTGCAGGATATTCCAATTGAATTATCCTCTTAAAAGAAACAGTTAAAAAGCAGCAGATTATGGAATGATCAAGTTTGTTCAGGCCCACGCACACAGCATGCTCTTAATGCAGTGATGTGCCTGGTTGCTTTGTTCACCTGGATATGCATCTTCCATACGGTTCACAGTAGATCATTCCAAATCACCATTGCAGAACTAACCTTGTGGCCACTGCTTGCCGTCTGTTCCTCCAGCAGTGAATGGCGACCCATCCCCAGAGATTTGAAGCAACATTATTCTGTATCCATACAATTCCAGCCTCTTACTTTTGAGATAGCAAATTTGCCAAAATCAACTACTGTGGTGATTTACAGCAATTAAAACTTTAAAGCACCTGTAATTACTTTTTGGTAGACCTGGCAATACTGCATCTCCTTTTACTGCCCAGGAGAACATTGTACTACAGCTGCCCTGGTGAAATTAATTAAGCAATACCTGTGATTTTTTAAGCATGGGAAATCCATATTTTTATTCCTTGAAGCGTCATCATCCATCTAATGTAGAAGGGAATAAATCAACTAGATATCCAACAACTAGGTTGAATATTGGACACAATATTTTCTCAGTTCATGTGCAGGATATTCCAATTGAATTATCCTCTTAAAAGAAACAGTTAAAAAGCAGCAGATTATGGAATGATCAAGACAGGATAATTATACAAAAGAAATCACTAATGCTTAGAAATTGGGGTCTGCCTTGTTTGGTGTATTTAATTTAGTTTAGTTTATTGTCATGTGCATGGAGGTACAGTGAAATACTTTTGTTGTGTGCTGACCAGTCAGCAGAAAGACAATACCTGACTACAATTGAGCCATCCACAATGTACAGATACATGATAAAAGGAATAAAGTAAGAAATGCTGCTTTTGCAGAAGAGTTTTAAAAGAGTGGAGCGATTGTAATGCGTGTTTGCAGATCCACTCCTGTGAATAGCACACGACGAGTCGCCTGGCTTGGGCGCCATCTTGGAGGTCATTTGCAGTTATTCAGGTCTTGCTGCCTAATTGGTTTTCGTTACCAAAAATAGGAAATTGGGAAAGTTTACCTTTAATATTCTTTGGTGTGCTGATCACTACATCAAAACATAACCTGGATGGTTTCTTACGCCAGCTGCCTGCAGAAATAACAATTGCCATATTTTCACCAAATGGACCATGTAGAAATTTTAACACTCTCACTGTACAGCAACGTTAAATGTTACCATGGATTTGAGAGAAAACAAGATGAGGGGGCATAAATCTTCAATGTGCTTGGCCACAACCGGCTCCATCCCCATCCATTGTTTGTCAGCACAGTTCAAACCCGTGCAGAAGTTGGTCAAAGACACAGTGCAGCCAGGGCTCATCACTTTGCAGTAATCTAATCAGGAATCTCTGTTACACATGTATGCAATAAGTAGATGAGAACCACCGTTGATGTACAACCTGTGGTTCATTGAAAGCTAAGGCTGGCATATGTGGAAACCTACTCACCAATGCTCCAAGGAGGACCCCTTAATTCACATCTCTCGGATAAGTTGCTGTAAGGCTTGCTTTTCATTTCAACAACAAAAGTCGTAATTTGTATTTTGTTCCTTCAATTTGTGCTAGTAAGACCGAAATGGGGTAGCGCCCATTGGTTATGTCATCCACTGAAAGAGTATCAGATGCAGGAAAATATCAGCCATGCTCGTCCAAGCTGTGATGAGCATGATTTCAACCAGAAATGTCCATTCTTTCGTTAAAACACAGCTTTTAGGCACAATTTGATTGGGAAACTGCGAGCACAATCGAAAAACGGGCTCCCATTTTTATTAAATGCAACTTTGCATCGTGTATTCAGTTGCTTCCCTGTGTAAACACACTGGCAAGGACAATGACACCGGCTACAATTTATGTCCAAACCCGTGACAGTTGTCCAATCATTTGCCAAGATTCCTATTTCCCATTGTTATCTAATGACATTGTCTGCAAAGTCCAATTCCATGAGAAGATTAATATCCCCATAAAAAGGTACAAAGTGCTGTAATAGCTCAGCAGGTCCGGCAGCATCTCTGCAGAACATGGATAGCTGATGTTTCAGATTGAGATCCTTCTTCAGACAGTCTGAGTTACTCCCGCACTTTGTGTCCTTTTGTGCATTAATCACCAACTGTAGTTCCTTATTTCTACAGTAATTTCCCCGACTTCGTACAGTGAACCGAGAGGAAAACATCACTTCCAGAAGATACAGGCAAATGACCTGACCTCCCGATCTTCAGTTTCCACTAATGGGGTGGGGGGAGGAGAAAGATCCAGTTCCTTTGCTTGACTGTCCCTTTCCGACAGTTTAAAAAACCCCAAATGCTCCCCGACTTACGATTTCATTTTAATTTTAATTTTATTTCGTACATGTTAAAAGACATCAATTAAAAAACAAAATAAACAAAAAAACAGAAGAAATACAAAGAATTCCATCCATTACTTAACGTCTTTACATGTGCGAAAAGGAGTAGGAAGAAGTGTGAACTTATTTATTCCTACCCCCATTCCCTAATCAATATTTATCATGTATTATCTATAATAACTAATACCTAAAATACATATATAACTACATATATACTCACTCACCCCTACAATCATATGAATATACCTATTTACACAATAATGTCTATATTAACTACATCTGATATATATACATACATTAGGCCAATCATATATATACATATACCCGACCATTTACATACAAAATATAATGCTTCGACTTACGATATTTCGACTTTACGATGGTGCAAACGCTGGGCAACAGCAGCGAGCCACAGCTCGCTTCCGGCCACGTGATCACGTGTAGTAAATGCATTTCTACTTACGATATTTTTGGTTTACGATAGATTTCTCGGAATGTAACCCCATCATAAGTTGAGGAGCACCTGTACTGCTTTTCTGATAAGGATAAATTGCCCATTAGTTTTCCAACAGGATAATTGATCTTCCTAAGAAGTTTGCTCAAATCCTGATAGATTGAGAATCCTGGTAAATTACTGAAGTCTTTTCGAAAGGAATGTATCTACCTGATAGTGCAATCGGTAGAGTGGCGTGTAGCTTTGATTTCTTAATCAGTCTGGTTGACCCAGGTTCTCCCTTCCTGGCATTCCTATTGTAATGCTCAATAACTGCATTTATCTGACAACTGGAACCTCACATTCCTTTTAAGGTCATAAGGAATTGGTGTAGAATTAGACCATTTGGCCCATCAAGTCTATTCCACCATTCAATTATGGGTGATCTATCTCTCCCTCCTAACTCCATTATCCTGCCTTCTCCCCATAACCTTTGACACTTGTACTAATAAAGAATCTATCTATTTCTGCCTTAAAAATATCCACTGACTTGGCCTCACAGCCTTCTGTGGCAAAGAATTCCACAGATTCACGATCCTCTGACTAAAGAAATTTCTCCTCGTCTACTTCCAAAAATAACGCCCTTTAATTCTGAGGCTATGAACTTTTTTCCACCGGGTGACACTGTCAGCAATGGCAGCCTCGCCAACGGTCTGTCTGTTTTTTTGTCTTTTTTGTTATTTTTCGTGCGTTTTAAAAGTATGTTAATGTTCTCTGATTTGTTTTACGTGGGGGAGGGGGAGTGGGAAACTTTTTTTCAATCTCTTACCTTGCCGGAGATGCGATTGTTTTCCGGATCGTATCTCCAGTCGCTCTGCAGAGCTGGCGGCCTTGCTCGGGACTGACTTTGAGCCGCAGCGCGGGCCCGTAGACTTACCATCAGAGCCTGTGATCCCTTGCGTGCGGCCTGCGCATTTCAACATCGAGGAGCTCGCAGTCTCGGGTGGAGACTGATGTCGGGAAGCTCCAAATCGCAAAAGGTTCGACTAGCCCCGATCTGGGTTCGATCGCCCTGCACGGGGGACCTGAAATCCCCCCATCCCCGATGCAGGAGCTTGATCGTCCCGATGCAGAGGGCCCAAATGTCGCCAGCTACGGGAGCCAAGATCGTCCCGTCATCGGAAGGCTCAAGGCCCCCCACCGCGGGAGAACAAAGAAGGGAAGAGATTGAACTTTTTTTCGCTTTCATCACATTGAGGAATGTGGAGGAGTCACTGTGGTGGATGTTTATGTTAAAATGTATTTTGTGTGTTCTGGTGCTTTTAATTGGTATGACTGTATGGCAAAACAAATTCCTTGTATGTTGCAAAACATACTTGGCTAATAAAGTATGATTATGATTATGATGACCTCTAGTCCTAGACTCTTCCACTGGTGGAAACTTAGTTTTGCTCCTCATGGTGCCTTTGCTTCCGTATGGCTACCATTTCGTCATGCCTCATGGACCTTGGTGGGGACATGAGTTTTTTAATTCTTGTCTTCCCATTTACGTTGTTCCTTTTATCATCTTGTTGTGTTTGTGGGTTAGCACTGTTATGAGGTGTGATTAAAACTTCAAAGTAAAGTCAAATGACAGCTTGTGTCAAATGTGCTCTGAATCCCTTGTGTAAGTACATCAAATTTATAAGAGTTCACTTTATATTATCAAGGATTATGCTTGCAATACTTCGAGCTTTAAAGCGAATCAAAGGCTTTAAAAGTAATGTATGGTGTTCTGAAGTAAATCAGAAAACATTGGATGGACTTAGCAGGTCGGATAGCATCAGTGGAGAGGAAAACAAAGTTGACGTTTCAGGCAGTGTCTTTTGCTCTTTTAAAGCCTGTTACATGCGATTTGTTTTTAAGTACTTTTCTGTGATGACTTTGATTGTAGTGTCAATAGACAATAGACAATAGACAATAGGTGCAGGAGTAGGCCATTCAGCCCTTCGAGCCAGCACCGCCATTCAATGCGATCATGGCTGATCACTATCAATCAGTACCCCGTTCCTGCCTTCTCCCCATACCCCCTCACTCCGCTATCCTTAAGAGCTCTATCCAGCTCTCTCTTGAAAGCATCCAACGAACTGGCCTCCACTGCCTTCTGAACTGGTTGAACTGGTTGAACTGGTTATCATATGGAAGGTCACTGAACCCAGTAACACATCTTACTGCACTTCAGGTTTTAAGGATGAAGTAGTATGATTGATCTTCTTGGTTCCTTCAATCCAAGCTTTCTTCTTACAACCTTTTTATACTTCAGGGTGAGCGGCAGTGTTCGTCATGTTTTATGAATAACTAAAGCTGTTTGATGTTGGCACTTGGAGAAAGGGTTGTTCTCTGAAGAAATGTCTGATATCGCCATTAAGAACTCCAAGGTCACTCATGATGTGGTGACCTTTAGATGTACAACTGTGGCTTATCATGTACATGTTAAAGACATAGATCATAGCACAGTACAGCACAAGCAAGGGGCCTTTGCTATCTGTGCCAATAACAGCCGGAAGCTGCCTTTGAATCTGGTACTTTCAAGCTTTTGTATCTTCTGTACGAGGGGAGAAGAGAGAATGACCGACGTGCGAGTGGTCCTAGGTAATGTTAGCTACTTCTCTGAGACAACGTGAAGTGTATGTGGTTAGATCGAAGAATCTGGGGCTATTCTTGGAGGAGGGAACTTGCTCCCATTGGCAAATGTTCAAGGACCAGGATGCAGATTTAAGGTGATGGACAATAGCTTGTAGAGAAGCATTATTTTACACAAAAGGACACAAAATGCTGAAGTAACTTAGCAGGTGAGGCACCTTCTGTGGAGAACACGCATCTGTGACGTTTTGGGTAGAGACCCTTCTTCAGATCCTACCTGAAATCTGGGTTGTCTGAACTGGGAAGAATCTAGACCCAAAACATCACCAATCCATGTTCTTCAGAGATGAAACCTGACCTGCTGGTTTACTTCAGCACTTTGTGTCCTTTTGTATATTAACCAGCATCTGCAGTTCTTTGTTTCAGCATTATATTACGGCTTGGGGATGATTGGGAATTTGATACTTAAAAATGTGAAAGCGGAGTTAGTTCGGCGGAAATAATTTGCACAAAGAAAGAGCAGGGCCATGGACAATTTAGATATCCTACAGGGAGCGGGCACAGAATCGGGCTGAATGGCATCCTTCATCTTCTTAATAACTTTGATTCTAAGAAGGACATTTTGAATGAATCTAATGTCTCTGTTGACCTATTCTTTTTTCCAGCTGTTCACGGAGACTTCCCATTAAGGCAAACGTTTAAACAGCAAAAATGTCATATGGGGCTGTTGATGGTAGCAGCTTCAGTGGACGGAATCCATTTGGAGGGTCTTCCAGACAAGGATATCAACCTTTAGGTAAAGCTTACTACTTGATAATCTTCCTAGAATGTTTCATAGATCCTTTTCCAGATGATAATAGTAAGATTAAATGAGAACTTACCAGTTCGAAGTTTGATCTGTATTTTATGAGGAGTTACGATGAGGGACTACGTGAAGACCCCGTCCTGCACGCATGCGCGACATTCTTCAAAGCAGCGGTGTGGATTCACAGAAAAAACACAACGATTGAAATAAATATAGTAAAGAAAAAATAAGAACTTGATTACCAGTTGATCTGTATAAAAAAGGGTGGGAGCGGAGGGCACGTAGTCCCTCATCGTAACTCCTCATAAAATACAGATCAAACTTCGAACTGGTAAGTTCTCATTTAATCTTACTATTTTATTTCGGAGTCACGTGAGTGACTACGTGAAGACTTCAAAGCTCTGTGATTCCGAACCGTGTACCAGCTCATGCTTCACTCACTGTCTGAAGACCTTAGAGGGAGGAAGTATGTTATCGCAATAAAGAGCCTGTTTGTGAACAAAAAAGGTTTATTAATGACAACAAAAAACAGAGAGCTCCCCAGGGCTCAAATTAAATATTATCTGCAGACTCTAAAATTCTGTCTGCAAATGTAGCAGGTTGCGCCAGCGGTTTATTATAAAACCTTTGGAAAGTTCTTTCCGAGGACCATCCTGCTCTGGCCAGTATATGGTCCATAGGCACGTCCATTCGACTTGCCGCCGACGTAGATGCAGCCCTGGTGGAGTGAGATTTGAAAACATTGGTATTTACTCCCGCGGACTTAAGCACCTGCTTGAGCCACCTTGAAATGGTTTGGCTCGTCACCTGACCATGAGGCTTCTTGTGGCTTATCCATAAGGCTTTTTCTCTCCCTCTTAAGTTGAGTGTTGTGTCTATGTAATTGGCGAGATGGGTTTTGGCACACAGCCGTGGGTCAGATAAATATGTGCAGAACTCCATAACTGGAGGCGTGGTACCTGGTCTAGTTTGTTTGACCAGTCCCTGAATGTGGAATGTGAAACAGTCCAATGTTTCTGTCATGCTGTCCAGCCTCAGAAGGTGGAGGGATTGTACCCTTTGAGCTGACACTAGTGCCATGAGCATGACTGATTTCAGTGTAAGTTGTTCCAGCGTGAGTGCCCTGGGTGGTGGCCATCCCCTAAGGTGCGTCAGCACAATGCTGACATCCCAGATCTGAGTGTACCTTGGTCTGGGAGGGTTAGTGTTAAAAATGCCCCTCATGACTTTGGTTACTAGTGGATGGGACCCCAAAGCCAGTTGTCCTGCTGCTGGAACCAAATAAGCTGACAACGCACTCCTGGCTGTATTTATGGCGCTGTAGCTGAGTCCTTCCCGATGTAATCCAACCAGGAATTCTACAACACTGGTGGGTGTTGCTGTAGTGTAGGTAGTTCCTGTTTCGGAGCAATACCGTTCCCATTTTCTTATGTTGGTCAGGTATTGTCGCCTGGTGGACTCCCGGTGGGATGCGGTCATCATGTTGATGGCGTCCTCAGACAGTCCCAGGCCCAGTATAGGTCTTTTTAGAATCTGCAAGCCAGGAGATTGACTCTGTCATGGCACGGGTGACTAATGCCTGACACTGGGTGGATTAATAATTCCGGACTGCTGGGGAATTCCAACGGTGTTTCGACAGCCATGTCGAGGGCCACTGGGAACCATGGCTGTGTAGGCCAGTCGGGTATTATCAAGATTCCTGAAGCGGAATCCAATTGAATCTTGCGTAACACCCGACTGATGAGGCAGAAGGGTGGAAAAGCATAAAAGAACATTTTCCCCCAATACAGCGTGAATGCATCAACTGCTGCTGCCTCAGGGTCTGGTTCCCAAGCGACATACGTTGGTACCTGGTGATTTAGCCTGGATGCAAATAGATCGATATCTGGTGTGCCATATTGTTTTGTAATTTCGGCAAATACTTTGGGATTTAACATCCATTCGATGTTATCGTTAAATTTGCGTGACCTGGTGTCTGCCACTGTATTTTGCTTACCTGGTAGGTAAGTTGCTGATAACCAAGTATGTCTTTCGACACACCATTGCCAAATTATGTTGACCAATTTGTCACACGATGTTGACTTTATACCACCCATGTGGTTGATATAGGCCACCACCGTGGTATTATCTAATTGCAACCGGACATGTGCATGATGCGTATTAGATGAATATGCTTTTAAACCATAAAACGCACCCAACATTTCTAAATAGTTGATACCTCGTGTCTGTAGGCAAGATGATTCAGAATTAGTCCATCTGCCCCCTGTGCTGGATTGCATGTTAGTTGCTCCCCAACCCAAAGCACTGGCATCCGTTTGAATGGTTAATACTGGGTTAGTGATAATTATGGGACTGGAACTGAGGCTAATGTTCCTTGTCCACCATTGTAACTCTGTAATGGATTCAGCAGTTAAATACATAGCTCGGTCAAAGTGACCTGAGTTTTGCTTTAGTGCGTGCACTTTTGCTCTTTGTAAATTTTGGTAGTGCAAAGGCCCTAATTGTACAGCTGGAAAGGCTGCTACCATTTTGCCAATAACTCTAGCTACCTGCCGTATGGTTGGCTGACGTTTATGCATTAGTTCGTGGCATGATAGTGCCAATTTTGATGCTTTCCCCTTTGGCAGAGTTACAACCATGCGAACAGTATCAATCGTAAATCCAAGATAGTCCATGGTAGTGGACGGTGTAAGATTGGATTTATCTGGATGTATGACAAACCCCAAAGTTTCAAACAAACGTTTGGTGGCTGCTACTGCCAAAATAGCTGTCTCCAAGGTTTTCCCTACTATTAAAATGTCGTCTAAGTACGCCATGACTATATGCTTTTGTTTTCTTAATAACGCCAAGGCGGGTTTTAAGATTTTAGTGAACAACCTTGGAGCGGAGGTTAGTCCATTTGGTAAGACTTTAAATTGCCATAGCTGTTTCATCCAGATAAATTTTAAATATTTACGGTGCTCCTTGTGTATGGGTACTGAGTAGTAGGCATCTTTTAAATCAATGCCTGCTAGAAAGTAACCTGTAGAAATCAAAAGTCTGGCGGTTTCAAAAGTTTCCATCTTAAAATGTGTATACTTAACTGAGTCGTTTAACGTAGTTAAGTCAATGATGATGCGACATCCACCATCTTTTTTAGTTTTGGTGAAAATATTAGACACAAATTCCAAAGGTTCATGATTTGTTCTTTCAATGACACCTTTTGCTAGTAGCCTCACAAGTTCAGCTTGACCCTCTTGTTTGTCTTTGACTGAGAGGGTGAATACCCTTTGGGGTATGTGCTGAACTGGCGGAACGTTTTCATGAACAAATTCAATCTTATAACCATGAATGCAGGTTAGTATGTATTTGTCATTAGTAATGGTTTCCCATGCATCCAAAAACAAGTGCAATCTCCCCCCTGATAATATAGAGCCCCTACTGCTCATATGCCGAGAGGTACCAGACCCACCTACCTCCATGGTTATTGGTATTAATTTTTCTTGCGCCTCTTCGCTAGACGATGAGGTGTCTGCTGGGCTGTAGAGGGCTGCTGTTGACGTTGATGTTGTTGTTGTTGGGGGTGGCGCATTTTCCATGGGGTCCGCTCTGGGCCCTGGCCTAAAAAAGGCTTACGGGGAATAATTGCGGACCCCGAGCTTTCACCAGTCCCATATGGTGGTCTATGACTGGTGGACGCCGTGAGGTACTGCCGCCTGGGTTTGTTAGGTCTGCTCGGTCCTAAACCTACCCTCACGAGACCAAAGGTCTTGGATTCTTCCTCTAGGTCTTTCACCTTTTTTGGAAGATCCTTCCCAAAGAGCAGAATTGGAGGTTCTGAACCCGGTGTTTTGCAGAGTCCCGCAAACTTAGGGTTGAGGGCAGGCTTGATGTTTTCCTTCCGTAGGATATTTATCTGGTATTGGGTGGTACACAGCAGAGCTAATGTGTCTTGCTGGTTTGTGGAAATGTCCACCCCATCAATGGACCGAGCATATGATGTTATTCCTGCAGTCAGGAGTTTAAGGATCTTCTGGAGCTTCAACTCCAGGGTCCTGATATTCGGCCCCAAATGTCCCCAAATTTGGCTGTTTACAGCTGGTACATTTAATGATGTACAATTTTCTGGGGCTGTGTATAGCTCAAGAGCCTCATTGACCACCCGTTCTTGTAGGGGTTTTGAGGACAGGTGGTCAATGCTGGCTGCAAGTTTCGGCTCTAAAGGCCGACCCCCTCGTGGAATGACCACGTAGCGGTTGACCACCCCCAGCAGCTCTTCCTGATCCTGTACACTCTGCGTACTCCGGACATCTTCAGCCAACAACCCCTCTTCTTGACCAGCCCAGGCCTGGTCGCCACTGCTGCCTTCATTAGAAGGTGACACAATGGCCAGTGCCCCTAAAGGGTACTGCGGGAGTGCCTGGGCGCTCTGAGCCCTCCCTTGGCGAGTCTGCTGCTGCTCTCTTAGCAGGTCTCGCTGGAGCATTTGCTCCATAAGCCGTTCCATTCGGCTTAGGCGGCTGCCAGAGCCGCTGTGTAGCGGTGTAGCATCTTCATCCGAATCGTCGGACACTACCGCCCGGTTCTGGCTGCAGGTACCTCCAGCCCGCTGCTCAGGCTGCACTAGCGGTGCTGGGCTCGGCTCGGTAGTTACTGCCGCCTCTTGCCCCCCCTCCAAAGAACGTTCCTCAACGGGAAACGAACGGGGGCGAACTGCAATTTTCCTTCCTCTGGTCTTGCTCATCTTGGGTCGCCAATGCTTCCTAAAGCAGAGCACAGAGAAATATTCACGGCCACAGTAGAACTTACCTGTCGGCCCGACTTTTTAAATTGTAGCGGGAGCACCTTGGACTCCCGTTCGTCGCGGGTGCATTGCGTGAACGCTAATGTCGCGCATGCGTGCAGGACGGGGTCTTCACGTAGTCACTCACGTGACTCCGAAATAAAATCAGACCACGTCTCACACACATTGACTGCTTGTGCACAGTGTCTGCAATACTGGCAAGGTGTGTCATTTCATCTGCAGTTAGAATACTATAACCATTCAGCCTTGAAACAAGTTCAAAGCTGATTTGCCCTACATCTGACACACTGACTTTGTCAGGGAGCATTGCATCATGGAAATATCACTGCTTTTCTCACATTAATTGTTCATGCCCCAGGTTACACTCTTATATTTAAATAGTTGTTCATGCACAATTTCTATTTGAAACTCGGCTCCAGATCTGGTTCATAACATGTAGCTGAGAGTTTCTTTATTGTATGTGTTTTTCGATATTATGCAAAATCAACCTTGTTTCCAGCATTAGTCTTTTCTGCTGGGAAAGAGCCAACATTACAAGAGGTATTATATTGAGTTCAGCCAGGGATAGCAGAAGTGGCAGTGGTGAATGTGAACATGAACACAAAGCCAGAATGTCTTGGAGTTTTCTCCTTCGGGACCAGTGCAGTGTGCATTACTTACTTTAGACAAGCAATTTCTGCTTGCTGATCTAAATGTGCCACGTTTGGATGCTTGGTACACTCTGTAACTAGAAATGAAATTATCAATTTACAAAACATTCTTTCATTGAGTGAGTTGATCTCTGAAAGAGAATTCAGAATTCAGAATTACCTTTATTTGTCATCCAAAAAACAGGTCTTTTGGACGAGATTTCGTCACCCACAGTCCAACAATAGAGTAATAAAATAAGCAGATTACACAACCCCAACCAACACAAAACACAAAACAAAAAGAAACATCCATCACAGTGAGTCTCCTCCAGTCCCATCCTCACTGTGATGGAAGGCCAGAAAATCATTTCTCTTCCCCTGCCGTCTTCTCCCGCGGTCAGGCTATTGCACCTGCCACGTAGAGATTTCCCCATAAACTGGTGGAAGCGGTTATATTTGCATTGAATCACAGAAAATATGTGCAGGAGGAGGCCATTTGGCCCTTCAAGCCAGCACCGCATCAAATATGCTTTATATCTGAAACCTACCTAATTTTGATTCAAATCTTTGAATGCACATTAAGGGCAAAGTTCTTGGGAAGAATGAGGGACTGTGGTTCTCAAACTTGCTGCCTCTTTAACCTCAACTTGCTGGTCTGTTCTACACTGAAATTAATGATTGATCTACATGGTACAGCAAATCCATATTAAGCGCTGAAGAACATAAGACAATAGAACAGCAGTAGCCACTCAATCCTGTCATATTTGATAATATTCAATATTATCATGACTGATCTGTCCCATACCTCATCTCCTCATTTGATTCTCCAGTCCCTAAAATTTCAAAATATTATCTACTTCCTCCTTCAATACCCCCAATGACTTTTTTCCACAATCAACTTGGATAGCGAATTTTGGAGATTCACCACCTTCTCTGCATCCACCAGGATGGCAGAAACTAAATTCCAGAGTATAAGGGAGACACTAAAATAGGACAGAATAAAATGACAACTAGAGTTACAGACTACACTGCCATCAGTTACTGAAGCTGACATCCCTGACCCCCTGAGCACTGGTGCTGCCATATTCCCTTTAGGTAAAGACTGCTTGATAGCCTATATTTGCAGTACCATGGAAAAAATAGAAGCAGTGCTTAATGTCTAAAGCTGATCAAGTTATTGCTTTGGCCAAAGGGCATCTGAGTGCTTAATGTAAAGATAAGGGACTGATTTTTGTGCTTTCATTGAAATTCATGGGAACTGGTAGAAAGGCCTTGAATTTACCTGGACTTCAACTGAAATTAATGTGCATTTTGGATCTTGACAAGTTTTATGAGGTCAGGTAAGAATTCTGTTTCGAAGTCTGTTTCCAGGTCAACCAACTTGGCAATAATGGCGTGGATGATGGATTCATGTAATATATCGGTGGTGGTTTGCAAAATTAAGACGATGAGGAAATAGTAAGGGAACTGGGTATATTAGAACAAATATTAAATCATGAAAAAGGGTTTGTTGATATCCCAAGTTAAGTGATTTTACGGAATGTTGAACATGACATAATAACATTTTATATAAAATCTGACTAAGTTTATCTTTACTGCTGAAGTCAGGAAAACCCATGTTACAAAGTAAGGAAATAGAGGGGAAATTAAACATATACTGTATGCTCTACATTTTCACTGAAGACACAGAAAAAAAACATGGAAATTGGAATGAATGATGACTGCAAATAAATTAGCATTGGTTACAAAAGAAGGCATTAGAGAAATGAATGAGTCTGAAAGGCAATAAATCCCCAGGACCTGATGACCTTTATACTTGGCAGTGATTATGGAGATGGTGGATGTACCAGTTGATATCATCCAGAATTCGATATATTCCCACAGATTTGAAGGTATAAAATGTAACAAAATGTGAAGTCGTTATGATAATAACACTGAGCAGAGTTAACATGAATTTTTGAAAGACAAATCGCAATTCTTAAATTTGATTTTTGGAGATTTTTTAAGTGGTCATGAGCAATGGATTTGCAGAAAGCCTTTGATATAGCGCCACACAAAAGATTTTTACGCAAAATTAAAACACATAGTGTGGTGAGTAACCTCCTGGAGTGGATTACTGATTGTTTAACAGACAGAAAACAGAGTAAAAATGGGTCATTTTCAAAATTGGAGATCTGGCACAAGATCTGGCTAAGGAATCAGTGCTGAGGTCAGTAATGTTCACAAATGGTATCAATGCTTTGGTTAACGGCATCTAAAGTAATATATCTATGTTTGAATCTTAACTTGATGGTTCCCACAGTCAAGTGGATTGTCATTCTGCCTCTGGGCATCTCCCTGCCACCGGCACATATGCACACAAAAATAATTAACCCTTTGGACTTTTTGACGATCTTCTCAAAGCAAATCTTATTTTCTCCTTTTCAGACAATTTTTTTATTTCCACTCTCTTGACCTTTCTGAAAGTCTAGATTCATTGGGCCTTGCAATGTCCTAAAGTTGATTTGAAAACTGATTCCAAAGTTAGGGATGTCAATGAAAAAAATCTTGGTTTTTGAGTCCTTATTAATTGATGTGTGCTTGGGTATTTTCCTTAGATTACAAATGATTCACCTTGTTTCCTCACTTTTAATCTTGGTGATAATGTTTGTCTATGCTTGAAGGATTCTTATTAATCAAAAAAAGTTCAATGGCTGCGTGCATTTAATTCTTGCCAGTTGCTTCCATTTGATTCAGTTTATAATTATGAAGTATCAGTATGAAGTGTTTCAATTTTTGTTTTGAAGGGGCAATGATTTGAACGTATTTGCATCGTGAAAACCCTTTCAGCATCAAATATTGTGTTTCCGAGGCAAGCATGTACTTCAATGCATCTTCATTGATGAAATAATCATTTCCAGATTTGAGCACAATCTGTTGAGAACCAGATGGTCAGCTTCAGCTTGGAGGTGTTTGCAAAGAATATATATTACCATTTATTATTGTTGTTTCACAAATTCTTACATAATTGCTCTTAATTTCCTTGTTTATAATACAAAGTAAAAACACAGAATAGTGGAAAAACTTAATATATCATACAACATCGGTAGAGTGAATAACAGAATTTACATTTCTGATTAAGGATCTTTGTTTTCTCATGCTCGGATGATTATTGTTTGTTCCGTTCTCCTGGTCAGAGCGGACGATTCATTGTTGGACATTTGTTGGAAGGACCCAAATTTAAGCTTATGAAGGTTTCGGTAATCAAAATTTTCAAAAAATAATTGCAGATTCTAAAATTCTGAAATCAAATGGAAACTGCTGGGAATACTCTGCAAGTCAGGCAGCATCTATCGTAATCTGGTAACCAGACTGGGGGCCCACTCCAAATCCTTATATCCTGAGTTGCAATGATCTTTGGTGAGGTTTCCACCATGCTGGGTTGTGTATTTTCAACATCTCACTGGATGGTGGCCCAATGATACAGCAGTAGAACTGCTGCCACACAGCTAGAATAACCTGGGTTCAATCCTGGCCTTGTTTTTACTTAAACCTTGTTAACATAAGGTAAACATAGGTCCTTCCAGCAAATGTCAAGCCATAGACCCCTTGGGCAGGAGAGCTGAACAAACAACTCTGGTCTGGGCTCGTGCCTGAAGAATGGATAGTTTGTTGATCTCGCAAATCTAGGGTGGCCTGGTGGCACAGCGGTAGAGCTGCTGCCTTACAGTACCGGAGATCGGGGTTCGATCTTGACTACGGGTGCTGTCTGTACGGAGTTTGTACGTTCTTCCTGTGATCGCATGTGTTTCTCCTGGGTGTTCCGGTTTCCTCCCACATTCCAAAAACATACAGGTTTGTAGATTATTTAGCTACGATAAAGATTATAAATTGTCCCTCGTGTGTAGGATAATGCTAGTGTACAGGGATCGCTGTTCGGCGTGAACTCGGTGGGCCGAAGGGCCTGTTTCTGCGCTGTATCTTTAAACTAAACTAAACGAAACAAATTGCAGAATCATTCTTCAGCCCAAATCAATTTATTTGGAGGTGGGGGAGAAGGAGACATTTGAACAGACTGTTATTCAAATACATTTATCTTCATTGGAACCTTGGAAAAAAAAAAAGATTTATTTGGTCAATACCAAATCGACTGACCTGACAGAGCGACTTAATTCTGTGCAGTCATGTTATTTCCGTTCCTTGCTGATTCAAAGTCAAGGTCATGTGTTTGGATTTCACAGCCCTTTACAAAAAGGGATATTAAATGTTCTAATACACTTGTTCACTCATTGAGCCTGTAAGTTGATCTCTCCGAAGAGACTGTGCTAATGTGAAACTCAGTGACTTTCCATCAATGTTGTAAGCGGCACTAAGGTTCAAACTTAACCACTTCTTTCCTGGCCCAGAATTTTTAATCTCAACTTTTGAAAAATTTGGAAACATGTTTTATGTTTTGAATTTCAGTTGGGGATTTGCTTACATTCAAAAGTGTAGATTCACCTTCATTCCTCATGGGCCTTACAGCAGAGCAAGGAGCTATTGGGAGCCACGTTGTCTTTAACAACTGATCACAAAACAATTCCCACAGGCAGCTTCTCCTTCAGCTTCAATTGTTTACTTACCTTCCCCTGAAAAGATGCAGTGGACTTAACCTCAACAGTTGTATTGTGAGTTCACTTCAAAATGTCATCCATCAATCAAAAGCTGAATGGTTGTAACATTGTAAAAGATCACTTTGGGGTGATGGTTTCCACAATCACAGGAAAATTGGTTGTTGACTAGTTATGCAAAAGATGCTCTTTAATGCAAGCATGTTTAACCTAAGGCAGGGAATTATTCACTTCGCTTTATTCACAATATTCACAATTATTCACAGAATTATTCACAATCATTTTGCTTGGGCAGCTAACACCCCAGCAGTATGAACATTGACTTCTCAAACTTCGTAACCCTTGCTTTCCGTCTCTCTCTCCATCCCCTCTCCCATCCCAGTTCTCCGACCAGACTTACTGTCTCCGACTACATTGTATCTCTGTTTGCTCTGTTGTTACCTTCTCCCAAATGAACAATGATCTATTCTACATTTTCCTTGATCATTCATTCTCTTTGTCCTGTTTTCACAACCTTTCACTTCCTTATCTACACATCTCCTTATCTATGTACCTCCCACTCCCCTGACATCAGTCTGAAGAAGGGTCTCGACCTGAAACATCACCCATTCCTTCTCTCCAGAGATGCTGCCTGTCCCATTGAGTTACTCCAGCATTTTGTGTCTATTTTTGATTTAAACCAGCATCTGCAGTTCCTTATTCTGGAGAGAATGATTCGGTCTTTATTTCTTCTGGTGTGTGTGAATCGACTTCTATGCAACGTATGTTTGCCTAGACAAATAAGTTGAAGATTGGATTCCGGTAATACCAAGATTATAAATTCCCTCTCAGTCATGGCCCCTGCTGCAAATTTTGGTTGCAATTTTCAAAATGTAAACTTATTCCCTAAGAATATGATCTGTGTCAGAATTTTGCTGGATTGAGAAGATGATGGGTCAGGGTTGGGTTATTAAGACAAGTTGAGGAGCAGGGGGAGAAGCAGTAGGACTGCTGTGGTCAGGGTTGGATTATTAAGACGAGGAGCAGGGGGAGAAGGAGTAGGACTCTGCTGTGATCAGGACTGAGGATGACTTATGCGCATCCAGATCTGGATGGAGGATTGAGAATGGCAGGGGGGTAATCGGGAAGGAATCTACCCCCTGCTACCCTTAAGAATATGATGGAGTCATGCAGATTTGAAGGGCCTCCATAATGAAAGGATTATGAGATTAGATAGTTTGGGGATCAGCGGCAAGATCAGGGATTGTGATTGACACAATTTTGATGGGTTGGCTAGAATGATACAAAGGCACATGGCGTACCAACACAATGTTTTGTTGGAAAGACTTAGTTTTGCTGGGAGTGCTCACCAATGATCGATTCCAGAGCAATATATACTGTTCTCTTGTATTGCTTCAAAAGATTGTGCATAGGAAATTATGTATTATTTCCTTCTGCCATTGGTGAGGATAACACCAGTAACGCAAGGGTGAGGATCACAGTGAAGCCTGGTCTATTAATCAGTTCCACTTAGATGAAGAAAAACTAGATTTTCAATGGCATAATGCAAACCAAAAATCTTTACCTATTCTAAGAATATCGTCTTGAGCTGGAATCTTGTACCACTGCTATCTGTTTGGTGAAGATATTTGAATAAGGTTGTTGGGTAGGGAGTTTCAGGATTTGATTTTCACAAAGTTGCAGATACAGGTATGTTTCCAACCCAGGTTACAGTTTGTATAGGAAGGAACTGCAAATGCTGGTTTACACCAAAGATTGATGTAAAAATGCTGGAGTAACTCAGCGGGTCAGGCAGCATCACTGGAGAAAAGGAATAAGTGCAGTTAGTGTAGTTCCCCTGTTTTGCTTGTTTTGTGGATGGAGTTTGCCAGTTTGGACAGGTGCCCTTAGAGGTATCTTGGTGAATAACTGCAGCTCATTTTGTAGATGTCAGACACAGCAGCCACATTGCACACACTTAAAATAAGTGGAAAGAAACTGCATTTATATAACCCTTTAAAATGCTCCAAAGCACTTTACAATCAATTATACTTTTGAGGATTAGTGACATTCTGATGCAAAGAAATGCAGTAGTCAATTGTGCACAGCACTGTCTGAAAAACAATGATGAGAACTAAATTGGATAATTAAATTCAGCATTGTTAGTTGGGGGATAAATATTGATAAAGAATTTGAAAGACTTTCCGTGCTCTGTAAATAGTACTTTGGGACTTTTAAGTTGATATTGGAAGGCACGTGGGACTTTATTTTGTTATGTCACCCTGAAGAATGGCACTTCTCCAACAGTGCAGAATTCCAACAGTATGATGCTGAAGTATCAGAGATATCAACGGAGATAACAACATAGATTGTGATCAGAGATCTTTAGAATTTGATCTTGAATAAAAATGCCCAAAGTTCAAGGCATTCAAGTGCTAGTAGATCTAACACATGGAAAACTCTTTCCTTCAAATGCTTTGACATTGCCTTCCATGTGAAGGAAGTTTGTTCAACCTGGATTTGGGATTGTGTTGGGGAAAGGAGGGGAGCTATGTTCAGTGGAGGTTAAGATCTGGAGGTTTTGGAGAGAGCTGCAGATGCTGGTTTAAATCGAAGGTAGACACAAAATGCTGGAATAACTCAGTGGGACAGGCAACATCTCTGGAGAGAAGGAATGGGTGACATTTCGGGTCGAGACCCTTCTTCAGACTTATGTCAGGGGAGTGGACGGTGCAGAGATAAAATGTACTCGGAGAAAGTAAGACTAGAAGAAAAACTGGGAAGGGGGAGGAGATGGAGAGAGAAGGAAAGCAAGGGCTTCTTGAAGTTAGAGAAGTTAATGTTCATACCGCTGGGGTGCAAGCTTACCCAAGCGAAATATGAGGTGCTGTTCCGGGACAGAAAAATCAGATTGGGAATGGGAGGGGGAGTTAAAGTGTTGAGCAACCGGGAAATCATCTATATATATATATATATATATATTTCCAAGTTAACATACCGAGAGTTTATGGGAATGCCATTCATCAAATTTATTTACCCTGGGAACAGATCGCAACAATAAACTGTTTCTGAGCGTCCATTAGTGGCGATGGTCAACGTGTAAACGGCTGCAGATTATGCTGGGGCTGCTCTTCATAAGCTGCTGGAGGGTTGGGTAGCAGTCCAGATTAGATGCTTGGAACGTGAGAGGCTTAGGGCCAAAGGTCAAGAGATGATTTGGGATGGAATATCTGTGGGAGAGTAGTTGGAAGGCTGGGTCAGGAGAACAATGGGAGGGACCATGAGAGTAATAGGAGGATAGGGACAGTGGATGATTGGTAGCAGCCAGGGGGGAGGGAGGTGTAGATCCATTAGTGTCCCTGCATAGGGGGAAGGTGGAGGGGCAGGTACTGGAGTGGACAATCATTGGGGTGATGGGTATGGGACATCAGTTACTTTACTGGGAGAGGGAGAGTGGGGCTGGAGACAGGAGAGCAGTAGCTGGGCTGTGAGGGTGAACTGTGGGGGGGGGGGGGGGGGGCAAAAGAGTGGTAGATGGTTGAAGTCAGGCATGCAAAAGGAGGGAGGAAAGGTGACAGATTGGGGTATATAGATTAGTTTAGAGATACAATATGGAAACAGGCCCTTCAGCCCACCAAGTGCACAACAACAATCGTTCACCCATTCATGCTAGTTCTGTGTTATCCCACTTTCTCATCCATACCCTACATATTAGGGGCAATTTAAAGAGAGGCCAATTAATGTACTCGTGTCTTTGGGATGTGGGAGGAAACTGGAGCACCTGGAAGAAACGCCACGGTTATAGGGAAAATGTGCAAACTACACGCAGACAGCACCCGAGTTCAGGATCAAACCCGTGTCTCTGCACTGTGAGGCAGCAGCTCTACCTGCAATGCCATGGGGTTGCCCAAATGCGTTAGGATTGTGCTGGAGATACATGGAATGATGGAGACCTAGTATTCATGTGGTTTATTCTTGGGAGTGCTCAGATGGCAGATATTTGTGGACTGATGACAGTTTCTTGGTAAGTTTTATGCATGATGGCTGTGTGCCTGCATGTCTGATCAAAATTCCCAGATGTGTTGGTCAGGGCACGATCATGCACGAGGGTGGAATCTGGGAAAAACAATGCAGACTTTTCAAACGAGCAAAGGGTACGCATTTTCCTTTGAGTTTGACTTTTGCATTGAAATGGAATTAAGTAACACAGGATGCCCATTGTGGAACCTTTAAGTACTGATGGCAGATTGAGTACCAAACTGAGCCAGAAGAATTAGTACAAATGCCCGGACAGCTTTTAATCTATGTTAATGAGTTGGATGCGGAAAACCAGCCATAAATTTGCTGAGGGTAAAAAGAAATGGATAGCACCGAGAATAATGGTGCAGCTAAAACTGCAAAAGGATATGGAATAGTTGAACAATTGGTAAAGGCAAGGCAAATGAATTATAGCATTAATAAATTTTAAGCTTTCCTTCAGAAATTGAAAAACTGTAGGACATAAATATATAATGAACAGAATGAAATTAACGCAAAGATACTTTAAAAAAAGACAGTACTCATACCGTACGGCTGCTTGATTTAGGACCATAATAGAACGCTCAGTTATATCGGCAGAATAGTAGGATAAAGCTAACAAAACTATTACCATGGCTTAACAAAGCTCTGCTCTGCTTTTCAGTTTTGGTCAAAACATGGCGAAGAAGATATGTTTACCTTGGTCAGTGCATTAATCCAATGAAGCACTATCGAAATACAATTGGATGAGATAATGGGAATATTAGGCTGGAGAATTAGACCATTTGTCTCAGTGTCTCTGTGCCTGTCCTCGAATTCTATTAAACCAATCTTTTCTAATATTTATGTCAGTATGGCAGCAGTGATTTGAGTTGGAAGATTGTAGTGGAACGTTCCATGCTAGCTTCAGCACATTATCAGAGAACCCATTGTTTTTAGCCTCTGCCATAAATCTGTCGCTTAGATATTGATTCTAACTGCTATTTCGTCCAATATCTGAGCCACAACCAAATCCTTTGTAACCTTGGTTTTCTGTTTGAGCTTTAGGCTTGGGTTTCTTGATCACCAAAACTGGGGCCTTCAATGAAATACTATGGCTCAGCTTTGACCATACCTCCATCCCTCACGCTACTGCTGATGGCCATAACTTCCTTCATTATCCAGGTTCAATGTTATGAATTCCTTCCTGAAACCTCACCACATTTCATTTCCTTCCACTTCCTCCTTTGAGCTACACCTTTGACCACACCTTTGGTCATCTGTAGGCAGAGGAGATTAGTTGAACTGGGCATCATGTTTGGCACGGTAATAATGGGCTGAAGGGCCTGTTCCTATGCTGTACTGTTCTATCTACTATATATCCTAATGGGCCTTGGTCTCAAATATTAAATTTGAAATTTCTCATTAAAGGCACCATATATATCAGCAATATAAATAAATACTGAATTGTTCATTTTCAATAGAATTCAATGTTTTGGCTATCATTTCCTCCTCAGTGTTACCAAACAGATTGCAATGGCTATGATAATTTGCTCGTTCTACGTTTCAAGAGTGACTGCAAGTAGATGTCATTCAAAAATAACAACATTTGAAAGACATTTGGACATGTAAATGGATGGGAAATGTGTAGAGGAATATGGGTCAAATGGCGGGCAGATGGGGGGAGTGCAGATGGGGCATCTTGGTCAGCATGGACAAGTTGGGCAAAAGGGGCTGTTTCCATTCTGTATGACTCTGTGACTGTCTAGGACATTCTCAGAACGTGGCTTGGAGCAGCACATATACTTTGTAGGGTTAAGACCCTTCTTATCTCCATTTGTTTAGAGAGATTACATTTGTTGACCAGCTCCACCACTTCACCTCCATTCGTAATGTCCCGCTTACTAGCGAATCATTTACTCACCCCTGTTATCACTTGTTTACAATGGCATGTTCCTGTCTTTACTGCCAGTCCAAGTGGTGTAGCTTGAGATGTGTGCCTTGTTTGGTTGTTCATCACCAGAATTGGTGGAACAAAATCAAGTGAGGATGTTGGGCTCGGCTTCTTTCCTTGGAATGGTCCCCTCATTCTAACACTTTCAAGAGTGTCCATGGGAACTACACTCGTCCCCCTGCAGGACCTATACATCAGGAGGTGCAGATCCAGAGCAAGCAAGATTATGAGGGACCCCTGCCACCCCAGTAACGGACTGTTCCAGATGCTACGGTCAGGCAAACGCCTCCGCTGTCACGCTGTGAAAACGGAGAGGATGAGATGGAGTTTCTTCCCACAGGCCATCAGGACTGTCAACTTTTATAACTCCAGGGGCTAAATTTATGTCTACACTATAGTAACTTATTAACTTTATTTATATGCTGTAACTGTAATTCTTTTTTGTGCACAATCCGCAGGCATTGCCACTTTCATTTCACTGCACATCGTGTATGCGTATGTGACAAATAAACTTGACTTGACTTGAGAGGAACGAATTATGAAAAATCATCAAACAAATTCAGTGTTATATATAGGAAGGAACTGCAGATGCTAGTTTAAACCCAAGATCGACACAAAATGCTGGAGTGACTCAGCGAGTCAGGCAGCATCTTGGAGAGAAGGAATGGATGATGTTCTGGGTTGAGACTAAAGTCTGAAGAAGGGTCTCGACCCATTCCATCTCTCCAGAGATGCTGCCTGTCCCACTGAGTTTATCCAGCACTTTGTGTCTATCTTTAATTCAGTATTCTTCTAGAACTTGTAAAGCCCATAATCAAAATAAATCTTAACACGGGTGATATTGAATATATTTATTGCCTTGGCTGTAGTATTTTGTCTCCATGTGGTTACTCTTTGTGGTTTGCTAATAATCGTATGGAAGGTATTCTTTGTCTGGATTCGCTGAAGAGAAGGGTGGAATATTGTGCTGAATGCCATCGACATGCTCTGTGGTGGCAGAACCAACTTTCCCCTTACTAATTGAACCCACTTAACACTGATGAGTTTGGCAATACTAAAAATGAAAGATTAATACATCTCACTCGACCCACTGTCAGAAAAAGTCAACTATTTGATCCATTTGAGCAATAGTTATTTTTAAAGCAAGAAGCCATTTCTTCCTACAGTTGGGAGAATTAAGGAACAAAATGTTGGTCAACCGAAACATTTAATGGCTTTATATTGTCAAGCTCATTAAATATATTTAACATCTTTATGTTGTGCATGTGTGTCATTTCACAGGAAGAATATAGATTCACAAGGGAAAGAGATGGTACCATCAGCATAGTATCCAGGACTGGTTAAAGCTAATGTTACCGAAAATTCATTCTACAGTGCCCTCCATAATGTTTGGGCCAAAGACCCATCATTTATTTATTTGCCTCTGTACTCCTCATTTTGAGATTTGTAATAGAAAAAAATCACATGTGGTTAAAATGCACATTGTCAGATTTTAATAAAGGCCATTTTTATACATTTTGATTTCACCATGTAGAAATGACAGCAATGTTTATACATAGTCCCCCATTTCAGGGCACCATAATGATTGGGACACATGGCTTCACAGGTGTTTGTAATTACTCAGGTGTGTTTAATTGCCTTCTTAATGCATGTACAAGAGAGCTCTCAGCACCCAGTCTTTCCCTCCAGTCTTTCCAACACCTTTGGAGACTTTTATTGCTGTTTATCAACATGAGGAGCAAAGTTGTGCCAATGAAAGTCAACAAAGCCATTATGAGACTGAGAAACACGAATAAAACTGTTAGAGACATCAGCCAAACCTCATTGTCTTGCTGTAGAATGAACCGCCGGCCAATGAGTTTAGAGGCATTTGTTTGAACTTCAAACAAATGTCTGTACACCAGAATTCATTATGCTGCTACCATCAGCAGTTGTATGATCAATGAAGATAAGTGAGCCAGTACCTTCAGCAGCCATACATGCCCAGGCCATAACACCCCCACCACCGTGTTTCACAGATGAGGTGATATGCTTTGGATCTTGGGTTGTTCCATCTCTCCTCCATACTTTGCTCTTGCCATCACTCCCTGATATAAGTTAATCTTCGTCTCATCTGTCCCCAAGACCTTTTTCCAGAACTGTGGTTGCTCTTTTAAGCACTTCTTGGCAAACTGTAACCTGGCTATTCTATTTTTGCAGCTAATCAGTGGTTTGCATCTTGCAGTGTAGCCTCTGTATTTCTGTTCATGATGTCTTCTGTGGATAGTGGCCATTGACAAATCCATACTTGACTCCTGAAGAGTGTTTCTGATCTGTCGGACAGGTGTTTGGGGATTTTTCTTTATTATAGAGAGAATTTTTCTGTCATCAGCTGTGGAGGTCTTCCTTGGCCTGCCAGTCCATTTGTGATTAGTAAGTTCACAAGTGCTCTCTTTCTTCTTAATGATGTTCCAAACAATTGATTTTGGTAAGCCTAAGGTTTGGCTGATGTCTCTAACAGTTTTCTTCTTGTTTCTCAGTCTCATAATGGCTTCTTTGACTTTTATTGGCATAACTTTGGTCCTCATATTGATAAACAGCAATAAAAGTTTCCAAAGGTGATGGAAAGACTGGAGGAAAGACAATGTGCTGAGAGTTCTATCATGTCTGCATTAAGGAGGCAATTAAACACATCTGAGCAATTACAAACGCCTGTGAAGCCATGTGTCCCAAACATTATGGTGTCCTGAAATGGGGGGACTATGTATAAACACAGCTGTAATTTCTACATGGTGAAACCAAAATGTATAAAAATGGCCTTTAATAAAATCTGACAATGTGCACTTTAAACACATTTTTAAAACAATAGATTTTTTCTATTACAAATCTCAAATTGTGGAGTACAGAGGCAAATAGATACATGACATTATGGAAGGCACTGTATGTGTCTTCATTGGTTGTCAGTTAACATTTACAATAGCACATTCTGGTTTTTGAATGGTACTTCACAATTATAAATGTAGAAATAAGGAAGTGCGGATGTTGGTTTACAAGAAAAGACACAAAATGCTGGAGTAATTTAGCGGGTCAATATGCATCTCTGGAGAACATGGATAGGTGACGTTTCTGGGTCTGGACCCCTCTTCATGCTGCTGATTGGCAGATGGCTTAAAAGTCATTAATGGTTATCACAGTAGCACCTCTGCTGATAATTATGAGATTACCTTTAATAACAAAGTTAATATCATTATCTCAATCAAGCTCATCTTCAAATGCATGGAACTTGGAGTCAGCACTCCCATTTGCAAGTAGATCCTCGACTTCCTGACCCACAATCAGTGAGGATAGGTGTCGTATCATCTTCCACGATAGATAATTCTCAACGTTGGTGCTCCGCAAGGATTCATTCTTGGCCCCCTAAGCTGTTCCTTATACACTCACTACAATGCGGCCAAATACAAATCCGCCTCAATATACAAGTTTGCAGATGACACCACTGTAGTGGGCTAGATGTCAAATAATGACGAGACGGAGTACAGAAAGGAGATAGCGAACCTTGTAACTTGGTGACAAGACAACAACCTCTCCCCCAATGGCAGCAAGGCAATGAAGATAGTGATCGACTTCAGGAAGCAAAGCAGTACACATACCCCAGTCTTCATTGATGGCACAGGTGTGGAGATGGTTGAAAACCTCAAGTTTTCAAGGAATAAATATCACCAGTAATTTGTCCCGGACTAGCCACATCAATGGTCAAGAAAATATACCAATGCCTCTACTTCCTTAGAAGGCTTAGGATGTTTGGCATGTCTCCAACAAGTCTCACCAATTTCTGCAGATGCACTGCAGAAAGCATTATATCAGGATGCACCACCACTTGGTTTGGGAACAGCATCATCCAAGATTGCAAGAAATTGCAGAAAGTTGTGGACATAGCCCAGACCATCACATAAACCAGCTTCATTTCCATCGACTTAATCTACACTTCATGCTGCCTTGGCAAGGTCGCCAGCATAATCAAGAACTCATCTCACCACGGTCACTCCCTCTTCTCCCCTCTTCCATCGGAGAGGAGATCCAAAAGTTTGAAAGAATATACCTCCAGATTCAGGAATTGTTATTCCCAGCTATTATCAGGCAACTGAACGGTCCTCTTAGCAGCTAGTCCAGTCCTGACTTCCCATCTACCTCATTGGAGATCTTTGAATTGACTTTTGTTGGACTTCAGTATTATATCTTTGCACTAAATGGTGTACCCTATATCCTTTATCTTTGCATTGTGGATGGCATGATTGTTATCAAGTGTGGTCTTCTTTTTGACAGGATAGCACACAAACTAAAGCTTTTCACTGTATCTTGGTGCACATGACAATGGTAAACTAAACTAAACTAAAAGGCAATTAACAAAATTCACCAACAGCGAGAAATGCAGGGTGGTTGGGGGGGGGGGACATTAATTATGAAAATATATTTGTGTAAAACTGATGGAAAAGTGATTATTGTCCAACTAATGTTGTTGTCATCTTTTCCTTTACTGCGAGTTGCCCTACTATTTTGCATGCTAATACTGACATGCATCATTTAGATAATGGCACTTCTTAAAAAAATATTCCTCGGTATAAATGAGAACTGTGTCTTTTTTATTGCAGTCATTAAGCTTTTGAATTCTTTAGGCGAGGATTGATGAAGCATAAAACTGAGTGTTTTCCCAATAACCAATTGATGATATCATATATATATATATATATATATGCAGCCGGAAACAGGCCTTTTCGGCCCACCAAGTCCGTGCCGCCCAGCGATCCCCGTACATTAACACTATCCTACACCCACTAGGGACAATTTTTACATTTACCCAGCCAATTAACCTACATACCTGTACGTCTTTGGAGTGTGGGAGGAAACCGAAGATCTCGGAGAAAACCCATGCAGGTCACGGGGAGAACGTACAAACTCCTTACAGTGCAGCACCCGTAGTCAGGATCGAACCTGAGTCTCCGGCGCTGCATTCGCTGTAAAGCAGCAACTCTACCGCTGCGCTATAAACCTTGTTGGATGATACCCACAGTTCCTATGTCAGTTATATTTCAATGTTTCAACCTCCAATATCTGCCTTCATTATTTTTAATAATTAATATGTTTTAAAATAACTTTATGTTGTGTTTAATGATTTTATTTACATTTAATATTATTTTTTAAATGTTTCCTGATGTCAGAGATGTTTTGAAACTTAACATTTTTAATATCTGTGATATGGCTTTGCCTTCCTTCAATAGGCGTTACAGGGGCAGGACCTGTGTACTACATGGCTGAGGCCGAGTCACCTTCACAACATGACCACCTGGCCCCAGGTGCAGAGTCTGTGGTAGGTGTAGGAATATGGAAGCCTCGAGCCAGTCTTATTCGTGGATGCACAATTCCTGCATTAAATCTTTATAGCACAGTGGCACGGCTAATGGAGCTGCTGCTGCACAGCACCACTTACCCGGGGTTTGATCCTGAACTCGGGTGCTGCCTGTATAGAGTTAGCACATTTTCCCTTTGACCGTGTGGGTTTCCTCTGGGTGTTCTGGTTTCTACCCACATCCCAAAGATGTGCGGGTTTGTTGGTTAAATGGCGTCTGTAAATAGCCTCTTGTTTGTAAGGAGTGGATGTGAAAGTGGGATAACATAGAACTAATGTGAACGGGTGATCGATTGTCCCTGTGGATTTGGTAAGCACTTCCATGCACTTCTAATTCCATTTGCACCCCACCATAATTAAAAAAAACCTCCTTTGTTTTCCTTCCAAGGAAGCCCTGGCATGAAATCTCGTCTTCGGATTCTTTGTAATTTTTTGATGTTGTTCATCATGTAACACCTGCTTATGGTAACATCCCTCAGGTAAAAACCTCTTAATCAGGAATTTGATTTGTCTTCACTGTTAAAGACCAACATGAGGAATTTGTTTAATCTGTCATCTCCTGGGCATCCAGACGAGATCAAATCATAATTAGAATAAAGTGGAATTTCCCCAGTAAAATGTAAACTATTTCTTGAAGAAATGCTTCAAAAGGAGCTCCACTCTCAACAAACATAATTATTAATAAAAACATAATTATTAATAAAAACATAATTATTAATTTGAGATTATGTTATGCAAATCTTTCCAAACTTTGACTGTGCCCCTGATCCATGTTATTTTTTATAATCACAGTAAGAAGCCGTCTGTCATCTCAGGTAAAATTGTGACCTATACCACAACCATCAGCCTCTAATCATTTAATTTCCTGAAGAGAAAGCTTTCCTGAAAGCTTTAAATCTTTTTGAAAATTCTGAAATGTTTTGCGATCTTTATAAACCTGCTCTCCAGCATTAATTTGCTTTTGCCAATATATCACCTCACTTTTGACCATGAGGCAATGAGCATTATCCCTCTCTTAAGTTGGCTACTGCACCAGCTGTTCTTAACAGCACAGTACACCAGTGACAAATTTAAGATTCAATGGCAATACTCTTTAACGAGCTGCTTTACAGGGAAATTAGATGACATAGAAATTGTCCAGTAAACGGATCCAGCTAAGAAAATAAGAAAGATGGTATCTCATTATGAAAGTTATTCTTGTGTGTTAATGAGTCCTGCCAGACGCAACCAGGTGTTGGGATTGTATTTGTTTGGCATTTAGCAAATTACAATTTAATCATCTCTTTCTCTCGGTGCATTTTTATACTTGTGAGGTATAATGTTTTTTTTAAAGGGATCATTTGCTGTGTGCAAGGCAGTTGTTTGCAACCGGTATCGACTTGGATTTTAATTTTAAATAATTGGTTGGAGATGTGCATCAAAGTTAAAATGCAATCCGCACGTATACCCCTGATTTTGGGACCAGTTTTGGTTTATTGAGTACTGTTTTTCACTTCTCACTATCGTATTGTTGGTGCAAGGACTGCATTTGGCAGTGCAGCAAAAGAGTGACAACTAAATCAACTGCATAATAACTTGTGGTGTGGAGCTCAATGCAGCAACCATTGCATCAGGCTGGTGGCAGTGTGAGACAATTATTTAATTCTCAAGTGAAGAGAAGATTAATGTTTGCTGTTATTCTTGTGCCCTCCTAACTACTGCCGTTAATATTTAGACTTCAGCCTTTTTATTGACTGAAAGCTTTATAATTTTGTATTTATACACTTGCTAACAAATCCGAGTCCGCGCGCAGGAGGACGATGGGTGATCTTGTACAGGTGTACAAAATAATGAGGGGAGACGCACAGAGTCTCTCGCCCAGAGTAGGAGAATCGAGAACCAGAGGACGTGGGGTCAAGGTGAAACAGGAAAGATTTAATAGGAACCTGAGGGGTAACTATTTCACGCAGAGGTTGGTCGGTGTATGGAATGAGCTGCTGGAGGAGGTAGTTGAGGCAGGTAGTAATTCAATGTTTAAGCAACATTCGGAAAGGTACATGGATAGGGTAGGTTTAGAGGGATATGGGCCAAACGCAGGCAGGTGGGGATAGTGTAAATGGTTTCATATGGGCAAATAATTGGCTGGGGTGGGCAGGTTGGGCCAAAGGGTCTATTTCCACACTGTACGACTCTATGACTCTTTCATGTTTCTGGCAGCAAACTGTGCTTGACATCTGTTTTAACACTCTACCAGCAAATTTATGGAGACTTTGGGAGACTGAATCTAAGGTATTATACAGTTTTGGGCCCCTTTATGAAAAAAGGATGCATACCTGCCTTAGAGAATGTGCAATACATATTTAGCAGTCTGATTACTGGAATAGCAAGTTTGAATAGGAGGAAAGATCAAGTTGGCTGGACCTACAGTCTCTAGAATTGAAAAAATTGAGGTGATCGCATTGAAGCTTACCAAACTCTTACAGGGTTAAACTAGCTGGATGCAGAAAGGATGTTCCTCTGGCTGCAGAGTCTAGAACCAAGGGTTCAACGGTGCTTTATTGTCACATATAGCTCGGTACAGTGGAATTTCTTTTTTGCATACAATTCAGTAAAAATCTTATCATACATTTGTACCGAAGTACAAGAGTGTAAGAATAGTAGATTACACAGAGGGAGTACAGAAGAGTTGCCATGTTTCTGGTGCCATCTTTTACCCATCAAGTCTCAAAGTTCTTAAAAATATAGTCTTAACTTGGCTTTAAAGGCCCGTTGGCCTGACAGCGTCAGTGGTTTTACAGCCTCAGGTTAAGGGTTAACTCAGTTAGAACTGAGAAGAAACTGCAGATGCTGGAAATCTGATATATAAGTAGAACAAGCAGGAATCGTTCAGCAGGTCAGGCAGCATCTGTTGAATGAGATGTGGCTTCCACTTCCACATCTGCTACCTGATCAGCTGTATGTTCCCGGCATTTCCAGTTTTTAAATGCGGAGAAACATCTCCACTTAAGGTGGAGAATCTTTGGAATTCTCTGTCAAAGATTTGGTCATTGATTTCATTCAGATAAGTAAATTTTTGAATATTAGGAGAATCGAGGGATGTGGAGATAGTGAGGAAGATGGCCCATTATTACATGAGCCAAATGTTACTGTGAATGAGTATAAGATGGTTCTGCATCATGAGCACTGGATAGCCATACCCAGTGATCCGATCCAGCAGAATGAAAATGTTTCAGCAGTGAGCTATGGCAGCTAGGAGAGGGCACATAGACCGATGTTGTGGCAACAGCTCGTAGATCTGCTGCCTCAAAGCTCCAGTCACCTGTGCTCAGTGCTGACCTCTGCTGTTGTCTGTGTTCGATGTGTATGTTCTCAAAGATTCATACAGCATGGAAACAAGCCCTTTGCCCAACTTGTCTATGCTGCACCATCTACTTGCCTATGCTGCACCATCCAGTCTCATCTGCCTGCATTTGGCCCATGTCTCTAAGCCTTTCCTGCCATGTACCTGTCCAAATGCCTTTGAAATGTTGTTATATTACCTGCCTTGGCAGGTCGTTCTGTATATCCAACACTATGTTCTAATGACTGAGTGGGTATTCCTTATTCCTCCCAAATCACAATGGCATGCGGTCAGTGGATTCATGGTCTTTGTACAGTGGTCTTAATGCAGGTGAGTGGTGGAATTGTAGGCAATGTGGGGAGATTAAGTTACAAGGAAAATTAGTCATGAGTGGTCATTGACTTGATGGACTGGAGAGTGTCCTGTCAGAAAAAAATAATTGAAGGTGGACAGCTTGATAACTACTGTCTGTCATCTCCCACAGTTGAGGAGCATGCCGATGCTGACTAAGCTGCCCCATCGACACTAGTCTCATCTGCCTGCATTTGGCCCATGGCAACTGAATGGTGAAACCAAATGGAAAGAGGCAACACATTCGAGAAGGAAACCTCATAGCTCAGAGCTAATCGGATAACTGTTACCCAATCAATGAATACATATAAATAATTATTTTATATCAGTGGCATTTAAGTGACAGGAACATAATTATAACAGCAACCAAAATTCTTGTTAAATCAAGAGCAACATTAAAATGGCCATGGAGGATTGAAATGGAACCATGGACATTATTCAAGTACTGACTTTCCTTCTTTCCACCATCTAATTAGTTTACGTTAACCCAACTTCAGTGAGAGTAAACATACAGAGTACTCATTGTGGCATTGGCATGACGCTGGGTGACCAGACCGACAGTCGCAGTCTGGTCGGACAACGGAGGAACCTGCATGGGGAGGACTGTCGTGAGGGAGGGGGGAGGGAGGGAGGGAGGGAGGGAGGGAGGGAGTGAGGGAAGAACAAAGGGGGAACGGGCACGGGGTGGGGAAATTTGTCACTTTGTAAGCGCCCTTTATTGGCGACTATTTGCATATCTTGGCTATGCAAGCAAAGATTTTCACTGTGACTTGTCACGTGACAATAAAATATTTAATTCAATTCAGTAGGGTGAATATACGTGATCTGTTTTCTTTATAGTGGTAAGGACCGCATGGACGCACTAATGTCCCCCGCCATTAGAGGGCATGTCTCAGACTTGTCCTGCAGCTCAGACCTGGTTTCTAAGGAGGAGGCGTGACGATCCCAGTCTTCTCCCTGAAGTTCACCGTTACCTCAAGAGGAAGGGCTGGCGGTCTCAGGCTTATCCTGGCGGCTCAGCTTTGCGGGTTGACGAGGCAACACTGGCGGTCTCTGGATTATCCTGGCGGTCTCTGGATTATCCTGGCAGCGCAGTCTTTGCCTTAATGTGCGGGTGCAGCCCTTTCTTATTTTGTGGGCAGGACGAGACACTGGCATCTCAGGCTTGCTCTGCCCACTCAGGCTTAGCCTCAGTAGATATGCTGGCTGTTTAGGATTTATTTCCTGATTAGCTATCAGCTAATTGGACCTAGCTGTTGACCTAGCAGTGATTAGTGGGATATCGCAAGGCTCAGTGCTGGGACCCCAGTTATTTACAATATATATTAACGATTTATAGAAAATAGGTGCAGGAGGAGGCCATTCAGCCCTTCGAGCCAGCACCTCCATTCATTGTGATCATGGGTGATCATCCACAATCAGTAACCTGTGCCCAACTTCTCCCCATATCCCTTGATTCCACTAGCCCTTTGAGCTCTATCTAACTCTCTCTTAAATTCATCCAGTGATTTGGCCTGCACTGCCCTCTGTGGCAGAGAATTCCACAAATTCACAACTCTCTGGGTGAAAAAGTTCCTTCTCACCTCAGTTTGAAATGGCCTCCCCTTTATTCTAAAACTGTGGCCCCTGGTTCTGGACTCGCCCAACATTGGGAACATTTTTCCTGCATCTAGCTTGTCCAGTCCTTTTATAATCTTTTATAATTTTATGTGTCTCTATAAGATCCCCTCTCATCCTTCTAAACTCCAGTGAATACAAGCCTAGTCTTTTCAATCTTTCCTCATATGACAGTCCCGCCATCCCAGGGATCAGTCTCGTGAACCTGCGCTGCACTGCCTCAATTACAAGGATGTCCTTCCTCAAATTAGGAGACCAAAACTGTACACAATACTCCAGATGTGGTCTTACCAGGGCCCTATACAACTGCAGAAGAACCTCTTTACTCCTATACTGAAATCCTCTCGTTATGAAGGCCATTAGCTTTCTTCGCTGCCTGTTGTACCTGCACGCCAACTTTCAGTGACTGGTGTACAAGGACACCCAGGTCTCGCTGCACTTCCCCCTTACCTAACCTGACATCATTGAGATAATAATCTGCCTCCTTGTTTTTGCTGCCAAAGTGGATAATTTCACATTTATCTATATTATACTGCATCTGCCACGCATCTGCCCACTCACTCAACCTGTCCAGGTCACCCTGCAACCTCCTGACATCCTCTTCGCAGTTCACATTGCCACCCAGCTTTGTGTCATCCACAAACTTGCTAGTATTACTTCTAATTACTTCATCCAAATCATTAATATATATGGTAAAAAGTTGCGGCCCCAACACCGAGCCTTGCGGCACTCCACTCGCCACTGCATGCCATTCTGAAAAGGACCCGTTTACTCCTACTCTTTGCTTCCTGTCTGCCAATCAATTCTCTATCCATGTCAACACCCTACCCCCAATACTGCTAATTTTAGTCACCAATCTCCAGTGTGGGACCTTATCAAAGGCTTTCTGAAAGTCTAGATACACTACATCCACTGGCTCCCCGTCATCCATTTTACTTGTCACATCCTCAAAAAATTCCAGAAGATTAGTCAAGCATGATTTCCCTTTCATAAATCCATGCTGACTTTGACTTTTCCTTTTACTGCTATCCAAATGCATTTAGACGAGGGAATGTGACGTCTCCAAGTTTGGGGATGACACAAGCTGGGTGGCAGTGTGAGCTGTGATGAGGATGCTATGAGGCTGCAGGGTGGCTTGGATAGGTTGGGTGAGTGGGCAGATGCAGTATAATGTGGATAAATGTGAGGTTATCCACTTTGGTGGCAAGAACAGGAAGGCAGATTATTATCTGAATTATGTCAGATTAGGAAAAGGGGAAATGCAACGAAACCTAGGTGTGTTTGTACATTAGTCACTGAAAGTAAGCATGCAGGTACAGCAGGCAGTGAAGAAAGCTAATGGCATGTTGGCCTTCATAACGAGAGGATTTGAGTACAGGAGCAAAGAGGTCCTTCTGCAGTTGCACAGGGCCCTGGTGAATGAATGAATGAATGAATGAATGAATGAATGAATGAATAAGTTTATTGGCCAAGTATGCATAAGTTAAGGAATGTGCCTTGATGCTCCACTCACAAATGACAACACAAACATACAGTTAGCAATTAAGAATAAAGCATAAACACATCAAAACAATAAGGATACCACATTACGTTCTAAACATGTGGCTGAACATAAATCAGAGCAAAAAAGAGACTCCAGACTGGCTATTGAGTAGAACTATCACTCGTGGAAAAAAACTGTTTTTATGTCTGGCTGTGGCTGCTTTGACAGTCCGGAGTCGTCTTCCAGAGGGAAGTGCTTTAAAGAGTTTATGACCAGGGTGAGAGGGGTCAGAGATAATCTTGTCCACTCTTTCCTGGCCCTTGGAGTATTGTGTGCAGTTTTGATCTCCTAATTTGAGGAAGGACATTCTTGCTATTGAGGGAGTGCAGCGTAGGTTCACGAGGTTAATTCCTGGGATAGTGGGACTATCATATGAAGAAAGAATGGAATGACTGGGTTTGTATTCACTGGAAATTAGGATGAGAGGGTATCTTATAGAAATATATAAAATTATTAAGGGATTGGACACGCTAGATGCAGGAAAAATGTTCCCAATGTTGGGGAATCTAGAACTAGGGGTCACGGTTTAAGAATAAGGGTTAGGCCATTTAGGACTGAGATGAGGAAACTTTTCTTTACCCAGAGAGTTGTGAAACTGTGGAATTCTCTGCCACAGAAGGCAGTGGAGGCAAATTTCACTGGATGTTTTCAAAAGAGAGTTAGATTTAGCTCTTAGGGCTAAAGGAATCAAGAGATATGGCGAAAAAACAGGAATGGCGTACTGATCTTAGATGATCAGCCTTGATCATATTGAATGGTGGTGAATGGCCTACTCCTGCACCTGTTTTTCAATGTTTCTATGTTACCAATGATGCTGGGGTTTGGCCTCTCCTGGCCTGTTCTCAGTGACAAACCAAGGGAGGTGGCGCTGTCACAACATTTCAAATTAAACTATGGTAAACTAATTTGGCAGGCTGGGGAGTCGAGCAGCAAGTTAAGAAACAAATATAGAGGATAAATCAAGCAAGTCCAGTGGATAGAGCAGACTGGGGCAGGTTCGGGAGTGTGGCAGGGCTAGCAGGTCCAATCGGGTAAGTTTCAGAAATTACAGGGGAACACAAAAGAGGAGGTAGAATTGCTCCACTATTCGGGGAGAATGTAAGAGCAGTACAGGCGATCCTGGAAACTCATCCATATGGAATTCTGGACTCTCTTTACTCGGACTTTTCTGGACTTTATCTTGCACTAAACGTTATTCCCTTTATCCTGTATCTGCTATCTTGATTGTAATCATGTACAGTCCTTCCCCTGACTGGATAGCATGCAACAAATAAGGTTTTCACTGTACCTCGGCACACGTAACGATAAACTAAACTAAAAAAAAAACACTCTTATGGAATGTATGTGACGAAAACACAAAACGTGAACGAAATGTGAACAGATTTTGTAAGATTTTTATTTTTAATCGCACGATACTGTGGGGCAATAAGATTTGGTTATGATGACACTGCATGAATGGTCCCAGACTAGCTTCTCTTTGCCACGCCGTGTCCAGTCCAAGGACACCTGAACAGTGTCTCAGAGTGCAGTACTGCCATGCCCTGCCTCTGTGGGGCAATTTGTCGGATGCGCTGCATTTTGGGGAAACGCCTTCGCCATGGTAAGCTCTTACATTGGCTCCTTAAAGGTCATCTCTTGGCCTTTACTCCACTTCCACTCAGTCACTGCACTTTAATCCTATGTGCCCAACCCCCCCCCCCCCCCCCCACCACCATATAGTCTTGACTTGGGGGAAGGCTGATCTCCATTTTGTAAGTGAGGACTGGCGAAAGTATATTGGGAACAGATGCTAGCGGGAAAAATGGCGGCTGACAAGGGGGAGACCCTTACAAGAGAGTTAGTAAGAGTTCAGAGACAGCATGTCCCCAAAGATCTAAGAATAAAGGGGAGGCCATTTAAAACAGAGGTGCGAAGTAACTTTTTCACCCAGAGAGTTGTGAATTTGTGGAATTCTCTGCCACAGAAGGCAGTGGAGGCCAATTCACTGGATGAACTTAAAAGAGAGTTAGATAGAGCTCATGGGACAGTGGAATCAAGGGATATGGGGAGAAGGCAGGCACAGGTTACTGATTGTGGATGATCAGCCATGATCACAATGAATGGTGGTGCTGGCTTGAAGGGCCAAGTGGCCTCCTCCTGCACCTATTTTCTATGTTTCTATGTAAGTCTGGAAGACAATGGGGGGGGGGGGGGGGCATCTTTCAATGCCAAGTGGAGGGAAGACAAACAGCTCATTGTTGTTCATTGTTTCAATGAAAAGCTTTCTGTGCTATCAAGTCATTCTGTACATGAGTGCAATCAAGCAATTACACAAAAGTCAAGAGTATTTTATTGCCATATGTACTAACATGGAACAATGAAATTCTTACTTGCAGCAGCATAACAGGTCTGTAAACCCTATACTCAATAGATAATATGATAAATAAACATAAATAGTTCAATAAATATAAAAAATATACAGTGGAAAATATAATACAAAGCCCGAAGTGCAACCAAGGCAGTTCGTAGTTCGTAGTTCAGAGTTTAGTTGGAGTTCGTCGTGTTCAAAAGCCTGAAGGTCATTGGGAAGAAGCTGCTCCTGAACGTAGACATTACAGTTTTGAGCCTCCTCTACCTTCCCAATGGTGGGGATGAAATGCGAATGTGGCCAGGGTGGTGTGGGTCCTTGGTTATGCTGGCAGCCTTTTTGAGATAACGCCTCCTATAGATCCCTTCGATGGTGGTGGTCAATACCCATGATGGACCAGGCAGTGTTCACCAGTTTTTGTAATCTCCTTCATTCATGGGCATTTGAGTTGCTGAACCAGGCCATGATGTAACCAGTCAATATGGTCTCTGCCATGCACCTGTAGAAGCCTAAAAGAGTATTTGTCGACATACTGAATCTCCTCGGTATCACAAAATGCTGGAGTAACTCAGCAGGTCAGGCAGCATCTCGTCAGAGATGCTGCCTGACCCGCTGAGTTACTCCAGCATTTTGTGAGACCTTTGATTTGTACCAGCATCTGCAGTTATTTTCCTACTGAATCTCCTCCATATTCTAAGTGGAGTCGTTGATGGACTTTCTTTTTGATTGCATCAATGTGCTGGATTGAGGACAGATTTACATAAGTACAATAGGTCGTGCAATGAGAAAACTACCAGAGTGCCGAATATAGTGTTATTGTGTTACAGTTACAGAGAAAGTGCAGATTAAAAAAATGCAAAGATGTGGGAAATCAGGACTACACCCTTGGTTATGAGAGGACTGTTCAGTAGTCAGATAACAGCTGGGGAGAAACTGTTCTTGAATCTGGTGGTATGTGCTTCTGAACTTTTGTCTCTAATACCCGATGGATGAGGAGAGACGAACTAAGCGAGGCGTAAATGGTTTGATTATGTTGGCTGCTTTCCTGAGACAGCATGAAGTGTTGGTAGAGTCGATGGGGGAGGTGATTTGAGAGGCTGGAATGTGTGATGGACTGGAGTAGATCCACAACTCTCTGCTATTTCTTGTGGTCTTGGACAGAGCTGATGCCAATAGGATGCTTCCCAAAGTGCATTTTTAAAAGTTGATAAGAATCGTCGGAGAGATGCCAAAGTTCCTTCTGAGGAAGTAGGAAGTTTAGTTTAGTTTCGGGAAGTGCTGCTGTACTTTTTTTGGCCTTAGCTTCAATGTGATTGGACCAGAACAAAATGCTGGTGATATTTACGCTTAGGAACTTGAAGCCCTCGACCATCAGCTTCAGCATATTCATACGGTCAGAAGGAATAGTAGAATTAGGCCATTCGGCCCATCAAGTCTACACTGCCATTCAATCATGGCTGATCTATCTCTCCCTCCTAACCCCATTATCCTGCCTTCTCCCTATAACCTT
This sequence comes from Rhinoraja longicauda, assembly GCF_053455715.1. Lineage (NCBI taxonomy): Eukaryota > Metazoa > Chordata > Chondrichthyes > Rajiformes > Arhynchobatidae > Rhinoraja > Rhinoraja longicauda. Next base: position 37,749,933 of record NC_135956.1, on the reverse strand, counting down.
TGACACCTATTCCTCTGAAGATGAAAAATAGAGATGGCACGGTTTGAGGAGTATCTTAAGCCATTTTATTCATATGTTAGTAATGAGAGGGTAGCTAGGGAAAGGGTGGATTCACTCAAGGGCAACGTGGGGAATTTATGCCTGGACCCAGAGAAAGTGTGCATGGTATTGGATGTGCATTTTTGTGTTGGTATTCACCACGGAGAAGACCATGAGTTACGCAGAAGGATGTTTTGGGTCTCTTGTGGAACATCAAGGTGAACAAGTCCTAAGGGCCTATCCCAGGATACTGTGGGAGACAAGGGAGGAAATATCTGGGGTCTTGACTGAAATATGCGAATTAATTTTTGCCACAAGAAAGGCCCCAGAAGAATGGAGAATAGTCATTCGTACTCCTTTGTTTCTTAAACATATGAATAAAATGGCACCCGGCTGAAAACCAGGAAGTTATAGACCAGTGAACCTTACAGCTGTGGTAGTGAAATTACTCGAGAAGATTATTTGGGACTGCATTTACACTCAATTGGTAAACATGGGCTTATTAGGAATAGTCAGCATGACTTTGTGGCCGGGAAGGTTTGGTTCATAAATCTGATTGAATTTTTTAAAGAGGTTACAAAGATGATTGACAAGGGTAAAGCCATACATGTTGTCTTCATGGACGTTAGTAACTCATTTGATAAGGTCTCTCATGGTGGGGTGCTCCAGAAATCTATGTAACATTGGATCAATGAGTAGTTATCGGGTTTAATTCAAAATTAGCTTGGTCACAGAAGACAGGGGATGGTGGTGAAAAACTGTTATTCTAAGTGGAGGTCTGTGATGAATGGTCATCCATAAGGATCAGTAAGGGGACTTTTATTGTCTGTAATTGGACGGAAATATAGGTGGTCCCATTTACAAGTTTGCGGACGATACAAAAATTGAAGGATTTGCAAGATCTAATGCAAGAGGAAAGTATACCAAATGGAGCATTGGGAGTTTAGATTTAGATTTTTTTAGATTTAGAGATACAGCGCAGAAACAGGCCCTTCGGCCCACCGAGTCCGCGCCGCCCAGCGATCCCCGCACATTAACACTATCCTACACACACTAGGGACAATTTTTACATTTTACCCAGTCAATTAACCTACACACCTGTACGTCTTTGGAGTGTGGGAGGAAACCGAAGATCTCGGAGAAAACCCACGCAGGTCACGGGGAGAACGTACAAACTCCGTTCAGACGGCGCCCGTATTCAGGATCGAATCTGAGTCTCAGGCGCTGCATTCGCTGTAAGGCAGCAACTCTACCGCTGCGCCACCATGCCGTCTTAGGAGCGGCCGCCTAAGTTGTCTTAGGAGCATGGATATATTGCAAGGAACCTTGCAATGCAAGTCCATTGGGCCCTTAAAGTGGGAACATTAAGTAGATAGGATGGTAAAGAAGGAGCATGGTCTGCCTGCCTTCATCAATTGAGGCATTGAGTATAAAATTTGGCATGTCATGTTGCAGTTGTGTAAAACATGAGGCAATGTTTGTATAATTCTGCCGAAATCTAGTCCTTCCATTACAGGAAGCACGTGGAGGCTTTGGAGAGGGTGCTGTAGATGTCCATGAGGATGTTACCTGGATTGGGGAGCATTAGGTGCAAGAAAAGGTGGTATTAATTTGGATTGTTTCATCGGAACATAGAAAGACCTGATAGAAGTAAATAAAATTATCAGAGGCACAGGCGGGATAGATTTTTTTTCCAAATGCGCATGTTAAATACTAAAGGACATAGGTTTAATGTGAGGAGAAAGTTTAAAGGAGTTTTATGAGGCAAGGTTTTTTTTCACAGAGTGGTGGATACTTGGACGTGCTGCAAGGGCAAGTGGTAGAAGCAGGTACTCTAGTGAACAGGTAAAGAATGGAGGGATATAGACATTGTGCAAACAAAGGCAATTAATTTAGATTGGCCTCTTGGTTGGCACAGTCTTGGGGACTGTGAAGCCTGTTTTAATGTTGTACTGTTCTTTATACTATGGCAAGTTTCGAGGCTCCAACCCTAGCCACAGGGAAGAAATGGACTCCAGCAGCAGTGGTACTGGATGCAAAATCCGTCCTCCGACATAGTGGGCCATGTCCAACAAGGCCGAGGGTGCTTTGGCCTGGAAGCAATGAAACCTACCTAGTAAAAGGCTACTCCAGCTGCACGTTGGCACCTGTGGTGGAGGAGGTGCGCCGCCAAGAAGAAGCAGCCAGGTGCGCCAAAGCCATATCCCAAGCCAAGCAAGGCCACTGGATGAGGTGGGATGGCGTTGAGAGGGGGAAGATCACATGGAGTGAGCTGTGGAGCATGGAGTCAAGTATGTTGAGCTTTATTATCAGAGCCACATATGATGTCCTTCCCTCTCTAACAACCCTAAAAGTTTGGCTGGGAGAGGATCCAGCCTGCCCCCTGTGTGCAATTCCAGCAAACCTCAAGCACATCCTGGTCAGTTGTAAGACCAGCCTAACACAAGGCAGATACACCTGGCGACACAACCAGGTGCTGAGGTGTTTGGCAGCTGAACTCGAGTGCAAGAGAGTTACCGCCAACGCCATGCCTATCAATGCCCAGATAACATTCCTGCAAATACCATCCTTCATCCGGGAAGGAGAGAAACGGAGGACTAACCCCTCGCCTCTCAACTCATGCCCTCTGAACGCAGCCAGGGACTGGGAAATGCCTGTTGACCTAGGCCAGAGGCTTTCCTTCCCATTTGAAATCGCAGCTACCAACCTGCGACCAGACCTCGTCCTCTGGTCCAACTCCTGTTGGCGTGTTTTCATTATTGAGCTGACGGTGCCCTGGGAGGAGGCTGTGGACGAGGCATATGAAAGGAAAAGCTGAGATATTCCAACCTTGCACTAGAGGCAGAGGAGCGAGGTTGGAGTGTAAGGGTGTGTCCAGTGGAGGTGGGGTGCAGGGGTTTGTAGCCAGTTCCACCGCAAGACTCTTGTGAGAAGTAGGAGTCAGAGGGTAGGCCCAAAGGAGGGCAATCAAAGAACCTGCTAATGCCGCTGAACGGAGCAGTCACTGGCTGTGGCTGAAACGAAGAGATGCTGTCTGGGCTGCCACGTGACCATCTAGAGGCTGACCATAAGACACACACCCAGGTTGGATCACCCTGCGGTGGGCCTGCCTCGCCTTTGGGTGTCGTGATAAAAGGCCGAAACACCCAGTGACGTTGAGGTACACAACTGAAGATGTGTCTGAATGGTAGCACCTAGTGGTCATCCCCAAGAACAACACCAGTCAATTGTAGTGCAAACCTTAGGGATTGTAACATCCAGTCCTACTAATCAATCTGAACAATACTGCCTCCTGTTGCCGACTGAAATAATTAAATAAGTAACTTTCATATTTCATATTGACATTAAAAGTAAGAGGAAAACAAGTTCAGCACCATAATACTTATAATGTATCATTATGTATAATAGAATCATTATTATAATCCTTTCAGTTGCTCCTGCAAGGTAAAGGAAGGAATCTATTTGTATGGATTTACAAAGCATTTTTTTAAAAAAGCGGATACTTGCTTATTACAAGGCAGAAAATGTTAAGGCAATTAATACCTGACGATCGGTGTTAATGCAAACAAAACAAAGGCATGCCTTTAGAAGGATTTTTCCCACTCGCCCCACTTTGATCCTTTTTCTTTGCAAAGCTTGTCTGATCGCTGAGTCATTGCCCATTTTGTGCTTTCCCCCAAAAAGAGAGTTATATTTTCAGTGAAGAGCTGTCTTTATTCCCATTCGCAGCTAAGTGTGTGCTTATTCCCATGCAATGTGAGAGACAATCTGAATAGTTGTAAACTCCCTCTTGCATCACTTTTGTATTAATACAAATAAGGAAATGAGCACATGCACCTGCTATCTCCTGACAATTGCAACTGGCTCCAACAGTACATAACATGCTAGATGTTTACTGTATGTTTTAGTGAGCTTGACACCGAGGATGTTGTATGGTTGAAATCACAAATTGCACCCTGCTGTATGTTCTATGAGGAATTAACCTCTGCAATGCTCTTTTTATATCAAAACAATTTTAAAAAGGAAATGATAAAATGACACTAAGCAAAGCTCCAAAAGGCCTGAAAATGCTGAAAATACACATTTGTGCGTTGTGCTTTCTCTCAGACCTCAAACTGTGAGAGATTGAGATTCGTTCCAGTGAGGATGTGAACAAATTGAATGACCCGTCGCCTGTTTTAAAGGAAGAATCAGGAACCTGTTCAATAACTGAAACAAGATGAAACAGAATAAATGGATAGCTAAAAAAATAATGTGAAAATTCCAGAAGAAAAGAATGGAAAATAAGAGAAACGTGAAAACACATTCATTCATATACTGCTTTTTTTAAATTTTAGGATAACATGTATTCTAATTAGTGGTGGAAACAGATACAACAGTGGGATTTAGGTGGCTTTTAGCTAGGCACATGGAAATGCAGGGAATGAAGGCAGATGAGATCAGTACCCGGGGAAAATCCACGCGGTCATATGCAAACTCCGTACAGACAGCAGCACCCGTAGTCAGGATCGAACCTGGGTCTTTGGTGCTGTAAGGCAGCAACTCTACCGCTGCACCACCGCTTGTCCACTAAGGTTCAATGGAGTAAACTGTATTCATTCAGTAATGATAAGTATACCAATATAAACAACAGCGAATGACAAAACAGCAGATTGCTGCAAAGGTGTAGTGTAGTCTGATGCATGGTTGCAGTTCCCTGCTTTTCAAAATACAATTGTGTCCTTCATACTTGCACAGAAAGCAGACTGAAGACCTTTGTTTATTGTTTCATCACAAAGGTGTTCCGCTGTAAGAATGGTGCATTAACCGTGTGCAGGATTGAACTTTCAATGTGGATTCTTGTACTCAAGTACTTGGAGTATGCACTGAAACAATAATGTTTTGACAAAATTCTATCAACTGCCCGATTACACCAGGCTAGTGGTTTGAAGATTCTGGACCTTTTAGTGAAGCAATTTCTTTTTGTTGTCATTCCAGTGGCATAATATAAAAATGTTATAAACTGTGAGAGATTGAGATTCGTTCCAGTGAGGATGTGAACAAATTGAATGACCCGTCGCCTGTTTTAAAGGAAGAATCAGGAACCTGTTCAATAACTGAAACAAGATGAAACAGAATATATGGATAGCTAAAAAAGTAATGTGAAAATTCCAAAATTCTTCCAGGTACATTTCTAGCTTTATTTTGTAAGGATTGGAAACCTTATGGTCTGAACAACAACATTTTCCGCATGTGTAAAAACTGCAGATGCTGGTTTAAATCAAAGGTAGACACAAAATGCTGGAGTAACTCAGTGGGTCAGGTAGCATCCCGGGAGAGAAGGAATGGGTGACGTTTCGGGCCGAGAACCTTCTTCAGTCTGAAGAAGGGTCTCAACCCGAAACGTCACCCATTCCTTCTCTTCTGAGATGCTGCCTGAGCCGCTGAGTTACTCCAGCATTTTGTGTCTACCCAAGATTTTCCCCATAATATGTATTGTTTGCAAAGTGAGAGCGCTCAGTCTCGTGGACAGTTTGGGAAAAGATGACATAGCTTTTTCAAAAAGGGTGCTTTCTAGAATTTGAAGACCCTAAATGAGTTGAGGTGCTAGTGCGTGAATGCAAATATATTGGCACAATTTACACTTGATTTTACAGTAGGTATCTGAAATGACAGAAGGGGTTGGGCTGCGTTTCTCTAAGAGGAGGCTGAGGCCTGGCCTAATAAATGACTTCTGTATTTTGACAGTTGATGTTACAATGAGGCAGATGAGACATCACTAGAGGTCAATTTGGAACTTGCAGCTGACTTGGTTTGCATATCTCCTGTTGTTCAGTGTGAGCCGAAGAGCCTAATTCTATGCAGTGTTACTTCAAGACTCTTTGGCAAGTATATTGGCTCATTTCAGGAATTGCTTTCGCCTGTGACTTGCAGTGTCGTTGCAGAGTCGGCAAAACATATTTGTGTTTCACCATCTGTCAATGGATGGGGACGTCTGCCTGGGAGGAGGTAGAGGCAAAGCAGGAAAGAAAGCAGCAGGGAGACCTACCATGATGAGAAGATGGACAGTGTGAAATTTGACCCATAATTCTCTTAGAAACTATTTTTCTACAGCAATTGCAACACAGTCTTTCAATGCTTACCTCTCAAGCTTGTTGAACAATAAAATCTCCCTTGAGAGGTTAAACGATTGTCCACCTATAAATATTCTTGCAGTTTAGTTTTTTTTGGAGATACAGAGTGGAAACAGGCCCTTTGGCCTACTGAGTCTACGCCGACCAATGATCGACCATACACTAGTTCTATCCTACACACTAGGGTGGCAGCATTTATATAGCCAGCTTTCAGGTGGCTGTATAAATATTCTTGCCAGCTTGAATCAAAGAATAATTGTTACAGAGAGAAATTTACAAGAGAAATTTGAATTTGTGTATCGGTTCTAATTTGAGGAAGGACATTCATGTTATTGACGGAGTGAAGCGTAGGTTCACAAGGTTAATTCCCTGGATGACGGGACTGTCATATGATGAAAGAATGGAGCGACTGGGCTTGTATTCACTGGAATTTAGAAGGATGAGAGGGGATCTTATAGAAACATAAAATTATTAAGGGATTGGACACGCTGGATGCAGGAAACATGTTCCCGATGTTGGGGGAGTCCAGAACCAGGAGCCACAGTTTAAGAATAAGGGGTAGACCGTTTAGAACTGAGATGAGGAAAACCTTTTCACCCAGAGAGTTGTGAATTTGTGGAATTCCCTGCCACAGAAGGCAGTGGAGGCTGATTCACTGGATGCATTCAAAAGTGAGTTAGATAGAGCTCTTAGGGCTAACGGAATCACGGGGTATGAGGAGAAGGCAGGAACGGGGTACTGATTGTGGATGATCAGCCATGATAACATTGAATGGCGGTGCTGGCTCGAAGGGCCGAATGGCCTACTCCTGTACCTATTATCTATGTATCTATGTATTTCTTGTTTTTTTTGTGATCATGGAAAGCTGGTCGCAGCCAGAGACCTGGCATTGATCCTGACGTTGGGTGCTGTCTGTGCACAGTTTGCATGTTCTCCCTGTGACCGCGTGGGTTTCCTCCCACATCCCAATGATGTGCGGGTTTGTAGAGGTCAGTTAACCCATAAGCTGTAGGTTAAGTGACTTATGTAAAATTGCTAATTAATCCTACGAATCGGTCATCGAGCCATGGAGTCATTGAGAACAGGCCCTTCGGCCCAACTTGCCCACACCGGCCAACATATCCCATCTACATTAATCCCACCAGCCTGCATTTGGCCCATATCCCTCTAATCCATGTCATAAGATCATAAGTGATAGGTTGTCATAGATACAGCTTACAGTTTACAGGTAAGTTTATTGTCATATGTCCCGTGGTACAGCTTTTGTTGCGTGCTATCCAGTCAGCAGAAAGCCAACACATGATTACAATCGAGCCATTAACAGTGTATAGTTAGATACATGATAAAGGACTCGGGTGGCCGAAGTATCTATTTCCATGCTTTATCTCTGAACTGAAATAAACTAGAATTCAATCCCTCACTATCATTCCAACTGTTTCAACCGAATGTTTTCCCTTTTCAACATTGGGTTTGTTTTGTACTCCGCCAACTTGTATGCTTCAATGTCTCTCCTCTGGGAGAGAAGGGTAGCAGCTGTGTGTCACTATAGGGATTTCTGACCTGAAGCAGTGCTCGATCTCCGGGAGTTTGCTCACCAGATGGGACGGCTTCATGCTCCTATAACTCCGGCACTACTGAGCAGCTTGCCCTGCCAGCGTTCAGGTGGCTGCATATTCTCTGGGATACGCACCCACAGAGGTGAAATCAACTAGGTAGCACCAACATCAAGGGGCTGGTCCAGCATTTCCCTTGTCCTGGCCCCTGTTCCTGCAGGTCCACGGATTGTCAGGGCCTGCAATAGCATTGGCATTGGCAGCAACATTGCTTCCATGCTTGCACTTTGTGCTCTGGCAGTGAGACTGCTGGAGGGCAGCTGAGAGCTTTTGCCGCCTCCTGCATATCAGGATAGTTCCCAGCGCTGGCAACAAGACTTGACTTTTTACTGGGCTGCAGAGCAGACGGTGCCAGAGACGCCACTCGCTTAAACAAATGCTTGCATGTTTTCAGTGCTGAGCTTCGTGCAAGCAGCTTCGGATGTTTGACACTTGTGGCTGCGATGTGCAAGTGTCACTCAATGGCAAGTCTACCATGGTGTGTAAGCACCCTTCTTACAGAGCTTTGTCACTTAACAAGTTTACAAGTTATCAGAGTAGTCTACTCCGCCATTCAATCATCTGCCTCCTAATCCCATTTTCCTGCCTTCTCCCCTTAATCCTTGACACCTGTTCTAATCAAGAATTTGTCTATCTCTGCCTTAAAAATATCCCCTGACTCGGCCTCCACAGCCCTCTGTGGCAATGAGTTCCACAGATTAACTACCCTCTGACTAAATAAGTTCCTCCTCACCTCTTTTCTAAAAGAGTGCCCGTTAATTCTGAGGCTATGACCTCTGGTCCCTGACTCTCCCACCAGTGGAAACATCCTTTCCACATCCACTATGCCTTTCATTATTTTGTGAGTTTCAATGAGGTCCCCTCTCGACCGTCTAAACTCCAGTGAATACAGGCCCAGTGCTCTCAAACGCTCATCATATGCTAACGCACTCATTCCTGGAATCATTCTTGTAAACCGCCTCTGGACCCTCTCCAGAGCCAGCACATCCTTCCTCAGATATGGGGCCCAAACTTGTTGCAAAGCTGTGCAAGTGTCACTCAATGGCAAGTCTGCCATGTTGTGCTCCTTTTGAATGCAGGGTAAATCCTACTGTAGCTGCAGGTTGAGAGATGTTCCCATCCTTACAGATGCCGTTTTAAGTCGGGACCGTCTTCAAATTCTACAGATGCTTTGTGACCTGCTGAGTTCTTCCAGCACTTTGTGTTGTGCTCAAGATTCCAGCATCTTCAGTTCCTGTCGTCTCTGCTGAGTATATCCAGTATTTTCAGTTTCTATTGTACATTTCCAGTATCTGCTGTTTTTCTTTGTTTTTTATTTCCCCCACCAGCAGCTGAAGCCTTTCCTTATTAAATGTATCCTTCTGTGGCTGCTACATTACAGATTATCATAGCAATGTGACCTTCCATTAAACAAACAACTTCTTCTCTCGTTGTATTCAAAACTTAAAACAAAGAGCATAAGCTCTTCTAAGTCACTGTGTCTTGCACGTACTTGAATGGAACAATGCGTAACTTAGTGACTCAAATCTTGTAGTGCACAAAAATAGTAACAAAGTGTGGGAGTAACTCAGCGGGTCAGGCCGCATCTGTGGAGAACATTAGAAACATAGAAAATAGGTGCAGGAGGAGGCCATTTGGCCCTTTGAGCCAGCACCGCCATTCATTGTGATCATGGCTGATCGTCCACAATCAGTAACGTGTGCCTGCCTTCTCCCCATATCCCTTGATTCCACTAGCCCCTAGAGCTCTATCTAATGCCCTTTTAAATTCATCCAGTGATTTGGCCTCCACTGCCTTTTGTGGCAGAGAATTCCACAAATTCACAACTCTCTGGGTGAAAAAGTTTTTCTCATCTCAGTTTTAAATGGCCTCCCCTTTATTCTTTGACTGTGGCCCCTGATTCTGGACTCCCCCCCCAACATTGGGAACATTTTTGAGCCGGCAGTGCCGGCTCGAAGGGCCAAATGGCCTCCTCCTGCACCTATTATCTATTTTTCCTGCATCCAGCTTGTCCAGTTCTTTTATAATTTTATATGTTTCTATAAGATCCCCTCTCATCCTTCTAAATTCCAGTGAAATACAAGCCCAGTCTTTCCAATCTTTCCTCATATGACAGTCTCACCATCCGGGGGATTAACCTTGTAAACCTACGCTGCACTCCCTCAATAGCAAGGACGTCCTTCCTCAAATTAGGAGACTAAAACTGCACACAATACTCCAGATGTAGTCTCACCAGGGCCCTGTACAATTGCAGAAGGACCACTTTCCTCCTATACTCATTTTCTATTCAACATTGATTGTTGAAGAAGGATCCCGACCTGAAACGTCACCTATCCATGTTCACCAGAGATGTTACCTGTCCTGCTGAGTTACTCCAGCACTTTGTGCCTTTTTTTGTAAACCAGCATCTGAAATTCATTGTTTCTGCTGATTATGCACAATAATGTAGCACCATCACATAATGCTGTTTTACGTAGGTCTAATATTGGGGGGTTGGAAGTATTTAATACTTACTACATTTAAAATCTTCTTTAAACTAGCAACATTTCATAAACCTTCATGTGTGCCTTCATGTGTCACTAAACTGAGATGACCTATTCTTTGACACTTACCTGATTCCAACCATCAATTGACCCTTAAGATAGATACAAAATGCTGGAGTAACTCAGCCGGACAGGCAGCATTGCTGGAGGGAAAGAATGAGTGACATTTTGGGTCGAGACCCGAAACTTCACCCATTTCTTCCCTCCAGAGATCCGAAACGCCACCCATTTCTTCCCTCCGGAGATGTTGCCTGCCCCACTGAATTGCTCCAGCATTTTTCGTCTATCTTCGGTGTAAGCCAGCATCTGCAGATCCTTCCTACACATCAATTCACCCTTACCCCACCTTTGATACCCGACCTTCTCCCTCCTGCCCCAGGGGCCCTGAAAACCTTTTTGCCATCATCCCTCAGCAGACCTGCAAAGGATTGTCCTTCAATATGCAAGACCTCTTCAGGATGATACGAGGGGATTCAAATGTGTCCTCTAAAAGTGTCCAAATGTGTCCTCTGGAGTGGTGAGCCCTCTATCAAATTGTTTGAACAATTTCCCAGTGGGATCTCACCAGTTTCTGGGTCTGTCCAATGTATGAAAGAATAACTCGACAACTAGATGTATGGTTGATTGGAGGAAGGTCAAATGCATTATTTTCTCAGATTAAGATTTTCTTTGGTTGCCTGTAAAATGCTGAGGGAAGAGGCCAATGAGAAAGCATGGCATCTGTTCAAGAATATGCAACATCAATTTTCTCAAGTCAAATAAAGACCAGTTGATGTATCCAGATGGTGCTGTGTTCATCAGTAATGATCCTTCCCTATAACTAATTTACAATTTAAATGTATTAAAACGCCTGCCTAATCCAATTACACCACTGTACATGGTCGTTAATCTTCCCCTTTTCTGGTAATTTTACAAAGTATAATTTGCAAAGTGATCTTGCCACGCATTAAAAGAATTGTAATATCGAAAGACATGCCACACAATCGGCATTCACAACAAATAACTTGATTGTCTACAGGTGCTTCTCCAACTACTTCTTTGCATACAGGTTTTAGTGTAATGCAGCAATCAGTGTTGAATATAAACAAGCTCTATGCGGGAACTGGTCTCTGAAAGACGGCCATTTCTTTACTTCCTAATGACTGGTTTTTGGTTCCAATGCTTTGCCATATGTGTGTAATCATTTAGTAATTACTCTTTGCTGTGCAAAGCTTTGATGACTGGCAAAATGGCTCCAAACACTATAATAACCAATATAAAACGTCCTTCCCACCCACCTCCTCAACTAAGTAAGTAAGATTAAAGAGCCAATATGTCCTAGATATAGTTGAAAAAAATGAAATTAGCTATAACACCTGTGTATGGAATAGAACAAATTGCATCACTTAAAGTGTTTTGTAACTGTTTTAGAGTTAGTCTTCGGTTTAGTTTATTGTCACGTGTACCGAGGTACAGTGAAAAACCTTTGTTGCGTGCTAACCAGTCAGCAGAAAGACAATACATGATTACAATAGATCAATTTACAGGTTATAGATGCATGATAAAGGAATGAAGTTTAGTGCAAGGTGAAGCCAGCAAAGTCCGATCAAGGATAGTCCGAGGGTCATCAAAGAGGTAGATAGAAGATCAGGACTGCTCTCTGATTGTGTTAGGATGACCCAGTTGCTTGATAACAGCTGGGAAGAAACTGTTCCTGAATCTGGTGGTGTGCGTTTTCACATTTCTTTACCTTTTGCCTGACGGGAGAGGGGAGAAGAGGGAGTGGCCAGGGTGCAACTCATTCTTAATTATGCTGCAGGCCTTGTCGAGGCAGTGTAAATGGAGTAAATAGAAGGGAGGTTGGTTTGTGTGATGGTCTGGACTGCGTCCACAATTCGCTGCAATTTTGTGCAGTCTTGGATGGAGCTGTTCCCAAACCAAGCTAGTCTTGCATTTATATAGGCTGCATTAAGGATCTTGGGTGTAGCAATGTACATCGCCAAGGTGCTTCCTGGAGTTCAAGGAAGTGATAATTACTCTCTTGAGCTCTTCTTCTGGAAAACCGAAATATAATTCCATGGAGCATTGGAAGAAATGTCATTCGTCATCATGTCTTTGAATAGTTTTATTCGTTAGTTGTAAAAATCTTATATGTTGAGGAAAAAATGCTCCTTGACATGAATGAAATATGCAATGCCCCCTCCATAGACTTGACAACTTTCCTTCGATGTGCCACAAACTATTTTGTGGTAAAGATTGTGTGAAATTGTGCATGATAGCAATGGAACCAAATGCTTGCTAACACTTACTGGGTGAGCAACACAACAGCATACTGTGAAAAAGCCTGGCTGTCTTATCCCATCTGTTGGCCCAACTACACATTGTTTCCAGCCCTGCCTTGGGATACAGAGGGTGATATTAGTTTGTGGATTTGCTGAGCTGATGTCTTCTGTTTATACAGTTTTGGTATTCATGTGGATTTGATGCCAAGCTTGCTTCAGAAATGAGAACCACAAATCACCTGCCAACCTTACACCCCCTACCCCCCCCCCACCACACGTCACGCTCCACTGGTGGGAGGCTTGAGGGGGAGGGGGAGGGGGAGTTGACCAGAGATAAATTGTAGGCCAGGAGACCCAGAGAAGATTGAAGGTTGAAAGGGGCAGGGAGAGACGAGACATCAGAAGGATGAAGTTTGGGAGGGTGGGGGAGGGGAGGGGGTATTATAATGGTACAGAAGATGTTCAGAAATCATAGCTCAGGGGAATTCAGATGCAACTGAACCGGATGCCAGTCACTCCAACCTCTGTCCATAACTTGACCATCTTTCCATTAAATGTGCCAACTCTATTCAGCAGTCGTTCACTCCGCATTTTCACTTTTTCAAGCCCAGAATGATGAGAATATATATTTCAATTCTGGTCTGCTGCCCTCAGCAGTAACCTCTCTTCCATTTTCATCGTGGAATAAATGAAAGGATTTTCTGCTACAGTGTTGTCTTCCATCCATGTGCGCCTGTGTATTTATCACTAATGGAAGCCGTCAGCTTGCCTAATCCATCACGTTGTGGCAAGCAGAGATGAGGCATCTCTATAAATAGAGAGGGGAGCAGGTGATCTCAATACACTCACACAAGTTTCTCTGGCTCTGTAAATAGTGGCCACACTCATCTACTGTATAATTCGAGACAAGAACTTTTACAGTAAAAAGACTCGGAACCATATAAAACCATACATAGTTTAAATGAAAAGGTAATGGTTAAAAACATTTTTTGGAGCACAGCAAATAGTAATTTTTTAAATAATCGGATGTTAATTTTCCCACGATGGATTAATGCTTTCCTCAGTGTTACTGTGCTGGTAGGCTCGCTTGCTTGTTCAATTCCCATTCAGAGACTGGAGCCATCTTTTAGTTGAAGCTTCAAACCAAGGTCCCTTGTGCCTGTCAGATGATCATAACAAAGTCCCTCAGCAATATTCCGAAGTGCAGAAGTTGAGTTCTCCCCGGAGCCGTGACCAATATTTATTTCTCAGGCACTGACAGTTTAAAAATAAAGCAGATTTACTGGCCTTGAGTAACAGCGGCAGTTTCCATTTACAGAGCACCTGGAAGGTAGCAAGAATAAGCCAAGGTAATTGATGGGAGTGTGTTCAAGCAAAAATCTGATGCCAAGGGAAAAAAACCCAGAAACTTGGGACTAAAAGATGGGTACGAAGCAATCTATTGTTCTGAAGAAAGAGAGGTGAGGAGATTTTAGTTTAGTTTAGCAATACAGCAAGGAAACAGGCCCTTCGCCCAACTAAGTCCTCTCTGACCATCAACCACTCCCACACACTAGTTTTGTGTTATCCCACGTTCTCATCCATTCTCCACATACTAGTGGAAATTTTACAGAGGGCAAATTACCCCCACGTTTTTAGGATATAGGAGGAAACTGGAGAACCCAGAGGGGTTCCACAGGCAGAATGTGCAAGCTCTACACAGACAGTACCCGAGATCAGGATCGAACCCGAGTCTCTTGCGCTGTGAGGCAGCAGGTCTACAAGCAGTGCCACTGTGCACCTAAACTCTCGATCGTACGACTTTGACCTTTGAAAGCACAGCTGACATTACATTGATGTTTGTGGGTTCTTGTGTTGCACAAATTAACCCTTGGGTTTCCTCTGTAAGAGCCTTCAACTCATCCATAGGTAAGTCCCTGTAAAATGCCACAGGGCCAAGAGAGATAACTGAAAGATTGCACATCCTTTTGCCTTTATGGTTTGAAACTGAGTATTAAAGGCAGGGATGATTATCCTTATTTGTGTTGAATTTACTGATTGGAATGTAAGAAATTTTGGGAAACGGAACTCGCACGCCTGTTCTTTTCAGAATGGCATGTTTTTTGTTTAAGGAGGCGAGAAATAAGAAGTGCTATTATCTTGTTCAATGAAAAAAAGCTTTAGATGCTGAAGATGTGAAACAAGAATTGGAAATGGCAGAAATACACCAGAAGGCAGTCAGCATTCTTTTGATTTGTAGTTTTTGTTTAGAGATACAGTGCAGAACCAGGCCCTTTGGCACTGACCAGCGATCCTCACACATTGACACTACCCTACACACACTCGGGACAATTTTTAATTTTTTTTATACCAAGCTGATTAACCTACAAACCTGTACATCTTTGGAGTGTGGGAGGAAACCGAAGATCTCGGAGAAAGCCCACGCCACGCGGGCATGAGGGGAACGTACAAACTCCGATCAGACAGCACCCGTAGATCAGGATTGAACCCGGATCACTGGCTCTGTAAGGCAGTAGCTCTACCGCTACGCCACTGTGCCGCCGTGACCATTCCATGTCCATTCATGTATGGAAAAGAAATGGTTGCAAGTAGAGGGCTGGCAGAAAATAAAAATTGATTGCTTTCGAGACGCAATGCACCCTGCACCACTATTCGCAATTCTTGATGTGTTTACTGATTATTCAGGGGATGCTGTGGTTTCAATTGTAAAATCTCCATGGAATTCCTCTTGTTGCATTGTTTAGGTAGTGTTCAATTATTTTTAATCTAACCAATGGGTGTTGGTGTTCTGGAGTACACCACTGCGATGGAAACAAAATCAGTACAAACATTCAAAAGGGAATTGGGAGAATTTTTGAAAAGAAAAATCTGCTGAAGTGTGGGAAGGCAGGATTATTTAGATAGTGGCACAAAAATTTTGGAGCGAGCATAGTGCGTTTAATGGCCTCTGTCAGTGCTGTTCCATTTTATGAGGTATCTCTTTTACAATTGCTAGGTACTTCATGTGAACATAATGAGGCAATGACATTAGCACGACCAAGTAATTTAACACAGACATGTGTGACGTAGTGCACTTCGGTAAGTTAGACCAGGGCAGCATTTACACATTCAATGGGAGGGCCCTGGAGAGTGTGGTGGAACAGAGAGACCTAGGGATACAGGCACATCATTCCCTGAATGGACAGGCTTTTGGCATGCTTGCCTTAATCGGTCAGGGTATTGAGTCCAGGGGTAGCCATGTCATGCTACAACTGTTCAAGTCATTAGTGAGAACACTCTTGAGGTATTGTGTGCAGATCTGGTTGCCCAGTTGCAGGAAGGACCTCATTAAGCTGGAAAGGGTACCACAAAGAATCACGAGGGGTATTGGAGGGCTTGAGTCTGAGTAGGCCGGTACTTTTCTCCCTGAAGTATATAAGACTGAGGGATGACCTTATGGAAGCATATATAATCATGACGAGTATAGATAAGATGGATGGTCACAGTCTTTTTTTTTCCAGGATAGGGGAGTTTAAAATTAGAGGTCTCAAGTTGAAGGTGAGAGGCGAAAGATCTCAAAGAGACCTGAGGGGCCACTTTCTCACATTGAAGGTGTTGGGTATGTAAACTGCTAGAAGAAGATGTAGAGGTGGGTACAATTACAATGTTTAAAATACATTCAGAGAGTACATGGATAGGGTCCATTTAGAGGCAGATGGGCCAAGTGCAGGATAATGGGTCTAGCTCAGGAACGAGTCAGCTCATGTCCCAGTTGGGCTGAAGGGCATGTTTCAGTGCTGTCTGACTCCAATGAGACACTCGGATAGGTGAATAAAGATCTGATCAGAGATAAGTTTTAAGGAGTGTGGATGATGGAGAGCAGTGTTTGAGAACGCCATTATGGGTCATTAACTGACCTAATGTGCATTTCCATGATTTTATGTTTGTTATTCTTGCTGTCATTTGCTACAGATTACTAACTAAATCAAATACAATACGTCAGATCTTAAAAGAAGCCTGCTGACGGCTCAAACCTATTTAATTTCTTTTGGTGCAAAGTTTATTGTTGTAGTCTCCTTGGCAACAGGACTGCAACTGAGTCAAATGCACAATTTTCAAATATTTCCAGCCCTTATGATTAGTTAAGTGATAAATTTGACAGATTGTTGCAATTTGAATGAGTCATAATTTTATAAGGAGCCTTCAGCAGCAAGCCAGGCTTGTTAAAAGTAAAAGGCCAAGTACTGTTGTACTGTTCTCAGAGTGTATTGAATAGTGGAACTTCCCTTCTGAGGCAGGTGGATGCAAGTTATTCTCTCAGCTTGAAAGATGGTAAAGATGGAGGGTAATACATTCATCCATTCTGTGTGTGTATAGATTGAATAGACATCCTATTGAGGACCACCCGATCATTTGCAGATAGGAGGACTGGTGACAGGTATCCTCAATTTCTATCCCCAATACTAAACAGCCATTCCCGATGTAAATAGAAATAAAATAAAGCAGGTATGAGATCTGGAAATTTGATATAAAATCCAAAAATGCTGGAAGCGATCAGCAGCACAGGCAGGATCCAAAAGTCAATAGAATGTGATAGAGGCATGCATGGAAACAGGCCCTTCTGTCCACAGGGTCCCTGTTGTCCATCACGCAACTATTTGCACGAATCAGACAGTTGTCCCATTTTATGGTATCGCGTGGAATCTTGTGTGGATGCTGGAATCTTGCAAGACGTGCTGGAGTAACTCATGAGGTCAGACAGCATCTGTGGAGGCCATGGATAGGTGGCGTTTGGCTCTTCATTCTTCTTTTAATCTCAACACGTCTCTCTCAACTCTTTCCAGATTCCAAAATTCACACTAGGGTCTACCTTCAGTGGTCAATCAACCTGTCAATTTGCATGTCTTTGAGATGTTGGAGCAGCCCAAATGATCACAGGGAGAACATATAAACTCTACACATACTCACACTAGATCAGGACTGAAACTGCTTTGCAGGAACTGTAAGGCACCACTTCCATCAACTGCACCACATAAACCCTGCACCACATGCAAAGAACTGTCACACTGAGTTTTCAACCTGAAATGTGAACTCTATTTGTCTTACCTCAGATGCTGCCTGATCTTTTCAGTGTTTCTGTAATTTTCTGCTTTTATTTCAACCATTCCAAAGGGCGATTTCTGCCTTAATCTTTGTGGAACTATTCAGTAATGAACCAGATGTGTCTTTAATTTCATCGTTACCATTTATTTACATTCGAGAATTATTTGATTAATTGGATTTAAATTCCTCACTTGCTGTGGTGGGATATGAACCATGGTCTTTGGTTAGTTATCAGGTATCTCAACATTATCCCATAACATGTTAGGGGGGTGGATTTAATTTTTTGGCTTCATTGTTCAGATCCTTTGTTTAGCAATTCAAAGCATGACTGCTATTTATTAGTGTTGTAGCACATTTAAGGCAAATGGGACTAAAAAAACCTAGCTAGCATGGGCTAAAGAGATTGTTTCCATACTGTAGGTCTCTACGATTGGATGCTAACCCTCTGCCAAAGCATTTCTCAAAAGTTTGAAAATAATTGAGTGGCCAGGGATTGTTTTTCTTTGGAAAAAGCAACATAAAAATGCGGTTGCTGGAAATCTAAGATCAAAAGAGACAATAGTTGGAATTTACAGCAGGTAAAGCAGCATCTGCGGGGAAAAGAAGAGAGATGATGTTTCAGGTCAATGGCTTTTCATCTGATGAATTTCTGCCTTGCTTCTTTGCCAAACAGGCTGAAAAAGGTCACAACATTATGTCTGTTTAGTTGATCGTGCAATTGACATCACTCATGCATTGGGTGGAGATTGCCATCAGTGCCTCGACTGATCTGCAGCTTTGAATGTGATCATTTCATGGTGAAGTACCCAGCCAGTATATACTGTGGATGATTAATTTAAGTGAGGTGCCCGAGAGAGGCTTTGGCATGATGAGAAGGTGCAACAGATGTTTTTTGCCGGTGAGCCATTGTTAGAGACATTACTAGTGTTGGCAACTTTAGCTGTTCGGCTTTAAATATTCACATGTTTTATCAAGTAGCATAAAATGGAGCGTAAATACCTTAATACTGGTGATCACAGACCCAGTTGGGTGGCGCAGTGGTTGAGCTGCTGCCTCTCAGTGCCTAAGACTCAGGTTTAATCCTTGGTGCTGTCTGTACCGAATATTGCATTCTCCCTGTGACCGTGTGAGTTTCCTCCCAGTGTTTTAGTTTTATTGTTTTAGAGATACAGCTGGAAACAGGCCCTTCGGCTCATCGCACATTACACACCGCACATGTGCGATCCCCGCACATTAACACTACCTTACGCACACGAGTGACAATTTCACATTTATACATTTATACCAAGCCAATTAACCTACAAACCTGTTCGGCTTTGGAGTGAGGGAGGAAACCAAAGATCTATGAGAAAAGCCACTCAGGTCACGGGGAGAACGTACAAACTCCTTATAGCCAACTCCTTACAGGATCGAACCCAGGTCACTGTAAAGCAGTAGCTTTACCGCTATGCCACCATGCTACCTATGCTCTGGTTTCCTCAGACATTTGCAGGTTTGTAGGTTAACTGGCCTCTACAAATTGCCCCCAGTATGCAAGCAGTAGATGCGAAAGTGGGATAATGTAGAACTAGTGTGACCGAGTGATCGATGGTTTGCATGGACTCGGTGGACCAAAGGGCTGGTTTCCATGCTGCATCTTTCATTCAGTCAATTCCAATCAATCAATAAATTTTACTGGTTAGCTCCTATATGTCCAGTAAACAGAAATCTTTTGTTCCCCATCTTTTGCTGAAAAATACATCAAACCCTCCTTGTATGTAATCCTTTTCTTTAAATTGTAGTTTAAAAGGATTTGACTTTATCATTGCCCATGAGGATGTCTTTAGGCATGTTGAAGTTTGTTGAGTCATTAAGACAAAGAGCGTTGTGCATTGGACATGCACTGATTTTAAACACAGTGGTTAAATCCTCTGTAACCAATTTCAGATCGGTTCCAAAATGTCTCTTGAGATGAGTGTCTGAAATATTTCGAAATATAGAGAGCATTCTTTCTGGAATAAGGTGAGATAAAAAAGGAAAATATGAAGGCTGGAAATACCCAACAAGTCTGTAGGATGAAAAAGGGTTTTCATTTGAAGTGAGTCTTCTGAGGGAACTAATATATTTTCTTCTAGCTCTATTGATGGATCAATTCTTTCGTGTGGGTTGGTTCTTTTGATATGGCTTCATTTTGATCATTCCTGTGCAATATTGAACATATTTGTCCACAAGGTTTGTTATACTGGAAGCTGTCTCCAGTCTGCTTTCCTGACAAGGTAGATTGAATAGGGGAAGGCATGATTTTTACTTCTTTACTCTGGGGATATTTTGACCAAATGATTAATAATTTTAATACTCTCCTGCCTCACAACTAACTTGGTGGCGGTGGGAAGGGTTGAGGAAGATGTTTGGTGCCTTGCTCGTTTGGTGAAGGAGTGAGAGGGTTCAAAAGCACACTAGTAAAGTGTGAGATCTCTAATAATGTGCTGATCTGGCTAGCTTGCCAGTTGGTTGGGAGATGGTGAGAGTCTGAGAGTGGATATCCAATAGTGCATTACAGTTACAAAGGAAGTGCAAATAAAAAAGTGCAAGAGCTGCAATCAGGTAGGTTGGGAGATCAAGGCTGCGCGCATAGCTTATGAGAGGACTGTTCACTAGTTTGATAACAGCGGGGAAGAAGTTGCCCCTGAATTTGGTGATATTCAGGAAGGCAAATTCAATGCTAACATTTATATCAAGAGGATTGGAATGCAAAAAACTGAGAAGTAAAGCTGAGGCTCTATAAAGCACGGATCAGGCCGCATTTGGAGTACTGAGAGAAAATTTGGGCCCCATATCTGAGGAAAGATGTGCTGGCTCTGCAGAGGGTCCAGAGGAGGTTTACAAGAATTATTCCTGGAATGAGTGGGTTAGCGTATGATGAGCGTTTGACAGCATGGGGCCTCTACTCACTGGAGTTTAGAAGGTTGAAGGGGGTCCTCATTGAAACTTACAGAATAATGAAAGGCATTGATAGAGTGGATGTGGAATAGATGTTTCCACTGGTGGGAGTGTCTAAGACCAGGTCATAGCCTCAGAAATATAGGGGTGCTCTTTTAGAAAGGAGAAGGAGGAACTTCTTTAGTCAGAGGGTAGTTAATTTGTGGAGCTCATTGCCATAGAGGGCTGTGGAGGCCAAGTCTTTTTAAGGCAGAACTAGACAAATTCTTGATTAGAACGGTTGTCAAGGGTTATGGGGAGAAGGCAGGAAAATGTGATTAGGAGGCAGAGATCAGCCATGATTGAATGGCAGAGAAGACTCGATGGGCTGAATGGCCTAATTCTACTCCTTTAACTTGTAAATTTGTGGTGGTGGTTTTCGTATATTCTGCCTGATGAAAGAGGGGTAAAGAAGGATTGATGGAGGTGCAAATGTTGTTTAATTATGTTGGCTGCTTTAGTTTAGTTTAGTTAAGTTTAGAGATACAGCGCAGAAACAGGCCCTTGCAGCCCACTAGGTCCGTGCCAACCAGCGATCCCCACACACTAACACTATCCTATACCCACTAGGAACAATTTTTACATTTACCAAGCTGATTAACCTACATACCTGTACGTCTTTGGAGTGTGGGAGGAAACTGAAGATCTCGGAGAAAACCTACATTGGTCACGGGGAGAACGCACGAACTCCGTACGGACAACACCCATAGTCAGGATTGAACCCGGTTCTCCGGTGCTGCATTCGTTGTAAGGCAGCAACTCTACCGCTGCGCCACCGTGACCGCCCACACAAGACAGTGTGAAGTGCCGCCCACACGAGGCAGTATGAAGTGTAGACGGAGACGATGGGGGTGGAGGGAGGGGGAAGGAGGGAGAAGCGTGGGGAGGCTGGTTTGCATGATGGACTGGGCTTCATCCACAACTTTATGCAATTCTTAGTGGACTTGGGCGGAGCTGAAGCCAAACCAACCTGCGATGCATCCTGATTGGATGCTTTTCACGGTGCATCTGTGGAAAGAAGTTGGTAAGAGTTGTAGCAGACATGCCAAAGTTGCTTCGGCTTCTGAGGAAGTAGAGGCTTTAGTGTGTTTTTTTGGCCGCAGCTTCAATATAGTTGGACCAGGACGGATTGTTGGTGATATTTACATCAGTCTTGAAGCTCACGACCACTGATGCTGAACACAACCTTGTTTCCTGAAATCAATAACCAGCATAGAGGTTGTTGTCGTGACACCATGCTCGTGAGCTCTCTGCCTCCTTCCTGTACTCCGTCTTGTCATTGCTCGAGATGCAGCCCATCACAGTAGAGTCAGCCAAAAAAACTCGTAAGTAGAGTTAGAATGCAATTTGGCGGCACTGTCTTGATTATCTAAGGAGTATGGTAAGGGGCTGAGGGTGCATCCTTGCAGGACACCAGTGTTTTGAATTATCATGTGAGGAGAGGATGTTTTTTTACATGGTCTTCAGTTTGGTCTCCTCTTTCATGCCTTCCCTTGCAGTCCCTGAATACGTGTGAATTTTTCTTCTATGCCCTCTTGCCTTATCTCTCAACTTGCAAGGGCCACTTAATCTACGTCTATATGTCAGAAACATAGAAACATAGAAAATAGGTGCAGGAGGAGGCCATTCGGCCCTTCAAGCCAGCACCGCCATTCATTGTGATCATATCATATCATATCATATATATACAGCCGGAAACAGGCCTTTTCGGCCCACCAAGTCCGTGCCGCCCAGCGATCCCCGTACATTAACACTATCCTACACCCACTAGGGACAATTTTTACATTTACCCAGCCAATTAACCTACATACCTGTACGTCTTTGGAGTGTGGGAGGAAACCGAAGATCTCGGAGAAAACCCACGCAGGTCACGGGGAGAACGTACAAACTCCATACAGTGCAGCACCCGTAGTCAGGATCGAACCTGAGTCTCCGGCGCTGCATTCGCTGTAAAGCAGCAACTCTACCACTGCGCTACCGTGCCGCATGGCTGATCATGGCTGATCATCCACAATCAATAGCCCGTGCCTGCCTTCTCCCCATGTCCCTTGATTCCACTAGCCCCTAGAGCTCTATCAAACTCTCTCTTAAATCCATCCAGTGATTTGGCCACCACTGTCCTCTGTGGCAGAGAATTCCACAAATTCACAACTCTGGGTGAAAAAATTCCGTCTCACCTCAGTTTTAAATGGCCTCCCCTTTATTCTAAGACTGTGGCCCCTGGTTCTGGACTCGCCCAACACTGGGAACATTTTTCCTGCATCTAGCTTGTCCAGTCCTTTTATAATTTTATATGTCTCTATAAGATCCCCTCTCATCCTTCTAAACTCCAGTGAATACAAGCCTAGTCTTTTCAATCTTTCCTCATATGACAGTCCCACCATCCCGGGATCAATCAGAAACTGTGGATAGAAAATACTGGAAATTGGTAAGTGATGAAGAGAACAAGAGAATTGACATCCATGATTTTGCTTCAGAATTTTAGTGCCCACAAGTGGTCTATATCAGAATCCCCAATTTATTTGGCTCCTGTGGTGAAAAACGGCTCTGCCGTGGAAGACCTCAGTAACTCTGAGCTCCATCCAGATCTGTTCCAACATCGCTCACACAGATCACTCACAAGGGGTTTGATCTGGCTCAGCTTTCTTTGCAACCTTTCCAAATCACAAACTGACTCTGCAGCATTTCCTCAGGTAATTACAAAATTAAAGATCCTTATCAGAGTTAACAGAAGTACCAGCATGTGTGTGGTTTATATATGAGCGACACAATGCTTAGTTTGCCCCACTACTTCTCACCACGCCGAACAAGCAGAGTTTTAAAACTGCAGCAAAACTCGGATAATCCGGCATATTCTAGACTTTGGTGTTGCTTGAGAAACAGATTTTCAGAACCATGATGTGTTAGTCCCTATTAATGCTCCAACAAACTTTTAATTCCATTTTTTAACAAAAAGTGTTACACAATTTCATATTTATTTTTCAATGAATCTGGCCAGTTTAAAGGAGGCAAGGAAAAGGAAAGCAGCTGGAGCAACACACCAGGGCAGTTGACATTTTGGATTCAAGACTTTTCAGCAGACTGAAAGAATAGAGGGGAAGTAGCCTGTACAAAGAGATGGGTGAGAATAGGCGGGACAAGAGTTAGCAAGTGCTAGGTGAATACAGATGAGTAGGGGTTAATTGGCAGATAATAGTCAGACAGGGAAGCAAAGGGTGGAGATGGCAAAAGAGGCTCGGGGGTGATAAGTGGAAAACAAGGGACTGCAGATTCTGGAATCTGATAGTAAAGGAAGGTGAAGAATGCAACTAAATGAAGTGTGGTCACATTGTTTCTTTCCTCCCTTTCCCACACACTCCTCCCCCCCCCCCAATCTATCGCCTTCCCATCTACTGCCCACCACTCCTGTCTCTCCGTTGTTTCCATCTGCCATCAGTCGTCAAACAGTTCCACACTTCACTGTGCCTTTCCCTCCATAGATGCTGCTTGACCCAATGTTTTTGTTCCAGATTCCAGCATTTGTGGTCTTGAGTATTTTCAAGTTTGAAAGAGAGTGTGGGAGACGAGATCCACATTGGACTGGGGGTAGAGACAAAATGCTGGAGTAACTCAGGCAGGCAGCGTCTCTGGATAGAAGTAATGTATGACATTTCGAGTCGAGACGCTTCTTCAGACAGGAGTCAGGGGAGAGGGAGACACAGAGATAAGGAAGTGTGAGGTGTGAAAATTACATATCAAAGGGGAGCAGGAGGAATTAGAGAGGGTTAGCAGTGAGAGGTATTTATTCACAAAATGCTGGAGTAACTCAGCAGGTCAGGCAGCATCTCAGGATAGAAGGAATGGGCGAAGTTTTGGGTCGACACCCGTCTTCAGACTGGTCTCGACCCGAAACGTCGCCCATTCCTTCTCTCCTGAGATGCTGCCTGACCTGCTGAGTTACTCCAGCATTTTGTGAATAAATACCTTCGATTTGTACCAGCATCTGCAGTTATTTTCTTACACTACCTGTTAGCAGTGAGAGAGGATGTTGCATGGCGGTGTTGACTGGCAGGGTGAGTGGAGGTCTCTGAAGGGGTGTCGAGCTGGTGGTGGTGGTGATACGGTGCTGGTCTGGTGATAGGGGTGACGGTTGCTGTGCTGATCTGATGGGTGGGGGATCTGATATTTTGCTGGTTTGGTCAGTGGAAATTCTGGTGGTGTGCTGTTCTGATGGGAGTGTAGACTGACAGTGTGCCAGGCTGGTGAGTGGGGGTGTCTGATGAGGTGCTGGTCTTGTGTGTGCGCTTTTGGAGCATTGCGTGCGGTTCCGTTCGCCCCATTACCAGAAGGATGTGGAGGCTTTGGAAAGATGTGCAGAGGAGGTTTACCAGAATGATGTACGGATTATGGGGTATTAGCTACAGGGAGCAGTTGGACAGATTTGGATCATTGCCTCCTGGACGTCAGAGGTTGCGAGGAGGGAGTTCTGATCGAAGTATATAAAACTGTGCGAGGCATTGATAGGGTAGGCAGTCAGAACCTTTTTACCAAAAGAGAAAAAAACAATACTAGACGACCTTGCTTTAAGGTGAGAGGGGCAAATTTTTAAGGAGATTAGCAGGCAAGAATTTTTACACACAGGGTGGTGGGTGCCTGGAACCTGCTCCCAGGGCTGGTGGTTGAAGCAAATTCGATAGTGGCACTTAGGAGGCTTTTATGTAAACATATGCAGGGAATGGAGGCTATGGATTGTGCACAGGCAGATAAGAATTGGTCTTGGTATTATGTTCGGTACAGACATTGTGTTCTTCTGAACACCTCCACTCAGTCTGACTGGGCCTAAGTGATCTCCCGGTCGCTAAACATTTTAACTCCCCCTCCCATTCCCACACTGACCTTTCTGGCTTCCTCCACTGTCAGAGTGAGGCCCAAACCAAACTGGAGGAACAGCACGTCATATTTCACTTGGGCAGCTTACAACCCAGCGGTGTGAATATTAATTTCTCTAACTTCAAGTAACCATTGCTTTCCCTCTCTCTCTGTCCCTCCACCATCCTAGTTCTCCGACGAATTTCACTCTCCTCCTGATTACATTTTACTGATTATATGCCTTGTTGTCTTCTTTCCCACAGCTAACAATGATCCTTTCCACATTTTCCTTGATCCACATCTCCTTTGATCTGTTGTTTTCACAACTTACCCTTCCATATCTCTATATCTCTCCCCTGACTCTCAATCTGAATAAGGGTCTTGACTCGAAACATCACCCATTCCTTCTCACCAGAGATGCTGCCTGTCCCATTGAGTTACTCCAGTATTTTGTGTCTTTCTTCAATGTAAACCAGCTTCTGCAGTTCCTTCCTACATACTTAGTTTTAGGTTACTTTTGAAACTGGCTGACACATGCAGCTTGGGACGAATGGCTTCCTGCAGGTACCATATATGTTTACAGTTCTGAAAATGAAGTCCAAAAATAGATTTGTGGTTCATGAGGGAAATGGCTGCAAAAGAAATCGTTTGACTAAACTGCCAGTTCATCTTTTCAAGTGGTTTTCTCATATCATACACATAAAAGTGTTGGTGATTGATATATTTAATCTTTAGCAATGCCTGATGTGTTACACGTTCTGTGCTAAAGGGCTAATGTTGCCATATGGCTGACGAGGAAACTCTTGAGGCTACGGACAGCATTTGCTGGAAGCTCTGTCTGTATAACAAGTATGAGTCTCCATGCCTGGATTGTCAAGCTTTGATGTTGGCAAATTTCAGTTCTCATTCATACGCAATGGGTCTTTTGAATGAAAAATCACAAAAAAACTGCAGATGGCGGGGAAATCCAAACCAGAAAATAGTGCAAATTCTCAGCAGGTCAGCCTGCATCTTTGGCAGGAGAAACGAAGTTCACATTTTAAGTCGGTTCTAATGAAAGATCTTTGACCTGCAATGTTAACTAGTTTTCTTCCCACAGATGCTTCCTGACCTACTGAGTATTTCAGCACTTGTTATTATCAGTCTTTCGAACTTTGGGAATAGCAGGCCAAGGATTACAACGGTTACTTCTATTCTGAGCATTTTCAACATATCAGCCATGTTTTCCGGTGCTTCATCGGAGTTTTATGAAAATCCACTGCACTGCCTTATCTTGATAATTATTTTGGATGATGAACCACTGGCTGCTAGAAAACCTTTAGTAGTTCATTAGAAAACTGGCATAGATGAATGAGAGTCATCAGAAATAGTTACAACATTCACTACTACTACCTTTTGCGACGGCTTTCAGATTCAGTGCTATTTTGCAGACTTTTTTGTATATATGTTATATTTACAACAAGAAACCTTTAAACAAGAATCCATTGAATACCATGCGTGAAAATGGAGAAAGAGCTGTGAACTCCTTAGTAGTAAATTATATATAAGGTTCCCTGAACGCGATTAAGCAACACAGTCAAAACGAGTGTCTCACACAAATTGTTAATGGGTTTTAGGCACAGGTATGTATGAAAAGATTGCAGAATTGTCACAAATTGACTCATCTAATCTATAACAGAATCTTTAGCAGAATGCACCCAGTAATATGTGGCTCATTAAAATTCTGTTTAATGTTCCCATGCAGTGAGACTAGATTGGCTGAACAACCTATTCATTGCTACAGTGCAGACAATCCCCAGGGCAGGGTGCCTTTTAAAACTGTTTATAAGCTTTGATATCCATTTAATCTATTTTAATTGATTAATCAGCTCCGCTGCGGCAATTTTATCAGTGCCCTGTAGAGGTATTTTAAGTCTTTGATTTTATTTTCATACTCTCCCAAGCACATAGAGATCAAAGGAAAAGAATGAGTAGATTGTCACTTTATGAAAATTGGTGAGAAAGTGATGAGATAACGGTGATGAATCACTCGCTGATGTTAAGGATCATGTTCCAGATGTCTTTTAATATTCTGTGTGCTTTGCCTTGTCGAAACTTGCACTTGTAACATGATACAAATGAACCTCATTTGGAAGAACCTGCTGAGATTCCCCTTAATAAGAATCTCTAAATAGTAAGGGCTTTTATCTAGATTTCCCCTTTCAATTCAGCAGTATTTCACATGGATTATTATTCTTTGGAATCTTGTGTCATATACATGATATTATTACGTGAATTAAAGTGGTTTGATTTGATAACCAATGCCGGTAAGAAATATCCACACATGCATGCAAGAATTTTTTTATCACTGCAAAGGTTTTTACATGCCGACATGCTATAAAACCTGACAACTCTTTGGCTGTTCCATATTTATCCTGTTTCCAATCTGGGGAAGTTTCAAGCTACAATCCCAAGCTATTCAAAATATGAGTTTGTTTCATAATATCAAATTTTCTCAATGTGTGAAGTAATACCCTCGTCGTCCTGCTAATTTCACTGTTCGTATCACTATCACCTCTTCCACAGCCAACAATGGACCATTGTGGGCCCCACCTTTCCTGGGTCATTGGTGCCGGCTCTGATTTATTCTGTACCTTTTCATACCTCTACTTTTCCTCTCCCCTGACTCTCCGTCTGAAGAAGGGTCTCAACCCGAAATGCCACCCTCTTTTACTCCAGAGATGCTGCCTGGTCTGGTGAGTTACTCTAGCACTTTGTGTTTATCTTCGGTTTAAACCGGCATTTGCAATTCCTTCCTATACAATGATCAATTTAGCATTTGGTTTTTACTTTAATTGTCTAACTTTTACTTGGAAATATCCAACAAATATAATACAGTAGAATTTGCTTCCTGCTGTAGCTGTTATTCAATTAAGTTGTATTCAGCAATTATGTCAGGGTGTGGGTGATTCAAAACAGGAGCAGTCATTTCTTGATCTGGTAAAGATATTAGGGGACATTAAAGACATTGAGTCTGAAGAAGGGTCTCGACCCGAAACGCCACCCATTCTTTCCCTCCAGAGATGCTGCATGTCCCGCTGAGTTACTCCAACATTTTGTGTCTATCTTCGATTTAAACCAGCATCTGCATTTCTTTCCGACACAAAGACATTAAGGGCATTGAATTTAAGATACAGATCAGCCATTGTCTCATTGAATGGTGGAATGAACATCAGATGATAATTGGCCCACTCCTCCGATGTTTCTATGTTCTGACTGACTTAACTAACAAAATAGGCATAGACATTAGGTGGTCACATGGTACATATCTTAAGGGGATACACACCATTTCTGCCTGCCGTCATTTTGGATATGATTTTTAAATTCTATTTGTCTAGTGTACTGTGCATTTCCCACAGCCTCACAACCAAATCACATTGTTTAGTAAAAGATGCTCAATGCGCTGGTGATGCTGCCCGCCAACCTTATTTGGACTCATCCCATCAAAGGTATTCTTGTTTTTGTAACCATATCTTTCCCATCTTTTCTCCTACTGAGTCTGAAGAAGAGTCCCAAGCCAAATCATCGCCAATCCATTCCCTCCACAGATGCTGCTATAACTCCCTGAAAGTGGCAACTCAAGTAGATAAGAGTAGTAAAGAAGGAATATAATTTGCCTGCTTTCATTAGTTGGGGTGTTGAATATAAGAGTCAGGGAGTTATGATGCAGCTTTATAGGATTTTGGTTAGACTGGATTTGCAGTCTTTGTCACCCAATTACAGAACGGATGTGGAGGCTTTGGAAAAGGTGCAGAGGAGGTTTACCAATATAATGCCTGGATTAGAAGGTATTAGCTACAGGGAGAGGTTGGACAGACTTGGACTGTTTTCTCTGGAAAGCCAGAGGTTGCGGGGAGCAATACGTGATCAAAGTATGTAAAATTATGAGAGGTATAGATAGGGTAGACAGTCAGGATGGAAATATAGAATGCTAGAGAGCATAGCTTTGAAGTGAGAGGGGCAAAGTTTAAAGGAGATGTGCCGGGCAATTTTTTTTACAGAGGATGGTGAGTGCCTGGAACATACTGCCAGGGTTGATGGTGTTGACAGATATGTTATTGGCATTTGAGAGACCTTTGGATGGGCGCATGGATATGAATTAAATAGAGAAATATGGATTAAGTGTCGGCAGATAAGGGTTGGTCTTGGCATCATGTTTGGCATCGACATTGTGGACCGAAAGGCCTGTTTCAGTGCTGCGCTGTTCTATGTTCTAATTCTCTCTTCCCCATTTCTGATGCAGGTGACAGGATCTGAAATGTTATCTGTTTCTCTTTCCACAGATCCTGCTTGACCTGCTGTGTGTTTCCAGCATTTTCTGTTTTTAGTTCCGGTTTCTAGCACTTGCTGTTTTGTTTCTGATTTTTTTTATCGTTCTTGAGTTTCTCTAGTTTCCCCTGGGCTTTTGTGGTTTCTCGTCCATTATGAGAACTCACTATGATTTCCTTCACATTTTCCCACTGTGAAATCTAATTATGCCTTCTAACTTCTCTGCTGTTTTACTATTCATTCTATTTTTACCTTTTTTCCTCCATTCTGTACTTGATGACATTTTATATACATTTGAAATCAGGCTGCAGCGTTGGGATGGGGTTTAAACAATAACAATGTTCATGCACACACACCAAAAAAATATACTCAAACTTGTATCTTTCCAATTGACATGATTTCCTCGTCAGATTTACTTCATGCAGAGACTTTGAAATATTCCCTTGATGCTCCCTGGTGTACTTTAATACCTCCGCTTGCTCCCTGTTTAGTCAAGTACCAGATAACATTTTGTTTTGACGCTGTCATTGTTGAAATAAGAAATGGTTCTGACAGCTGCAGCAGACACCAGTTTTGTTGCAGAATCACTCCCCCTGATCCCTCACAGACTCTAAACTGCCAGAGTGGTCTGTCTGACATTCAGGACTGGATGTGAAGGAACTGCCTTCAATTAAAGGGCTGCACAGTGGCATTGCAGTAGAATTGCTGTCTTTTAGCGCCAGAGACCGGTCGGTGTTCAATCCTGATTATGGGTGCTGTCTGTACGGAGTTTGCACAGTTACCCTATGACTGTGTGGGTTTTTCCGGGTGCTCTGGTTTCTTCCCACATTCTAAAGACGTGTATGTTTGTAGGTTAATTGGCTTCTGTAAATTGCTCCTAATGTAAACTAAACTAAATAGCAGGAAGACTTTGGTCACCATCACAAAATCTTTATGCAAGTGTCACTGTCTTCTTTCTAGCATTGTGATACAAAACCAGACTGTTTGTAAATTTATTGTCATGTTTGATCATGTTTTTGTACCATCTATGCATATCACCTCCAAGAACATCGGCCTACTTTGCCTCAGTTCACAATCGAAACTTCATTGCCTCCAGACTTTGATTATCTGAACATACTCTGAGCTGGCCTCCATCATTTAACTGTGACTAATTTAAAAAAAAAACTCATTCAAACTTTTGGAATGCCGTACCTCTTACCCAATCCTGTTTAAAAAATGTATATTTATCATTTTCAGAGGGTCTGGGCATCACTGAAAGAGGCAGCGTTTATTGCCTATTGCTTGAGCTGAGTCACTCACTGGGTCCTTTTGTTAGCATCTGACCTCATGGGGTAGGTGGAG
Source organism: Rhinoraja longicauda (assembly GCF_053455715.1). NCBI lineage: Eukaryota > Metazoa > Chordata > Chondrichthyes > Rajiformes > Arhynchobatidae > Rhinoraja > Rhinoraja longicauda. Next base: position 37,718,827 of record NC_135956.1, on the reverse strand, counting down.
AGTCACATGTGTGCCTTGTTGTGGACATTGGTGAACTAGATGGGATTTTATAATAATCCAGCATTGTGATAGTTATCATTACTTATGACCCCCCGTTTGCTGATCTTCTCCATCTTCTGCTTGTGCACTGGCTCCATTTAAGGTTCTTGCTTTCAGATCCTTTTCTAGTTTTGCAACTTTTCATTTCCATTGTCCCCTCCCTGCAAGATCTCATAATCCTCCAATTTTTGTGCACTCTCAATTTTAATCCCGTTTCTTTCCTCAGTCAGTGTTAAGATCTCATCACGTTTTATGTTAAGTTAAATGTTCAACCCTAGTGCTGCTTGTAGAAATTCAAGACATCCTCACGGTTGGTGAGGATGTTCTATTTTTTGTAAGGAGGCTTTGAGAACATCCTTGAAATAATTTCTCCGTTCTCCTGATAATCTCGTGATGTGTTGGAGCTCGAAGTACAGTGCCTAGTTCTGGAGCCAGTATGTAATGGAAGCCTTGATGCAGCAGATATTGGCCATGGAGGTGATGTTGACATTGCTTCACTTATCCTGCCACTTAATATGGAAGATTTTAAGAAGGCAATGTAAATCATGCCCTCCCAAAGCTTTGGGAGCCTTTTGCAGCTGTCCATTTCTCTGGAGGTGTACTGGCAGGCAAGGATCAATTCTGCCCAGAAGAACATAACCTTATTGAAGGGTATGAAATCTTGATGTTTATACATTTCCTTCATTAGACATCCAGAGGATATGTCAGCACACTGCAGATGAATTTCATCCTTGACTTGTGCCTCCATTGAAAGATGGCTTAAGGTCAGGAAAGGGATCTTTTTTGTTTTTCAGAGTGTTGCAGTGGACCATTCTTGTGATGCAGGTTAGTAGAGAGTCTTAGCTTTGCAGATGTATAATGTAAGTGTACAATCCATGGCAGGGCCAGATGGGGTTGAAGAGGCAATGGTGAAATACTATATATTGTCATCATGATTTCACTTCCTCAAAGCCACCATCACTCCCCCGAGGTAGATCCACAGCAATTCTGGCAATGTGTTGGACTGCAAAATGATGCAGTGTTGCAGCACCTTAAAGCCAGTTTAAACATTGGATCCATGATCACATTCTTGTAGGAGTACAAGTTTGCAGTACTGCTGCAGTGGAAGCTGTGTTCTCAGTTTTCAGACACTGCACCATTGTTGAGTCTGCAAGTGTTGATATGGCACTGCCCACCCCTTCCACCCCCCTATCATTCAAGCATGAATTTTGGTGGGGGGGGGGGGTGAAGTACGGAGCAGAGGTGAGTCAAAATGGTACGGGTTGGTACAGTGGCACAGCGGTAGAGTTGCTGCCTTACAGTGCCAGAGTTCCGGGTTTGATCCTGATTGCAGGTGCTGTCTGTACGGAGTTTGTACATTCTCCCTATGACTGTGTGGGTTTTCTCTGGGTGCTCCGGTTTCCTCCCACACGGAAAAAAACGTCCAGGTTTGTAAGTTAATTGGCTCGGTAAAATATTAAATAGGATAGTGCTTGTGTACAGGGTGGGGTGATGGCTGATCGACGCGGACTCGGTGAGCCGAAGGCACTGTTTCCGCACTGTATCTCTAAAATCCAAAGTCTTCAGGTCCGAAGCACATTTCTATCAGAGCATCAGGTTTCCTTTGCAATTGAGCTGGAAAATTGTCTTGGTTCATCAGCAGGCAAAAGCTTTGATTTTGAAACAGCTTTGGCTTTTGTAGTTGATACTGCTGCTGCACAGCTCTTGTGACCATGGTTCAATGTTGACTTTCTGCACTGAACTGTGCCTTTTTAGGAGGCAAAAAAGTGCTGGTTCACACCTTTAATAAAGATATGTGACAGATGGCTGGAAAACGGGATAATGACCTTTAACTTTTTTAGAGGTGCTGATATGCTGGAATTCATTGGCAGAATTGTTGTAGACATACCATCAGAACAACAGTACTGGCACTGTCTAAGCAAAATACAAAGTACTGGAGGAACTCGGGGTCAGGCAGCATCTATGAAGTGGTGTTTCAGATTGGGACCTTCCTCATGACAGATTGTAGTCAAGGGCAGAAAGCTGGAAAAGAGAGCTGGGGGACAGGACAAAGGCTGGCAAGTGATAGGTGGATATGGGTGAGGCGGCTATGATTGGTAGTGGAGTAAGTCATAAAGGCGAGAGATGAAAAGGAAAAGGAGTTTACACATTTACTGTGTAATCATGTTGTTTTTCTATGGATGTTCCAGTTTCCTCCACATCCAAAGACATGCTGGTAGATTAATTGGGTGTTTGGGTGCCAGTAGAATCTGGGTGGTGTTAGTAACGAGGAATAGATTACAGGGAAATAGTTGAAGGAATGGGATAGCTTTGGGAGCTTGCATGGAGTTGATGAGCTGAATTCCACTTGCTGAATTGCCTCTTGTAAGAAAATATAACAAATACTGTGGTGACAACGTGGCCACCATTAGACACTTTTTGTTGCCAAACTGGAGGCAGCAAAACAAAAGAACAGAGAATAAATACAGTAGGTGTCACAGTGTTGAAGATGGCAATGGCAATGAAACCAATACTTCTGAAGGAAGTTGAGTATCTTTGAAAAATAAAGCTATCAATGCCACATTAAAAGAAAATTATGAATTTATATTTCATATTTACATCCCCTGCCTCAGCTTTGTGATAAGTTTGGAATTTACTTTTAATCTCATAGCTCAGCCTGGCTTCCAAAGGAACGGTTCAGCTATAATGAACACAGAGATTTGCTTTTTTTCTTCTTTGAGAAAAAAACCTCCTTCTGTGATTAACTCTAATCAGAACCCTGGAAGTGGATTAATAATTCCTGTCTTTCGAAAACTGTATTGGAGGACGATCTGAAAGGGATAAGGACATCGGCTGTTTCTGAATGTAAAATGTTTTTCAGTAGCTGATCATTAAAGTCCTTGCTAATTCCTTTGGAGATGCAAAACTGAAGTGCTGCAATAGCTGTAGCATTTTGCTGACTGCATCAACCAGCATTTCTCAGCTTTGTCCCTTTCCACGGTCGCCAGTAAAGCTGGGAGGCTCTGGGGATTGATTTGGTTCCTGCGCACACAATTACTTTAGTCGTTCGTATCTGTGAACAAGCACCAAGTACTGATTGGGCTACTGCCGACATTTTCTGAGGAAAATCGTCTTCAGTCTCTTCCTGCCTATTTGCAGCCAACATGTTAACATGACAGATGTCTGACTATTGATGCCATCCCTTGGCAATACCTGCCCGACAAGGAGCCGTTTGTGTGGTAACAGGTAACAGGCTGGTAATAGATGCAGAGGATGTGTCATCTTAGAGTATCACAGTTCCGGAATGGCTGGCTGAGTGACGCCACAATGGAAGTGATTCCACAGAGGTGATCGTGACTGCTTGCCTGTCAATCCTTGCTATTGACCTTATTGTCTTCCTGCAAAACACATTTCTTTTTCTGGCATATATGAACAGTCTGCAAAAATACAGACTTTACTCAATGGCAAGCTGTGAAAAAGAAGCCTGGACGAGGCATATGTACATTATCAGTGGGAGCACATCTGATGGAAAAATGCAGTGTTGTGTAAAAGTACAAATTACAGAAATGTACCAATGCCTTTTGTACTGAGAGGGTTCAAAGAGTATGGTATATCATTGTCAGGCAGCATCTAGGAGAGAGGGAATGAGTGACGTTTCGGGTCGAGACCCTTCTTCAGTCTGAAGAAGGGTCTCGACCCGAAACGTCACCCATTCCCTCTCTCCTGGAAGCTGCCTGACCGGCTGAGTTACTCTAGCATTTTGTCATACCTTCGATTTGTACCAGCATCTGTAGTTATTTTCCTATACGTGGTCTACCATTCACAAATTGACTATAATGTGGTCTCTTATCGTTGGTGGTACTGTTGCTGGTTCCATTGAACATCTGATAACTTTTAGTTTAGCTTAGAAATACAGCATGGAAATTGGCCCTTCGTCTCACTGAGTCCGTGCCAACTATTGATCATCCGTTCGCTCTAGGGCTATGTCATCCTACTTCCTACACACTAAGGGAAATTTACAAAGGCCAATTGACCTACAATCGCACACATCCGGAGCACCCCGAGGAAACACACACAGTCACAGGGAGAACATGCAAACTCGACACACACAGCACCCGAGGTAAGGATCACATCTGGGTGTCTGGCACTGTGAGGAAACTTGTCTGCTGAGTGCTTGGAATCACAAAATTCTTTGCTGTGGTATTATACTCTTCTGCCCATTGTGTCTACACCAGCGTTAAAAGTTAATCCATATTGTCTTGAGAGCATCTGCTGACAGGTGCCTATTGAACACTGATTTTTCATTGTAATGTGCAGGATTACAGGAGTATGTGCAGGAGTATTGTCACAACAATACTCTCTGTGAGTCCAATCTTTACATTCTATTCTCTGAAGCTCTCCATTCCCTCCTTCCACACCCCACGATTCATTGATCTATTGAGTTTCGTCCCATACCTCCTACCAATTTCTATCTCTCATCCTGGAACTCTGATCATCCCAGGTTCACATTCAGATTAGTTTATTTTCACATACACCAGAGTGCAATGGAATTCCTTGTTCAACTGAAGCTTACAGTAAACAGTATACATTACCTTAATGATAAATACAACCATAAATACCAGGAGTGCAAAACGATGAAGTAGTGCTAGGTTGTACTGCAATCTAAAAGTTGTGTAATAAAAATATAAAATATAATAGTGGAATAACTAAATGAGGTGGAGTTAAGAATAGGTGTACGTGGCAACATCTTGGGAAGGGGGTGTGATAGAGGTAATAGGTGCAGTGGAGAAGAAGCTGTTCTTAAGTCTGGCTGTCCTGGCTTTCAAGTTCCTGTATTGGCCAGGATGGCAGGAATCCTTGACAATACCTGTGCCTTTCTGATGCAAGGCACCATGAAGATGGACTGGATGGACAAAGAAAGTAATGAGCTTGTGGTGGACTGAAACAGTTGCTGCACCAGGCTGAGATGCATTCCATCACAATACTTTCTCCAGCTCATCTATAGAAGTTTGAGCGAATCCTCATGAGCGTGCTGAATCTCCTCAAATGTTTAAGAAAGTAAATACACCAATGCGCTTTCTTAATCACTGCATCAGAATGAATGGATTAGATTACTGTCAGTCATCTTCACAGTAACTTCATTGATAAGGACAGGGTTATGTTCACCTTCTCCCTTCCTTAGCTCAACAACTAACTATTTTGTCTTGTTGATGTTAATGACTAGGTTTTGACCTGACACCATGACACAAGGTTAAAGAGTCAAAGGTTCATGCAGCACAGAACAAGAACCTTCAGCTCAACTTGTCCATGCCAACCAAAATGACCCATCTAAGCTAGTTCCATTTGCCTGCATTTGGCGCATATCCCTCCAATCCATGTACCTGTCCAAGTTTTTTTTAAATGATTCAAGATTCTATATTTCCTTCCTGTACTTCGTCTCATTGTTAGAGATCTGGTTAACAATAGTAGTACCATTGGCAAACTTAAAATCAAGTTGCTGTTGAACTTAGCCACACAGTCATGGACCGTGCAGTGTGTAGTGCAAGGGACTAGGCACACAACCTGAGTAGCACCAGTGTTGAGGGACAGGGTGGAGCAAATATCATGACCAATTCTAATGGACTGAGGAAAGACACAAAATGCTGGAGTAACTCAGTGTGTCAGACAGCATTCCTGGAGAACATCGATAGGTGACGTTTCGGGACAGAAGCCCTCTGAGTCTGATAGAGGATCCTGACCCGAAACTTCGCTTATGAAACTTCACGGATCCTGCCTGAACTGCTGAATTACTCCAGCAATTTGTGTGTTTCTTTGGTAAACCAGCATCTGCAGTTCCTTGTTTCTACTTTCTAAACAGACTGAGGTTTGCCGGTCAGGAAGTGCTGAAGCTAGTTGCAGATGATTTAGAACCATCCAGGGACTCCGTCTGAGAGTTTATCCTCGAAAAATGAAATTTGACTTCTGAAACCAAGATGTATGGGACAGAGCCAGTGGGGATGGGGGAGGGCATGCCTTGATGGAAGTTTGTCTGTTCAAAATGGGCATAAAAGACATTGAGAACAGCCAGTAAAGGTGCATCGTTGAAACCAGAGATCACTGCAAATTTGGCTTGCATGATGGTATTGATGCCATGCCACAGCCACCTTGCATCCGGCTGATTGATTTGAACCTCCAGCTTGGCATCTCTGATAGCCTTGCAGAGATCATCCATCTTGTAGAGTGTGGAGTCATCCCTTTTGAAAGCCCTGAACCTGGATTTTAACAGAGAGTGAATCTCCCTGTTCATCCAGGATTTCTTGCTAGAATCGACCCTATGTGACTTTGTCTGATTGCAGCCGTCAATGTGTTTCCCAATGAAACCAGTGACGACTGAGATTTACTCATTCCGGCTGGATGAAGTAGTTATGAACATGTTCCACTCCTCTGATTCAGCCTCCTCACACCATTGCTGTATTACTCTTTTCATCGGTGCTTCAGTCTCTGAATGTAAGTGGTCTGTAGCAGCACTGACAGATGATCAAAGATAGACACAAAAAGCTGGAGTAACTCAGCGGGTCAGGCAGCATCTCTGGAGAAAAGGAATAGATGGCGTTTCAGGTCGAGACCCTTCTGTAGACTGAGAGTCAGGGGAGAGGGGAACAAGAGATATAGAAGGTACATAGAACATACATAGAATGAAAGATATGAAAAAGCAACGATGATCAAGAGAAGGTGGAGCCCACAATGGTTCATTGTTGGCTGTGGGGCAGGTGATAACGGGTGATACGAACAGTGAAAATCAGCAGGATGACAGTGAAACAAGTACGGCGACCAGAGTAGTGGAGGGACGAAGAGAGAGGGGATGCAAGGATTACTTGAAGTTAGAGAAATCAATATTCATACCGAAGATAGACACAAAATGCTGGAATAACTCAGCGGGACAGGCAGCATCTCTGGAGAGAAGGTTTCCAATTGCAAGGAAGTCCAATGTCCATTCTGCAGACCATGCGGTTTATGCAATACCCAAGTTTGTAGTTTAAGGTCCACGACTGACACAGTGATTGCATGCAACTGCAATGATCACCCAGCTCATCTTTTAAAATGTAATAGAATACAAATTAAAGTAGGCTAGTATGCAGGAGATATTCAGTGCTGCAGGGAAAGACTTGTTTTGAAAGTGCAATTAAAAGCTTGAGAGGTTTGGTACTAGAATGGGATGAAAATAGGAGCAAATACGTACTTCAGTTGTTTTGAAGGGCATTGAGGACTTTTGATTCTCCGAATGTTTTGATTATTGCTTCTGAATGTTATCGGCATTGCTTTCTTTATGTTTGTGCCTCGCAGTTTTTCTAATTACAGACTGTGTACTCTGTGGCATTTATGGCTTTAATGCTGGAAGAGACCACTGAAGCTATGTCAGAAGCTGCAGATACCGTGTTATAACTAAGCTCTTTGATGCCATGCAGGCACGACCATGAGAATGGGAGGGAATGAGAGGGATGCTGATAGAAACCGTCAAAATTAAAACTCATGCCTTTCAATTTGCCCTTGCAGAGTTATTTGGTTCTATTTAGTGTAGTTTAGTCTAGTTCAGAGATACAGTGCGGTAAAAGGCCCTTTGGTCCACCGAGTCCGCTCCGACCACTGATCCCGGTACACTAACATCATCCTACATATATTAGAGACAATTTTTAATTATACCAAGCCAATTAACCTACAAACCTGCACGTCTTTAGAGTGTGGGAGGAAACCGAAGACCTCGGAGAAAACCCACGTGGTCACGGGGAGAAACGGGTAGAAACTCCATACAGACAGCACCCTTAGTTGGGATCATCATCATCATCATATCATCATATATATACAGCCGGAAACAGGCCTTTTCGGCCCTCCAAGTCCGTGCCGCCCAGCGATCCCCGTACATTAACACTATCCTACACCCACTAGGGACAATTTTTTATTTTTTTTTACATTTACCCAGCCAATTAACCTACATACCTGTACGTCTTTGGAGTGTAGGAGGAAACCGAAGATCTCGGAGAAAACCCACGCAGGTCACGGGGAGAACGTACAAACTCCTTACTCTTTAAATTTTGAGAGGGACGGACAGAGTTGACGTGGGTAGGCTTTTCCCTTTGAGAGTGGGGAAGATTCCAACAAGGGGACATAGCTTCAGAATTGAGGGACAAAGGTTTAGGGGTAACATGAGGGGGAACTTCTTTACTCAGAGGGTTGTGGCTGTATGGAATGGGCTTCCGGTGGAAGTGGTGGAGGCTGGCTCGATTTTATTATTTAAGAGTAAATTGGATAGGTATATGGATAAGAGGGGATTAGAGGGTTATGGTCTGAGTGCAGGTAGATGAGACTAGGTCAGGGAGAATGGTCGGCGTGGACTGGTAGGGCCGGACAGGCCTGTTTCCATGCTGTAGTTGTTATATGTTATATGTTATATGTTATAGTGCAGCACCCGTAGTCAGGATCGAACCTGAGTCTCCGGCGCTGCATTCGCTGTAAAGCAGCAACTCTACCGCTGCGCTACCGTGACTAGCAACCCACCTCATCTTGTGTTTCAAGGTCAACATGGAACTGCTTTTAATCAATTTCAGCTTGAAAGCGACACTCTTAATACACCATGGAATTAAAGAGTTAAATCCTACAGTATTTGGAATCTCAGCCGTGATTTATATCAATACAATCATTGCAGGGAGAGATCAATTTAGTTTCTAAGCAGTTCATCTGAGTGGAAATCCTGATCATGCAATTCAGACAAGGACAGATATTGTTCATTCCTCTGCGGAACATTGGCTGTCTTTAAAAAAATCATTCAACTGACAATGAATCCAGTCTGCCGAGCCCTGGTGCTTGTTTCTTTGGTATTCATCTAGTTCAAATCAAAGAGTTTGACTGAAGCAACATGTTGACAAATCAGGGCTAAGATCCATTGATTTTATTTGTGCAAGTGCATCAAGAGATGAGCAAAGAGTTGTGAGTAAAAGTTGAGGCCAAGATCACTCTTGATCTGATAGTATGCTGTACTGGCTTGAGGGTTGAATACTGACTCATGTTTCTCTTTATTCTTCCTCTTGTTTTGAAGAAGGCGCAAGAGGAAGGTTGCAATGCAGGTTAGATCCAAGGGCAAGTGAAATTGAACAGTAGAAATTCCTGTTTGTTGCCTTGGCCAACTTTGAAAATTCTACTTAATTGTTCTCCAGTAAAATTGTGCGTAATTGTTCCCCAGTATTCTTCCATCATTGCTTTAAAATCCACTTTAGGTTCCTGCCTGAGCTTTGATTTCAGCTTACTTGGGTTAGGTCAGTGGACCTGTCAATTCATTCCTCTGCAAAAAGAAAATTAAACAATGCTTTTAACATTTCATCCACCCTCAATCTCTCTCTCGTGATATAGCAGCTCATTTAATCTCTTCTGTGTATTCACATTACTGCAGCTAATGTTTCTTAAATGTGTGGTAAAAATTAATTTTGCATAAGAGATGTGCAGCTATTGGAGGAAGGCAGCTTTGATGTATCTCGGGTGGATTTGAATGAGGTAAACGTTCTAACCCATTACACGCCTAGATTATTTATGACACAAACTGAATTTCCCTGATGGACTTGGACCAATTTATCCTATTATTAAATACAGATGTGCAGTTGCTTTATTATAGGTTCTATAATGGAGTGGATATGAGTCTGTCCTTCAATACAATCCAGCCCTTCACATTAGGGAGACCTTGATGACCCAATGTATACTTGTTCAAAATGGACCAAGTTTTTAATCCACCACAAAAAATGACACAAAATGCGGAGTATCTCAGTTAGCATCCTGGACAACATGGATAGGTTATGTTTCGGGTCAGGACCCTTCATCAGACTGGATCTCAGCCACAATGCACATTGTTTAAATTGGCTTAGACACATTGTCAATCCACCACACGTTGTCTAAACTGACTTTAAAAGGTTCTGGTTCTTGATGAAAATGTGCACAATAATTCTTATTTCATAATTGCTGGTTAATTCCACAAAAGTTGTCATAGATCTTACATCTTGCAAAATATGACTTTTGTCCTTTTTGCTTCACTGGCCAAATAGTAGAGAGATAATTTATCATAGAAAAGATGTAATAAGCTGACTGCTGTGAAGAATTATATATGAGACAAAAGATTTCAGTTGCTCAATGTCTTGCACAAATCATGGTCTAATTGCAGAGGCCTATAGTGCACAATTTGATTTGATTCAGACGGATTATGTACTTGGCTGGGAATTGTGAGGTTGATTGCGTTCTAGTTAGTTGTGAGATACAGAACTTCCAGTTATTCTCTCAGGAAATAGAGAAGATTTTCATACTCTACCACATTTTCAGTATTGCCTTCTCAGTCTTTTCAAAGTTGCTCTTGTGGGATACACAAAGCGCCACAACCAAGCTGTGGACGTAGTTTTCACTTCTAGACATCACTTGCACTGCTGTGAATTTTCATTCATCTGTACCTCTTTTTTCTGCATTTGCTCTGTATCTAGAACACAATAACACTAAAGCACTATATTCTGCACACTGGTACTTTTCACTTGCACTACCTGCTGTCCTTTTATAAAAATAAGGAACTGCCGATGCTGGTTCACCAAGAAAAGACAAAATGCTGGACTAACTCAGCAGGTCAGGCAGTATCCCTGGAGAGTATGGTAGGTGACATTACGGGTTGGGACCCTGAACAAAAATCTCGACCTGAAACGTCACCTATCCATGTTCTCCAGGGATGCTGCCTGTCCCGCTGAGTTACTCCAGCATTTTGTGTCTTTCCTGGTGTCCTTTTATTTGGTTTGATTATACTCATATGTGGTATTCTTTGACTGGATCGCATGCAAACACGATATCTTGGTACACGTGATAATAATAAACCAATAACAATCATCATTTTCTTCTAATCACCATGCAGCAAGGTTTTATGCATTGACATCTTTATCACAAGACACACCGTGGTTTTCCCCCACTAGTTTAATCTGCAGTTCATCTTTATACAAAGATATGTCTGTGATGTTTCTTTCCCTTCCAGTAGTTGTGGAGCCAGGCTGAGTAATTGTCTATATGTCTATGGGACATGGTCTCAATTATATAGCTGATGATTGTCCATATATCTAGTTACATCAGGCACAGCTGCCTGCTGTGATTTGTAGATTATATTCTTGAGGACTGCAAATGGCATTGCACATTTATAGAATTATAAATGAGGAAGGATTTGCTAGTGTGAATCTTGGCAAAATGTAATAATGTTATAATCTGAAATCCATTTTGAACATATAAAAAGTTCAACTTTAATAACCCTGTTTATTTCTACCATGCATAACATACAAATTGCATATCTGAGAAGTCTTTTGATGGTACCTGCTCACTGGCCTTTTCAGAAAAATGTAAATTAATCTTTAGTTTTACTTTTAATCCCAAAAGCAAAACTCTCACCATTTGTCATGCAAACCATATCTATTCTTTTCTTTTGAGTAGGTGTTAAGTATTTCTTCAAAGTGCAATACCTCTAGTAGATATGCACTTACCTTGTGTATTGATGACGAACACAAAGTGCATTTCACTCACTTTTATATCGTTTCATAAAGGATAATTTTGATGATTATCAGCATGATTAGTTCTTCAGTGTCTAACTTCACATGCAGCTTGGCTAAAAGCATTTCATTGTGAAAAATTGCTAACAGGCTTAAAAGGGTGTCTTAAAAAGAATATATATATATATATATATATATATATATATATATATATATATATATATATATATATTCAGAGATTCTTTACTTTACTTTACTTTATACACCATGAATTTAGAACTGTGCAGATAATGAACAAATTTGTTATAATCCAATGATTAACTGTGTAGATAATGGACACATTTGTTATATTCAATGATGTAATTTAAAGTATTTGCATTGAATCCTGTTAAAGTGATGCTGTATATTTGTTTGAAATGCACAATTCTACTCAGCATAATTTTATATTTCTGTACGACAAGGAGACCTTATCACACATCGGATCTATGCCAGAATGCGGAGAAATCCCATCAATCACATATCTCCCCTTATTTCCTTTTAACTTAGAGTTAGATAGAGCTGAGAGTTAGATAGAGCTCTGGGAGTTAGTGGAATCAAGGGATATGGGGAGAAGTTGGGCACAGGTTACTAATTGTGGATGATCAGCCATGATCACAATGAATGGCGGTGCTGGCTTGAAGGGCCGAATGGCCTCCTCCTGCACCTATTTTCTATGTTTCTATGTAACTTATTTTCTGGCAGATACCCATCCACTCCCCACTCACCTGCACTGAGGGGTAACTTAGAGCAGCCAATTAACTTACCAATCATTCCATCCTTGGAATGGGGAATGAAGCCAGAGTGCCAGGATAAATCCAAGTGGACACAGCGAAAGCATGCAAACTCCACACAAACAGCATTCTACCACAACGCCAAGAGAATTTACAAACAAATGACGCATAAAACACAATCCCTGTACTGTCAGATTTTAACTATCGCGAGAGGTGAAACTGATTGGAGAAAATAAATTCAAAGCTGAGAGAAAATGTAATTGAGATTTGGAATAGGTCGCATCTTAGGGCAATTGTGTTGTTCCAAAATTGTAATTAATTGTTGTAATTGTAATTGTAATTAATTTTATTAGCCAAGTATGTAAAAACATACAAAAAATTTGATTTGCCATATAGTCACACCAAAAAACCAATGAGACACACAGCTACATAAAAATTAACATAAACATCCACCACGGCGCACTGTGATGGAAGGCAATAATGTATTATCTTCTTCACTCCTTTCTCCCCAAAGTAGAAGTCACCACCGTACAAGAGTGGCGGCACGGTAGCGCAGCGGTAGAGTTGCTGCTTTACAGCGAATGCAGCGCCGGAGACTCAGGTTCGATCCTGACTACGGGTGCTGCACTGTAAGGAGTTTGTACGTTCTCCCCGTGACCTGCGTGGGTTTTCTCCGAGATCTTCGGTTTCCTCCCACACTCCAAAGACGTACAGGTATGTAGGTTAATTGGCTGGGTAAATGTAAAAATTGTCCCTAGTGGGTGTAGGATAGTGTTAATGTACGGGGATCACTGGGCGGCACGGACTTGGAGGGCCGAAAAGGCCTGTTTCCGGCTGTATATATATGATATGATATGATATGATAAGAGTGCTGCAGATTCCAATTGGGCGAAACGTGATTACCCACATTTCAAATGTGGCATTTGCTATTTGACTGAACAGCTGGGATGAATGACATCGGCTGAGTGAACATTAGCAGTAGCATGGAACAGTTGGATTGAATGGCGTGTTCTGAATTGAAAGTACAAGCCCACCCTTCTGGCACACTTGGTTTCAGAGCCTTGCTGGATTATCTATTGTGCCGGACCAACAGAGGTCACGGCCTCTGAAAGGAGTTGAATGGTACGGAACATTCCAGCCTGGCCGTCGGGGGCCAAGACATCAGCACTCAAAGTCGGCCTCAGAAGTTGGCTATGGGAACGGATCCACCAGGTCCAGCCAGGCCGGGGTTCCAGAGCCTCGGCCGGCTTATTCAATTGGAAGTCCTGCCGCGGCAGTCTCAATGAGGCGAGATTGGCCGTCTCACCCGGCCTAGGTGCCGCATTTTCGGGGGGGATTTTTTTGGGGGGATTTCTAGTGCGCTCTTGTAATTTTGTTCTCATTCAAGGAGGTGCCAGACCATCAGTTGCCAGAAAATTGGTGGTGGACCCGTAATTACAAAATGTTGAGTGGAACACGACTTTCCACTGCGTTCTGTATCGAGAATCCCCAGCCAAACTTTGCTGATTTAAAGGCACCTACTTTAACTGGAATCAGGTTGTCACCGTTAATTGCTAACTTTTGTTGCTGGGCAGTATCTATTTAGGATACCGAGAACTTATAGTTCAAACACAAAGATAGACAAAAAGGCTGGAGTAACTCAGCGGGCCAGGCAGCATCTCGGGAGAGAAGGAATGGGTGATTTTTCGGTCGAGACCCTTCCTCAGACTGTTTGAGGATAAGGGGAAATGTGAGATATAGATGGTGATGTGGAGAGATAAAGAACAATGAATGAAAGATATGCAAAAAGGTAAAGATGATAATGGAAACAGGCCATTGTTAGCTGTTTGTAGGGTGAAAATTAGAAGTTAGTGCGACTTGGGTGGGGGAATGCTGGGGCTACCTGAAGTGAAAGAAATCAATATTCATTCCACTGGGCTGTAAGCTGCCCAAGTGAAATATGAGATGCTGTTCCTCCAATTTGTGTTTAGCCTCACTCTGACAATAGAGGAGAACTTGGACAGAAAGATCTGTGTAGGAATGGGAACGAGAATTAAAGTATCCAGCAACTGGGAGATCAGGTAGGTTCAGGTGGGTTGAGCAAAGGTGTTGGGTGAAACGATCACCCAGTCTGCGTTTGGTTTCGCCGATGTACAAGAGTCCACATCTTGAACAACGGATACAGTAGATGAGGTTGGAGGAAGTGCAAGTGAACCTCTGCCTAACCTGAAAGGGGTCCCTGGACTCAAGCCTCATTGTGGCTCAATTATATAACCACTGACCAAATCCTGCCACCTCAACATAGGTTTCATATACTGTTGTTGAACTAAAAATCAGGTAGCTTCAAGGTTCTGAATGCCGAATTCAAAATCTGCTGATGTCTGCTGATTAGGAACAACTATTCAACAGCAGTCTTTACTTCCCTTGCTTCCGGTTGCAATCAGTTTAAACGCTATTTGCATTTGTTAAATAATTTTAAGCACTTTGCTCCACATGGGGCCGTCAACAGGGCGACATGTCCTTGTGGCATCATGCTCATTGTGTATAATCCAGGAAGGTCACCGAGTTTTGACAGGGGATAATGCTTTTGTACTTGAAGGACAAGCAGCATCTCAGTGACAAAATACTATATCCTTTTCCTGTGTCTGTTAAAATTAGATGATACAGCACAGACTGTGCAATGAACCTGGGACCTTTTTGTGATCTGTATGGTTCAGTTTCACATTGGGCTTTGAAACTGCCAACCGAAACATGATGGGGCCTTGAGAACATCGTTTGATGTGAGCAGGCAATCAACGCCCCGGTTGACGTGGTCACTGTCAGATACATTTTAACAGGCCTCCCAACCCTTCCGAATTTGGCGGAAAGTTTTCACTTTCTTATTTCATTTCCGCCATTCCGATTTCACCTCACATTTTTCCGCAAAACACATGCCTCGCCGCTCGCCCTGACTCTCGTCCCGCCTCTCGCCCCACACCTCACGCCGCTGGCCTCGCCTCGCCGCTGGCCCCGCCTCGCCTCGCCGCTGGTCCCGCCTCGCCTCGCCGCTGGCCCCACCTCGCCCCGCCGCTGGCCTCGCCTCGCCGCTGGCCCCACCTCACCTCGCCGCTGGCCCCGCCTCGCCTCGCCGCTGGCCTCGCCTCGCCGCTGGCCCCGCCTCACCTCGCCGGTAGGGAGGGTAGTGGGGAGGAGTGGGGGGTGGGGGGTCATGGACTGTTGTGATGTGCTGTTGAAGACCACTGGGTCTTCAATGAAATGTGCAGTTTTAAATGAAACTCTTTCTTCATAACTTAATCATACATTTTGTGTAAGGAAAAAGCAAAATAGAGAAAACAAAACAAAACAATTTTTTCTTTGTGTTGTAAAAAGTATTTCTGTTCAATAACCTTTCTATAAATAGCAGAATATACTCATGATAGGCCTGACATTGTACATGTAGTCCAAGAACTACAGACTGTTGGAAATAATAGTCGTTTTTCACACATGAATGTAGCGCATTTGGCGTGCATACTTTTTTTTGCATTAAGCGCCATATTATGAATTTTGATGTAAAATTCTGAATTTTGGACATCAAAATTCTGAATTTGTAAAATCAAATGTTGTGAGGTCTGTTTTAATATACAAAAGTACTGGCATTAGCTGCAGAATGCTTTTAGAATAGCCCATGCATTAATATACTGTCCTCTAATACATTTTTCATTCGTCATATGCTCATTTGTGACTTCAATAGTTGACTCTTTCTATTTCTCCACCGGCAACCATTGAATTGTTTTATTGTGTCAAACTAACCTGTCCTCTTCCCCACATTTGTAGATTTACCCCAGTTTGTATCTGAATATTGGGGACACTGATACGTTCCAAATTACAATTTTTGCTTGAATGTTCAGCTGGACATTTATCAGTGCTGAGATATTTATTCCATGTCATAAATTTTGAATCAATAAAATCAGAGTTTAAAATTAAAGCCCAATTTAAACCTCTCTTGGTAAAACCAGGCTACCTTTAAGAGGAAAAAGGGCCCTTGCACCAGTTAAGCCTGACCACACAGAAGATGGTCTTTGACTTCATGTTTCCCATTTGCTTCATACCTGCTGGATGTAATGTGGCTTCGATATTTAATTCAAGTCCTTGAAGTGTCATCATGTGATTGGCCTACTTTGTGTTCTCATCCACAAATGGTGAATGCTGGAAGCTCCATTAAGGAAAACCACCTTGACGAAGATGTTTAGTTTGTAATTTAGAGATACAGCATGGCAGCAGCTTCTTCGGCCCACCAAGTCGTCTGTAGCGGCAATCTGCAGAGACCAATTAACCTACAAACCGACATGTCTTTGGGATGTGGGCGGAAACCGGAGTACCTTGAGGAAACCCACGTGGTCACAGGGAGAGCATGCAAACTCTGCACGGACAGCGCCCGAGGTCAGAAGCGAACCAAGGTTTCTGGACCTGTGAGCGAACAGCTCTTCCAGCTGCACCACTGAGGTGCCCTATGTTGAGCACAGTATTACAGTACAATTCTATAATAATAAAAACAGCGTATCGTGAAAATGCATGCAGGTAAGGTAGCATCTGTGAAGAGAACAGAGTAAATATTTCAGGTGGATATTCTTTCTGCAGACCCAGAACGGAGCATTCCATAAAGGAAACATTAATTTATTGGACTAATAATGTGGAAGAAAAATATTTTGGATGCTGAACACTGACCTAAACCATTAACTGTGTTCCTTTATCCCTCGTTGCCTGACCTGGCGATTTTTAGCTTATTCCAGCTTTATTTTAGATTTCTAGCATCCAAAGCATTCTGCTTTTTGGAAAATACAAGGGCAGCACCATGGCAGCAGCTACAGTGGTCAGTGATTGAATCTGTTTGTGGTCATTTAAACCCTTAGCAATGCTCTTTAAATTATAGGTGTGAGCTGTTTTCGATTGCAGCTACTTTCACCTACCAAAATGTTGACTTTCTTTCCTCACAGGTCTAAATTATGTTCTTCATGCAGCTTTATGGATAAATATTAAACCATGAGAGGAATAGATTGGGTAGATGCACGGAGTCTCTTGCCTAGAGTAGAGGAATCAAGGACCAGAGGCATAGGTTCAAGGTGAAGGGGAAAAGATTTAACCGGAATCTGAGCGGTACCTTTTTCACACAAAGGGTGGTGGGTGTATGGAACAAGCTGCCAGATGAGGTAGTTGAGGCTGGGACTATCCCAACATTTATGAAACAGTTATACAGGCACATGGATAGGACAGGTTTGGAGGTATATGGACCAAGCGCAGGCAGGTGGGACGAGTGTAGCTGGGACATGTTGGCCGGTGTGGGGAAATTGGGCCAAAGGGTCTGTTTCTACACTGTATCACTCTATGACTCTATCACTGTATTGAATGGTACAGGGTCAGAAGGTTTATGTTTGATTAAATGATTTATACTTGTGGAGCAGGTTAGTTTCAGCACCACAAAATCCCAATGAGCTGAAAGTCAGGCAGCATCTTAGTAATGAGAAAAAAATTAACATTTCAGATCGATCAGAATGAAAGAAGCAATAGTTTCTGCTGCTAACCAGTGTGCGCACAAGAAAGTACAGTTGTGATGGGACCAAAGAAGAAGAATACGTACCTCGAATGTGATGGCTCAAGGTTAAATAATCTTTCAATTCTTACCATCAGTGAAAATTACTGGTTAGATGAGGTTAAGGACGTAATCTTGGAATTTGCTGCTCTGGAGAGATAGTGGGAATGTTGAAATAAAAGTAACCAGTAGGAATAAAACACACAGCTCCTTAGAATTATTAAGAACAATTGATGCTCTTCACCTTTGAAAACAATTGGTTTCCAGGCATTTTTCTGCTCAATTTAATATTAACTTTGCTGGCTGCACTCCTGGTATAAATGTTGCGGTTAGTGTACGGATTTGAAGACTACCACCTGCAAGTATCATGATCTCCTCTAACGTATGTGTTGGGCGAAATTTGATTTGTTGAGCATCCAGACCTAGGTTCTCTTGGCCTCTGCTGTTAAAGACCACATTGCTAAAATTGGGGAAGGACCCGTATTTCTTTATCTCATATTTCCTTGTGATTTCAAAGGGGACCATTTTGCCCAGTGAGTCCATGCCAGCTCACATATCAGTCCCATTACTCCCATTCCACCATTTATGTTTCACTTTCTCACATGCTTACCAAATCCATTCTGCTTTATCTGTAGCTATCTACACTTGGCGCAATTTGCAGTCACCAGCTAACCAACCAATCTGGATGTGGGAGAAAATATATACATTCAGGGAAGCTAATGCACTCATAACAATATTTTAGGAAAATCAGGATTCTTTTTCATTAATGGCTGATTGTTATCCATTTAATACATTAGTTTGACGACATATGGAAGACACTGCTACGACAGTTCTAGTTTAATGTCAAACTGGATATATTCATTTTTCTGTATTTTCTTGATCTAAAGGCCATCCCTTGCATTATTTTATTTTCTATCTCTGTTACCAATTATCAAACATGTTCAAATGTCATCTATCTTGTCCTGTGAACTTTCATTTACTATTCATGAGGGGAAAGAAAGTTCCCATTTTCTCCTGTGGTTCTGCTAGTTCATTCAAGCCTTGACCCAAAACGTTATCTAGCAATGTTCTCCAGAAATGCTGTCTAACCTGTTGTGTTACTCCAGCATGTTGTGTCTTTTTTTTTCATTGGCTTAGTTGTCTCATAAAGCTTCAATGTTTCTGACATTTAGAAACAGCCAATAGCCAATAAAAACTATTTAAAACTTTTAATTAAAGAAATAAAATGTAATCTAAACTTTTTTTTAAAACCCTAAAAGATACATATGCCTCCTTTAATCCCTTGCCTGCTATCTCCTTTGAAGTCTGTGAGGAACTTGTCAATGAGGTTGCACCAAGTGCAAATTATTTGAGCAGATTTCCCACTCTAAAGGGCCTGTCCCACTTACGCGATTTTTTAGGTGACTGCCGGCGACTGTTAAAATCGTAGCAGATCGCCGAAATTTTCTTTTACCCGACGACAATGCCGAGTCAGGTCGAGATTACACCGTCTTCGGAAACATCGCAAAATTCCCATGCTGTCAATGCTTCTCCGGCGTCCTAATTTTCGCTGAAATCACTGACAAGTCGGTAAGTACTTGAGAGTTTTGAAATATAACATCTTGCCCGGGTTACTTGAAAACCAAGCTTCACGGTAACAAGGCATAATCTGGATTGACTTCCAGTTTACTAATAGCAGTATTAAGAAATTTAATTTTAAAAGTGGTTAAATGGATTTTTGTGCGGAGTGTGGGCATTCTTTGAAAATGTACGGGAGATGCATATCTGGTTTCTGGGTTGCATATCTGGGTTGGGAGCCTACTTTTAATGTAATCGCTGATGGCCATAAACATCGCAAAAATTCCCACGCTTACTTGACCGTCAAACTGTCGCCTCCAATCTACCTGTCAAATGTCCTGACGGGAAATAAATTGGTTAAACACAAGTATTTTATGGTATCTTCAAATGACTTTACTTAATTTAATATTATGTGCTTCCAAATGCATCTAAGAGAACCTAGCAAACCTGGGTTTGCCCGCCCACCTGGGTTTGCCCGACATCGCCCGCAATAAGCAACGATACCTGGCGACAAGCCAGCTGTCGCCGAGAAATTTCATACTGGTTGATTTCTCAGCGACGCGCCGAGATCCACTACGATTCTTTGAAGACTCCTCAAGATCATGCCCGCGACACCCCGGCGAACTGTCGGCGACAGCCTAGTCACTGGCAGTCACCTTAAAATCGCCTAAGTGGGACAGGCCCTTAACTCCTGGAGAATCACTGCAGTGTTGCACTGCTTTTAAATCCCGGTGCAAAGCTGAGTCAGAAGGACTGCAGTGAACAACTCTGTGACTTCCATGCTCTCGGGAAATAACCAAGCTCCCAATTATAAGAAACTCACCATTTTGCAGAAAGGAACTGCAGATGCTGCTTTACCACGAGATAGAAACAAAATGCTGGAAGAACTCAGCGGGTCAGCCAGCATCTTTGGATAAAAGGAATAGGTGATGTTTTGTCCTTGAAGAAGGGTTTCAACCCGAAACGTAACCTATTCCTTTTCTCCAGAGGTGCTGATTGACCCATTGAGTTACTTCAGCATTTTGTTTCAATCTTCACCATTTTGTAGTTTTCCAGGTCTGTATAAGAAACAGGTACAAGATACGCTCAGGTGTCGTGGTGTCATTCACATGATTTCTGGAAGATTTGTGCAGAATTCTGTTCACTCTTCTCCCCACACCCATCCACCTGTTTATTAATCTGCAAAGTCTTTGGCCGTTCAATTACCAGGCCTCTAGATTTTCACGCGGTTGTTTGACAGTAATGTGCTTGGTGCCACAACTTGCCACTGCTGCACTCTCCTATTCAACTTACAGATTACTAGCCATGTCCTCTCTTTAGTTAAAATCTGGCCAAGGAAAAATACTTAATCTTTCTGCTCCCATAATCATTCCAGCTGGCATTTTTGATAATGATGATGGCTAATCACATTTTTATTCACTTGCAGTATATGGACATCGCTGCCAAAGACAGCATTTATTGCCCATTCTCACTTCGTCCTTTGGTCGTAGACATTACAGGTTTGAGCAGTTTATTCACAAAATGCTGGAGTAACTCAGCAGGTCAGGCAGCATCTCAGGAGAGAAGGAATGGGTGACGTTTCGGGTCGAGACCCTTCTTGTCTGAAGAAGGGTCTCGACCCGAAACGTCACCCATTCCTTCTCTCCCGAGATGCTGCCTGACCTGCTGAGTTACTCCAGCATTTTGTGAATAAATCGATTTGTACCAGCATCTGCAGTTATTTTCTTATACTACAGGTTTGAGCAGAGCAGTCTCGATGGGCCTAATGGCCTAATTCTGCTCCTGTCTTATGATCTTATGAACACCTGAGTGAGTAGCCTCCGTGCATTTTGTAAACAGTACATACTACAGACACTGCCTTTCGCTTCTTTAAGGAGTCCATCAAGATCCAGAATGACTTACTTTGGTTTAACTGGTTCCTGAGATGGCCAATGAGGCCAAAAAGGGAACTGCAGACCCCACAGATCAGGTGGGATTTGCCTGACAGTCTCTTTGGAATTCTTACCAGGTCGTGTATTTTAGTTTTTAAATTTCTCCTAAATTACAGTTGTGCGGTTCCCATTTAAAGAATCAACATTCTTGGTTTATTTTTTTGGATGCCATTGGAATTCGATTTTGTACTTTGACTTAAATGTACACAGAAACAGCTTTAGATTTTGCTCTTTCTCAAATTGCTATGAAGCATTGTTTACATCCACCACATCCAACCGTGAAAGTAAGAAAGACTTGCTATTACCTGGGACTTTTAATGGATCAAAACAGAACATCTAAAAGCATTTTATACCCAATAAAGTATCTTTGGAGAATACTCAGAATTGTAGACTGGTGGCTAATTTAGAGAGAGAGAGAGAGTTTTATTGTCATGTGTTCCAAAATGGAACAATGAAATTCTTACTTGCAGCAGCACAACTGATTTGTAAACATGGTGATCTGTAAAACCCATAATAAACAACAAAAAAGGTGATAAACACAAACAAAAACCCCTCAAAAAACAATAATAGTGCGAAGTAAAAAATAATGTCCCTGTCTAAGTGGTTCAGAGCCTATTTCGAGGTTGTAGTGATTAATAACCTAATGGTTGTAGGGAAGAAGCTGCCTCTGAACCTGGATGTTCCAATTTTCAGGCTCCTTTACCTTCTTCCCAATGGCTGGAGTGAAATGAGAATATGGACAGGGTGGTGTGAGTCTCTGATGATGCCTTTTCGAGGCAGTGACTCTTGCAGATCTCTTCAATGGTGGGGAGGTCAGTACCCATGGTGAAGATGAGATATTTCTACTGTAGTTTTGATTGTGGGGTAAGCGTTGGCCAGAAATAACAGCTTTGCTCTTTTACGAAGTGCCTTCTCCACTTTTGCACCCACTTGGGAGTGTACATGGGGCCATGGATTTCAGCCTCAACATAAGATATGAATGCTGACAATGCAACACTCCCACTCTACAGCATTGGAGTCCCACTTGAATTTTGTGCTAAAATCTCTGGAGTGCATCTGAAATTCACCACCTGTTGATTTTGCAGACAGTGGACATTGCTTTATATGCAGCCTCCAATTTACAGGTAAATTCAAAATTGAGTCAGATTTTTAAAAAACAGTTGGACATGGACCATTTGCAACTTTGGTATTTTCATTTGTTAGTTTTGCACTAATTTATCACTAATTTCTGATGAAGGATTGTGAATAGAGTCCTGAAATTATTTGTAGACAAAACCAACATATTATGCTCAAATTTGGATTTTCCACAAATGAAATATGGTGGTTAAATGGGTTTCCTTCAGCTGATCATAAAATTGTATTCTTCTCCTTTCTGACAACCTGAATCTTTTGCTGATCAGGGAATGATCTAACCTGATTATTTACCTTATCCCATTACCTGCTCTTACTTGGAACAGTTCACTACACTCACTGTCTGCTGCGAAGCCTGTTTCTGTCATGTTGGCCAAACCCAGCACAGCACATGACCTTTCCAATCGTTTATTGACAATACCAAGCCATTGAATTGCCTTGGTAGCTTGTTAAGCAAACATTTACTGTCTGTCAGTGCTTTCATGGAGATCGAATGGCAGTGCCTTTCACAAGCCTTCAGAAACATTTGTTTCCCAGTAATACAGCACAGAGTTCGGATGATGACGTTATTCAAATATTTAAATTTAAATCTCAGGTACAAAATTGCTGTTTGAGCTTTGCCAGAGATCCAAGTGCAAAATAGTAGAGGGACCTTGCAGAACATGATGGAGGAGGGATTTGTAAGGTTAGCGGCTCACGTTCACGCTCATCAATCTGTGGTTCCGATGGAGAACCTAAAACATGGACCATATTTCTTTCTCCACAGTTGCCGTCTT
Organism: Rhinoraja longicauda; assembly: GCF_053455715.1. NCBI lineage: Eukaryota > Metazoa > Chordata > Chondrichthyes > Rajiformes > Arhynchobatidae > Rhinoraja > Rhinoraja longicauda. The sequence continues at coordinate 37,695,574 of NC_135956.1, read as the reverse complement.
GTCTGTTGAATAATTCCAGCATTTTCTGTTTTTATTTCACAACCTAGTGGTCCGGGGTCCACTTAAAGAGGGACTTCTACCATTTTGGTTCAATGCAATACACTTAAATTGATTGCTTTGCAGTATGAAGGTTATTTTTCCATGGGTATTACATGCTTACTGTTTTCAAACATCCAATTTAAGGAAACTCCATTGTGAACATCAAATACAGCAGGCTAATGAGGAAGAAATACAATGAACTATTTCAGCTGACCATTTTCTTCTTTCTCCCTCCTTTTCTGGTATTTCAGGTTGCATTTGTCATCTCATCTCCTGTTTACAGTTTCAGTTTTAGTTTATTGTCAGGTGTACCGAGGAACAGTGAAAAGCTTTTGTTGCATGCTAACCAGTCGGCGGAAAGACGATACATAACCTTATTGCATCTATTGTCAACTCCCATAAAATAATGTTGCTCTGTCCCAGAGCCATCTATGCTCCCTCATTTAGTGCACTGTGAAGTATCAATAGACAATGCAGTAGTGCATTTACATTGCTGAAATGCTCAAGCTGACCATTCCCTGATCTTGAATGTTGGAGTAACTCAGTGGGACAGGCAGCATCTCTGGATAGAAGGAATGGGTGACGTTTTGGGTCAAAACCCTTCTTCAGACTGAGAGTCAGAGGAGAATGAAACGGGAGATCAAAGAAAATGCAGAATAGATCATTGTTAGCTAGGGAAAGCTGGCAACGTGGCATACAAAGTAAAATTTAATCAGGAGAACAGTCAAACTAGTTGGAGAACTAGTATGGGGGAGGGACGGAGAGAGAGGGAAATCAAGGGTTACTTGAAGTTAGAGAAGTCAGTGTTCATACTGCTGAGTTGTAAGCTACCCAAGCAAAATATGAGGTGCTGTTCCTCCAATTTGCGTTGGGCCTCACTCTGACAGTGGCGGAGGGCCAGGACAGTAAGTTCGGTATGGGAGGGGGAGTTAAAGTGTTTAGCAACCAGGAGATCATGTAGGTCGAGGGGGACTGAGCGGAGGTGTTCAGCGAAATGATCATCGAGCCTGCGTTTGGTCTCGCTGATATATAGTCCACACATGGAACAGCAGATATAGCAGATGAGGTTGGGGGAGGTGCAAATGGCAGAACCTCTGCCTCACTTGGGAATACATAGAAATGCTGCAGAGAAAGGGAGGAGGGGTGGAGAAAACAACTGAGAAAGTCTGTATGTGGAGATTTTGGTCTAGACATAAAAAGCTGGGTAACTCAGTGGGACAGGCAGCATCTCTGGAGAGAAGGAATGGGTGACGTTTCGGGTCTGAAGAAGGGTCTCGACCCGAAACATCACCCATTCCTACTCTCCAGAGATGTCGCCGGTCCCGCTGAGTTACTCCTGCTTTTTGTGTCTATCTGAGAAAGTCTGTAATTGAGTGGTGACAAGGGGCAATTCAATGAATCTCAGTGGTGGTGCCAGATGAAAATAGTAATAGGCATGTGTCTGGAGAAATATAGGAGGAAACAAATTAAACCTGAAAAGCACAGAAGGCAAAAACAAAATGTTCATCGGTGGAAATGTGATCTGCGAGGCGGAAATGGCTGATCATCTGAAATTATTGAATTCAGTGCTGAGTCTGGAAGAGTTTGCTTTGAGCTTAATTGGAACAATTTGGAAAGCCAGAGAGGTCAGACTGGAGTCGGCTGGAGAATTAAAGCGAGCGGTAATAGAACGCTCCATGTCATGCTTGCAGATGAAGTGGAAATGTTCTGCAAAGCAGTTCCCAATTTGCGTTTGGTTCCCCAATGTAGAGGAAACTCCACTGTGAACATCAAATACAGCAGGCTAATGAGGAAGAAGTACAATTAACGATTTCAGCTCATCATTTTCTTCTTTCTCTCTCCTTTTCTGGTATTTCAGGTTGCGTTTGTCATCTCATCTCCTGTGTACCAAAAACTCAGTTTTAGTTTATTGTCACGTGTACCAAGGTACAGTGAAAAACCTTTGCTGCTTGCTAACATGTCAAAGAAAAGAAGATACATGATTACAATCGAGCCATTCACAGTGTACAGATACATGTGAAGGGAATAAGGTTTAGTGCAAGATAAAGCTAGTCAAGTCCGATCAAAGATAGTCCGAGGGTCACCAATGAAGTAGATGGTAGTTCAGGATTGCTCTCTAGTTGCAGTAGGTTTACACCTCCTCCACACATGTTTCCACCACCCTGATTCAGCCAGCAACACCACTACTTACGCCACTCAGTGTCCTCTGTTCACCAGACTATTACGCAACCCTCTCATTCTCTCTCAAATAGCCCCCTTTCTTTGCATTTGGAACTTGTTTCACTTCTAACCTTTCCCAGCTCTGATGAAAGGTTGCTAAGCTGAAATGTTGACTTTATTTCTCTCTCCAAAGATGCTACCCAGCCTGATGAGTATTTTAGCATTTGCTAATTTTATTTCAGATTTTTAGCTTTGGGTTTCAAAGTGCGCTCGGATATATAAGAGTAAAGTAAAATTATAGTAAATCAAATAGTAATAAGAGGAAAATTATATCAAAGGCTCTTTATCTGAATACATACAACATTCGTAACAAGACAGATGAGTTAACAGCACAAATAGAAATAAATGGGTATGATCTGATAACATTGATTGAAAGATACAGCATGGAAGAAGGTCCTTCAGCCAAGAGAGTTCATGACGTCCATCGATCACCGGTTAACTCATTTTCACAAACACTCGTTACATACAGGGAGTAATTCATGGAGGCCAATAAACCTACAAATACGCACGTATTTGGGATGTGGGAGGGAACCGGAACATGTGGAGGAAATTCTTGCGGTCATAGAGTGAATGTGCAAACTACACACAGACAGCAGGTGAGGTCAGCATGGAACCCAGGCCTCTGGCGCTGTGAGTCTGGCCAACCTCACCTAAATGATGATCCATGGACCCGTTGCCGGGTGGGGAGTGTCCCCCGGGGCCTTGGGCGGGCGAAAGGGACAGGGAAGGGGAGAGGGAGCCACTCACCTCGGCCCCGTGCGGTCAGCGCTGCAGCCAGAGCAAGCCGTGGACCCGAAACCTCTTCTGCAGCTCGGCGGCTTGTTTGACCCTCTGCTGCCGTGCTGCACCACGGAAGAAGGTCAGGCCCGGGGCACGCCGGGACGGGCACCGGTCCTTCCGGCGGTGGTGGGGGGGGGGAAGAGTATTTATTAAAGTTTCAGCTCGGCGGCTCAGCATCCCCTCCCCCCCTTTGGTCACCACTCCCGTCACTCTGGCGGGTCCCGCCCCGGCGACCATCGTAGCCCCCCCCCCCTCTCATTGGCCACCATTCCCGTCACTCGGGTGGGTCGCATTGTGACGTCGAACGAGGCTGACGGCCAGGAGAAATGGAAAAGTGATTTTTTAAACTTTAAAAAGTGATTTTTTGTAAATTTAAAAAGTGATTTTTTAAACTTTAAAAAGTGATTTTTTAAGTTTAAAAAGTGTAAAAAAATTAAAATATAGCAAACATTTGAACCTCAGGACAATGGTGAGTAAGGTGGGCCTGAAATTGTTGCGCTGTCGTATACCGTTTTTACTGTATTTCCAGAATAAAAATAAGCACAAACACACAAACACACAAATCCACAAACCCACATACAAGATGAGAGTTTTAGAAATATGTAGATAGATGTAGATTGAACAAATCAAATTGACAAGATTAGCCTTGATAATAAGTTTATAAAGTGTGGTTTCTTTGAGCAAAACCATGAAGAAGTAACCCATGAGCAGGTTGTTTTGGATCCAGTGCTATGTATTGTGCCAAAATACACAGTGCTGGAGTATCTCGGTGGGTCAGGCAGAATCTGTGGAAGGAATGGATAAGGTCAGTTTTGGGTTGGAAATTCTTTGGGCTCTTCAGCTCACAATGACAATGCTGGACATGATGGCAAGTTAAACTAATCTCATCTATTTGTACATGATTCATATTTTTCCACTCACTTCATATACATGTGCCAATCGAAAAGACTCTTAAATGCCACTCTTCTTTTTGCCTCCATCACCATTCCTGGCAGCACGTTCCAAACAATGACTTTAAATCATAGTCTACTCATTCACTGCAGTGTACAAGAGAACGGCACATATTAACTGTAAAATAAATCGAAGGTATCACAAAAAGCTGGAGTAACTCAGCGGGTCAGTCAATATCTCAGGAGAGAAGGAATGGGTGACGTTTCGGGTCGAGACCCTTCTTCAGACTGATGTCAGGGGAGGGGGAGGGACAAAGAAAGGATGTAGTTGAAGACAGGAAGACAAAGAAAGGATGTAGTTGGAGACACTAAACTGTAAAACAAAGATCCTCTTTCCAGCTCCAACTATACAAGTGCATGACTTCCTAAGTCATTGGAGCTGAATTAGGCTTTTGCTTCTACTCCGTCATTCAATCATGGCTGATCTATCTTTCTCTCTCAACCCCATTCTCAACGTTATCTTCGACAACCTGACTAATAAGGTTGCTGGCCTTGACGAATTAGGATGCTGGCCTTGGAGGGCACTCAGACACTGGCTCATTTATCTGTCCAGTGGGCTGGAGGATTTTTTGGAGTTAAAACTCATGGCATTAATCTCCGCTTTAAACATACCCAATAACTTGGTCACCAGTGCCGTCTGTGGCAATGAATTCCACAGATTCACCACCCCCTGGCTAAAGAAATTCCTCCTCATCACCTCTCTAAAGGTACGTCCTTTTATTCTGATAACACCTCCCATCCAATTCCCTCCCACAGGCAATAAACGTCCCTTGACAAAAGAGTCTGTGAAATAGAACTACTTCCCACATCTCAGGAGCCACCTTGCAACAGAATCAAATTGGCAGATGGTGAAAATGAAATTCATGATCATCTTCAGAACACGAGCACAGCTTTTGGCCATTTGTTGAAAAGATCACTACTTCAAACCCACCAGGGAATTCATGATCTCCCAGGCAGCAGTGATCACTATCATTCCATATGCTTCTGACGTATGGGCGACCTGAAGGCACCTCAAAGCACTGAAAAGGTTGGCATGAGCATTAACTCCAGAAAATCCTCCAGCCCACTGGTCGGATAAATGAGCCAGTGTCTGAGTGCCCTCCAAGGCCAGCATCCTTATTGCTGAGGCTTTAAGTACATTCGATCGCCTCCAGTGGGTGGTCTATGTCTATCGCATACCTGACATTAAAGTCTTGGAACGGACACTCTATTTTGAGCTTCAACATAGCAAAAGATTCTCTGATGAACAGAGAGATTAATCCCACCATGTTCTCAAAGCCCCTTTGAAAATATGTGACATCCTTGCCAACTCCTTGGCCCATGAGTATTCAAATAAAAAACGAGCGCTCAGGATGACATTAAGGTCGCCCACTCCATGTATCAGGAGCATGCAGAAACCCCGTGTAACCAGTGAAAGGAGCATACATCGTCATAAAGTACCCAATTGCCATCCGGATCAAGAATCCTCTCCACATCGGGTCAGAGTGGGCAGGTCCAACATGGAATTCATTAGTTCAATGGACCTATTATAAAAGCAATAAGTCCACTTTCGTTAGAATGGAAAAAAGTAATCCTCTATCCTATGGCACTGCCTATGAAGAAAATGAAGTTGTAAAGCTGTGAGTTGTCACTAGTGTACATGTAGAATTTGAGACTTTTGTTCAAAGGTTATTCCAAATAGGTGACGTTAAACACACTGCAAATTAGAAGCAATAGATCTGCCTCTGAGAATCAGTTTGCTTGACGTCCCAGCCACTATCTTATGAAAGTACTGTGTGCTAGTTTCGGTATCATTTAATTTCCCCCACCAATTAGGAATAGTTTTCTTGGTAGTCATGTTTTCGTACCATTTTACATAGATAACAAATTGGATGGGCCTAAGAAGGCATGTTGTAGTCATGGGAAGTGAAGTCTTTGCAGGTTGTTTTCAGACTAAGCTAGATAGGTAAGAATTGAACCAAGTTGGCACAATTCCAAATGCTGATCTGCTGAATGTGAGGCATAGGATTTGGATGGTGTAGACAGGAGGTGCAGGTGAACCTCTGTCTCACCTGTAAAGACTGTTTGGGTCCTTGGATGGAGTTGAGCAGGAAGGTAAAGGGACAGGTGTTGCATCTCCTGCGGTTGCAGGGGAAAGTGCCCGGGGATGGGGTAGTTTGGGTAGGAAGGGGCGAGTGAACCAGGGAGTTACGGAGCGAACGGTCTCTGCGGAACACAGAAAGGGGAGGGGATGGGAAGATGTGGCCAGTAGTGGGGTACCGTTGTAGGTGACGGAAATGTTGGAGGATGATTTGTTGGATATGCTGGCTGATGGGGTGGAAGGTGAGAATGAGGGGGATTCTGTCCTTGTTACGAATGGGGGGGGGGGAGGGGGAGCAAGAGCGGAGCTGCGGGATATAGAGGATGCCCTAGTGAGACCCTCATCTATAATGGGATAGGGGAAGCCCCTTTTCCTGAAGAATGAGGACATCTCTGATGCCCTAGTGTGAAACACCTCATTCCGGGCGCAGATGCGGCGTAGACGGAAGAATTGGGAGTAGGAGATAGACCTTTTGCAGGAAATAGGGTGGGAAGAAGTGTAGTCCGGATAGCTGTGCGAGTCAGTGGGTTTATAGTAGCTGTCAGTCACTAGTCTGTCTCCTGTGATGGAGATGGTGAGGTCCAGAAACGGGAGGGAGATGTCGGAGATAGTCCAAGTATATTTAAGAGCAGGATGGAAATTGGAAGTGAAGTGTATGAAGTCAGTGAGTTCTGCATGGTTACAAGAGGTAGCACCAATGCAGTCGTCGATGTAGCGGAGGTAGAGTTCGGGGATGGGGCCAGTGCACGTCCGGAACTGGGATTGTTCGACGTACCCGACAAAGAGGCAGGCAAAGCTAGGGCCCATAGCTACGCCTCTGGTTTGGAGGAAGTGGGAGGAGACAAAGGAGAAGTTGTTAAGGGTAAGAACCAGCTCTGCTAGGCGGAGGAGAGTGTTAGTAGATGGGGATTGGCTGGTTCTACGGTCGAGGAAGAAACAGAGGGCTACAAGACCATCCTTGTGGGGGATGGAAGTGTAGTGTGACTGGACATCCATGGTAAAGATGAGGGAGTGGGGGCCTGGGAACCGGAAGTTATCGAGGAGATGGAGAGTATGTGAGGTGTCTTGGTCGTAGGTGGTGAGGGATTTGACCAGGGGGGATAGGATGGAGTCGAGGTAGGTGGAAATAAGTTCAGTGGGACATGAACAGGCAGAAACAATGGATCTGCCGGGACAGTTCTGTTTATGGATTTTAGGTAGGAATAGTGCCATAGTGAGGCCCACTGGAAATTAGAGGAACAGCACCTCATATTTCGCTTGGGCAGCTTGCAGCCCAGCGGTACGAACATTGACTTCTCCAACTTTAGATAGTTCCTCTGTCCCTCTCTTCCCCTCCCCCTTCCCAGTTCTCCCTCTATCTTCCTGTCTCCACCTATATCCTTCCTTTGTCCCGCCCCCCCGGACATCAGTCTGAAGAAGGGTCTCGACCCGAAACGTCACCCATTCCTTCTCTCCTGAGATGCTGCCAGCATTTTGTGAATAAATACCTTTGATTTGTACCAGCATCTGCAGTTATTTTCTTACACTGACCTTCATTATATGTCCTCATTTCTGTCACTGCAGGCGGTTAATGACCGATTTTAAGGAAATCAGCATTGGATATTATTTTATTAATTTAATGATAAGCATGCCAGAATTATACAATGTAAAGTAGGAATAGGACATCAGATAAAGTACAACACTTTGATATCATTTCCAGATGCAGATTCTATAGATTATGTTGTGAAATTATTAAAGAAAAACATTTGTGCGAATTCCTGCCACCCCAATCCCTCATCTACCCATTCCTCGAAGGCACCGTCTCTGCCTCGTGTATATTTTAACCTGTCCTTCCCACCAGATTGTAGTTCACTCCAGTACAGGTGCTCCTCAACTGACGATGAGGTTATGTTCCGAGAAACCCATCGGAAACCGAAAATATCGTAAGTCGAAATGCATTTAATACACCCGATCACGTGGCCGGAAGCGAGCTGCGGCTCAAAGTCACAAAGTCGAAATATCGTAAGTTGAAGTATCATAAGCCGGAGAGCATCTGTAATTGTTCCTCATCTATAATTCTGGCTGTGTGCGGTGTCGATTATATGTGTCTGTGTTGCACCAAGCCCAATGTTATAACCACACAACAGCAGTTAGACAGCTCTTGCCAACATGAATCATTGTATAATAAACAGTGCTGTGAAGGCTGGCTGATTTTTGCATTGGGCCCATTTAATCTTGGCCATGTTTGAGAAAAGTACTTGACTGCTGTCAGAGGTGTTGGCTTCCTCAAACCTTGTTTAAGAAGTGAAAGTAGCGAGAATCCGATGAAATATGAGTTGGTGAGCCTCACGTGAGTGGTAGGGAAACTAATGGAGAGGATTCTTACTACCATTTGGAAGAGAATGGAGCCCAAGTTTCAGGAGCAGAGATGCTTCATTAAAATTGAGTGGACAGTAACTTCTCACAAGTATATGAAGTGGGAGTATCTTCAGCAGGGCTGCCAATTGTTATTGGTCCACTAGACCAAGTGGACCCATTGGGCCCAACCACTCCTGCATTGGTGCAGCACCCTCTCCTCCCCCACTCCCCCCACCCCTCTCCTCTCCACCCCCCCTCTCCACCTCCTCTCCCCCTCCCCTCCCCCTCTCCCCTCCCTCCCCCCTCTCCCTCCCCCTCCCCCTGCTCCCCCCTCTCCTGCCCTCTCCCTCCCCCTGCTCCTCCCCCTCTCCCTCCCCATCCTCCCCCTCCCTCCCTCCCCATCCTCCCCTCCCTCTCCCCCTTCCCTCCCTCTCCTCCTCCCTCTCCCCCTTCCCCCTCCCCCTATCACCCTCCCCCTCTCCTGCATTGGTGCAGCACCCTCTCCTCCCCACTCTCCCTCCCCTTTCCCCCCCACTCCACCCTCCCCTTTCCTCCCCACTCCACCCTCCCCTCTCCCCCCACTCCACCCTTCCTCCATTCCACCCTCCCTTCTCCCCCCACTCCACCCTCCCCCCTACTCCACCCTCCCCATACTCCACCCTCCCCATACTCCACCCTCCCCTCTCTCCCCCACTTCACCCCTCCCCTACTCCACCCTCCCCCCACTCCACCCTCCCCCTACTCCCCCCTCCCCCCCACTCCCCCTTCCCCCCTACTCCACCCTCCCCCTCCCCACCCTCCCCACCCTCCCCCCACTCCACCCTCCCCCCCACTCCCCCCTACTCCACCCTCCCCCTCTCCACCTTCCCCCTCTCCACCCTCCCCCTCCCCACCCTCCCCCCTCCCCCTCCCCACCCTCCCCCCTCCCCCTCCCCACCCTCCCCCCTCCCCCCACTCCCCTCCCCCCCACTCCACCCTCCCCTCTCCCCCCCCCCACTCCACCCTCCCCTTCCCCCCCCCCACTCCACCCTCCCCTCCCCCCCCACTCCACCCTCCCCTCTCCCCCCTCCCCTCTCCCCCACTCCACTCTCCCCTCCTCCACCCTCCCCCCACTCCACCCTCCCCCTACTCCCCCCTCCCCCCCACTCCCCCTTCCCCCCTACTCCACCCTCCCCCTCCCCACCCTCCCCACCCTCCCCCCACTCCACCCTCCCCCCCACTCCCCCCTACTCCACCCTCCCCCTCCCCACCCTCCCCACCCTCCCCCCACTCCACCCTCCCCCCCACTCCCCCCATCTCCACCCTCCCCCTCTCCACCTTCCCCCTCTCCACCCTCCCCCTCCCCACCCTCCCCCCTCCCCCTCCCCACCCTCCCCCCTCCCCCCACTCCCCTCCCCCCCACTCCACCCTCCCCTCTCCCCCCCCACTCCACCCTCCCCTCCCCCCCCCCACTCCACCCTCCCCTCCCCCCCCCACTCCCCCCTCCCTCCCCGCTCCCCCGTCCCCCTCACTCCCCCCTCCACCCACACCACCCTCCACCCTCCCCCTCACTCCAACCTCCCCTCTCCCCTCCCCTCTCTCCCCCTCCCCTCCCTCCACCTCCTCCTTCCCCTCCCTCCCCTCCTCCCTCCCCTCCCTCCCCTCCTCCCTCCCCTCCCTCCCTCCCCTCCTCCACCACCCCTCCCCATCCCCCAACCCTTACCCCCCTTCCCCCCTGAGAGCAACCCTCGATCGCCGTATCAACCCGCCTCCCGGCCTGGGCAGCCGCCATTGGTTGACCGGGTGTTAGGGAAGGGGCTGGGCAGCGTGGGGAAGGAGCTGAGCCAGCTCGGGAGAGGAGGGGGGACGGTGGAGCCGAGGGCAGGCCCAGGCCTCGGCCTCCACCAACGCCCGGCCTCACCGCCGCCACTGCTGCTGCCGCCTGTCCCCTTGGCCCACCTCTGGTTCGCAGTTACCGGTCACGTCCAAGCCCAGGCCCAGGCTCTGGCTGCTTCCCCCGGCACCAGGCCTGGCTCTCCTGCCCCCAAGAGACAGGTGGCCGAGCCCTGCTCAATGGGCCCCAACTGCACAGGTGCAGACACATTTGTTCTGCGTACGCGCGGATGCGGCGGCCATCTTACGTAAGTATCAGATCAACGGAGCCCCAACTGTGCATGCGCGGTTTTTTAAACTTTAAAATGTGAATAACTTTTACACCGATTTCAATGAAACTTCTTCCATAGGACCACGGGACAATAGTGAGTGTTGGGCCTAAAATTGTTGCTCTATCGTGTACCGTTGTGGCTGTAGTTCAGGAACAAGCGAACAAACGAGAGTTTTAGTTTATAGATGTGTGCAGTTCATTCAATTTAGTTTATTTAGCAATACAGCATGGAAACAGGCCTTTCGGCCCACCAGGTCCACGCCGACCATCAATCACCCATTCACACTAGTTCTGTGTTATTGCACTTTCTCACCAACTCCCTGCACATGAGACGATTTTACAGAGACCAATTAAGCTACAATCCCACACATCTTTGAGATATGGGAGGAAACAGCACCTGAGGTCAGGATGGAATCCGGGTCTCTGGCGCTGTGAGAGCTGGTAGAGCTGCTGTCACTCTGCTGCCTTTTATACATAACCATCTGTCCAAGTTTTCCTATGATTATTCACCTGAAATATATTGGAAGATTATGGAAAGCCCACAATATTTATTTCCCATGATTTTTAAAGCATGTTTAATGCAAGTTTCTGTGCTTCAGAGACAAGTTTCCCTTTTTTCCCTCTCAGTTTAATAGCTGTGCCATGTTTGAGTCAATGTCTAAATAAAGGGAAAGAAAATAATTTTGAATGCGCAGAGAACACATCTCCGGTTGGGCAGTCTCTTATTCCTCTGACATTTTCGTTTTTAACACTTGTTTTATTGGGCCCTTAATCAAATAAGACTGTTTGAAAACAAACAGCTGTAAGCTAGCGGAAGTGGTATTATACAGCTAGTTAAGGACACTTGTTTGATCATTTTAATAGGAAATGTAAAATGCGGAATAATGCCTTGTGAAATTTAATGATAGGAAACTGGGTCAAAACACTGAAGTTGAGAATTACGAAAGAACTATCAATTATCCAGGCAATATTATTTTACTTTTACTTTTGTTCCATTTCATAATGAATTTGCATTCAAAGAAACAAATAAACTATTTAGTGTTTACTTTGTTTAAGCTAACAAGACTCAAGCTCTTTCAAATACTTTTAAATTGAATTATTTTGTAGTCAATAAAAAAAAATTACATACATGAGTGAAGCTGGATTAGACTACGTCAAGCGTACACGTGTATTTCTAGTGACCATCATAGAGCAGAGGAGCAGAAAGTAGCATGTAGAAATTGAAGGTAAGTGTTTGGTATTGCCTGTCAATTAATCAGCTCTGTTTGTGTCAAATGATTTCCACAGCTCTGCAGATTTTTGTCATAAAAAGATTCTTTGTGGAAACATGTGTTGTTAACATTACCAGCAGGTGGTTAGGAAAGAATGAGAAATTTATCATGAATGACCACTTATCTGAGTCCCCGATGCACACCTGTATCTTGGCAACTAGTCCCAGAAATGAGCAGCTGGAGTATCAATTATAGCTTCCTAATGGGTTGATTTGGAGTGTCATATGTTGTAATGTTTATCTAATTGACATAACTCTTTGTTAAATGGTATCAAAATGCATTTAATGATAAAATAAGCACAAAGTTGCACCCCGATGAGCCACAACTGCCTTCCTAATGTCATACAGGGAGGTGAGGTGAGGGTGTTGCCACACACAAAAATGGTGCTGCTTTTAAGAAGCACATCATTTGAAGCATTACATCTGCAATTTGTTTGGAGCTAGTTTTGCCTTTAATTTGTTTGGTGACCCAGGTTGAGAACATATACCACATGCCAATTTGTGATGCTGTTGCGTGTTCCCCAAATCTTCACCAGAATCACTCAGTGCACAGCTTTAGGAGGCAAACAATAGAGGGGAGCTTGCCCCCCTCTAATTCCCTGCCTTTCCCTACGGATAAACTCACAGGCCTTGATGTTATTGGAATGGCAAGAACGTTTATGGGAGAGCCTGGTAGGGGTCATGATCTCAAACAGGGCAGGGATGGTAATTATTTAAATGTTAATTTCTGGTCAGCAGTAGGCGTTAGCACTGACAGCCTGAAGGTCGAAGGCAGAGTTACTGGAAATTGTCCTTGGCAATCAATGGGTTTACAAATTGGGGTACTTCAATAAGCCGGTGGGAAGTACAGGAGTGGAGAGGCTCGAGACCAGCAGTCAGAAGAGAAGCAGAGACACAAGTGACTGCATCTACTGGAATCTGGAGCTCCTCTCCACACCACAGCCTCCATCTTGATAATGCCCCAATCTCCAATTCCCGCTTCTATCCCTTACCCAAGAGCCCCAAACAGGACTATCCTGGTAAGCCTATTGGTTCTGTCTGCTCTTGCCCCACTCCTCACATGGAGATCATTGCAGCTTCAATGGAGGGACATGGACAGACAATGTTTCGGGTCGAGATCCTTCTTCAGACTCCATTGTTCTTTTTGTAGCCTGGTAAGGGTAGATTTGACAGAGGTATACAGGGCTTTGGATGGGTCCAATAGTTCCCACGTGGAAAAGGGGTCAAGGACCTGAAGTCAAAGGTCTAAACTGATTGACAAAAGATCCAGTGTGATGTAATAAAAAGCCCTTTTATTAAGTGGTTGTAATGATCTGAAATGTATAAATTGAAATATGGTGGGCACAGATGCAGTTGTGGCTTTCAAAGGAGAACTAAATAAATAATAGTTGAAAAAAATGCCAGGCTTTGAGGGAACACCAGAGAATGGAACTTATCCGTGACATTAACTCCGTTTTTTCCCTATAGACCCTGGAATGCCAGAGGTTGCAAGGCCACCTGATAGAGGTGTATAAAACTATGAGAGGTGTAGATAGGACAGACTGTCAGAGCCATCTCCCCATAATGGAAAACAAAAATACTAGAGGGCATAGCTTTAAGGTGAGAGAGACAAAGTTTAAAAGGGATGTGTTGGGAAAGTTTTGTTCTCAGAGAGTGGTGAGACCCTGGAAGACGCTGCCTGGGGTAGTGGTTGAGGCAGATACAATAGTGGCATTCAAGCGACTTTTGGATATGCAGGGAATGGCAGGATATGGATTATGTACAGGCAGATATGATATGAGATTAGAGTTGGTCTTGGCATCATGTTCGGCACCCATGTGGTGGGCTGTTGGGGGCTGTTCTTCCACTGTGATGTTCTATTTTCTATAAAGAGAGGAAATTGCAAATAAATGGAACATGGTTTAAAGGCAAAACAGAAAAAGCATGTTGGAAATCCAGCAATCCAATCACGATCCTAACATTTCTTTGTTTCCATAGTTATTCTTCACTGATGAAATGCACACCCACGCAGGCAGATGGAATTAAATGGTGAGAAGTGTGAGCTGGTGCATCATGGAATGGAGAATAAGGAGAGAGAACTTACATTAATGCAATATAAAAATGGATGTGGGGCAGAGAAGTTTGAAGGGTACATATTGTGATCTTTGAGTTAAATAATCTTTGCAAGTCCAGAAACTGAACCGGAGTAGCCATATACTGAAGAAGGGTCTTGACCTGAAACGTCACCTATTCCTTCTCTCCGGAGATGCTGCTTGTCCCGCTGAGTTGCTCCAGCTTTTTGTGTCTATCTTATCCATATACATAACATGGCTACAAAAGCATGTCAGCAGCTTTCTCACCATCTATATGGCTGGGAACCATCTATCACCATCTAAAACCATCTATAAGACTCAAGTCAGGATTGTGATGGAATATTGTCCACTTGCCTGGGAGAGTGGAGGCTCAATAACACTCAGGAAGGTCATGCAGTACATAGCAGTCCACTTGATAAGCACCAAGTCCATAGCCACTCACTCACCCCACCATTCTCGCAGATTAGCAGTAGTTTGTCCCATCTACAGAGTGCACTGCAGCAACAGACCAAGATTTCTCAGTCAGAACCTTCCAAACCCATGACTTCTACCAGGACAAGGTCAGCAAAAGCATGGGAACACTGTGACCCAGAGGTTGCTCTCCACGCCACACAGTACCCTGACTTGTAGCTCCCTCCCTAACACCATTGCATGCTTATCCACAGCTCAAGGACTGCAATGGTTGAAGAAGGTGGTTCACCACCGCCTTCTCAAGGGCAATTAGGGGTGGACATTTAAATGCAGGCTCAGTCTGCAAAGCCCACATCCCCTGAATAAATAATGAACATTGTTTCTCAGTGAAAGCACAGGTCCAGATTTTTGATTTTATTAATGGAAGCATAAAATATAAGAACGAGAAAATCATGCTCATCTTTTAAAATCAATTGTAATGCTTCAATCAGAGCATTATATCCGATTTTCAACTCCACATTTCTGGAAAGATGCCAATATTTCATAGAGAATTCAAAGACTTTTCTTCAATTTCCATTGCACCCACAATACTTGGAGTGAAGATATGCCTCCATGTTAACAATACTTCACGGGCTCTTAAGCACATTGTGACATTCTGAGAATGGCAAAAAAGATGATCTATAAGTACAAGTTTGTCTTCCTAGTATGACGATCTTTAGTTAAGAAGAGAGAGTAGAATGGCTGCGATTATATTCTTCAGCGGAGAAAATAAAGAGAGATTTAATAATCGTGTTCAAAGCTTGGAAGAATTTGATGTATGGAGACCGATTGCACTGACTAGAAGCTTAGTATCCAGGTGACAAATCTATTTGATTAAAAAAAATCAAACAGGGGAATGAAGAGAGTTTTATTCAATGAGTTATCTGAGTTGCAGTGCCAAAAAGGATAAAAGCATTTCCAATAATTACTCTCAAAATGAATTGGATTAATACTCAATAAGAAAACATGGAGTGTTATTGTCACGTTTGCTGAGATATAGTGAAAAGCCTTGATTTGCATGTCATCCAATAAAATCAGGTAATACTATTCATAAATACTATCAAGCCAATGTCAAGTACAATAGGTAGAGCGAAGGTAAAGCTACAGAATGTAGAATATAGTGGTCAGCATTGTAGCACAAAGTTTTCAGAGACAAAGTCCAATGCATTGAGGTAGAGGAGAATTGGAATGTACCCCGGCATCTGGAAGGGCCATTCAGAAGCCTGGTAACAGAGGGCAAGAAGCTGTTCCCGAGTCTGGTAGTGTGTGCTTTCATGCTTCTGTGACTTCCGCCTGCCGGGAGCAGGGAGAAGGCATGGAGGGGTGGGAAAGGTCTTTGATTATGTTGGCGGCTTTCCCGAGGCAGTGTAAAATGTAGATGGAGTCAACGGTGGGGTGTTTGATCTGAGTGATGGACTGGGCTACAACTTTTTCAGTCAGAGAGTTGTAAATCTGTGGAATTCTCTGCCTCAGAAGGCAGTGGAGGCCAATTCTCTGAATGCATTCGAGAGAGAGCTAGATAGAGCTCTTAAGGATAGCGGAGTCAGGGGGTATGGGGAGAAGGCAGGAACTGGGTACTGATTGAGAATGATCAGCCATGATCACATTGAATGGTGATGCTGGCTCGAAGGGCCGAATGGCCCACTCCTGCACATATTGTCTATTGTCTATTGTCTATCCACATTTGTAAAACTATGGGAAAAAAAAGCTATATGGGCCTAACTAGAAAGATCTTTGAGTAAGCTGGTGTGAACTTGATGGACTCAATGGGTTCCTTCGGTGCTTATTACGAGCTTCAAAATAAATACAATTAAAAAGTGTACTGCCAAAAGTTGTGTTTAAGTCTAATTGAATGGTTCAGAATGGATTCTACAAAAAAAAGAGTAACTGTGAAAGTGAAGGAAAATTTCTTCATTTGTAATGGTTGTTTAATAATTAAACCAAAAATTCAAGATTTGATTTTTTGCTTTAATTATCAAACAATTCAATGCCCAGACAACAATTCAATTCAATGTTTGAAGAAAGGTCCCGCCCCAAAATGTCACCTATCCTTTTTCTCCAGAGATGCTGTCTGACCCACTGAGTTACTCCAGCACTTTGTCTAAATTCAATGCCCAGGTTTGGCTGTGGCTCAAGTATTGTGTGCCTTCATTGTTTATGCATCGTCTTGTAGTTTGTACAGGTTCCTTGTCTCATAACCTGCTGGTTTCCTTGTTTACCTTCCAAAAGATTGTTGCTGAATTTCGTAATTCAATAGTGTGACATTACAATGAAGACTGAAGTACATAATGTATAGAAAATAAATGAGTAAGCACCTGGTGCTTGCCGAATTTAGTTCTGTGCTCATTGGTTAACTGCACTGCATCAATGTGCGTAAGATGTTCTTCACTGCTGTGACAAGTTATTTAACAGGTGAAATGCTAACTTTGGCAACAAGATCACTAAGTCTTCCTTAACTCCAGTGATACTTTATCTTCATTAGAGCACATGGAATTGGACAATATGCTAGTTTAGGTTAGATATACAGCGCAGAAACAGGCCCTTCGGCCCACCGAGTCCACACCGACCAGCAATCCCCACACACTTACACTATCCTACATACTAGGGACAATTTACAATTATATCAAGCCAATTAGGCTACAAACCTGTATGTCTTTGAGGTGTGGGAGGAAACTGGAGATCCCGGAGTAAACCCATGCAGGTCATGGGGAGAATGTTCGAACTCCGTACAGACAAGCACCCGTAGTCAGGATCGAATCCAAGTCTGTAGCACCATAAGGCAGCAACTCCACTGCGGCGTCACCGAGCCGCCCACGTTTAGAGATACAGTATGGAAACGAGTCCTTCGGCCCATACGCGTTCACACCGGCTATTGATCATCCATTTACACCAGTTCTATGTTATCCCACATTCTCATCCACTCCCTACACACTAGGAGCAACGTTTACCAATGCCAAGTAACTTACAAATGGGTAAAATATGTAATAATAAATGGATCTTTCTCAAGCTGGTGAGCTAAGGATACTGCAGGGATCAGTGTGTGGGAAGCCTACTATTTAAATTCACGATTGGCTGAGGGACCAGATGCAATTTATCTAATCTATCTAATAACATCAAACTATGTGGTGATTTTAGTCATGTTCAGAATGCAAGGAGACTTCAAGGAGATATAGATGAGCTAGGTTGAAAGGTAATAACATGGCAGTTGAAATATGTGAGGTTATCCACTTCAATAGAAAAGTGCTGAAAGACTGGGAAATATTAATGTTCAAAGGATCTTGAGTGTCCTTGTACATTAGTTACTGAAAAGTAACGTGGGTGCGTGCAGCTGGCAGTTAGGAAGGCAATTTTTTTGTCACTTTTTCACAATAGACAATAGACAATAGACAATAGGTGCAGGAGTAGGCCATTCAGCCCTTCGAGCCAGCACCGCCATTCAATGCGATCATGGCTGATCACTCTCAATCAGTACCCCGTTCCTGCCTTCTCCCCATACCCCCTCACTCCGCTATCCTTAAGAGCTCTATCCAGCTCTCTCTTGAAAGCATCCAACGAACTGGCCTCCACTGCCTTCTGAGGCAGAGAATTCCACACCTTCACCACCCTCTGACTGAAAAAGTTCTTCCTCATCTCCGTTCTAAATGGCCTACCCCTTATTCTCAAACTGTGGCCCCTTGTTCTGGACTCCCCCAACATTGGGAACATGTTATCTGCCTCTAATGTGTCCAATCCCCTAATTATCTTATATGTTTCAATAAGATCCCCCCTCATCCTTCTAAATTCCAGTGTATACAAGCCCAATCGCTCCAGCCTTTCAACATTCGACAGTCCCGCCATTCCGGGAATTAACCTAGTGAACCTACGCTGCACGCCCTCCATAGCAAGAATATCCTTCCTCAAATTTGGAGACCAAAACTGCACACAGTACTCCAGGTGCGGTCTCACCAGGGCCCGGTACAACTGTAGAAGGACCTCTTTGCTCCTATACTCAACTCCTCTTGTTACGAAGGCCAACATTCCATTGGCTTTCTTCACTGCCTGCTGAACCTGCATGCTTCCTTTCATTGACTGATGCACTAGGACACCCAGATCTCGTTGAACTCCCCCTCCTCCTAACTTGACACCATTCAGATAATAATCTGCCTTTCTATTCTTACTTCCAAAGTGAATAACCTCACACTTATCTACATTAAACTGCATCTGCCATGTATCCGCCCACTCACACAACCTGTCCAAGTCACCCTGCAGCCTTATTGCATCTTCCTCACAATTCACACTACCCCCCAACTTAGTATCATCTGCAAATTTGCTAATGGTACTTTTAATCCCTTCGTCTAAGTCATTAATGTATATCGTAAATAGCTGGGGTCCCAGCACCGAACCTTGCGGCACCCCACTGGTCACTGCCTGCCATTCCGAAAGGGACCCATTTATCCCCACTCTTTGCTTTCTGTCTGTCAACCAATTTTCTATCCATGTCAGTACCCTACCCCCAATACCATGTGCCCTAATTTTGCCCACTAATCTCCTATGTGGGACCTTGTCGAAGGCTTTCTGAAAGTCGAGGTACACCACATCCACTGACTCTCTCTTGTCAATTTTCCTAGTTACATCCTCAAAAAATTCCAGTAGATTTGTCAAGCATGATTTCCCCTTCGTAAATCCATGCTGACTCGGAATGATCCCGTTACTGCTATCCAAATGCTCAGCAATTTCGTCTTTTATAATTGACTCCAGCATCTTCCCCACCACTGATGTCAGACTAACTGGTCTATAATTACTCGTTTTCTCTCTCCCTCCTTTCTTAAAAAGTGGGATAACATTTGCTATTCTCCAATCCACAGGAACTGATCCTGAATCTATAGAACATTGAAAAATGATCTCCAATGCTTCCACTATTTCTAGAGCCACCTCCTTAAGTACTCTGGGATGCAGACCATCAGGCCCTGGGGATTTATCAGCCTTCAGTCCCATCAGTCTACCCAAAACTATTTCCTGCCTAATGTGGATTTCCTTCAGTTCCTCCATCACCCTAGGTTCTCCGGCCCCTAGAACATTTGGGAGATTGTGTGTATCTTCCTCAGTGAAGACAGATCCAAAGTAACGGTTTAACTCGTCTGCCATTTCTTTGTTCCCCATAATAAATTCCCCTGCTTCTGTCTTCAAGGGACCCACATTTGCCTTGACTATTTTTTTCCTCTTCACGTACCTAAAAAAACTTTTGCTATCCTTTATATTATTGGCTAGTTTACCCTCGTACCTCATCTTTTCTCCCCGTATTGCCTTTTTAGTTAACTTTTGTTGCTCTTTAAAAGAGTCCCAATCCTCTGTCTTCCCACTCTTCTTTGCTATGTTATACTTCCTCTCCTTAATTTTTATGCTGTCCCTGACTTCCCTTGTCAGCCACAGGTGTCTCTTACTCCCCTTAGAGTCTTTCCACCTCTTTGGAATAAATTGATCCTGCAACCTCTGCATTATTCCCAGGAATACCTGCCATTGCTGTTCTACCGTCTTCCCTGCTAGGGCCTCCTTCCAATCAATTTTGGCCAGCTCCCGCCTCATGCCTCTGTAATCCCCTTTGCTATACTGTAATACCGACACTTCCGATTTTCCCTTCTGCCTTTCCATTTGCAGAGTAAAACTTATCATGTTGTGATCACTGCCTCCTAATGGCTCTTTTACCTCTAGTCCCCTTATCAGATCAGGATCATTACACAACACTAAATCCAGAATTGCCTTCTCCCTGGTAGGCTCCAGTACAAGCTGTTCTAAGAATCCATCTCGAAGGCACTCTACAAACTCTCTTTCCTGGGGTCCATTTCCAACCTGATTTTCCCAGTCTACCTGCATGTTGAAATCTCCCATAACCACCGTAGCATTACATTTTTGACACGCCAATTTTATCTCCTGATTCAACTTGCACCCTATGTCGAGGCTACTGTTTGGGGGCCTATAGATAACTCCCATTAGGGTCTTTTTACCCTTACAATTTCTCATTTCTATCCATACTGATTCAACATCTCCTGGGAAGGGCAGTTAAAGTGTTTGGCAACCAAGAGATCACGTAGGCCCAGATAGACTGAGCGAAGGTGGTCAGCGAAACGATCGCACAGTCTACATTTGGTCTTGCCGGTGTATAAGAGTCATTCCCATACTGACCTTTCTGTCCTGGGCCTCCATCATTGTCAGAGTGAAGCCAAACACAAATTAGGGGAACAGCACCTCACCCGAGTCGTTGTACTAGTTTCACTGTCGTGTTGGTGAATTTCATTGTCTGTTTAACTCAATACCATCTAGCCCACAAACAACAATGGACCGTTTCCTTGATCATTGTTACTTTTTTACATATCTTTCATTCATTTGTTCTGTATCTCGTTTTCCTTTCCCGTGACACTCATTTTGATTAAGTGCCTCAAACCAAAA
Organism: Rhinoraja longicauda; assembly: GCF_053455715.1. Classification (NCBI taxonomy): domain Eukaryota; kingdom Metazoa; phylum Chordata; class Chondrichthyes; order Rajiformes; family Arhynchobatidae; genus Rhinoraja; species Rhinoraja longicauda. Next base: position 37,674,810 of record NC_135956.1, on the reverse strand, counting down.
TGTCCCCTATTTCTTTTCTCCAGTTGCTGTCTGACCCTCTGAGTTACTTCAGATTTTTATGTCTATCTTCGGTTTAGTCAATAGTCAATAGTCGTTTATTTGTCACATACACATAAATGTGTAGTGAAATGAAAAATTACCTGCAGTTCAACAATAAGACCAATAAGAATAATCAATAAAAATGCAATAACACATACAATCATAAACTAACACCAACAAAAGAAACATCCATCACAGTGAGTCTCCTCCAGTCCCTCCTCACTGTGATGGAAGGCCAGAATGTCTTTCTCTCTTCCCCTGCCGTCTTCTCCCACGGTCAGGCTGTTGGAGTTGCTACGTCGGGGCAGTCGGGGCTCCCGACATTGAAGCCCCTGCCGGGCGGAGAAAATCCCGCGGCCTATTCCAGGCCGCGCCGGGCAGAGACGGTCTGTGGCGGGCTGACCCAAGCCCCGCGATTCGGGGCGGGCGAAGATGCTGCTGCTGCCAGAGCTCCCGATGTCGGCCCCCACCTAGGGGCCTGCGGGTTTCCAACGTCCAGGCGGCCCTCGCTGAAGCCTCCGGAGACGAGTCGCAGCCGCTCCCGCAGCTTCCGAAGGCAGCCAGCGCCGCAGGTGGTGAGTCTGGGCCGCGGGCTCTGCGAACCAGAGCCCAGGTGGTCCTAGCCGGAGCCCGCCCGCTCCAGGTGCATGGCTGGTGATAGGCCGCAGCGGGAACGGAGACACCACCCAGAAAACAAAGGTCGCGGCTCCGTTCGGGAGAGACAATGTTACAGTTCCCACCCCCCCCCCCCCCACACATAACACACAATCGCAAACACTACATCATATTTAAACTACAATCAAGACAAAAACAACAAAAAACACAAAAGACAAACGGACTGCAGACAAGCCGCAGCTGCGAGGGCAGGAAGGAACTGCAGATGCCAGTTTACACTGAAGATAGGCACAAAATGCTGGAGTACCTCAATGGGACAGGCAGCATCTCTGGTTGGAAGGGATGGGTGATGTTTGGGGTTGAAAGTCTGAAGAAGGGTCTTGACCCGAAACATCAAACATTCCTTCTCTCCAGAGATGCTGCCTGTCCCGCTGAGGTACTCCTGCATTCTGTGTCCATCTGCAGTTCCTTCCTACATCAGTGAAAATCTGATTGGTTTATGAGTCCGAACTAGTTTTTTTTAGTTTAGAGATACAGCATGGAAACAGGCCCTTCGGCCTTCCGAGTCCATATCTACCATCAATTACACAAGTTCTCTGTTATCCCACTTTGGCACCCATTCCCTAGACACAGTGTTTTCCTCAACAAGGAACTTTTATTACATATTCAAGTTTACAAAGTACTGCATTAATCAAAACTGCTATTCGTGCAATCTGCAAACATCGACCATTAGATTACAACATTGTCAGCCGTATCCATGATGCACTCGAGCCCCCGAAGCAACAAGCATTCATGGAAGGTCTCCAAAGTCCCCATGAACACCGTGTGCTTCCACTCCAGGGACATGTGGCATGCACGCAAGTCCGGAAGAGGAGCAGGTCGTCGACACAGGACTCCCAGCACACTAAAATCAATTTTCAGAGGCCAATTAACATACAAACTCACAAATCTTGGGGATATGGTGAGGGCACCGGACACCCAGAGGAGACCCCATAGAGTCAAGGGTAGAATGCGCAAGCTCCACACAGACAGGACCCGTGTTCAGAATCTAACCTGGGTCTCTGGCGCGGTGAGGCAGCAGCTCTACCAGCTGCGCCACTGTGCTGCCCACGAGAGATGCACCTCTGAACAATGTGACATAATTTGTACCGGCAGACCTCAAAACAACATATTGAAAGAAATTACCTTCTTACATTCTTGACTGACGCGGTGAACATGCCCCAACACACTAGTCCCACCTGCCTATGTTTGGCCCGTAACCCTCTAAACCTATCCTATCTATGTACCTGTCCAAATGTCTCTTCAACGTTATGGTAATACCTGCCTCAAATGCCTATTCCAGCTGCATTTGTGAAAAAAAGTTACCCCTCAGATTCCAATTAAATTCGTGATAGGAAATGGCCACTTGGATGACATGATTAGGCAGGGAAGCCTGTGTAACTTGTTGTACTCTGGAACATTGACAGTTTGCATCCAACTGAAAATTAGGGCTAGGGTGGGAGTGGGAGTGGGAGTGGGTATGGGAGTGATTAGATTGCTCTTTTGGCAGCTGACATGAACTCAGTACACAATTGAAGGCGTCTCTCTGTGTCATATTAAGTATCTGACCCAATTTCATGGCAATGAGAGAGACCAGTGAATGCAAATGACAGAAAGCCACATAATAATGCAGTAATTTATAGAGAGGAAAATAATATATTGATCTTGATGCAAGGTCCTGTTGCAGGGGTCTCTACTCGAAACATTGATAATTCCACCACAAATCCCCTCCCCCCCCCCTCCCCATTCCTACAGTGAGGCCACATTTAAAGTATAGTATTCAGTTTTAGTCACCATGTTACAGGAAAGATGTTGTCAAGCTGGAAATAGTGCAGAGATGATTTACGAGGATGTTGCCAGAACTCAAGGGTCTGAGCTTGAGCAAAGGTTGAGCAGGCTGGTACTTTATTCCTTGGAGCGCAGGAGGACGAGGGGTGATCTTATAAAGGTGGGTGATCTTATCGAGGTGTACAAAATCAAGAGAGGAATAGATTGGCTAGACGCACAGAGTCTTTTGACCAGAGTTTATGACTCTATGAGATGTTGCTTGACTGTTTCACTGTTCTTCCAGCAGTTTCTTTTTTACTCCAGGTTTCAAGATTTGCAGTCTCTTGTGTCTCCAGTGTATTCATCTTTATTGCAAGTGCTGTGAGTAAGGAAGTATTGCTTCAATATTTATGTTTTGAGTTTGGTGAAATCTCATCTGGAGTACTGTGTAGTTTTACTTAAGACAATGCCCACCTGCCTTGGAGCAGTGGTAGCGAATGCTTACTAGATTGATTCCTGTGATGAGAGGGCTTTCCAGTGAGGAATCTGGAATATATAAGAAACAAATAAAGACTTGGATTTATATTTCATGGCCTGAATTCATCCCAAAATGCTTTACAGCCAATTAAGTACTTTTGACGCACAATTACTTTTGTAATATAGAAAATGTCAAAGAATGAGAAACGATTTCTGTGTAAGATTTAAAATTTTCAGAGGACTTGGCAGAAGCTGCTCCCTCTGTCCATAGAGTCTAAGACAAGAAGTGACAGCCTCAGGATAAGAGGCCTTCCATTGTGACCTTAGAGTCGGAAATAGTTCTTCATGCGGAGGTTTGAAAATCCATGGAGTTCTCGTTCTCAAAGGTGTGTGATCTGAGAAGGGATTGATAGATTTGTGGACACCAGGAGAATAAAGGGATACAGGGATGGGGGTAGGAAAATGGACAAGGGTACAGGGTCAGGCTGGAGCTCAGATGCTGGACAGACTTGAAGGGTGACAGTATTACGGGAAATGAGCCAAGGGACTCGGGTCATTTTAAGTGCCAATCGATTATGTTCAGAAATTAATAAGATATAGGAACATAATTAGGCCATTCGGTTCACCAAATCTGCTCTGCCATTCAATCATGACTGAATGGTTTTTCCTCTCGACCCCATTCTTCTGCCTTCTCCCCGTATCTTTTCAAACCCTTTCTAATCAAGAATCTATCAATCTCCACTTTAAAATACCCAATGACTTGGCCTCCCCTGCTGTCTGTGGCAATGATTTCCACAGATTCACCATCCTCTGGCTAAAGAAATTTCTCCTTAGCTCCATTCTAAAGGTACATCCTTTTACTCTCAGGCTGTGCCCTCTGTCCTAGACTCCCATTACTGGAGACATCCGCCCCACATCCGCTCTATATCTCGGCCTTTCATTATTCGGTTGGTTTCAATGAGATCCTCTTTCATCCTAAACTCCAGCGAGGACAGGCCCAGAGCTATCAAATGCTCATCATACACTAACCATATATATGTATGTCTATGTGTCGGTATGATCATGTACAATATATAATATGTATCACCCAGTGGAGAGAGACGCATTGTAAATCTCAGGTAACCAATTCAAGAGAACAACTGGATAAGCCATTATTATAACTATTTCGTGCTCTTCCTAGTTTATAACAAACCAATAATATTAACCATAGATTCTATACAATATATGCATACTCAAATGGGTGTTTTACAAATATCAGGGGACGGTCCTGCCATCTCATGGATAGTTCTTTGGTCTCCCTTTTATGTGAAACAGACTCCCTGTTCTCTCTACACGGATAAGCACAATGACCATGTATGCTATGACCTTGTGCGTCAACCTGAAACTGCCTCAGTGCTAATGGGAGACCTCCCTGGCCAGTTCTGTGTGTGAGACCTAAGCAATAGAATGTGGTCAAATCCCACATTATCTCAGATAGACATAAATTGCTGGAGTAACTCAGTGGGACAGGAAGCATCACCGGAGAGATGGAATGAGTCTTGACCCGAAACGTCGGGTCTGAAGAAGGGTCTTGGCCTGAAACGTCTCCCATTCCTTCTCTCCAGAGATGTTCCCTCCTCCACAGAGTTACTCCAGCATGTTTTGTCTATATTAGGTCTAAACTAGCATCTGCAGTTTCTTCCTACACATTCCACAATATCTAGGGAAAAAAACTGCAGATGCTGGTTTAAATCGAATGTTAAACCCCACAATATCTAATTGGTTCTCCATTGTGGAAGTTCTCCATTGTCTCTGGAGCATTGGAGGTTGTGGAGAGACCTGAGCGAAGTATGTACAATTATGAGAGGCATAGATAGGAAGAAAGCCAGAACTTTTTTTCCAGGGGTGGAAATGCCTAAAACTGGAGGGCATAGATTTATAATCAGTGGGAGAATGTTTAAAGGAGATGTGTGGGGCAATTTTTTCTTCAGCACAGAGAGTGATAGGTGCCTGGAACATGTTACCAGAAGGGTTTAGTTTAGTTTTGAGTTACAGCACGGAAACAGGCCCTTTAGCCCATCAAGTCCGTGCCGACCAGCAACCCCATACACCAGCACTGTCCTTTGCATCAGTGAAAATTTACAATTTTACTGAAGCCAAGGTAACCTGTTATCCTATATGTCTTTGGAGTCAGAGGAAACCAGAGCACCCAGAGAAAAACTCAACTGATCACAGGGAGAACGTACAAACTCCGCAGAGCCAACACCCGTAGTCAGGATTGAACCCGGGTCTCTGGGGCACAGCAATTCTGTGACTGTGCCACGGTGCCAGTAGCATTGAAGAGGCTTTTGGATAGGCACATGGTTCTGCAGGGAACGGAAGGATAAGGAACGCATGCAGGCAGAGGAGATTAGTTTAGTTTGGCATCATGTTTGAGCAGGGACATTATGGGTCGAAGGGCCTGTTCCAGTGCTGCATTGTTGGGCGTACTATGTACGTAACAAAATATGTGACCACCCTCCATTTAATCTTATGACTGTTGCGATGCTGCAATCGACATGGCTCCCATCTGTCAAGTTTGTGCATTCAATGGAACAAATGTATGATTTTAAAGAAACTCTTTGAATAAAATATGGATACAAATAATTAAAGTTTTGCAAGTGATTTTAATTATCATTAAGCTTTTGGTAAGTTGTCACCTGGGATTTCTGTTGGTGTTGTTATTGCATGCATAGTTAATCAGCATATTTTACATTTCACCTTTGTTGTATTGCTGCCCATTTAAAAACGAATATCTCCATTTAACTGGAAATGAATCTGAGGAGATTGATTTGAAGTGATTGTTGGGATGATATTGCATATGTTATAGCCAGTATATGTTGTGTTAACCATGCAGTGAATTGTATTTGCTTATTCCTCAACAGCATCACAGATTGATCCCAATGAAGTCCAAGAAGTATTTCAGGAGCTCACAGCCAACATTTTTCGCATTAACACAAACGGTGAGGCACCCTTTCATTTTCTTTTGACTGTGTGCAGGATGTGTCGAGTTCATGTTGAGATTGATTGGGTAAATGATTAACTGGCAATTGAAGAGTTAGTGATGACCTGTGAGTCTGTTTACTATCCTCAATCAACTTTTGTCAACCTTTTACAAATGCAAAGTATTTATCGACAAATCTATGTCAGCCAATAAATTAGAGGTGAGACTGGGTATACGACTCAAAGCCCCATTGCACAGGATAAAGTCTATTCAAAAGAACAAGGTAAGATTAAAGAGTGCAGGATGCAGAGACTACTTCCAATAAAATAGTAATTTCCTCCCAGTTCCCCAACATGCAATGATGGGTAACTTGTTATCTTTATACACATGATCTCATTCATTTTCACCTGTGTGGACACGAAGATTGATTGATAGGGGAATTACCTGATCCCTGGATATTGCCCTGTCACAATATGGTGGATGTCCAGCACTTTCAGCCCCCCTTTCAGTTCAGACTGAAGTCTGGTAAAGCGAATGACTAGAGGCCTTGCAAAGAAGATGTTCTCCATTCTTATCAGAGATTTTAGTCAAGTTGTTAGATTCTTATGTTTTTCAATGAAGAAGAGCGTTGAAAGAATAGAAAAAAAGCAGGAAAAACAGATGAACGAGGAACAGAGTTAGCAACAATTGAACAAAACAACTTTTTACGTTGGAAACTGGCCTTTTTGCACTATTGGTGCACAGCACGCAATACTCCTGTGTAACGTCCCCAAACTCCAAAGACGTACAGGTATGTAGGTTAATTGGCTGGGTAAAATGTAAAAAAATAAATAAAATTGTCCCTAGTGGGTATAGGATAGTGTTAATGTGTGGGGATCGCTGGGCGGCACGGACTTGGAGGGCCGAAAAGGCCTGTTTCCGGCTGTATATATATGATATGATATGATAGAGAAATAGAGGACTGAGTCTAACACTGGAACAGAAACTGTTCTAAAATTGCTTGACAGGCACAAAGGCCCAGTATTTTACAAATGGCTGTGATAATCCAGTAATCATGGCAGGGCAGAACAGCACAACACAGGGCCTTATGTCTAAAGTACACTGTTAATAACTATTCTCACCAGAAGAGGTGATTAAAATAATTATAAATTCCTGTGACTAGTAAGGAGAGGGAAACCTGTCCAGGCTAAGGAGATGTTCTCCATTCTTATCAGAATTGTGTACTCCCTGCACGGAATCAGACCACCTAAATGCCTCATAAGCTAACAGACTTGACCTTGAGGAAATGTGCAAACTGCACTGAATACCAGTTGTGTTAACGTTTCCTGAGTGTTCAGGCCTACTGATAGCAGCTTCACATGGACATGTGGGAGAATCAGGCCCCACACTTCTGTGGGAGGATCAGGCCCCACATTTCTGTGGGAGGATCAGCCCTACAGTTTTTCAGCTGCCTCTCGTGGTGCTTTCCATTTTAAGTCTATTGCTCTCCAGTGGACTTTTGTCTTTCATCTAACGGGCTGTAATTTAAAATGAATGCTCAACATCTCCCATTAACTGAACTAATGTCTGTTTACAGTTATCACCATGTGTCGGGGAGCAGAATTAGAAAGTAGTCGTGAATGTTGTTGCAAATTACTACATTGCTGCCATGTAATTTTTCTCGAAGTTAAACAAGCTACTCCGTTTTCCAGGTTGATTTATTTTTACCACCACCGCTAGAATTCTATTGTTGAATATGACATAAACAATGTTTCACAAAGAAAAGTAGGTTAATTAGTGAATCTATTACTGATACCGTTGTATCAAGAATATTATTTGTTTTATGTTTACAACTTGGTTCAAAATACTTATTGCAGGCATCGGACTTCAAAATTTGCATTTTATTTTATTTTAATGAGTTAAAGATTCCATATGTCAAATTAAAATTAAAGGCTTGGGTTCGATTTTGAAGATTTCCTGAAGCAGTCAAAGGGGAGCTGTCAGAAATGGATGGCATCTGCACTGAAAATCTGCACAAAATGGCTGAACAGACATTTATTTTTCTCAGGGACATACACATTCATATTAGTGAGAAATGCGGAGCTGAATTAATAATATATCTTCTGGGACATCCGCCACTGTTGGAGCTATTCCCACAGAAATGCTTTTGAATATCTGACAAAAGCCCAGTATCCACGATGGAGTGAAGGTAATTACTTGTGCGAGTAGAGTCTATGAAGTGATGTGGGGGAGGTGATCCATCACGGTGGACTGGAAATGCTTACATTGGTTGGATGCCACTATAAATTGCAAAGTTCCTCAGGTGTTCATTTGCTTCCATGGGTCTCTGTGCTGTGCAGCAGTGGTGGATTCAATCAGGAATGTTTTTACTGCCATTTAAAATCTGAGGAAAATACAATGGCAAAATGTACTGAGTGACGAGCTTAAAACGAAACGTTTAAACTCGCAATTTGTAAAGATAAAAATACTGAGTAAGGTGGAAATTGTTCTCGGAATATTATTTATCTCCTAACTCTTAAACGTGGCATTAAATCAGGCCATTCAGCTTTTGAAAGAGAAGAACTTGCATATCCTATCTGAAATAATGACACAATTATTTTATTTTGATTTGGAACAAACATTGTAACAAATACATTGATTCTCCCTATATCCATCAATATATAAATCAAAATTATGTTTCAAAGTTTCATTGGTTGTAGTTTTATATACTTTCACTGAAGGACTTGCTTTGCATTTAAAGTATTTAATATTTGTGCAATTTCCTTTTTATCTGCAGGAGCTTGTTAATCTTTATAATCTATTTCCCCCATGGTATCTGATGTCGGCTGCTGTGTGAATGCACTGGCAACCTCTAGTGACAAATAAAGTGAAGTACCGAGCTATTCCACCTGTGAAGTATTGGTGTTCCTGTTTGATGGTGGTTTTGATTTTATGAAAGGCAGGTTCAGGAATTGAGGCAAGCAGAATTCCCAATCCTCACTTTCCAAACGTAATCAAGAATGGATGGCTGGAGTCAGGCATGAATGAAACAAGAAGTAAATCCATCTGAGATGACTTGGGGATGCCAAACGTATTGTGATTATGGGGGTGGGTGGGAAACAAGATGAAATGTTCATTTTCCAGCTGCTTTTTGGTTTAGATGGAAAATTAAAGACACCTGTCTGCCGAGATGACTCGAGTTTGAGAAAGACCTTTGAAAAATTGCACCTGTAACATACAATTAGCGGCTTGAATTGGCAAAGTGATGTTTCACAAGCCACTTGCAATGTCCAGGGAGGGAGTGAAAGAGCACAGCAATTGCTTGTTACTGCACAACCACTGGCATTTACCAGTTTAAACCCAGAGTTCCCTCATAGAGTTGTACAACATTGAAACAGACCCTTCGGCCCACTATATTAATGCCGATCATCATGTCTATCTATACTAACCCCACTTGTCTGTATTAACCCCATATTCCACTATGCCCTGATGATTAGAGTACCCGTCCAGATGCCTCTTAAGTGTTGTTATTGTTCCTGCCTCCACCACCATCTCTGGCAGCTCATTGTAGATATCAATTACCTTTTGTGTGAAATATTTACGTCAGATCCTCTTTCAATCTCTCTCTCACCTTCAACTTATAGCCTCTGTTTTTAGATAGCACCTACTGTGGGAAACAGATACCGGCTCTCTACCCCATATGTGCATCTCCTGATTTGAAATACATGTATTATATGGCCCCTGAGCCTCTTTTGCCCTTGGGAAAACAGAACTATCTTAGTGACTCAAGGCCTCCAATCCAGACTTCTGCACACGTGCTACCAAACCAGGAAGACATAATCTTAGACAATGTCAGATCTGGCACTAGTAGGATTAATCAGTTTGCTCTGTTGCTGAGCGCAACAGGTGGTTTGATTTTCAGACATTCATTCAACTTCAGTATCATGAAGGTATTCCCCTTGTCAATATTTTAGATCAGCAGCCTTCTCTTTCAACAAGTCATCTTCGACCAAATCAGCCACCACCAAAAACATGTAGGTCTGACGAGGGGTCCCAACCCAAAACATCACCCATGCTTTTCTCCAGAAATACCGCCTGACCCACTGAGTTACTTCAGCACTTTGTGTCTGTCATCAGCATATACCAGCATCTGCAGTTCCTTTCTCCACCAAAAACATCTCCCTCTTTCAAATGGGTTAGACAAGAATGGAGTTAAAGGGAAAGAGAGTATAGAAAAAGTTAAGAAAGACCCCAGAATTAACGGGACAGAAAGCTCACTAAGGGATAGGAGAGTATGGCCAATTGTAATAGGAATCGATGTGAAAGGTGAGATGAGTAATGGATTAAAAGTATTATATATGAATGCGTGAAGTATGAGAAGTAAAGTGGATGAGCTTGAGGCTCAGTTCGAGATTGGTAGATATGACATTGTGGGGATTACAGAGACATGGCTGCAGGAGGATCGGGACTAGGAACTGAATATTCAGGGTTATACGTCCTATAGAAAGGACAGGCAGGTGGGCAGAGGAGGTGGGGTAGCTCTGTTGGTGAGGGATGATATTCAGTCCCTTGCAAGGGGTGACTTAGGGACTGACGATGTAGAGTCACTGTGGATAGAGTTGAGGAATTGTAAAGGTAAGAAGACACTAATGGGAGTTATCTACAGACCCCCAAACAGTAGCAGTGGGAGTTAAAACTAGCATGTAACAAAGGTAACGCCACTGTGGTTATGGGGGATTTCAATATGCAGGTAGGCTGGGAATATTTGGTTGCTTCTGGACCCCAAGAAAGGGAGTTTGTGGAGTGCCTCTGAGATGGATTCGTAGAGCAGCTTGTACTGGAGCCGACCAGAAAGAAGGCAATTCTGGATTTGTCCAGTGAACCAAGGTAAAGGAACCACTTGGAGGTCGTGACCATAATATGATTAGTTTTAATCTGCAATTTGAGAGGGTGAAGGTTAAATCAGAAGTGTCAGTGTTGCAGTTGCACAAAAGGGACTATGAAGACATGAGAGAGGAGCTGGCCAAGATCGACTGGAAAAGGATCCAAGCAGGAATGACGGTGGAACAGCAATGGCAGGAATTTCTGGGCATAATCCAGAAGATGCAAGATCATTTCTTTCCAAAGAGGAAGAAAGATTCTAAGGGGAGTAAGAAGTAACCGTGGCTGACAAGGGAAGTTAGAGATGGAATAAAATTAAAAGAAAAGATGTAAAACATAGTAAAGAGTAGCAGGAAGCCAGAGGATTGGGAAACTTTCAAAGGACAACAGAAGGTAACAAAATGGGCAATACGGGCTGAAAAGATGAAGTACGAGGGGAAGCTGGCCAAGAATATAAAGAAGGACAGTAACGGCTTCTTTAGGTATGTTAAGAGAAAAAGATTAGTAAAGACAAATGTGGGTCCCTTGAAGGCAAAAACGGGTGAAATTATTATGGGTAACAAGGAAATGGCAGAAGAGTTGAACAGGTACTTCGGATCTGTCTTTACTAAGGAAAACACAATTTCCCAGATGTACTAGAGGACAGAGGATCGAGGGAGACAGAGGAGCTGAAAGGAATTTGCATTAGGCAAGGAATAGTATTGGGTAGACTGATGGGACTGAAGGCTGATAAATCCCCAGGGCTTGATAGTCTGCATCCCAGGGTACTCAAGGAGGTGGCACTAGAAATCGTGGACGCATTGGTGATCATTTTGCAATGTTCAATAGATTCAGGATCAGTTCCTGTGGATTGGAGGGTAACTAATGTTTTCAAGAAAGGAGTGAGAGAGAAAATGGGGAATTATAGACCAGTTAACCTGACTTCGGTGGTGGGGAAGATGCTGGAGTCAATTATTAAAGAGGTAATAATGGCACATTTGGATAGCAGTAAAAGGATTGGTCCAAGTCAGCATGGATTTATGATGGGGAAATCCTGCTTGACTAATCTTCTGGAATTTTTTGAGGATGTGACAAGTAAAGTGGATGAAGGAGAGCCAGTGGATGTAGTGTATCTAGACTTTCAGAAAGCCTTTGATAAGGTCCCAC